>NC_047090.1:141827597-142452597 GCF_902459505.1 Geotrypetes seraphini | reverse complement strand
AAATCTCTTTGGGCTTCTGGGCCGTTACTGCAGTGCAGCCGCTAGCGTGGCTTCATAAAACAGGCCCTAGGTAGTGGCAAAACAAATTCTAGGAAGTATTTTTCAGTCAATGCATAATTAAATTATGGAATTTGCTTTTAAGATTGATGTCAGGGCTAAATAGATGAGTTTAAAAATAAGGTTTGAATAAGTTTCTAGAGGATATGTCTATTAACCACTGTTTAGCCCACAGGTGTCAAAGTCGGTCCTCGAGGGCCGGAATCCAGTCGGGTTTTCAGGATTTCCCCAATGAATATGCATGAGATCTATGTGCATGCACTGCTTTCAATGCATATTCATTGGGGAAATCCTGAAAACCCGACTGGATTACGGCCCTCGAGGAGGGACTTTGACACCCCTGGTTTAGCCAGTCAGCCTTAGTATCTACATTGACAGAGGTGCTTGGCTCATAATGATTGACAGCAGAAAAGGTGCTTGTATTTACAGATTAGCTACATAACAATTCAGTACAGTAGCAGCAATAGATGGTCTTATAATAGCAGTAAATATCTTGCAATAAATGGTTCCCAGCAAGTAGCCATTGTAACAGTGTCTATCTCCCACAGATGTATTCATGCAATAACAATATCATAGCCTAATTGTCACAACTGCAGACATTTCATGGTCCCCAACTGTGTAGAACAGAAATCTTAACCATAAATGTCACTCTGAGACAATAGTCATTTAAATGTAATGCAAACCATGATGCATGCTCACATCTATTTTCAGGTAGTTGGGAACTTCAGCGCCACACCAGATGAGGCAACAATCATTAGGAGTCCTAAAAGTTGGTTGTTTGATTCAGACCCTGGACAAAGTTTGACCCTTAACAAAAATCCATGATTTTTTTTTTTTTTTTTTACAGAACTAGAACAGCATCTCTAATGCTGAGCAATGCTCTGCCTAGCTCCTTATGGCGTGGTACATGCTAGTCAGATAACAGAGTTTGAGTACAAATCCCATGCTTTGAGAATCTCACTTGCTTTTTAAAGCAAAGAATAAACAGGTATATTGACTTATAGCAAGGTACAGTGCCTTGCTTCTCACAGCTGGTCTAGTACAAGCTAGTGTAAGCATAAACATGCATTCCTTTTCTTGGTTACCAGAGTACATTTGGCACTCGTATGTCTCTTAGTAACTTCTGGAAGAGTTTGGAAATCTCTAGCTCTAATATGACAGGTTTTCTGGGTTGCTTTGTACTCTGTCTACTTTCTTCTGCTTAACTGAGAGTGAGCAGCATGGAATGGGCTTTTCTAGTTGGAATCCAATGGGTACTGGATATGACCTGTACTTATTTATTTAGTCATTTGTTTAGCCCATCCTCCCAAAAGAGCCCAGAATGGGTTACAGGAATACATACACAGTATAGTCAAGACAAATATGGACAAGACGTATTTGGAAAGTGAGTGGTACAATAACTGAATTATAGTATATAGAGAACATCTGAGATACAGTAGGTGACTATACATGCTATAGTAGAGATAAACAGCCAAGATACATTCATTAACTACACATGTTATAGTGCAGTGGTTCCCAACCCTGTCCTGGAGGACCACCATCCAGTCAGATTTTCAGGAAAGCCCTAATGAATATGCATGGGGAAAATTTGCATGCCTATCACCTCCATTATATGCAAATCTCTCTCATGCAATTCATTAGAGCTATCCCCAAAACCCGACTGGCTGGTGGTCCTCCAGGACAGGGTTGGGGACCACTGCTATAGTGGATATAAATATCCGAGATACACTAATCGACTATAGTAGGTATGAACATCCGAGATATTCTAATTAACTATGCATGCTTTGGTCAGGAACTTAGCGTTATGGCCTAGTTGATGAGTTGTTGGCCTAGTTAATGGATCATTGGTCAGACCCAGCATGGCACTTCTTATGTTCTTAAAATGAACTGTGATATAGAGACCCTTTCGCTAAAGTTTAGCATGTGCTAATGGACATTAGGACGAATTCAGTGCCACATGGCCAATAAGTATGAAATAGGATGCACAACATTTAGTGCATGCTAAGCTTTAGTAATTAGTTATTCATAGTTGTTTATAAGAGAATATGAACATAAAAAGTGCTATGCCAGTAGCATCAGAGGTTAGTTTTACAGATAGCTCCCAGTATAGCAAAGCTCATGTTCTTATTCTGTCTTGATAGAAGATTGATATAATAATTACTGACTGCAGTTATGTCCCAATATTTTGAACTACTTTTAGGCTTTTAAGTACAAAATACATCACTACGTAAAAGTGGGTGTCTGATGGGTAGGTTGTGACTGTACAGTATGTTTTGTGATTTCATTTAAGTGGATAAGAGAAAGGGATTGGGACTTGTATACTGCCTGTTTGTAGTTTTACAACCACGCTCAAATCAGTTTACATACAGGTACTTCAAGCATTTTTTCCTGTCTGTCCTGGTGGGCTCACAATCTACCTAAAGTACCTGGAGCAGTGGAGGATTATGTGACTTGCCCAGGGTCACAAGGAGCAGTGTGGGGGATTGAACCCACAACTTCAGGGTGCTTGGGATTGTAGCTCTAACCACTAAGCCACACTCTCCTCAAAACAGGCAGAGATGTTATGTCCATTGGGATATGACAGCTGTCTCTCCTGCCTTGGTTTAAATTTCTTCTGTTTTGAGGCTGGCTACTCTACCGATTGGTTGGATGGCAGAACACAATAACCAACTGCGAGAGAGAACAGGTAATTGGGAGTGAGGCAGACTTGACAGCAGCAGCCATAGAAACTGCTGCTGGAGAGAGACAAGAAGAGACCAATAGGAGATGATAAGAGACTGGAATGTGTAGGACAATGTTTTACTTCCTCAAGTAGAACATGTGTAAAAGGTAGGTACACAGAAACATAGCACACAGAACTTCTGTGAGCTATCATTTGTATAGTAGTGGTAGACATTTGCTATGCAGTACACAAATATGTGAGAAACAATTCCGGCTCGACAGAGCTTATGATCTATTCAAGATTAATAAACACAGGACAAATAAGGGATTAGGGCATTTCATTTATTAAAGGACTGATTAAAAGAAGTTAATAAGGGGATTTCAAAAAGAATGGGGGAGGGACTACACAGACTCAACACAAAGTGAAGGTATTTATTCAGTCTTGGGGATCCTCAAGCAGTCAATATACCAACAGAGTGGGCACCTACACTAAACTAAACCTTAAGTTTATATACTGCATCCTCTCCATAAATATAGAGTTCGGCACGGTTTACAGGTACTTTAATAAATGAGAGAAGAACATAATAAGAATTAGTGGTTATAAAGGGGGTGGTGAGCTTTACATTTTTGAGAAAAGCCAGGTTTTCAGATGCTTTCGGAATAATTGGAAGGAGCCCAGATTCCATAGCAGGGCAGGAAGGTTATTCCAAAGCTCAGTGATTTTGAAGAAAAGAGATTTCCCTAATTTTCCTGCATAGATGATGCCTTTTAACGAGGGGAAAGATAGTTTAAGTTTTTGGGTGGATCTGATAATGTCAGGTCTCGAAGAATTCCAAGATAGTGGAATTAGGGGGGGGGGGAAGAATGCCATGTAGGATCTTGAATGTTAGGCAGGTACATTTAAAGTGAACCCTAGAAATCACTGGAAGCCAGTGAAGTTTTGATAGAATTGGGGAAACATGATCGAATTTACTTTTTGCGAAGATCAACCTAGCCTCTGTGTTCTGGATCCGCTGAAGTTTTTGAAGACCTTTCTTGGTTAGACTTAGATAGATGGAGTTACAAAAGTCCAGTCTGGAAAGAATGATTGATTGTACAAGGACAGCAAAATGTTGTTGACGGAAGTAGGATCTCACTTTTCTCAACATGTGAAGACTAAAAAAACATTTTTTTTTACCAGAGAGTTGAGATGGTCATTAAAGGAAAGTGTAGAGTCAATAATGATGCCCAAAACTTTGCTTGAGATTCAATCTGCAGTGTAGGACCAGAAGGTAGTGAAATGAGCGTGGGTAGCTGATCTAATTTTGGGCCAAGCCAAAGTAGTTTTGTTTTGGACTCATTCAGCTTCATTTGTACAGTGAGGGCCTAGGATTGGAGTTTTGTTATGCAAGCCATTATTTTCTCGGTAAGGTTAGTGAGGCTTGAATTTATCTCAAGAAGGACAAGGATGTCATCTGCACATGTATATAGTGTTTCAAAGAGAGATAGATGGAAGAGTTTCAAAGAAGACATAGATGTTGAAAAGAATAGGGGACAGAGGTGAACCCTGTGAGACACCACATAACGGTCTCTAAGGAGAAGACATGGTGCCATTCATGTTAACAGTGTAAGAGCAGGATCATAAAAATTTAGAGAACCAGTCTAAGACTGGAATCAATGCCTATCTCAGAAAGTTGGTAAATTAGGATATTGTGGTGGACAACATCAAAGGCCGCAGATAGATTGAATTGTAGTTGGATAGCAAACTTATTACAAGATTGAAATTGTTGAACCTTTTAGATTAATGAGGCCAGTAGGTAATAGAATGGAGAATCTCTCTAAGTAAGATGAGAGCTGAGTGGATATAATAGACTCAAGCATTTTGGTCAGGAGAGGAATATTTGCTATAGGACGATAGCTAGAAGGGGAGGATGGGTCTAGATCACCTTTTTTCAGTAATAAGGTCAGGTCAGTGTGTCCCATTTCTTCGGAAAATAGGCCTGATTGTAAGGCAGAATTGATAAGGCTGGTGAGAGATGAAATAGCCTGTGCGGGAATTTTCTCATATAGGTAAGAAGGAAACGGGTCCAGGATCTTTATTTGTGGCACAGTTTAGAGACCTGGGCTTCAGATACATGCTCAAAGGCTCTCCAGGATCTGTCTACTGGGATATGGTTAGTGTCACTGGGCACCAGAGAAATGCAAGTGACTGCTGATGGAAAAGAGCTTCTTATAGTAGCAACCTTTTCATTGAAGAATTTTGCTAGGTTGTCCGGTGCTGGAGAGGAGGGGAGAATAGAGGAGTTATTTTTAGAGGTTAAGGAGTGCTAGATGTTAAACAATGTACTGCTCTGGTTATTGGATCTGGTGATTTTATCACCATAGAAATTCTTCCTTGCTTTTATTAGTACTGTATTATAGAACTTAATACTGTCCCTCCAAGACTGTGGCAGCAGTCATCAAGAATACTGTTCCAGTTAAGGGTGGTACATAAGATAGAGTTGCTTCTTAAGCAGCTCTTTGCCTTTTTGGCAGTGTTTTTTTTATGGATCCAGTGGCTTTCCTTGTAACTGGATGTGGCCCTTCTGGATTTAGGAAAAGCCTATGTAGCAGATGTGGCTTAGAAATTGGTCAGCTAATGTTACCTCTAAAGTATGGGAGGGACCAGGACAGACAGGCTCCAAGCTGTTCGACAGTGTTGTAATTGACTCTTATTGCATATCCTCTTCAATACAGCAGGTGATACCTTGTACTCTGGGTGAACTCACTTATCATGAAGGGAAAACAGGATAGGAAACTTTGAGGAATCAGTATTAGGTGAACACAGAAAATGCCAAAGACTCAGTGTTAATTAGAAAAGGACACAGTGGTTAGATAGCTTGGGGGTTAGAAGGTAGTTGAAACCAGAGACACTCATAAAGGAGAATTACACTTCAAAGGCAGACTTTACAAGTATGCATGCCCTTGTTTCACTGCAGTATTTTCTCAGGAAATAAAGCTTGGTGTCTGTTTTTTAAGCAGACATTTTTTTATTGCTCCAAGAAGTCATCATATCCTATTCGCTGTCCTAATCATTCCCATACCCTAAATGCCTGTTCATATCCATGTCATTTTTTCTTTGTGTGGAAGCCAGCTGCAGTTAAAGGCAAAATTGTAGTTTTAGGATTTGGTATATTTCTGCATATATCTAGCACAAAAATTGAAATTGAAATTTACTGCAAAGCCTAAGGAGCTCATAATCGAAATAGATCTATGTCTAAAACCCGGCCTAAATCAGCATTTAGACAATCAGTGAGACAGGTTGTCCAAGTGCCGATAAGTTTTAGATGTACAGTGGTACCTCGGTTTACGAGTGCACCAGTTTGCGAGTGTTTTGCAAGACGAGCAAAACATTCGCAAACTTGGTGTCTCGTAAACCAAGCTTGCCTCGCTGTATGAGTGCCCCCCCCCACGATCCGGCATCCCCCCCAGCGATCCGGCATCCCCTCCCCCGGTCGCGTTGCCCCCCCTCCACCGCGATCCTACTTCCCCCCCCCCCCGAGCAGTCAATGACACTTCCTTTACCCGACTTGGCACCAGTGCCGGTGCCCGAAGATCCTCCCTCTTCTGGCACGGCCTGGGCTGGGCGGTGCATCGGAGATCCTCCTTCTTCTGGTCTGGGCTGGGCTGGACTGGCTTTGAGCATTTGCGCATGCTCAAAGCCTTCTGGTCTTGCTCTCTCCGAGATTGAGAGCGAGACCAGAAGGCTTTGAGCATGCGCAAATGCTCAAAGCCAGTCCAGCCCAGCCCAGCCCAGAAGAAGGAGGATCTCCGATGCACCGCCCAGCCCAGGCCGCGCCAGAAGAGGGAGGATCTTCGGGCACCGGCACTAGTGCCAAGTCGGGTAAAGGAAGTGCCATTGACTGTTCGGGGGGGGGGGGGAAGTAGGATCGCGGTGGAGGGAGGGCAATGCGAGTGGGGGGAGGATGCCGGTTCGCAATGGGGGGGAAGACGGATCGCGGGGAGGGGTTTGGAACAGCGTCGGATTCCTCAAGGGGGGGAGAATGGAGCAGCGCTGGTAGCCTTGGGGGGGGGAGGAGGTGGAACCAATCAAAGCAGTTTCCCTTACTTCCTATGGGGAAACTTGCTTTGATATACGAGCAATTTGGTTTACGAGCATGCTTCTGGAACGAATTATGCTCGTAAACCAAGGTTCCACTGTATTTAAAAACGACCTAGGCCTTCACAGTGCTGCTGATCGACCAGAGCTAAAAGGGGCATGTCAAGAAGAGTGTCGAGGGTGGGATTTGGGCGGGCCGTGGGCCGTCCTAGACTTAGTCTTACAGCATGTATAACCAAAAGTTTTACAACACTGCCTAGACGGAACCTGGACGTTGTGACTTAGGCCATCTAAAACCAGGTCTAAGAACGTATCCAAAGTGACCAGATAACCACTGCAGACACAAAGTACAGACCCCCCATACACTGCCTCAGTGATCACTGACCCCCCCCCCTAAAAATCATAATAACAACTTTACATATCTGCCTCCAGAACATGAACACCTGGCAGCCTGGCATAGTAGAGCTGCACAGAGGTGGCTCGAATGGTCTTGGGGTGGGTTAGTGAACCATGGAGAGGAGTACCCATGCCCATGAGCCACTCTAATCACTGCATTCATGGTGAAACATGTGCACCCCCCAAAACCCCAAACCCTTTTGTACTGTCATATAAGTGGCTCCTGCAGCCATAAGGGCTATTGGGGGTGGTAGATATGTGGGTCTAGTAGATTCTAGAGGTGTTTTGGGGGGCTCATCATGACCTATAAGGGAGCTGTAGTGAGATGTTTATGTGGGACCCTTTTTGTGAAGTTCACAGCAGTGCCCTGTGAGGTACCCCACTACTCTGGTGCCATGTCTGGGTATCTAGTCCATCACTTTTCTGGCCCCTCCCGTGCCCCAAAGGACTTTTTTCTAGGTGTTTGTGACTTGGATGAATTTTTGGTTGAAAATGGGGTATAAAGACGGACGACTTATCAGTCTGGGCGATCAGGCAGCTGGACGTACAGTTGGATGATTTTTGAAAAAAAATATGGTGGACGTATTTTTCGAAAATGGACCTTTTCCCATGTCTGACTTTGGGCGACTTGCAACTTAGGCCCAAAACAGACTTAGACGTCTCTTTTGATTATGCCCCTCCATGCCTTTTCAATACCTATATTGGGTTCAGATTGCTCAAATGGGTCTTCTGATGCAGAAGAAGAGCAGACTGCTCATTTGGTTTTGGATGGAAGCTAGTTTAGTATATACAGATGATATGCTTTTTGACTTGATTAAGACCTAATATTGGTAATTTCTTACTGAAGGCATCATTTTGCTTCAATGTAGACACATTTTTTTATACAAAGATTGAGTAGAACACCTTTACCAGTTTTTGGTATATTCTCCTGATGACCCAGTGTTCCTTGGTTTGTTGACCACACGACCTCTGAGGAAGGCTTTGCATAGCCAAAACACAGCCTATATTGGGTCATATTACTGGCCAACACTCATTTTGGTGCATCAAATGTTAGACCTGCATCTGCATCTGGGAATATTTGACCTGCTGATTCCAAAAATAGCACCAGTTTTCTACTATCAGCTCTAGTTTTTGAGATACAGAACATGTGCCATAAACCACTCTTCACTCTGCTCGCCCATTAAAAAATCAGGATATTTTAATGTAGTGTTTAAATTAATATCTTTTAAGCATGAAGGAAACATGTAAAAAATTTACTGAAAAGTGTACAACATGAAAATCTATTTATTTCAAACCAAAAGCACGTTTATGATATAAAACTTACAGTTATTTGACACACAAGAAGCTCCTTTTGTAAGACTTCCGAGAGAGGGATCTGCCAGGACAATCCTGCATAAGATTCCAACTAGTCTGCCATTATGTGTGCATCCCATCTTTCTTTGTATCTGGCTTCCATTGCTTTTATGTCATGGTGAAATCTTTCACCTTGCTCTCTGTTTAAGTCACCAAGGCTCTCTGGAAAGTGATCTAAGTGACTGTGCACTTGGACATTTTGGTGATTAACACATCCAAATGCCGATTTATGTCATTTTTTTGGATGTCATTATTTATTTTTTTTTAATGAGTCCCACAGGGTGAAAGTGAAAGTGGAACACATTTCAACAGGTTTGGCTGTAACATGAGTGTTAAAGTCTATTTATTATCTGCAGTGCACAGTCACTTAGATCGCTTTCCAGAGAACCTTGGAAGGGTGGCAAGTCAAAAGCGCACAAGGCAAAAGCGCGCGGACAAATGCGCAAAGACAAGTGAGCGCAAGACAATTGAGCGCAATGATAATTGCGTGTAAGACAATTGAGCACAACGACAATTGAGCACAACTTGTCTTGCACTCACTTGATTGCGCTCAGATGTCTTGGCCCAGTTGTCTTGCGCGCTGAATTGTCTTGCGCTTAGATGTCTTGGTGAATACTGGATAAATGTTTTTCTGGTTAATTGAGAGTGTGTTAGAAACTTTGTTTAACACACTCTTAATCCCCTCCCCCCTACTCCAAAGCATGGCAGCGGTCCTGAGCCACAAAGCCATCCTCCCTCCCTCAAGCCCTTAAGTGGCAGAAGGTGGTGGTCATTCTAAGCCGCGAACTCCCTTGCTGCTTCCTTTTTAACCTTCCTTACCCAAGCACAGCTGGTCAGCAGGAGGCAGCATCAAAACAGGCTGCTTGCGGCCAGCCCTGGCAGTGCTTTTCCTCTGATGCGTCATTTCCAACGCCTCAGAGGAAAAGCACTGCCAGGGCTGGCTGCGAGCAGCCTGTTTTGAGGCTGCCTCTTGCTGACTGGCTGCGCTCGGATAAGGAAGGGAGGGAGGGAGGGAGGGAGAGAGGGAGGAAGTGTGTTCATGGCTCAGGACTGCTTCTGCCACTTCGGAGTTTAAGGTAGGGAGGGAGGAGGGCTTTGCAGCTCAGGAACGTTGATGCACTGGTGCTTTGGGGCAAGAGGGAGTAGTGTTCATAACTGCTTTGGGGCTTAGGAGCTTGAGGGAGTGAGGAAAGATTTGCGGCCAGTGCCGATAATGGAAACAGGTTTTTAGACATATCTAGAGGCATTTTAGGCCTCTGACTGCCGCTGTGTATCCAGAGCAAAAAGGGGCATCATTTGAGGAGTGGTTAGGGTGGGAGGTGGGCAGGATATGGGCTGACCAAACTTAGTTGTCCTGTAGCGATAATCGAAAGTTTGATGAGGTTGCCTGGACGGAACTTATACGTTTTGAAATAGACAAAGTCAAAACAGGTATAAGTTATGATCTGGTTGCTGCTGAGCTGATCATGGCTGCTGCGTTCTGTGTAGCAGCCCAGGCAACCCGTCCCCTCCCTATGAAGACTACCAGCAGGAGGAATGCCCAGTCCCTCCTGCTGGACACCTCCCTAACCCCCAAATGATGACTGGCAGGAGAGATGTCCAATCTCTCCTGCCGGACAGCCTCCCCTCCACAACAATCGCCAGCAGAAGAGATGCCCAATCTCTCCTGCTGCATACCCTCCCCCGAACCCCTGAATAATCACCAGCAGGAGAGATGCCTAGTCCCTCCTGCCGGACACCCCCACCCTCCCAAAGGTGGCCCACTGGTCCCCCCCCCAAGCCCACTCCCACCTAGACCTCCCAACCCAGACCCCGCTAACCTTTTTTAGATGGCCTTCCTGCATCCAGCTGGCAGGCCCGCCTTCCCTGGAATGGTGGGCCTGCCCCTTCCTGGTGCGTCATGGGATGCACCATAGGAGGGGCCTTAGGCACCTGGGCAAATCGGAATCTTAGGCTACTCTCAGCGTATCCCAGTGGTTAGTTTTGATCACAAGATTTCTTTCATTAGTAATTTTCCCTAGCAACAATAATGACTTAGTTAACACATGCTATTGGTTTCACTCCTGTCAGCTTAGCTTAGGGCACAGTGACCTTTTCCCTGTTCTAGGAGATAGGCACTTCCTCTGTTCTAGAACAAACATCTATTTAAAAATTTGCCAGTAATGTTAACCAAGTAATATTCTTTTTACTGTAACTCTGAAGCATTTCTATATCCTTCATCTTTTAATTTTATATATACTGGTATCTTTTCAGGTTTTCCAGACAAGAGGTGTCTCATACATATGGTTCCCCCTTATATCCTTCATAATACTATTATTGCCATCAATTGCACCTATCTGGAAGGGGTGGTGTACACTTGGGCAGAGCAATGGCATGTCTTCCAATTACATGCATAATTTATAGAATACTATAAACTATGCATGTCACTTGTCACACCTAGGTATGCCAACTTATGTCTGCCATTGAACGCCTTCAAATTATTCAAAATGTTTCCATTAAACTTATAACCAATTCCAGAAAGTTTGATCATGTTACACCTCATTTAAAAAATGCACATTGGCTTCCAGTTATCCATCGGATAACATATAAACTTTGCTTGCTCACCTTCAAATCTCTTTTCAATAAAATCGTGTTTTCGCGACGGATCAGGGAACACGTTTTTTTAGTGCGCATGCGCGGCCTATCATTTTATTATATTAGATGATACCATTGATTCATATTATGTATTATTATTATTTCCCTTTGATTCATGAAAAGACTGCTGTGCACATCCAGGTGGGGCGGGTGAGAGGATTATGGGTGTGTGTGTGTGTGTGTTAAGTACAGTGGAACCTCGGTTTGCGAGTAACCCGGTTTGCGAGTGTTTTGCAAGACGAGCAAAACACTCAGCAAACTTTTGACTCGCAAACCGAGCACTGGCCTAATAAACGAGCACTTACAGTCCAGGAAGCACCGCTTAGGGGGATTCCTCTTCCGTCTTCTGGCCAGCCTTCCACGTCGGGTGCCTTCCGCAGGTTAGAGGACCTCTGTCTGGGCCTGCGCCGCTGGGTGCCATCCCCCCTGTGCATTGTGTGTGATGCGCACAGCGTCAATCATCGGCATTGTGCGTGTCGTGCACGGCGTGTGGGTGGAGCAGCGCTCGGCTGCATGGGCTCGGGTGGAGGCTCTCCAGCATGCAAGGGGCATCCGACGTGGAGGGCTGGCCGGAGGATGGAGGAGGCATCCCTCTGAAGCGGCACTGTGGGTTCTCCGGTGGCTGGCACATTAAAGGCATCCCCCCCTGAAGCGGCACTGTTGGGTTGTTCTTCATGACGGACGGAGGAGGCGGACGGAGGAGACGGCGCTGCAGCACCCGGCCCCGACAGGTACATACCCCGGGTTCTGGAACCAATCGTTGCTGCTGCCACTATTTTCTATGGGGAACTTTGCTTTGATAAACGAGCATTTTTGATTATGAGCATGCTCCTGGAACGGATTATGCTCGTAATCCAAGGTACCACTGTACTTATATATTATTTGATTGTTTGGAGTGCTGTCTATTATATTATTTGCGTGTTAACCTGTTGCACTATATATTGGATTTCAAATGAATAAAGAATTTAAAAACAAAAAAAATTATCATACATTTGGTTAAGAGGGAGAAATACAATAATTAATAGGATAGGAAGACAAAAAGGACAAATACAGTATGGAGGGAACAGGTAGAGGAGAGAACCGCATCAAAGCTGAATTCCTACTGTGAACTACAGAAGCATAAAACCAAAAAGATCTTGCTTTCAAAAGAAGGGCTGTTTTTGTGTATGTTGGTATATCTGTTGAAAAGCAGCTTAGAGTACAGGGAAGGTAATAGCCTGTGCTGTAGGGAAGTTTAATAAAATCTGGATACCTTCCATCTCACTGCAGTAGATAAAGGAATTGTAGAGACTCAAAAGCTCTAGAAGCTGGTAACCAAAATTTCATTACTGGTTTCCTTCAGAGTGATTTGTTTCTATTCTTTTTGCCTTCATCAGCTGGAGAAGATTGATAAAGGGTGTCAGAATCCCAGAAAATCTTCAAATGGTTCTGAAGGGGAGGATGCTATGTTTCTTGTTCAAGTATACCAAGAAATCACTTTTATTGTTTTTGTCTTTAGTGTGAGTTATAGGAATAATATGGCTTTTTTTTTTTTTTTTTTTTGCAGTCGTGCTGACAATTAGCCTAAATCATATTGGCTGGTGCTTATGAAACAAATCAAACCTACAAAAAAGATCTTCTACATTAATCTTCAGCATGTTAAGATTTATTATGGTCTCACATATTCCTGTTTATATGAGTGAAACAGTTTCTAATAACTGTCAATTTTCCATGTGTAAGATAAAATATGAATAAAAGCTTTACAACATTAAAATATGTGAATAAAGAGGATTGGATCTGATGTGAAGATATTTTAAGAATAATTTGATTAGAATCTGCTTCTTGTGGAGTGGCAACAGCATAAAGTCTCAAACAAAAACAATAAAACTTGGCTAGGAGAATATTTCTACTAATATAGAATACTTTGAAATTTACATAAGCTTGCTTCAGCTAAAGTTACTCATGTATTTAGGTTGGTTTGTCTCATAATCATGTAATTTGCATGACCACATTATCCCTTTTCAAATATGCCGAGTACTCTCTTGACATACATGGGGGTGCTGAAATGTTTTCAGCCCAACCAACCAACTTCCTAAATTCTGAGCTTTATTTGTGCCACTGTAGCTGAAAAGAGTGCCAATCTGCAGAAACAAAATTCTGTGTTTTGACATTGTTTCAGATTTATTGATTGAACCATATCCATGTCATTCTCTTCTTGGTTGGGCTGAGAACCTTTCAGCAGCCCCTCGTAATTAACATCTTGAATTGGGCACAGGAATACAAAGAACATGGTTTCTCAATGTTGCCAATGTCCATGATTTTACTTCTTTTAAAACTTTTTTTAAATTTGCATTATATAATACAATTGCATAATATAATATAATACAAGCACATTACTTGAATAGAAAAGCATAGAAGATTCAATTTCACACAACAATGTTAAGAAGATCCAAGATGGGTGCTGGCTACTTTCACTGAATAATACGCTTCCGAGTGTTCACTCTATTTTAAAACTTTTCTCTTCAACTCTATTGAATTATCAACTTGGAATGCCGAAGAGAAGAGGCTGGAGTACTGCTGAAGCCTCACGGCACTCCGGAACAACTACCTTCGGTAACATAGAGGAATGAATGATGCAGAGTACCTTGATAGCGTCGGTGATTTCCCCGCAGGAGATGCTCTGGAGAGGTGGGACTGAAGAGGTCACCTTGGGGCTTGATACAACTTTAAGTTCTGACACAAGAGTACCACCCCCGCATCCTCAGATCACCAACTCCTGATGGGTGGAGGAGTCCCCAGAAGGCGGGCTGTACCTCCCTCCAGAGGCTAAGGAGGTAATATCGGGGAGCTTGGAATTGGGTTTTCCATTGTTACAGGAGAACCCTGATATGGAGACTGAGGTTATTTCAACATCAGGGAATGGACAGACCTAGAATGAGGACCGACAAGAAAATCAACAAGGCGGTGAGTGATTTTTTTCAATGCAACAACATTTTCATATTGATAAACCCCGTGAAGTAACATTAAATTCATTGTGGGATCTTGTGGCAAATTTGGTTAAGTCTATAAATCCTCAATTTCAATATTTAGAAGGGAAACCTAATGAACCTGCACAAGAAATAAAGAACTTAAAGTTAGACATTAATGTTTCTAAATCTTCTATGGAAAAGTCTGAACAAGAATTAAAAACGTTCAAAGAAAATCAGGAGACTTTAATTAAGGATAATATCAATCTCAGAAGAAAAATTGAAACATTAGAGAATTGTTCTCGGAATAATAATCTCAGATTGATTAATTTTCCTAGGGAGATGTTAAAAAGATATCTAATTGAAAATTTAGAGGTCCCTGAAGAATCAATACCTCCGTTTTCGCAAGTTTATTACTTACCAAACAGAACACAAGATCAACAACAGAAAATTGATCAGGAACAAGTGAACATTTCAACTTTATTGGAACTTTTCAGACAAAGAAACAGCGACCTCCGCAATGGTCTTAACTGTGGCTCTCTCTCCTGATAAAGGCTGGATCTTGAGACCTTTCTTTAAGAATAGGCAGCCCACCCATCCCCCTGAGACATCCTCTGGCAGGAGGGATGCCTAGTCCCTCCTGCCGGAATCTCCTCCCCTGAAGGCATGCTCCCCAAACCCCCAAGCCCTCCCAGACCCCACCAGTACCTATTTTTCATTGGCTGGCCGGAGGGATGCTTACTTCCTCTGGCCAGCAGGCCCGCCTCCACAGAATGGTGGGCCTTCCTCTTCCTGGTGTATTGTGGGATGTACCGGGGAGGGGCCCAAGGCTCTGTTTGGCCCAGGTGCCTAAGGCCCTTCCCATAGCAGGGTCCTTAGGTGATCGGGCCAACCAGAATCTTATGTCTCTCTCCCAGTGCATTGTGGGCTGCACTTGAAGTTGCCAAAGACTCCGATTGGCCAGATCCCCTAGGCCACTCCCATGCTGAAAAATCGTCAGGAGGGAAGCCCACTCCCTGTAGCTGATAGGGCTGCCTCATCAGAATGATGGGCCTTCCCTCTCCCAGTGCATCTCTATACTTCAAATGATCCAAAATGCAATATATAATTGCTATACCTCTCATGGAGGGATAGATTAGAGAAAAAAAGAATAGAGGTAGACTAGACACATTCCAGCACAAGGGTTAATTTTTAAAAGGCCTGACACAGATCTGCTCTTGCACAAAAGTGCCTGCCTCAGGAGTCATCAATTTGCTGTAAACAGGTATGCTGTAAATGTTCATATAGCTGACCTGCTGCTTTTTGCTGCATGTATAATAATCTTTACTGTGTCTTTGATAATCAACCTACATTCTAAATTGTTGACTCCTGAGGCAGGCATTCCTGTGCCAAAACTCAGACATGCATTGGGTCTTTTTAAAATAAAACCCTTGTGCTGGAATTTGTCTAGTCTGCCTCTACTCTTCTTTTTTTCTGTGGTTGCCATACGTAGAGTATTGTCTTCTTTTATTCTACATTAGGGATAGATTAGAGGCAATCAGAATGATTTTATCTCCAAATAAATTGTACAGCATACTCGTTATGGTTCCTATTTTATTCCCTAAACTAAACTAAAGCTTAACTTTATATACCGAGTCATCATTCTGAGAAGGCTCGACTCGGTTTACATCAATTAAATAAACAGGTAATGATTTACAAATGATAAATAGAAGATAATAGCAAAATTTACAAAATAATTAATTTTCAAAATGTTTGCAAATAGAGTAGTTTTTAAAGATTTACGGAAAAATTGAAATGAACTGGAACTCCTTAAAAAAAAGGGGAGATCATTCCAGAGTTGAGAGAGTTTAAAGACCAAAGATTGACTGAAAATCTTGACTCCTTTAATCCCTTTTTTAGAAGGAAGGGAGAGTTTAAATTGTTGGATACCTCTTGCAAAGGAGAATCGGTAAACATTCCAAAATAAAGGAATAAGAGGATTAAAGATACCATGTAGAATTTTAAAAACTAAACTAAACCTTAAGTTTGTATACTGCATCATCTTCACAGAAGTGGAGCTCGACACGGTTTACAGGAATTAATAAAGAAAGGAACTCCAATGGAAAGAAGAAGGGCTTAGTAAAAAGGAAAGAAAGAGGGGACTTAATATAGTGGAGAGGGAGGGAGTAGTTACATTTTAGAGACAAGCCAAGTTTTCAAATGTTTTCTGAAGCGTTGGAGGGAGGTCGAACTACGAAGAGGGGCAGTAAAGCTGTTCCACAGCTCGGTGATCCTGAAGAGGAGGGATGTTCCAAGTTTGCCTGTATGGGATATGCCTTTTAAAGAGGGTTAGGATAGTTTGAATTTTTGAGTGGATCTGGTGGAGTTAGGATTCGAGGAGAGCCAAGAAAGTGGAAAAAGAGGAGGAAAGATGCCGTGAAGAGACTTGAAGGCTAGACAGGCGCATTTGTAGTAAACCCTGAGGATAACTGGGAACCAGTGAAACTTAGACAGAAGCGGGGAGACGTGGTCGAATTTGCTTTTTGCGAAGATTAGTTTAGCCGCGGTATTCTGAATCCGCTGCAGTCTGAGAAGACTTTTCTTTGTTAGGCTTAAGTAGATGGAGTTGCAGTAATCCAGTCTGGATAGAATAATGGATTGGACGAGGACAGCAAAGTGTTGTTGGTGGAAGCAGGATCTGACTTTCCTTAACATGTGAAGGTTGAAAAAGCATTTTTTTACTAAGGAGTTGAGGTGATCGTTGAAGGACAGTGTAGAGTCAATGATGATTCCCAGAACTTTGCTTGAGTGCTCAAGCTGCAGTTTGGTGCCAGAGAATAGTGGGATGAGGGTGGGAAGCTGATCTAATTTTGGGCCGAGCCAAAGTAGTTTTGTTTTGGTCTCATTTAGTTTCATTTGAACGGTGAGAGCCCAGGATTGGAGATTCGTTATACAAGAAGAGATGTTATCAGAGAGGTTGGTGAGGTTAGAGTCAGTCTCGAGGAGGATGAGGATGTCGTAGGCGTAGGTGTAAAGTGTCTCCAAGGGGGATAGTTGGAGGAGTTTAGGGAGGACATATAAACATTGTAAAGAATCAGGGATAGAGGTGAACCCTGAGGAACTCCGCAAATCGGTTTCCAAGGGGAGGATGAGGTGCCATTCATGTTAACGAAGTAGGAGCGGGAACGTAAGAATTTTGAGAACCAATCTAAGACTGTGGAGTTTATGCCAATTTCAGAAAGTTGGAGGATTAGTATGTCATGATGGACAGTGTTGAAAGCTGCAGAAAGGTCAAATTGAAGAAGGACAGCAAACTTGTTGCAAGAGTGAAGTTGATGGACTTTTGAAATTAAAGAGGCCAAAAGCGATTCGGTGCTGAAGTTGGGTCTGAAGCCATGTTGGTAGGGTAGGAGAATGGAGAATCTCTCAAGATAGGATGAGAGTTGGGTGGCTATGAAGGACTCTAGCATCTTGGTCAGGAGAGGAATGTTGGCTATTGGGCGATAGCTGGATGGTGTGGAGGAGTTTAGATTAGCTTTTTTCAATAGAGGGGATAAGGCAATGTGTCCCATTTCTGCAGAAAATAGGCCTGAGAGTAGGGCGGAATTTATCAGTTTGGTGAGAGATGAGATGGCTTGTGCGGGAATATTCTCGTATAAATAGGAGGGGAAAGGATCCAAGGTGCAGTTGCAGAATTTTAGCTTGAGGTAGAGTTTGGAGACCTGAGAATCGGAAATGAGTTCGAAGGCGGTCCAGGATCTATCGGCTGGGATATGGTTGGCCTCGGTTAGATTAGGGTTGGAGATGGCGAGCACCAGAGAATTGTAAGAGGGTGTAGGAGGGAAGGAGCATCGTAAGGTAGTGACTTTCTCATTGAAAAATTTTGCTAGATCATCGGCAGATGGAGAGGAGGGGAGTGTGGCGGAATCATGTTTAGAGGATATGGAACGCCAAATGTTGAACAGTGTATTACTTTGGTTGTTGGATCTGGAGATTTTGTTGCCGTAGTAGTTCTTCCTTGATTTTTTTAATTCAGTATTGTAGAACTTAATATTAGCCCTCCAGGACTGTCTGTCAGTGGGGGATTTAGATTTTTTTCCATTTGCGTTCCAGTATTCGACATTTCTGTTTCAGTTGTCTGTGATATGGAAATACAAGCGCATTTAAATTGAATTCTAAAATAAACCGGGAGCCAATGAAGACTTTGAAGGAAAGGGGGTCACATGGTCAAATTTACGGTTTCCAAAGATCAGCTTCGCAGCAGTATTCAGACCCTTATAGACAAGTAGAAAACCTGCTAATTTCCTATGGAAAAATAAGATCTTGAGGATCCCTAAAAAAATTAAGGGTTGATATTCAAAGCAATTTAACTGGGCATGAGAGGCATCTTTCTGGTTAAATTGTGGTGATTGCAACAGCCCCATATATTCAGGCACTACAGCCTGATTTTCTAACCGTCGCCAATTTTTTAGGTGCCCAAACTCAGTTAAAAACACTGTTCAAATGACGTTTTTAACAGAGTTTCAACTCACCTACCAGTGCTTAAAAATTCAGCACCAGAATCGCACCTACTTAGGCGCTTTAGGCTACCTAATGCCACTAAGGCCAAGGCTAACGCCGGATGTGACATTAGGTGGCCTAAAGCGCCTACGTAGGTGCGATTCACGTCAAAGATGGGTGCTGGAAATGTAGGCCCAGAAAACCCTGGCCTACATTTTTGGCAGCTATCTTTTGCAGAGGCTCAATTCTTTATAGGGCGCCATCGCGTGACTGACCTGCGATCGGAGGCCGCTTTTTAGGTGGCCACCGATATTGGCGCCCTGTAGAGAAGCTGGTTAATCCTAGGACAATCTGGAGGTGGAGTCAGGGTAGAGCGTGTACAAAACACAGCAAACCGCCTCCTACACAACCTCAATTACCACCACCCCTTCTCCCCAGGCCTCCGCGCAGAGCACTGGCTTCTGATCAACAAACGCTGTGCATTCAAGGCCCTGGTAATAGCACATAAAAGAATCTACGCCACCACCCCAGCCTATATAGGATCCAAGCTAACCCTGTACACCCCCACCCTCCTCCTCCGCTCTGTAACGGAGAAACGCCTATGCAGTGGCGTACCTAGCATATGTGACACCCGGGGCCCATCATTTTTTGACCCCCCCCCAACTGTACGAAAAACATGATTTTTAGTAACAAGCCACGTCACACATGAGTACCTAGGAAAAGGCAGCATCTTACATATTGCAGTGAGCAGTACATCAATACACCCATTGTAAAACTAAACAAGCCAGACCAGCACAGATCAATCCTACATCGTCAATCCTAACAGAAAACCATGTCTTTCAAACACACAGAACACAGAAAACACCTTCGCCTAGTATGGAATATGTCATCACAAACTAACCCCTCACTCTTTTACAAAACTGTAGTGTGGATTTTAGCCACAGTGGTAACAGCCCTGACGCTCATAGAATTCTGAGCATCAGAGCTGCTACCACCACGGCTGGCGCTAAAAAACGCTCCACAGTTTTGTAAAAGGGGGGATAAAATAGAAATACATAGACATAGGTTAAATTGAACCAGTGAGAAGCTTGGCTCTGCATACAGTACACCACAGAAACAGTGACACATGTCTCCTAAAGCAATAAATAAATAGAAAATTTTTTTCTACCTTTGTCTTCTGTGGTTTCTGCTTTCCTCATCTTCTTGTAACTCTCTTCCTTCCATCCACTGTCTGCCATCTCTCTTCCCCTATATGGCATCTTCTCTCCTTCTATGCCCCTTCCAGAAACTGTATGCCTCCCCCTTCCATCTCTCCTTTCACCCCATTGGTCTGGCATCTCTCTCCTTTCCTTCCCTCTCCCATACCTCTCTGCAATCCCTTTCCCTTTTTACCCTCATTTTCCTTTTCAATTTATTTTCTGCATCTGTCTAGATTACGTTCTTACTACCCTCTCATCAATGTCCTTTTTTACTGTCTACCTAAAGCTTGCCACCCCTCACCCCTCCAGTGTTTCCCTAACTCAATCCTTTTCTCCCCATCATGTGCCCTCCTTTTATTTATCCCCTCCTTCCATCATGTACCCTCTTTCTCCAACCCTTCCATCTAATACCTTCTCCTCTCTCTCTCTGTCCACTTCCATCCAGCGTCTGCTCCCCTCTTTCTCTCCTCCCATTTCCTTCCTGCATTTGCTCCCTTATCTCTCCCATCTGCACTTCCATCCAGCATAGGCTCCCCACTACCATCCAATGACTGCCCTTTCTCTCGCTATCCACCCCTCTTCAATCAGCATCTGCCCCCTTTCTCTCCCTCCAATATCCTTCCCCCTTATGTCTCTCCCCTTTCTCTGTACATCAATTCTATCAGCACCACCCTTCCATACCACCCTGCCCCCTTTCTTTTCCTCCACCACTCTTCCATTCCAGCAATCCTGCTCCTTTCTCTCCCTTCATGCAGCAAGATCCCACGATGATTGTAGCTGCCGACTGCCAGTCCACCCCATTCCGACGTACTTGCTCTGGAGCGGACTCTGCAGCCGCATGCTGGAAGGTCCCGCGATGACTCGCCGGCTGACTCTGCTCCAGAAGAAGTAAGTTACATTGGAGGGGGTGGACCCGGCAGACGCAGGAAGTTGTAGCAAAGTCCCGAAATGACTGCGTCTGCCGGGTCCACCCCCTCCAAAGTAACTTACTTTTTCTGGAGCAGAGCCTGCAGACGAATCAGCGCGAGACCTTCCTGCACCTCAGCACGGCTGCCGACTCTGCTGCAGAGAAAGTAAGTCAGAGGTAACGTGACCATTTATTTTTTTCATCAAAAGGGGACATCTATTAATTGACTGTGTATCCTTTCTTTCATTTCTTTCTTTCTGCACTCAGGCCCAACAATTGTCCCTTTCTATTCCCTCCCTCCTTCCTTCCTATGTCCTTAGTGCCCCCAGTGCCTCTGTCCTGTGTCCATAGTGCCCCCAGTGCCCCCGTCCTGTGTCCTTAGTGCCCCCAGTGTCTCCGTCCTGTGTCCATAGTGCCCCCAGTGCCCCCGTCCTGTGTCATTAGTGCCCCCAGTGCCTCTGTCCTGTGTCCATAGTGCCCCCAGTGCCCCCGTCCTGTGTCCTTAGTGCCCCAGTGCCTCCTTCCTGTGTCCATAGTGCCCCCAGTGCCTCCTTCCCGTGTCCATGGTGCCCTCTGTGCCTCCTTCTCGTGTCCATGGTGCCCCCAGTGCCTCCTTCTTATGTCCCCCACTACCTTCCAGATTTTTGCCACCCCAAAGCCCACCTGCCTGTCTACCTATCTCCCTCCCTCCCTGCCGTGCTAAAGCCAGCCAGCTTGCCTGCCTACATCCTGCCCTCCCTGCTGCGGAAAAAAAAAAAAGCGCGTCTCCCCTTCCTTTCCTCCGGTCCGCGCCTTCAATCTTACTTCCCCCCGCCGACAAGAAGTCTTTCCGACGTCAATTCTGATGTCGGAGAGGACGTTCCGGGCCAGCCAATCACTGGCTGGCTGGCCCGGAACGTCCTCTCTGACGTCAGAATTGACGTCGGAAAGACTTCTTGTCGGCGGGGGGAGGTAGGATTGTAGCGGCGCGGATGAGGGAAAGGAAGGGCAGGAGGACCCGGACCTGGCAGGCTGTGCACCCCCCCAAGCCGTGCACCCGGGGCGGACCGCCCCCCTCCTTGGTACGCCACTGCACCTTTGCATCCCTCCAGGAAGGTCTCTCCTGTTAGAAACTGCCTGCAAACGCTCCTACAGCCACTTCATCCCCCAACTCTGGAACCAACTCCCCCCCACCCCCGCAAATCAGATTACAGAACTCATTGATGAACTTCCAGAAAGCGGTGAAGACCTTCCTCTTCAACTAAAATTCCAACTTCAATCAACTCCCCTTTCCCCCCTTAAATTCCCCCTTCCTTCCTGCACTCTCTTCTCCATTCTTCTTAACTTGTACTTAAGTTGCTGTATAGTCATTGTACTGTCCAAATGTATTCCAATGTGAATGTTGGCTTGTAACCCGTTCTGAGCTACTTGGAGGACGGGATAGAAATCAAATTACATAAATAAATAACCTGGGCACTAACAATATTCAGTGGCAGTACCTGGATAAATCTGTCCTAAGTTAACCAGATAGTTCAGTTCAGTTTATTTGATATACTGCAAATATAAACAAGTAAAATCCGTGTGGTTTACAAAATAGAAGAAGGGGGAAGGGGTTGTTCATGAACACTGAGAACATAACGATGGACAATGCAGGACTCACAGAGACAAGAGGAAAAAGGGGACAGGATAGGTTACACTATTAACAAGGGTATTTAATGCTGGTAATAGATACGGGCCAGCACTGAACTTCAGATCTAATTCAGTTGGTTTAAAGAAATGATGACTGCTGCACATGGAATATTGGCCTCTTAGTAAATATCTTGTGTGTGTGTGTGTGTGTGTGGGGGGGGGGGGGGGTGAATTTTCTAGATTTTAATGAAATGAGCATCTTATTGTTTTCAAGAGACATCTGAAGTAAATGATTCCAGAAAGAGAAATTGCTAGGCCTAATACTAAATTGGATAGGCAAAACTTGCTATTTGATAACTATTTGATACAATCATCAGGATTATTAGTCACCTCATGAGTTGTTCAGATTCCTCCTAATAAAGAATTTGGTTTAACTCCAGTTTTGAAATATAAAATTGTTCTATTGCCTACGTAATTGGCGTATTTGGCAGGATAGTTGAGAGTGGTCAGTGGAGCATCTGCTGAAGCAGAATAATTGGAAATCTTTGTAGAATTCCAGGAAGAGTTTCATTTGCCAACTAAATGTCATTTTCAATGGCTTCAATAACGGCTTTGTGCATCCACAAATTTAGTATGATGGCAAACAATTACAGATGATTTCACAGAATAAATACGTAAGCAGTTGTCCTCTTAACAAGTTGCTTTCTTTTTGCATAAGTTAGCTAAAAAGAAGACAGATAATCAGTGTTTGGCTACAGGAAAGGTGTAAGAGGCCTTTTCATACTGATTTATTTTCAGAAGCTTGAGAAACATTTTGAGCTAAAGCAATAAGATCAATCTTCTTTGGTGCTAACACTCAAACTTTGTACTTTATAGATCAAAGAGCTATGTGTACAGCTATAAAGGTAGCCTTTAGCAATCTAACCAGATACACCAGGGAAACTTTCTCATTTACTTTTCTTTCTGTGATAACATGACTATGTAATGGAAGAATGTATGGGGCTATAATGTAACATGGAAATTGTTAGTGACTGATGATTCTGATTTGTATGAACAAGCTAGATTACTAGCTGTATAAGTATGTATGTTTCTCAGTATTATACTTTATTCAATGTGGCTCTTTTTCATACAAGTTTCAAGTTCATTAAAAGTTTGTTGTACACGCAATATCACATACTTCAGTGCGTATGACAATTTAAAATTGGGAGACAAAATAAAACAATTTGTACACATAAACATACAATGTATGTACACAAGTAATTAGTGATACAAAAGGGAAGAGGGGGTGAACTACAATCTTTAAGGAAAGTAAAAGTACATTTAAGGAAAAACAACATCAGGAGGGTAATGAAGAATATTTTAAAAATATGGCTAAGCCTAAACGGAGAATAGGGGAGGTTGTGACCTATACATAAGGTCTGGTTAAAATTAGGTATTTGAGCCTGGGATTAATGATAGATGAATTATCCTATCTATGACACAAATGCATCTTTGTACAGGTAGCATTTTAATGTGCTTTTAAATTTTTCTAATGAGGTCTCTCCACGTAGATAGATTGGTAAATTGTTCCAAAGCTGGGGTGCTATGACTGAAAAATTGTAGCTCTTCTAGCCCCTTTGTTTGTGTGGTGTGTTAGTATCTGTTTTCTATATTAAATGTTATGACCAAGTTGATACCGTATATGTAATTTGCAAATGATCCCGTTCCATTTTCAACTATGATCCATGGAGGGGCATTTTCAATAGAACGTCTTAAGTCTGAAGTTGGACGTTTTGGGCAAGATGCCCACAAACCCAGTAGAAAAAATGTCCATTTTCAAAGCTGCCAGACGTGTATCTTTTTTTTTTTTTTTTTAAATGGCCCTTAGTAGTCTATATTTTATGGGCCATTTTCAAATATACAGACATCCACATGCTAGACACACAAAAGCCAGCTTTTCAGATATCTAAGCAGCTAGCATCAGGAAATCTGAACAGCTTGCCATCAACTGATTGCGGCAGGGGAATCCTGATCAGCTAAGAGGGTTTTGTGGAGTCCTGCTGGCTCAGCTGACCAGGGATTCTCCTTCCAGCATTAGCTGAATCAGCAGGGAGAATCGCAATTCTTCTCTCCCTTCTTCCCTCACACCCACTGATCCCCCCTAGTACCCATCCACAGAGAGCTGCTGTTCTCCAGCTCTACACCCCTCCCCCTACCATTCCTGAACCCCACCCAACATCCTTAGACATCCCATGACATCCCCCAACAACCCCCAACGTCCCCCTGACATCCTCATACCTTCCGCTGAAAAATCGGCAGGAGGGAAGCCCACTCCCTCTAGCTCAGCGGTCTCAAACACACGGGCCGCATGCAGCTCCCCAGGGACTATTTTGCGGCCCGCAATCTGTCCTCGACTAAAGCAGGGGTCTCCAATCTACTTCCCTTCCAACTGCCCTCCTCCAAGCCACCGCAATCGGGGAACAGGCCAGCGCCCAAGGTTTTACTTCTCCCTGCCCTCCCCCAAGGCACTACCATCGGGGAATAGGCCGCACCGAGGTCTTAACTCTCCCTGTTTATCTTCCCCAGCTCGGAGCCGTCCAATTCTCGCCACCCGACGTCAATTCTAACGTCGGGGAGGAAGTTCCGGGCCAGCCAGTCGCTGCCTGGATGGCCCGGAAGTCCCTCCCCGACGTTAGAATTGACGTCGGGTGGCGAGAATTGGTCGGCCCCGCGCTGGGGAAGATAAGCAGGGAGAGTTAAGACCTCGGCGCGGTCTGTTCCCCGATTGCGGCGGTGGCAGCCTGTTCCCCGATGGTAGTGGCATGGGGGAGGGCAGGGAGAAGTAAAGAAAGAAAGGGGGGACAGGGAGACAGAAAGAAAGAAGGGAGATGGGACACAGACAGAAAGGGGCATGGAGAGAGAAAGACAGAAAGAAAGGGGGCACGAAGAGAGAGAGAGAAAGAAAGAAGGGGGCAGGATGAAAGAAATAAAAAGTTGGGGGAGGGAAGGAGACAGATGCCAGACCAGGGGAAAGGAAGGAAGGAGGGGAGAGAAAGGATAGAAAGAGATGTCAGGCCATGGAAATAGGGACAGAAGAAGAGAGAGACAGAAGGGAAGGTAAGACATGGAAACGTAGGTTTTGAAAAGAAAGCAGTTAATGCCAAAGATGGATGCAAGGCAGAAAGCGAAGATGGAGAGAAAACCAGTCAAAGGACAAGAAGACCCTGGAAACATAGTTAAATACACAGAAAAATAAAGTCACCAGACAACAAAGGTAGGGAAAATGATTTTATTTTCAATATAGTGATTGAACTGTGTCAGTTTTGAGAAAGGAAATATATTAAACTTTAGATGAGAGGGCTGCAGAAAAAACAGGGTACTTGGAGGGCCGCAGAAAAAAATAATTAATGACAATTTTGCATAAAGTAAAACTCTTTATAGTTTATAAATCTTTCCTTTAACTGTTAAAGGAAAGATTTATAAACTTTAAAGAGTTTTACCTCATGCAAAGTTGTCATTTCTTTAATAAGACATTAACTATTTTTTTCTGCGGCCCTCCAAGAACTACAAATCCAAAATGTGGCCCTACTAAAGGTTCGAGTTTGAAACCACTGCTCTAGCTAATAGGGCTGCCTCTTCAGAATGATGGGCCTTCCCCCTCCCAATGCATCTTGGGATGCAGTAGGAGGGGCCTAAAGCCCTGAGGGAGAGGGAAAGGAATTGCAGTTCTCCCTGCTAGTTCAACTGATCCTGGCATGGGAATCTCCAATCAGCTGAGCCGGCAGGACTCCATGAAACCAGCTCAGCTGATTGGGATTCCCCTGCTGCGATCAGCTGAGGGCAAGCCGTTCAGACAGGCTGGATAGTACTTTTTTTTATTAAGATCTGTGGGTGGTGGGAGCGGGTTGGTGACCATCGGGGCGTAAGTGGGGGGTCATGCCTTAATCCCTCCAGTGGCCATCTTTTCAGTTTGGGCACCTTTTGGACCTTTATGAGTGTTTGAAACAGGTCTAGCTCCACATCTTAAAACAGTCCTGGACAATTCCTTAAAGGTTTGATTATTCCTGCAGAATGTCCAAGACCTAAGCCCGCCCACAACACGCCTCTTACATACCCCCAGTTGAGGCACAGGGGGGTGACAATTTTCAGAGGGTTGTGTTTATAAGGAGCTAGCTAAATTAAAGGTAGACAAAGCAATGGGGCTGGATGGTTTACATCCGAGGGTGCTGAAGAAACTTAGGGAAGTTCTGGTGGCTCCTTTTCAATGCTTATCTAGAGTTGGGAGTGGTACCGGAGGAATGGAGAAGGGTGGATGTGGTCCCTCAACACAAAAGTGGAAGTAAGGAAGCAGTAGGGAATTACAGGCCAATAAGTCTGAATTCTGTGGTAAGCTTTTAAAATAGAGAATGGTGACGTTTCTGGAATCTGGTGAATTCCAGGACTGGAGGCAACATGGATTCACTAGAGGTAAGTTTTGTCAGACAAATTTGATTAATTTCTTTGACAAGGTGACCAGAGAATTGGATAGAGGGAGTGCGCTAGATTGGTATATTTAGATTTTAGCAAAGCCTTTGACAGTTTTTCCACACAGACCTCTAATAAATAAACTGAGTGCCTTCGGGAAGGGCCCCAAAGTGATGGGTTGAATCAGGAACTGGTTGAGTGGAAGACGACAGAGGGTAATGGTCAATGGAGATTGCTCTGAGGAAAGGGATGTTACCAGTGGTGTGCCTCAAGGTTCTGTTGTTGGACCTGTTCTTTTTTTTTTTTTTTTAATATTTTTATTAGATCTTCAGCACAGACACAACTCAGAAAACAGGGCAATAAAAATCACAAGGCATAGTACCAAAGCTTGTACAGTCAGAATAGAGCAAACCAGAGATTTACAGCATGTTCAAGAGGACTACCCAGTTCCAACTAGACCAGCTGAAGGCTCAGTTCACAATACAGTATAATCAACAAACAAATCAATTCCCCTCCCACACCTAAGCTAAGCTAAGACAGAGACTAAGGAAAAGAAAAGAACCACACCACACACTTTCCACTCACACCACATTCATCCCCTCCACATCCCAAGAGGTGCTTGGAAGAAGACCCAGACAGAGGCCAAGGTGGATGCACAGGGATGACCCCAAGCCCCTAATATACCCTGCAAGCCTCACCAAAGCAAACACTGCTGCCATAACCACATGTATCTTAAGTGTGCTGGAGTCTGAATTTTCCCTTTTTCCAAAGCTAGTTCAAATTTGGCTGTCTGCACCATCATATGGGTCCAAATATCAACTAATGGACTCTTCTCCTTCAACCAACATTTCAAGATGGTCTTGATCACCCATAGAAATGTAATTGCAAGGAAGTTACGATTAGACTCGGGAACGTGCGCATCCACCAAAAGGCGTTGATTCCCTAATAGCAGGGTCATATAATCCCAAGAGACAGAGCATTTTACCAAAGCTCTCCACCAAAGGAAGTACCGTGGTCCACAGGTCCACAGAAAAGTGTGCACAAATGTACCTTCATGAATTTTACAGCAAAGGCAGTGTGGGGTGGTCCACAATCCAATAGTACAGCTACGGGCCCTTGTCAAATATGCCCTATGTAACAACTTAAATTGAGTCTCTCTCATGTCCAATGCTTTAAAGAATCCCAACCCCACTTGGAAAATATTTTAAAGTTGCCCTACATCTAATGGGTGGTGTAACTCTCACTCCTAACTCCGAGCCACCTGAGACATACCAGCCACATCCACCAGTTCTTTAATGATCTTATACCACCGGGAAAAAGTATTCATAGAAACATAGAAAGAAAGAAAGAAGATGACGGCAGAAAAGGGCTATAGCCCATCAAGTCTGCCCACTCTGCTGACCCACCCCCAATAAGTCTGAATGCTAATGACCCAGTTCCTTAACTCGACCTTCGTAGGGATCCCACGTAGATGTCCCATTTATTCTTGAAGTCGAGGTGTAGGCAAGAGAAAGAAATATCTCCAATTTGATGCTCTCTGCCAGAGGATCCCAGGATCTCTGCATCTGGGCATAGTTATGCCGGGCTTGATGATAGGCCCAAAAATGGGTAATTGGCAATTCCCACTTAGCTCTCATCAAATCAATAAGGACAGTGGCGTGCCTAACTTAATTGTTTAATGAGCTGCTAATTGGTGTTAACAGACAATAATTGGTTGTTCTTGGTGTTAATTGGCACAGATTAGCAGTTGCATGCGTAACTGCCCTTAGGGCTAGATTCACAAAGCAAACCAATCATGTACTGATAGGTTTGCGACCCCTTTATGAGCAAATTTCTCTCCGGCCCGATTCACTTACCTCTCTCCTGACCATCCTCCAATCCGCGCATGCAAATGAGGGCAACGGCATGCAAAGTAGGCAGGGGTATGATTCACAAACCAAAACCCTGCAACACCGACAGGCTGGCCGATCACAAACAAGCGACTGCTGAGGACCAATCGCTCAAGCCCTTTCCGACTGCCCTGCTCTCTGCCACCCTGCTCTCTGCCCTGTCAGCCCCGAACTCTCCTGCAACCCCGAACTCTTCCTTCAGCCCTGAACTCTTCCTGCAGCCCTGATCTCTCCTGCTGCCCCAAATTCTTCCTGCAGCCCCGACTCTCCCGCTGCCCCGGATCACCTGCCTGCCCTGATCGCCTGCATCCCTGGAGCTGCCTGCCCAATCACCTGCCTGCCCCGACTCTCCCACCCTTCCCTGCAGTTCAGGCCCATGGTTTTAACCCGCAGGCCCTAAGCGGGTTAAAACCATGGGCTCCAAAAGTTTTTAAAAAAAATCTCTGCCGGGCCCAGAGGTCCAGCGCATGCACAGATGGTCTGCGCATGTGCTAGGATCACTATAGAGCGATCCAGGCAGGCAGATATAGGCCATTTGTCCGATCACCCCCATGTGCATATTTATAGTTTGGGGAATTCAGCGGACCTGCCCTGATCAGGCAGGTTCATGAATCTAGCCCTTAGTCAGTATTCTATAAGATCCGTGTGCAAAATCTATAGCATACAGCCACAAGGGGGGATTGACCTGGGAGGAGCATGGGTGGGTAAAGGGTATGCCTAGCATTTATATGCATATCTTCTAGAGCATTATCAGTTATGTACATAAGTACCTACAGTAAGTGGCATAGTGAAGGGGGAATGATCCTCTTCTTTGCCCCCCGCACCTGCTCCTTCCCACTCCTCCCCCTACCGAACACATGCCTTCACTTCTCCCCCACTGTACTTCTAGCTGTTCACTGGCATGAACAGCAACTCCAACCTGCAGTTAGGCATTTAACTGTGGACTTATTAGCATTCTAGAATGGCCGTTGCATACACAATTGTCGATATTGTCACCTAACTTTATGCAGTCTATAGAGAATTATTCCACAAAGTTTTTACATATAAAGGAGGTAATAAGCTTACATATAAGCTTTGAATTGGCAGAGAAGACCTTTGATTCTAAATTGTTTCAGATTTCACATCCTTGGGATATTTATCACACCAACATGTTTTTATTTGATTAACAGAGAGCTAAGAGATGGGCCTCTAAGTTTCCAGGTTTTCCTAGCGCTCCTCATCATGTTCCTTTCCATCTACTGAGTCTTGCTTTAAGATCTGCCACTAACCACTGTCATGCTATCTTTGCCATGCTTGTAGTCTGTCTGTCATTATAGCTGAACCTCTGGTTATAAAAATCATTACTATAAAAAGTAGCAGAAGCTTTGCTTTTGTAGACATAAATGTCAGTAGACTGCTGGTTTGGCCAAACTGTGTGGTCATTAAATCACTGTGATGTTTTTCATTGTCAGGCTTAGGTTCTGCTGCTGGAACTCAAAAACAAAGTGCTTTCAATTTTGCGTGTGCAGGCAATCTGTCATATTGAGTTAAATGGATGGATTAAATGTACTGTTTATGCTCAGTGAAGAAGTGCCTCTGCAGGTGGGCCATTTTCTCATAGGTGGTTAGTGATTCAGATGTTTGGGAAGGCCAAAGCGGGGTGGGGCTGCAGCAGGGCTAGGGCGAGGCGGGGCAGGGTTAGAACTGGGCAGAATGGGGCATGAAAGGACAAGTTAAAATCCTTGGGGTGGAGGTAGGAGGCGAGACCTACGTCAGTAATAAATGTACAGTGGGGGCACTTTTGAACAGAGAAGAGAAGGATTCCTTTACTGTATTGCTCTGGTGCAGTTCCACCAGCGGCTTCCCCCTCCCCCTAGTACCTCTGTTACTACTGGTAATATGCACACTAAGTATATTCCAGGAAATTGGGTCAAAATATCAAAACAATGCTCCAAAATAACACAACATGATAAAACAGAAGACTTTGCAGTATTCTGGAAATATATGCAGGCATAGGGTTACCATATTTTTTCTCCTGGAAACCCCAGACACATGACCCCGTCTATTCCATTTCCAGCCCTGCCCCCACAAAGCCTCCTCTCTTCTTCCGGACAAGCTCCAGCTGCATCTGGAGGGCCTGGAGCGATCGTGGATGAGTGTGACATCATCCATGCATGCTCAGAGGCCCTCCAGATACGGCCAGAGCTTGTCAGGGCTTTCCAAAACCTGGACAAATGCTGGGCTTTGGAAAGTCCAACCAGGAGCCCGGCCAGTCCTCTAAAAAGAGGACACATCTGTTTATTTCCGGACGTCTGGTAACCCTATGCAGGCACTTTAACACTTGTCTCTCAGTCAGCTCTTGTCCTCCAGTCTAGCATCTTCCTGTTGGCTATGCGACCAGTGATGTTAGCAGCCCTGTGACAAATTCTGTGGTTACTGGCAAATAACAGGAAGACTTCAGATTTGCTGACTTTTATTGTTGAATTACCACATGTTTGGAATATCTATTCTTTGAGGACTATAATACATAATATTCTTACATGTGTGTGACATTATCCTCAGAACCTGGTATGGACACTGTCACATTCACTGTCACTTTAAATCCTTAGGCAGTGCTCACAGCGTGCAAAGTCCTATCCGACTTCGGCAAGCGGGATCAACAGCTCTAATTTTTCATGGAGCTGAGAAGCTATGACTTTGATCTCTTCTCAGCTCGTCAAACTTTTCTCTGCATTCCTGATATTATTTTATTGCTATTTTCTTCATTATTTTTTAATTGTTTTCTAGTATTTTGTTCGAGTTTGGTTAAATTCTGTCAATTTTTCTATTTTTGGTCTTTGGGCCACTTCGAGGCCCTTTTTCAACCCAGGGGGCTTTGACATTTTTCAATATACTTTTCACTCAAGCTCCTTGGGCCATCGAGTCTTTTGACTTCCTGTTGGCCATTTTCCCTCCAAGTCAGAGGGTTATGAGTGGTTTCAAGAAATGTACTCAATATAATTGGACTATTTCAGACACTGTCCCCCCCCCCCCCCCAATTGGTGTGTTCAGTGTCTAGGTCCTGATCTCTGCCTCCATATGCAAAAGAGGTCACTGAAAGCCCAACAAATCCAGTGTGAAAAACTTTTTAGTTTGGCATCAACATCGAACATTGCAGGAGATTCAGTGCCCAATGCCCAAACTGCACCAGCATTGGTATCGACACTGCATGCACCAGCAAAAAGAAAAGGATGGATTTCACATGGCACATAGTATTGAAATAGCCTTAATTGCCATATACTCAATGAACTTATCTGACACCTGGACACTGGTAGAGATGTACTTATTATTTTATTGGATCTTAGTTCTGATTTTGACATTGTACATCATTCTATCATCCTTGATTGCCTTTTTCATTCAGGTCTAAAGATTTCAGTGGTCAACTGGTTCTGATGATTTTCCATTACTTTGCAGAGATCCTCAGGATAGCATATTAGCTCCTACTCTCTTCAGTATTTTCCTAGTGCTTCTTGTTATTCTAATCTAGGACTTAGGTATCTTACCATTTGTTTATGCAGATTACATTCAATTGATTTCACATGACACTTGGAAGCCGATATTCAGAGTGAATTAAGAACATAAAAACATAAGAATAGCTTTACTGGGTTCGACCAATGATCCATCAAGCCCAGTAGCCCGTTCTCACGGTGGCCAATCCAGGTCACTAGTACCTGGCCAAAACCCAAGGAGTAGCAATATTCCATGTTACTAATCCAGGGCAAGCAGTGGTTTCCCCCATGTCTTTCTCAATAATAGACTATGGAAGAAGCAATATACCGGTAGATCGCTCTGAAAAGAGAAGATGGAACTTCTATCTACATGGGTGTAGTCTACAGACCTCCGACTCAATCGCAGCAAATTGATAAGGATCTGATTGTGGATATCCAAAACTTTGGAAGGAAAGAGGAGGTTCTGCTGTTGGGAGATTTCAACCTGCCAGATGCGGACTGGAATGTTCCATCTGCGGAATTCTAAAGAAGTAGGGAGATTGTGGATGCCTTTCAAGAGGCTCTGCTCGGACAAATGGTGACGGAACCCACGAGGGAAAAAGCGATATTGGATCTGGTCCTCACAAATGAAGAGAGTATCTCTAATGTTCGAGTGGGTGCTCACCTGGGAAGTAGCGATTATCAAACGGTTTGGTTTGATATAACGGCTAAAGTGGAGAGCGGCCGCACGATACTTAAAGTCCTAGATTTCAAACATACGGACTTTAATGCAATGGGAGAGTACCTGAAGAAAGAGCTGTTAGGATGGGAGGACATAAGAGAAGTGGAAAGACAGTGGTCTGAAAGGAGCGATAAAAATGGCTATGGACCTTTATGTGAAGAAAATCAATAAAAACAAGAGAAAAAGGAAGCCGATATGGTTCTCCAAACTAGTGACGGAGAAAATAAAGGCAAAAGAGTTGGCGTTCGTGAAATATTAAAAAAACAAAGAAGAGGAGTGCAGAAAGGACTACAGGTTGAAACTGAAAGAAGCCAAGAGAGAGATACGTCAGGCGAAAGGACAGGTGGAAGAACAAATGGCTAAAGATGTAAAAAAGGGAGACAAAAATTTTTTCAGATATATTAGTGAAAGGAGGAAGATGAAAAATGGAATTGCTAAACTAAAAGATGCTGGGAACCGATATGTGGAGAGTGATGAGGAAAAAGCAAATGTGCTAAACAAATACTTCTGTTCTGTATTCACAGAAGAAAATCCTGGAGAAGGACCGAGATTGTCTGGCAAAGTTACACGAGAAAATGGAGTAGATTCTGTGCCGTTCATGGAGAAGAGTGTTTATGAGCAACTTGAAAAACTGAAGGTGGACAAAGCGATGGGACCAGACGGGATCCATCTAAGGGAGCTCAGAGAGGTTCTGGCGAGCCCTATTAAAGACTTGTTCAGCAAATCTCTGGAGACAGGAGTGATTCCTGGGGAATGGAGGAGAGCGGATGTGGTCCCTATTCATAAAAGTGGTTACAGGGATGAAGCAGGAAACTACAGACCGGTGAGCCTCACTTCAGTTGTTGGAAAAATAATGGAAGTGTTGCTGAAAGAAAGGATAGTGTACTTCCTTGAATCTAAGGGGTTACAGGATCCGAGGCAACATGGCTTTACAAAAGGTAAATCGTGCTAAACGAACCTGATTGAATTTTTTGATTGGGTGATCAGAGAGCTGGATCAGAACATATGCTAGATGTAATTTATTTAGATTTCAGCAAAGCCTTTGATACAGTTCCTCATAGGAGGCTGTTGAACAAACTTGAAGGCTGAAGTTAGGACCCAAAGTGGTGAACTGGGTTAGAAACTGGCTGTTGGACAGACGCCAGAGGGTGGTGGTTAATGGAAGTTGCTCGGAGAAAGGAAAGGTGAGTAGTGGAGTCCCTCAGGGTTCGGTGCTGGGGCTGATCCTGTTCAATATGTTTGTGAGTGACATTGCTGAAGGGTTAGAAGGAAAAGTGTGCCTCTTTGCAGATGATACCAAGATTTGTAACAGAGTAGACACCGAAGAGGGAGTGGAAAATATGAAAAAGGATCTGCAAAAGTTAGAGGAATGGTCTAATGCCTGGCAACTAAAATTCAATGCAAAGAAATGCAGAGTAATGCACTTGGGGATTAATAATCGGAAGGAACCGTATATGCTGGGAGGAGAGAAGCTGATATGCACGGACAGGGAGAGAGATCTTGGGGTTATAGTGTCCAAAGATCTAAAGGCGAAAACACAGTGTGACAAGGCAGTGGCTGCTGCCAGAAGGATGCTGGGCTGTATAAAGAGAGGCGTAGCCAGTAGAAGGAAGAAGGTGTTGATGCCCCTGTATAGGTCATTGGTAAGGCCCCACTTGGAGTATTGTGTTCAGTTTTGGAGACTGTATCTGGCGAAGGACATAAGAAGACTTGAAGCGGTCCAGAGGAGGGTGACGAAAATGATAGGAGGCTTGCACCAGAAGACGTATGAGAGAGACTGGAAGCCCTGAATATGTATACCCTAGAGGAAAGGAGAGACAGGGGAGATATGATTCAGACGTTCAAATACTTGAAGGGTATTAACGTAGAACAAAATCTTTTCCAGAGAAAGGAAAATGGTAAAACCAGAGGACATAATTTGAGGTTGAGGAGTGGTAGATTCAAAGGCAATGTTAGGAAATTCTACTTTAAGGAGAGGGTGGTGGATGCCTGGAATGCACTCCCGAGAGAGGTGGTGGAGAGTAAAACTGTGACTGAATTCAAAGAAGCGTGGGATGAACACAGAGGATCTAGAATCAGAAAATAATATTAAAAATTGAACTAAGGCCAATACTGGGCAGACTTGCATGGTCTGTGTCTGTATATGGCCGTTTGGTGGAGGATGGGCTGGGGAGGGCTTCAATGGCTGGGAAGGTGTAGATGGGCTGGGGTAGTTTTTAACGGAGATTTCGGCAGTTGGAACTCAAGCACAATACTGGGCAGAGCTTTGGATTCTTGCCCAGAAATAGCTAAGAAGAAAAAATTGAAAGGATTTGGGTTGAATCAGGTTGGGCAGACTGGATGGACCATTCAGGTCTTTGTCTGCCGTCATCTACTATGTTACTATGACTTTTCCTCCAGGAAATTTTCCAAACCTTTCTTAAAACCAACTACGCTATCCGCTCTTACCACAACCTCTGGCAATGCATTCCAGAACTTAACTATTCTCTGAGTGAAAAATGAATTTCCTCCTTTTGGTTTTAAAACTATTTCCCTGCAACTTCATCGAGTGTTCCCCTAGTCTTTGTAATTTTTGACAGAGTGAAAATGGATCCACTTGTACCCGTTCTACTCCACTCAGGATTTTGTAGACTTCAATCCTATCTCCCCTCAGCCAACTCTTTTCCAAGCTGAAGAGCCCTAACCTTTTTAGTCTCTCCTCATACGAGAGGAGTTTCATCCCCTTTTTCATCTGGCCCATTTAAATTGGTTATCGGCAGCAAAACACCAATATTAAGCGGCATTAAACTGGCCAATTCCACTGAATATTTGCTCTGACCAGACCAAAAAAAAGTGGACCAAGAGACAGTGCTGGTGAGAATCTGGCACTAATGTGGGCTAAGATGATATTCAGATTAGACCTGCATAAGTATTTTGCCAAACTATAGCTACATGAGGCAGGATTCCACATTAGGAATCACTGCCCAGGAAAAGTATCTAGGTTTCATCATTGAGGATATGTTGAAACCCTCAGCTCAATATGTGGTGGAAGTTATGAAAGCAAATAGAATATTAGGAATTATCAGGAAATGAATGGAAAACAAAGATTAAAATGTTATAATGCCCTTGTATCGCTCTATGGCAGTATGGAAGTCGCTCAGTGCTGAGAAGCAGCGCCAAATCGCGTTGCTGCTCGTGCCACTGAGATGAGTCAAAGTGGATCCACGCAGCCGGTTAGCAGTGGGGCAGGAGTTCAGAAAGCTTGCTTCTGGCCGCTGCACCTCCACCAGAGATCGGCAGAGGACCCGCTGCACCTCCACCAGGGACTGGCAGAGATATAAAGATAGGGCAGGGAGGGGGGTACAGAGGGCAGAGCCTGGGAAGGAGAATGCAGAGTCTGACATGGGAAGGAAGGGTGCTGGGTGCAGAGCCTGACAGGGGAGGAAAGAAAGGAAGGGGGCTGGATGCAGAGCTTGGCAGGGAGGGTGCTGGGTGCAGAGCCTGACAGGGGAGGTGAGGAAGGAAGGGTGTTGGATGCAGTGCCTGACAGGGGAGGGATGGAGGGAAGGGGGCTGGGTGCAGAGCTTGGCAGGGAGGGTGCTGGGTGCAGAGCCTGACAGGGCAGGACACTTTGAATATTAAGCCTGCCCGTCGGAGCAGGGTCAAATAATGATCACCCCAATTTTAAAAAATGAGAAAGAACCACCAAATTCCCCATCTAATTATAGGCCGATCGCCAGCATCCCCCTATTTACCAAAATAGCGGAAGGGTTGGTAAAAGCGGAACTTTCCGCATACCTTGAAAAATTCAACATTCTAAGTGACAACCAATCAGGATTTCGTGCGGACCACAGCACTGAAACCATCATAGCCTCCCTTCTCGACCACCTCCTCACACTCTTCAGTCAGGGCTCAAGTGCCCTGATCATACAACTCGACCTGAGCAGTGCTTTTGACCTGGTCGACCACACCATTCTCCTGGAATGCCTAGCGCACATAGGCATCTCAGACCAGGTCCTCAATTGGTTTCAGGGGTTCCTACAAAATAGATCATACAAGGTACTCAAGAATAACTCTTTCTCATACTGCTGGGACAACACCTGCGGGGTCCCACAGGGCTCCCCCCTATCCCCCATCCTATTCAACATATACCTAGCCTCACTAGGTAAACTCTTACACAACCTAAATCTCAAATTCTTCATTTATGCAGACGATATCACAATAACCATCCCATTAACCAACTTTTCACAAGAACTACTCGACCACATCTCAAACACTCTCAACCAGATAGAACTCTGGATGCTTTCATTCAGACTGAAATTAAACCCAGACAAAACAAAATTTTTCCTAGCCTCCCCCAAAGATAAAATTAAGGAAACCACAATTCAACTAAAAGGAAAGACCTTCCCCCTTGATCCGACCATAAAAATTCTGGGAGTCACGCTGGACAAAAACTTATCTCTAGATAACCATACCGACCTCATAATTAGGAAAAGCTTCTCGGTACTTTGGAAACTTCGCACCATAAAAAAACACTTCTATGACAATGCATTCCGCCTACTTGTACAATCCTCCATCCTCAGCATCCTCGACTACTGCAATATCATCTACCTTAACGCCACTAAGAAAACTACCAGGAGACTAAAAATAGTCCAAAATACCGCGGTGCGCCTCATCTTTGGCCTAAAGAAATGGGAACATGTCACCCCTTTCTATCACCAACTACACTGGCTACCATTTGAATCTAGAATTCTTTTTAAATTTGCATGCTTCTGCTACAAATCGGTTAACGGCTCCTCCCCAAGTTACATAAACACACACTTTAACCTTTACTGCAGCAACAGGACATCACGGAGAACTCAATTGTTCGCCTTCCCTTCGCCTAAACACTGTCCTCTCAAAAGATTCCTTGAGAGAACTTTTGCCTTCCAAGCAGCCAAGTCGAACCCATGGCTAGCACAGATGATACTCGAGGCCCCCACTTACCTATCATTCAGAAAACTACTAAAAACGTACCTTTTCAGCAAACACGACCCTTAATAATCCATTCACCTCACATGACACTTACCCCACCCCTGCCCCCTTCCTCCTTCACCAGTCCCTCCCTCCCCCACTCTCTACCTCCCCTACCTAGCTCAATCAAACCTGCAATTTCTGTAATATTGTTGTAAACCTGCCCTCTTTGCAGACAGTTAAGAATCGCTGTAATTTCACGGCTGACTGCGGCAAATCACTGTAATTTATCGTAATTCAGCCTGCAATTTGCTGTTAAAAATACTTCTAATTATGCTGTAAATCTGCTTCTAATTTTGTAAACCTACTTCTAATTTTGTTGTAAATCTGCTATTCAATGCAGATCATTTGCTAATTGATGTAAACCGCCTAGAACTCACTGGGTATGGCGGTATATAAGAATAAAGAATAATAATAATAATATTCAAGTCAACCATTTTCCCTCCTTTTGGGGGGGGGGAAGGGTGGTCTCGACTTATATTCGAGTATATACAGTATAAGATTAATGGTTAAATTGATCTCTGTGTCCCTACCTTGCCATTTTTGAGCATTTTGGGCACCCTTTCTGGCCAGGAAGAAAATTAATTTATACTTTACCAAACACTTTCTGGAGTTCTTATGCTGGTGTTCTATTTCTCACAGTAACACTTAGTCTAACCCTGCCAAGTGTATAAGTGAATATTAATGCTGATTAACACAACTATTTTCAATATTTTAAATTCTAATAACCTCTGAAACTTGTGCTCAGGATTGTATAACCTGTATTGTGTGAAAGGCTAATGACTGGTTGTGGAGATAAGAGTTCCTGAAGAAGAAAAAGAAGAGAACCAGCTCCTCCTTTGTTAATTTAGAGAAAAAAAAGCTTAGTCAGGTTCTGTAGACAGGGAAATGTTTATTTTATTTTATGTAGTCAGTCATACAGTATTAGGTTCCTCTGGTTAGGCAGGCATATTCCATAGCTGCACACACTGTTAGGGAGGTAGTTTTTCTCCTTTTTATTTAATTCAGCATAAGTTTAGGAAGAAGAACAAGTGAAAATATACAAGAACAAAGGAGGAACAGAAAATAAAGCTGGAAGAAAAAATAAGTGCACAAAGATTAAAGAGGGGCTCTTTACAAAGACAGAGTTTAAAATAAACCACAACAATATATTTACGTAGAAACGTAGAAACATGATGGTAGATAAAGGCCAAATGGCCCATCTAGTCTGCCCATCTGCAGTAACCATTATCTCTCTTCCTCTCTCTAAGAAATCCCATGTGCCTATCCCAGGCTTTCTTGAATTCAGACACAGTCTCTGTCTCTACCACCTCTTCTGGGAGACTGTTCCACGCATCTACCACCCTTTATGTAAAAAAAGTATTTCCTTAGATTACTCTGGAGCCTATCACCTCTTAACTTCATCCTATGCCCTCTCACTGCAGAGTTTCCTTTCAAATGAAAGAGACTCAACTCATGCGCATTTACATTATGAAGGTATTTAAATGTCTAAAAAACTCATTGGGTTGCCGTCTGCATATAAAACTAATTGAGGCTTTTTTCTCCACTTTACTTAAATGGCTTTTCAAAGGATATTTCCACCACTTGGCTTATAACATTGTTGCAACATTTTTTTTGCTGCAGTTATTTATCTATTTAAATGTCTCTATCATATCTCCCCTCTCCTGCCTTTCCTACAAAGTATACAGATTGAGATCTTTAAGTCTGTCTCATATGCCTTATGATGAAATACCTGTAAACCCCTCCCCCCAAATAATTTGTGAACCTACATTTAATACTGGCTGTTAAGCTTATTGAAATTCTTACCTCAGAATTGTAATTGGAAATAGGAATACTGGATCCAATTAGTTGGGTAAATAGGAGACAAACGTACACAGATTTAAATTGGAAAAGTGTTTGGAAATTATTTTTAACCCTAATTCCAAGGCAATTTTAAAGTTTTAAACTATTTATTGAAATTCTTAAATTGGTTTTAAATGGTTTTCAAAATATCTATTTGGGCAAACTACAATTAAAGAATCTTTTGCAATTAAAAACAAACAAACAAAACCCCCATGCTTGTGCTGTTTGTAACACTGAGGCTGATTCTCAATTAATTTCAAATTTTATCCCAGTCAGGTTCTTTTTGACACAAATAACTCAAGTCAAGATTTGATTGGTGTATTTCTCTGTTCAAAGTCAGACCTCATCTTATACTGTACATCTAGCCTGAAGTAACTCGGCTACAAGACTACATTAAGGATAAAGTAAGGCTAGTGTTACAGATCTACAGACTGAGGTGATTACATTATACCCTCCCACCCCCGCAATAATTTTCACTTCCTCTCCCCCCACCCATTTCAAAGTGCCCTCCCACCTGACCAACCCCTCCTATGTTTAGCTAGCCCCCCATGGCCTACCTATATACTTGGTGGACAAGTAGGGGATCTTTGGTGGCAGGGGAGCAGCCCCTATGCTCCTGCTCCTGTGCCTTTTCAAAATAGCTGCCGTGACCTCGTGGCAGCTTGCAATACTTAGCGTAGTACTGCAATCTGCTATGAAAGGTCACGGCAGCCATTTTGTGAGGCAGCCATAAGGAGGCAGTAGCAAGGGCTTGCACTCCTCCCCTTGAAGACCCCACACTAGATCACCAGGTAGGAGTGGGTGGCCAGGCAGGCAAGATGCTTTAACGTGAATGCAGGGAGGAGGAGGGAGGAGAGAGGAGTATTGTTGGAGGGGTGGGAGGAAGCTAAAAAAATAAAGGCAAAATACTTATGTGGGTCTCAGCCTGATAATGATACATGGCCTGGCACCGAATATCATAGCATAATTTAGTCAGCAGCAATCAGTGCTTTAAAAACACTGCCTGCTGAATATGGAGGGGGAGGGGGGATTAGTATCCAAGTTTTCAATCTCTACTGTGATAATTGTAAGGGGTCTTCCTCCTTTGGCATCACTTACAATACCTTACATTCCCTTATGATCTGTCTGCTCTCTGGAATTCCCTTTCCCTGCAAATCTGTAGGAATCTTTCTCTGTTCTGTTTCAAATCAGCCATAAAAACCTGGCTTTTGAACTAAGCCAACTGTGCACCATTATGATGGAGCCCTTGCCGCCAGTGCTGCCCGTCCTATGTGTTTGGCCTTCCCTTGCCTCTCCTATTGTCACCTTTCCCCCTTCTTATCCTTATTGTGAATCTCCTTGGATGAGTGTCCAACCTTCTCTATTTTGATAATATATTTCTTTTTCTGTTTTCTTGAAATTTAGTCTATACACTGCTCCATTCTGCTAGTCAGTAACAGGGGTGTAGCAAATCTGAATAAAGATTAAAGATGGCTACAATCAATAAACCTATTCTGAATCCCTCTATATAGGAAGGTCTGTGGCTGTCCCATCACAAGTCTCCTATATCTTATGGTCTGTCTATTCATGATATTCCCATTCTGACCAAACACACTATTCTATCTTTAGGAGTGCTCTTTGATGATTAATTGTTATTTAATTTCTAGGCTTCTTAATTTGTTCAGAAATCTTTCTACATTCTTTAGACGATCAGGAGGGACATTTTCGATATGACATCTAAATCTGAGTTTAGACATTCTCAGAAGTGCGCCTAAAAATCAGGTAGAGAAAATGGCCATTTTCACAACAGCAAACCGTCTGTCTTTTTTTTTTTTAATGACCATTTCAAGATGTTTGCCTTTAGTGCATCAATCTGTTTTGACCATAAAAAAACATGTCCAAATGAAAAATGCACAGAACAAGCCATTGGGATATAGGAGGGGCCAGCATTTTTTTAGTAGATTGGCCACACAGACATTCCAACAGAGCAGTGGGGTACCTTAGAAAGCACTGCAGTGAACTTCAAATAAAAGGTCCCAGGTATATATCTCACTATAACCCCCTTATGGTGTGTGATGAGTCCTCCAAAACCCACCCAAAACCTACTGGGCCCAACTATACACCACCCCAGTAGCGCTTATGCTTGAAGCTGTCACCTATATGTCAGTACAGTAAATATGGGGTGGATTTTTGTAGGTTCATAATTTCCACCCTAAGTGTAGTACTCAAAGTGGGATGTGGGCCTGGGTCCCCTTCTCTGGCATCCCCTGCACTGACCACCAAGCTACTTCAGAGACCTGCTTGCTGTTCTGATAGGACTGCCCGTACCATCTAAAGCTACAGGCAGGCATGTACTATTTCACTCACATCTTTAGGGGGGTAGGAGGGAGTCAGTGACTACTGGGAGAATGTAGGGAGATCATGTTTACATCCCTCCGGTGGTCATTTGGTTAGTTTGGGCACCGTTTTGACACTTATTCATTATTAAAACAGGTTTAGCCCCAAACATCCAAATTGTGCCTTGGCTGTATTCTTAAATGTTTCATCATGGCAGAAAAACATCCAAAAGACAAAGAATGGAATTGTCCAAGAAAGAATGATGTGCACTAATCAAGTGTCCACAAACTTCATCTGAAGATAAAGAGATCTTTATTCTTCCAATATCATCTTGGTACAATCAATGATTCAAATGACTCGACATGTACATGTTTTGGCCACCAGGCCTGCCTCAGGAGCCTTGAGAATCACAAAACGGAAATGAAATCACTGTCAAAGATACGTGGACGCTAGTGATATACAAATGAAATTAGCGCGTTGAACAACTCAAGCAGATTGAAAACTGGGTGTCTCACTTGAGACTCCTGAGGCAGGCCTGGCGGTCGAAACATGTACATGTCGAGTCATTTGAATCATTGATTGTACCAAGATGATATTGGAAGAATAAAGATCTCTTTATCTTCAGATGAAGTTTGCGGACACTTGATTAGTGCACATCATTCTTTCTTGGACAATTCCATTCTTTGTTTTTTGGTATTTCACCTGTGGTTTTGTTACGTCCCCTGTTTTGAGAAAAACATCCAAGTCATAAGTCTGCCCTAGTCCCACTCACACCACACCTCCAACATACCCCCTTGAGATTTAGACGAACGACTGATCAACAGCATAGATATCCGTCTAGAACAGCAGTCTCAAACTCAAACCCTTTGCAGAGCCACATTTTGGATTTGTAGGTAATTGGAGGGCCGCAGAAAAAAAAAGTTAATGTCTTATTAAAGAAATGACAACTTTGCTTGAGGTAAAACTCATTATAGTTTATAAATCTTTCCTTAATTGCTTCTGATAATTTCAGCTATACACAGCTGAAAGCAGTGCAACATGCAGAAAGTGAAGTTTAGATAGTTTTTCACTTTCTGCATGTTGCACTGCTTTCAGCTGTGTATAGCTGAAATTATCAGAAGCAATTAAGGAAAGATTTATAAACTATAAAGAGTTTTTTTACCTCATGCAAAATTGTGATTTAGATTCTAATCTAAAGTATCAACTGCAAGAGACAAGATTTTGGTGTAGTCCTCTAGGCTTTTTTTTAGAGGGGAGAATCCATATCCGACTTGTGCCTTAAGTGTCTGGTGGTCGCGTCCGCAACCACATTCAGCTCTCACCTCCTCCAGCACCGTACACAACCGCCATCTTACATCAAGCAGTCACCGCTAGGAGAGGTGCCGAATTTTGCAAAAGTTCACGAGATTACGTACACACGCACAAGCTGCACTGCCTCCAATGGTTACCTTATGTTCTGGAGCATTGCCCGCCTCACTGCTATAACCTCACACAAGCGCTTTCCTGTGTCTGTATGCGATTGTCCTCTCCACTCCACCTCACAATCGCATACAGATGCAGGAAAGCGCTTGCGTGAGGTTACAGCAGTGAGGCGGGCAACGTTCCAGAACAATGGTAACATACCGAGGGCCTCAAAATAGTACCTGGTGGGCCGCGAGTTTGAGACCACTGGTCTAGAACAGTGGTTCCCAACCCTGTCCTGGAGGAACACCAGGCCAATTGGGTTTTCAGGCTAGCCCTAATGAATATGCATGAAGCAAATTTGCATGCCTATCACTTCCATCATATGCAAATCTCTCTCATGCATATTCATTAGGGCTAGCCTGAAAACCCGATTGGCCTGGTGTTCCTCCAGGACAGGGTTGGGAATCACTGGTCTAGAACATAAGTTTGAAAACAGCAAATTAAAAGGATTTGACAAGGAAAACATCTATCTGTCCCTTTAGCCACTTTTGGTTGTTTTTCTTTTTTGAAAATGAGCCCCTAGATCACTTAGACACTATCTGGATGACAAGACTTTGAAAATGTTATTACATGTTGTAATTTTGAATCTGTTCATCTATCGCTGTTCACTGCTGACTAGCTCACCACTTCATTCACTCAAATGCTTTCACCATATTGATAACATGGCAATTAAGATGATCTATAGAGTGAAGATATTAGATCAGGTTACCCCATTACTAGCAGAGCAACACTGACTACCGGTTAAATATAGAATTCAGTTTAAACTTATGCTCAGATGCATTGGGCTAAATTATCTGACTTTGTTTACTATTCTGTACTCCCTTGCCCACTCAGATCAAAAAACACAAATCTTGTGGTATCCTCTTTTACTAAGATCTGGTTGGATAGTTCCTATTTGAGAATGACACGGTGACAGAATTCACCGTTCCCGTCCCTGCGGATGACTGTGGGAAACAATCCCGTGCCATTCTTTAATGTCTATCGCAACCTCAGTCCTTCTACACCAGCATTCTTCAACGCAAGGTTTGAGGGTCAGTGGCTGTGCCCATTCATACTCTGATTCTTCCCTCTTTCCTTAAAAAATGACATGGAGATGGTTTCCCGTGGTTATCCGCTGGGATGGGAATGGTAGCAAATTTTGTCACCGGGTCATTCTCTAGTTCCTATGCCACATCTTTTTCATGCATTGCTCCTGCCTTTTGGAATTTTTTTTCCAATAGCCCTTTGCTCTTAACCTTCTGAGCTAAAGTTTAAATCTGCTCCAAAGACCTGCCTTTTTCTACAGGTTTTTAGTAATCAAGAGAATGTTCGGGATCTTAGTGATATTCAACAGCAGGTCAGCTCTTGCCCCTCATGTCCCACTCCCAAACTCCTCCATTTTGGTGTACCCACTCCTCTTGTGTGTGACCGTTATATGTTTGATAGACTAAGGCAAATATTGTGCTATTCACACTCCCTTTTATGTCAATCAGGGGAAGATTCTCAAAACTTCACGGTAAAATCAGATGGGCTGTTACTGAAGTCGCTATTGTAACAATTTTAAAAAGGTGAGTCACTCTCAAAAGATCCTGCATGCAAATGAGGCTCGCAGATGTTCATGTAGGCTCACTAAATTTACTTGAGATGAGTTGCTGGTGCTAGCGATCAGTGCAGAAACAGAATACACCCGCATATTAAAAAAAAAAAATAAAATCGAAGATCACGGCAAGAGAGATGCCCACTCTCTCCCACTGCACTCGCACAGCACAACCTCCGGACACCTACCCCTAGCAGTGGAAGAGATTCCCATTCTCCCCTGCCATGCTCACACAACCTCCGGAGAACCACCCCTGGCAGCGGGTGAGATGCCCACTCTCTCCTGCCACGCTCACACAACCTCTAGACACCCACCCCTGGCATTGGGAGAGATACCCACTCTCTCTCGCTGTGCTTGCACAGTCCCCTGACTCTATCCCCCCCCCCCCCCCCGCAGCAAAAGGGATGCTCACTCCCTCCTGTCATAGCCCAACTCACTCGACAACTCCCCCCACCCCTCCCTACCATATTCAGGAAGTTCGTCCGGAGGGACACCTACTCCACTCCTATTGGCAGGTCCATGTCTTACAAAATGGTGGTTCATCTAGTCATGTACCGGAGAGGGGCCTAAAGCTCTGATTAGCCCATGAAGGGGAAGGCCTGCCATTTTGTTCTGATTTTGTTCTGAATTTGTTTCTCATTGCCACTTATCACCCCTACGTGTTAATATCCTGCTACCAAGTTTGTTTCATTGTTTCTCATTGCCACTTATTATCCCTTACGAATTTTCTTCAGCCCTTAAGAGCCACCGAAAGCCTCTCCCCCCAGCGACTTCCTAAGCAGAGGAAGGAGGAAGTTTCTGCCATCTTGTCCCTCCTTCCTCCGCCCGACGCCGTTCAAGCAGGAGGACTCTGCTCTTCTCTTAGAGCCCCTGCTTCCTTCAGCCACCGGGGATCGCCGACTCAGCCCGACTTTAGCGCCGGATTTTCTTCAGCCCTTGAGGGCCACCGAAAACCTCTCCCCCCAGCGACATCCTAGGCAGAGGAAGGAGGAAGTTTCTGCCATCTTGTCCCTCCTTCCTCAGCCCGACGCCGTTCAAGAAGGAAGACTCTGCTCTCTTAGAGCCCCTGCTTCCTCCAGCCACCGGGGATCGCCGAAAGCTTCCTGCCAGTGCAGGTCTCTTATCTGGCTGCCTCTGCCCAACTTTAACTGGGTGTTGTGAGCCAGCTCTGTCCCCCCCCCCCCCCCAGGCCACCGAAACTACGCGGATCTCAACTAGAGAAGGGCTACTGGCCGGTTCTCAACTGTCCTCAGTTCTAGCTCTCCCACAGCTCTCCTTCCAGTCACTCTCCAACAGCTATCCAACAACATGTCACCCTCCACTACCAAACTCCTATGCATCCTATTACTTCTCTCCCTACTCTCAACAAACTGGAGAACAGCAGGCCACCACTTCTCGCCAATACCAATAGTGACAACAACTTACAGGCAGACTCAATCACCCAAGAAACTTCACCAGACAAGAAACCTGATAGAATACACGACAGCCTCACAAGAAAGCATCCCACTCACATGGGGACGAAAACCACCCCCAACACAAAGAAGTCGGGTCACAAACTCCCCCATACACCCAAGAACCTCCTTCACCCACAGATTAGCCCCAACTACCACAAACATCGTTTCTCAATCCCCTGTGCGTACATGAACATAAGATCAATCAGCCCAAAGGCAGACCTAATAAAAGACTGGATAGTTAATGAACAGTTAGGCTGCCTTTTCCTATCCGAAACCTGGCTATCCTCCTACTCGGACCCAAGCATTACAGAATTTTGCCCCAGGGGATACAAACTCGAATTAGTCTGCCGAGAAAAAAAGCGAGGGGGCGGACTGGCCATCCTAGTAAAAAACAACCTTACCATCACTGTCCTAGACAAACACTCCACCCCACAATCAGACCTGCTTGCCGTCCAACTTTCCAGTAACTCACTCAAAGACACCCTAACCTGCATCCTCTGCTACATAGCTCCAGGACAATGGAACACCACAAAACACGATCTTGAAGATTTCATCTTCTGGAATTCATTAACCTCAACACACAACCTGCTCCTCGGAGACATAAATCTCCACCTAGAAGACACCTCCTCCAAACAAGCTGCTGGCATAATCTCATACCTCAATGCACTCTCCTACCAAATTCTATATCCTCAACCCACTCATGAAAAAGGCCACCAACTTGATATTGCAGCTTACATGTCCCAACACCCCCACGCACCAAACATTCATATCTCCAATGGGGCCTGGCACCCTTCCCTCTGGTCAGACCACTTCAAATTCACCTTCAACATCAACTGGACTCAAAGCACAAACAAGCACGAAACCCACAAAACCTCATTCAAAACCCGACCAAAAATCGACCCTTCTACATTCTGGACCACAGTAGACCCCTCAATCGCCTCCATAGACCACAATGTATTCATTCACCAGTGGCGCTCCCTGAGCGAAACAACCTTGAACGGACTAGCCCCAGAAAAAATAAAACACAAACTCTGCAGATCTTCAGACAAATGGTTCGACACAGAACTTCTTCAACTAAAAAGACACTGCAGACAACTCGAAAGAGCATGGCAAAAAAAGAACCAAGAACCAACCAAAGTAGCTTGGAGAAACCTAATAAAACAATACAAGATCAAACTTAAAGAAAAACGAAGAGCTTATTACTCCAAACTAATAGGCACAGAATCCTTAGACACAAAGAAACTCTTCCAACTTGTGAAGAACCTCACCGACACTCAACCATTCCTAACCACTCAAGGAATCCACCCTCCAACGGCCACCCAACTAGCGGACCATTTCAAGAACAAGATCGCCAATATTAGAGCCTCCTTCAACAACTCACCAACCCTCCTAGACGAGATCATAATAAACCCTACAACAGAAGAAGCCACTGCAGCTGACAGGCACTGGTCCAACTTTACAAAGGTGCAATGGTTGGACATGAACCGACTCTACAGAAAATACAGTCGAGCGTCATGCGACCTGAACAATTGCCCCTCATATTTACTGTTAAATGCATCCCCCAAATTTAGAGCTTGCCTCTTGCAATGGATCCAAACAACTCTCATGGAAGGCCAATTCCCACAAGACCTAGGGGAAATCATAATCACCCCAATACTGAAAGATCCCAAAGGACCAATAGACACCCCCTCCAACTACCGACCCATCGCCTCAATTCCATTATACGTTAAACTAATAGAAGGTCTGGTTGCCAAATACCTCACTAAATACCTTGAAGACCACAACCTACTTCACCCAACTCAATCGGGGTTCAGATCGAACCACAGCACTGAGACACTGCTAGTTTCCCTTCTAGACATAGCCAGACAGCACCTTAGCAAAGGAAGAAGGATGCTGATAATTCAACTCGACCTCTCTGCCGCATTTGACCTGGTCGACCACACTATACTTCTTCAGATATTAGAAGCAATAGGGATCTCAGGCGAAGTATACAACTGGTTTCAAGCATTCCTTAAAACAAGAACATACAGAGTAAAAACAAAGGATCTTATATCGGAGCCTTGGACCAATCCCTGCGGAGTACCCCAAGGTTCCCCATTGTCACCCATGCTCTTCAATCTTTACATTTCCTCCCTCGGTACCCTGTTAGACAAACTCAAAGTAACTTCATTCAGCTATGCAGACGATATCACCATACTCCTCCCCTTTGACACACAAGACCCCACCAAATCAGGCATCCTGGAAAAAACTCTAGAAGCGGTGGAAAAATGGATGACAGAACACAAACTGAAGCTCAACCCAGATAAAACTAAATTTCTACTGCTTGAAAAGGACAAAACCCCTTCTATAACTGAGCTAGAAATAAAAACCACCAAATATCCCTTACAACCCACTCTCAAACTCCTTGGAGTAACAGTAGACAGAGGTTGCACTCTTCAGATGCAAATTAACAAAATCACACAAAAAGCATTCTTCACCATGCGCAACCTTCGCAAAATCAGAAAATTCTTTGAAAAAGAACAATTCAGACTCATAGTCCAATACCTAGTCCTAAGTCTATTGGATTATTGCAATATCCTCTACCTTTCCTGTCCCACCTACCTAATAAAACAATTACAGACAGTGCAGAACACTGCCCTCAGAATGATCTATTCCCTTGGAAAATTTGACCACATCACCAACGCCTTCCTAGACTCACACTGGCTTCCAATACAAGCCCGCATCCAATTCAAACTATACTGCATGTTATTCAAAACATTAAACGGAACGGCACCCACCCACCTAAACAACCGTCTAAACAGGAACCTCTCAACCAGACAGAGGAGAACCCAATCCCCTTTCTCCTACCCCCCTTTTAAAGGAACTAAACGCAAAAAGATGTATGACAACTTACTAGCAACACATGCAGCTAAACTGGATCCCACTATCACCAACCTACTGACAGCTTCAACTGACCTCAAGGCTTTCCGCAAAGAAATCAAGACCCTACTATTCAAGAAATTCACCCAAACGTCCTAATCCCTCCTGTTTCTCCTCTCACCCCCTCTTAGAATCATCTCATCAAAATTGCTTTAGACCTTACGCCTTCAATTGTATTCTTTTACTGGAAAAGTCCAGCTATCTTTTTTGTTGTACTAGGACCAACTTCTTTAATTGTATTTCTCTTCCTGGAAATGTCCAGCTATCTTTCTGATGTAATCCGCTTAGAACTGCAAGGTACAGGCGGAATATAAGCATGTAATGTAATGTAATGTAATTTTGTAAGAGGTGGGACTGCCAGCTGAAGCAGGGTAGGTGTCCCTCTGGTTGAACTTCCTGAATAAGGTAGGGAGGGCTGGGGGTATCATAGGGGGCAAGGGAGCATGGGGGGGGGGAGTTGTTGAGGGGGTTGGACAATAGTAGAAGGGAGTGGGTATCCTGCTGTGTGTGTGAAGGGGTATGTTAGAGTCGGGGGATTATGTGAGCATGGCGGGAGAGACTGGTCAACTTTCCTGCTGCCAGGGTTGGGTGTCTGGAGGTTGTGTGAGTGCGGTGGTTGAAAGTGGGCATCTCTCCTGCCAATCTTCGATTTGGGGTTTGTTTGTTTTTTTGTTTTAATTTGTGTGTTGGGGGGGGGAGGTGTCTGAGCTGTCAAATCTTACTTTCCTGTCAGTGCCTGCGCCAATCAGCATTCAGGTACTGATCAGAAAGTAAGGCTAAGACAGCTCAGATCTGTTGGCAAATTTTGGCCACAAATGTGGCACAACAAGGTTAGGGAATCACTCGGCGATTAAAGAGAATAGCTTGGAGTGCTCATTTTAATATTAATGACCTCCTTGTACTACATTTGCATGGCGGTATCAGAGACTACTAGAAAATTCTTAAAAGTCGTTTTGATAATCTGCCGCTAAAATACATGCACACTAAACCTGCTGGAACTGGTTTAGGGAGCAGATTAAAGGCACATTTTAGTTTTGAGAATCTTCCCCTCAGTGTCTTTTGTTTAGTAGATAGACTGTCTCTTTGAACTTGTTCCTACCCTGAGATTTTGAACCATTTCAAAATGCTTGTGATGCAGAGGTATAACAAATTTGGGGAAAAAAAAATTGGTATTTTTATGTACTTTTAATTTAATTCATTCTACTGTACTTAAGCTTTAACTTGATATCCTGCTTTATAATGTATCACAAAGCAGTTAATGGTTTCTTGCCTCTCCTGGGGGGTTTCCGTGGCTGCAAGCCAAAAAATATATAAAACACTACTCAATTACTACCATATTCTCAATAGACAAGAGTTTGGAAACAGTTGCTATGCAACACAGAGAGGCTTTCCATCTGAAGAACAATGGAGGCAACAAGCAAGTAAAGATTTTGGGCCCCTCATCAACCTAAATGGGTAAGTTGGTCAAAAAAACTTCACCCTTGCATTACAAATATCTTCTGAAACTGTGTCTAATGACATGCAGTGTGATCTTTCTAAGGTTGAGCACTCCGTGCTTTCTGGGAATGTCTATAAAACTAGCAAACCTTCTGAAAACTGTTCAATGTCAGGACTTCACATTGATTAATGTCAATTTTTGTATTTTGTAACATTTTGCGGTCCTTTTATTAAGGTGCGCTAAATGCTAAGGCGCCCATAGAATATAATGCATACCTTAGTATTTAGCGCTCTAATCTTTAGCACACGCTAAATTGGTTAGTGTGCCTTAATAAAAGGACCCCTTTATTTTCTCTTTTTTTTAAAAAAAAAAATCTTATTTATTCTCTGTGTGCATTTATTCTCTGTGTGCAACTCTATACCCTAGAGGAGCGCAGGGAAAGGGGTGACATGATCGAGACATTCAAGTACGTCACAGGTCGTGTAGAGGTAGAAAACGATATATTCTTTCCCAAGGGACCCTCGGTCACAAGGGGGCACCCGCTCAAACTCAGAGGAGGGAAATTTAGTGGTGACATCAGGAAGTATTTCTTCACAGAAAGGGTGATAGATCACTGGAACAAACTTCCGGTGCAGGTGATCAAGGCCACCAGTGTGCTCGACTTTAAGAATAAATGGGACATCCACGTGGGATCCCTGCGACGGTCGAGTTAAGGAACTAAGTCATTAGCACTCAGACTTAATAGGGTGGGTAAATGGAGTGGGCAGACTTGATGGGCAGTGGCCCTTTTCTGCCGTCATCTTTCTATGTTTCTATGTTTCTATAGTATCTTCAGAACCATTCAATCCTTGCAGAAGTCAAATTGTCAAGATAGGTAAATCTGTATATAAGCTAAAATCTGAACTAATACTGTGCTCTAACACTTATGGATCTAGCTAAAAATGAGAAACAAAATGGATCTTTCACTTGACACAAACAAACGACATTGGAGAAATTCGGTAATGTTGGTGTGCAACTTTATTCTGCAATCATGGAAATCTGTGCGATGGCACGACATGCACCTATTTTGGCCAATATGGCTGGCCTCAGAAGCCTTATTACTAATACTACTCTTTAAGATTGTTACATTAACAGGTGCTAGAATAGATCTGTCTGTCTTTATTTCTTTCTGTCTCTCTCTCTCTCTCCTTGGCCGCTGTGTGTCTGTCTTTCTTTCTGTCTCTTTCTGTCTCTCTCTTTCCTCGGCTGTCCACCACCACCCCTTGCCTTCTCCCCCTGTAGCAGTAGCCTTTCTCCCTTCCTTTTACCTCCCCCGTGTCCAGCAGCACCCCTTCCCTGCTCCCCCTGTCCAAAAGCAGCCCTTCTCCCTTCATTTTACCTCCCCCCTGTCTAGCAGCACCTCTTCCCTGCCCCCCCTGTCCAGCAGTAGGCCTTCTCCCTTCCTTTTACCTTCCCCCTGTCCAACAGCACCTCTTCCCTGATCTCCCTATCCAGCAGAAGGCCTTCTCCTTTCCCTACTCCCCCTGTCCAGCATCCACTAGCCCGAGCAGCCTCGGGGCTTTTGCTAGGCCAGTCCACCTCGCAAATGCTCCGCAGCTGCTGTAAATGCTCCGCAGCTGCTGCATTTGCTGGTTCGGGGGTGAGAAGAGGCGTCCCGGCAGCACAGGTGTCAAACCGCCACCGCAAGTTGCCCCTCGTGCTGCAAGCTTCCCCACGCGCCAGAAATTGAATTCAGCAAGGAGACACACAGCATACATGCTTAGGGTTTTATTATAGAGGATGCTATCTTTGCATAGGTGTAGCCAAAGAACAAATAGGGAGCCTCATCAGAGTACTTGTGAAGATTCAGTATGGTTCTCTCTACACCTGCAAATGAAAATACTGTGTAGTCCTCTCTACACTTGCAAATTAACAAATATATAAAAAAAAAGCATATTAGTAATAAGGCTTCTGAGGCAGGCCATATTGGCCGAAACATGTGCATGTCGAGCCATCGCACAGATTTCCATGATTGCAGAATAAAGTTGCACACCAATATTACCGAATTTCTTTACTGTGGTTTTTTGCTTCTGCTTGGACTGTGAAGGTTTTTTCCACTGGTTTTTCTGACTGTCTTTCTCTTGACACATCATCTCCCCTAACCATTCTGTCTAGAGTAGGATTTCTCAACCCAGTTGTCAGATCATACCCAGCCAATTAGGCTTTCATAATATTCACAATGAATATGCAGAACATAGATTTGCATACAATGGAAAGAGTATACACAAACCTATCTTATGCATATTCATTATGAATATCCTGAAAACCTGACTGGTTAGGAGTGTAGGACTCGGTTGAGAACCCCTGGCCTAGACCAATCAAATATTTCAGGATACGTATAAGTATATTAGCATAGAAAGCAAAATAATGTTTCCTCATAAAATTGATGGATCTAGCTCAAACTTAAATAAAAGTTCTCATATTAATCACTTTGTCAAAAATTACAAAGACTAGCGGGACACTTGAAGTTATAGGAAAATACTTTTAAAACCAATAGGAGGAAATATTTTGTCACTCAGAGAATAGTTAATCTCTGGAATGCATTGTCAAAGGTTGTGGTACTAGCAGTTAATGTAGTTGGTTTTAAGAAAAGTTTGGACAATTTCCTGGAGAAAAAGTCCATAGTCTGTTATTGAGACACTGCTTGCCTTGGATCGGTAACATAGAATGTTGCTACTGTTTGGGGTTTTTTCAGGTACTAGTGACCTGGATTGGCCACCGTGGAGATGGGCTACTGGGCTAGGTGGACCATTGGTCTAACCCAGTAAGGCTATTCTTATTTTCTTATGAAATACAAGTTTATTAGGTGTAGCTGTAGCTAGAAAATGGCGCCTTTTCCATTGAAAATCCCTGACATCTATTTTGCGATTTGGAAACTCACCGAGGACTTTTTCTAAGGTGCGTTAGGGCTTTAACGCGTGGAATAGCGCACACTAATTTGCTGCGTGCGCTAGACCTTAATGCCAGCATTGAGCTGGCATTATTCTAGAAGTGTACCACATGGTGTAGCGCGCGGTAATTTCGTGCGTGCGCTAAAAAAGCTAGTGCACCTTAGTAAAAGGAGCCCTGAGTCTATTACTGTTTTTCCTTGACTTGTACTCTTTTTTAATGAGTTAATTTTCTATATTTTGTTTTTTATTTGAAAATATCTTTATTAAGCAGAAATAACAACATCACCAATTGCATACTGAAATAGTTATTTATTTATTTAAAAATGTATATACTGCATAAAAACTATGCGGTTTACAAAATTACATGCATACATATTAAAAATGCTAAATACAATAAAACATTAACTAACGATATCATTATTAAAACCTTCTTTTAAATTCATCCTACAAGATGGAAAGACAAAATCCCATAAAAACATTTACAGGACGGGAAAGCATTAGTAGAAAATAGCATTAGCACATGAAGAAGGCATTGATAAATAATTATGTTTTCAACATTTTCTTAAAGTTCAGTTTCCCATCACAGAATACCAAGCAGCACATTCCAGAGCTTGGCACCTGCTACAGACAGCATGGTTGCCCCAATCTTAATAATGTATCATGCCATCCCACGCCTAAATTTCCCCAATTTCACATCTCGTTTCTCCTACACCCCCCATTCAAACTCCCCCTTTGTCACATTGAAATATTAAGTTGAGCGAATAAGATATCAGAATGATTTAGACACCCTTTTATCAAGCCACATTAGGGTTTTTTTTTTATTGCCGGCCGCTGCGGTGAAAGCTCGGACACTCATATAATTCCTATGAGCGTTGAAGCTTTTATTCCAGCGGCCGACAAAAAACCTATTGCGGCTTGATTAAAGGTGGGGCCTTAAACTTGCAAATCATTCAAAACTATCAAACATACTTGGAGAGAAAGAGTGTCAAGAAAAGGTGTCCATAGTCTGAGAAATCTGTGTTTTATTTGCTGCCCTCTCAAAGCTACTGAGAGTTTCTCCATCTATAGTAGCTCATGCATCTAATTTCTCCATTCTGTTAATGTTGGTGGTGTAGGATAGATCCACTGTTGTAAGATACAGTATTTGGCAATGAGAGCTGCTTTAAGCAGGAAAAGGCCCCAAACTCTTGTACCATCAATTACAGTGGTTGCATTGTCCAACAAACAGATATGTGGTGTTGGAATCCAAACCTTATGGTACGCCACTCAAATGGTTCCAGACCTCTGTCCAGAATTGTTGAATATAAAAGCAGTCCCACACACAGTGCTTATAGGAAGCCTCAGGATTGCCACATTTTAGACAGGCCCCATCTGAGGGAAGGCCCATCTTTCTTGCTTTTGAAGGATGGATATACATGCACAATAGAAATTTGTAGTGAAGTTCTTGCAACTGTATACTCTCCACTAGTTGTGTTGCAGTGATTTTTCTGCATTTTAATGTAACAGCCAAGTAACATACTTGTATAGAAGGTGATCTAGTACAGTGTTTTTCAACCTTTTTACACCTATGGACCGGCAGAAATAAAATAATTATTCTGTGGACCGGCATCGGTCCGTGGACCGGCGGTTGAAGAACACTGGGCTAAGTTGTGGGCCAGACCCTGCCCATCTCTACCCAATCTCCACCCCAGACCCCACCCCCATAATAGTACGAATTGCACCTTGCACGTCCCGTGCCTCATCTGGAAGCCTTCCCTCTGACGTTGCAACATCAGAGAGAAGGCTTCTGGTTCAGGCGCAGGATGCCCGTAGGAGCCACTGTCCGTGGCTTTGTGCACTGAATCAGTTAGGAAGAGGGAGCTGGCTCAAAGATAACGCCGCATCGATCGCACATTGGACCAACGGTTGAAGAACACTGTTTTGGGCCTGATGCACGTGCTGGCCCTGTGGACCGGCAGGAAATTTCTGTGGACCGGCACTGGTCCGTGGACCAGTAGTTGAAGAACACTGATCTAGTACATGAAAAAATAAAGACCTTCAAGAAATATAAGAAAAACTATGGGGTCCTTTTACTATGCGGCAGTATGCACTAATGTACACTTACTGCCACTTAAAATCCGCAGAAGTGGGCTACATTCAGGATCCACATGCTAACTGAAAGCTCAATATGTGCCAACCATGTGTTAAAAAATGCACTTTCTTTTTTAGCACAGGGACGTGTTTGGGAGCAGAGAGTGAGTGTGCGATGCGCTAATCAGCACAAGGGCATAGGTGTGCGCTGACCAATTAGCACAGGAGCCCTTTCTGCCTACAAAATAGGTAGCACTAATGACCATTCGTTAATTTCAAAATTAGCACTTGGACATATAATAGGAAAAGCCAAATTGCTGTCATTTTGTAGACTTGCTAAAAAGTGACCTCAGCATGTGAGAAACCCGTATACCAAAAATAGCACAGGCTATTTAGCATGGCTTTGGAAAAGGACCCCTATAAATTCTAGAAACACTTGAGTCCAAAATACCAAACTGAAGACATTTCTAAGAGAAATAGAGAAAATGCAATGAAATTATACCTACGCTGAACTCAATAATTATATTAAGGACAGCTAAGCATCACTAGATATTTCAAGTGAGACCAAAGAAATCTGCAAAGGGCGGTGATTAGTGATCAGAAAGGCAGAAGAGAAGGTTGTAAATATTTCAGAGACTGAAATCTAATAACATGTTTGCAGAGGAACTGAAGAAAAACAGTAGCCCCCAATTGTAAAATCCCAGGATGCATAAGCAAAAAGTGCTTTTGTTTTTTTCTGGGTATCTCTGGATACATCTAGAAAAATTCTGATCTTACAATTTAGAAAAAGCTTATCTCAATTCTCAGGTTTTTTGACTGAAAGAAGTTAAGTACTGTACGGCCTGACCCCCAAGTACATAACGGACCTTTTCGCATTTTCTAATAACAAACTCAAGAGAAACACACATCCAAAACTCATTTCCCCTCCAGTTAGAGGCTGCAAAATGAAAAAACACCATGAACACCTTCTCTCTCACCAAGCAGTCCTATGGGGCAAAGACCTAGACCAACTGCTTTCGCCCACTACATATGGGGAATTCAGGAAACGCCTAAAAACATACCTGTTCCAGAAATACCTAAACAATTGACCCGCTCTCCCTCTCCCTCCCCCCTCCCTATTCCACCTGAACTTACAGCACTGTTATAAATATAATCTGTTATCTTCATCTTATCGTAACTTTACGTTGCTATTTATCCCCAACAGGTCCTGTCGGACATTACCTACTAAAATGTACATATTACATTTTCGCTCAGCAAATTGTATTTCTATACTATTGCCTCCTGAGGTCTCTGAGCTCTGTATTTCCTCTGAATATCTACTTATTGTATTTCGCTGAATGTCCAGCACTCTTGATTGTAAACCACCTAGAAGTCGCAAGATTGCGGCGGTATAGAAGAATAAAGTTATTATTATTATTAATATACATGAGCAAATAGAGGCATGTTTTTCACAGGTATGCCAAGTAGCTCACTCAAATAATGCTTCAGCATATCTTTTGCAGAAATCTTAACAGTATGGAGAAATTCTATAAACCTTGTTATTATTTCTGGTAAAATTCTCCAAAGATTCATATTGTCTATACAGATTTGTAATATCTTTAATAATATTATTCTGTAGAACCTGACCCTCTTCCACTGACTTCTCCGACATATTCATTCAAAGACTTCAAATCTAAGGAGTCTTTTTCAAATTTAGGGGTCCTTTTACTAAAGCGCGCTAGCCGATTTAGCACGCGCTAAATGCTAACGCGTCCATAGACTATAATGGACGTGTTAGCATTTAGCGCGTGCATTAAATTAACTATCACACCTTAGTAAAAGGACCTCTTAGTTTTCAACTGCTGTGCTCTCAAGTTCAAACTGTTTATCTGAAGAATTAGAGTTTTTCCTGAATCTACAATCAATTCCCAAATTGTTTCCGCAGTTATAACAGAAAGTCTACCATTCAAGATTTTGGCAAAGGAATACCTATGTTCCCAACAGTAAACATTTTAAAATCAGATGAACGAATGTTTACCAGGGGCTTCACTAGTCAACACTAGTGCTGCCTGATTCAGGGAAAAAATTCAATTCAATTCGATTTGGCCTATTGAATTGATTTTGCAATTCAATTCACTTTTCCTGCCCAATAGGGCGTTGTTTTTTTCCCAAACGTCCTGGTGGGTTTATTTTGTAGGCTCTTCACCCACCCCAGCCCTCTTTGCCCTCTCCAGCACCTTGCCAGCACAGTAGTATAAACAAAAAATACTTTTCCTTTCTCTGTTAGGTCCTAGCTCATGCTCCCTGTCTGATACCAGCTCTGGCAGGACACATTTCAAATCTTACATATTGTAATCACAAAAAATAAAATTATTTTTTCTACCTTTTGTTGTCTGGTCATTTTATTATTCAAATCATGTTGGTCCCAGGCTCTGGTTTTTGTTTGTCTTCTGTTAACTTGCTTGCCAAGGTTTCCTTCCCATTTGACATTTTCTTCTTTCTCCGTGCTCACCATCCATCTTCTATCTCTGTACCTTCCCTTCCACTGCCATATCCAACATCTCTTTCCCACTGTCTACCATCTCTCTCTCCCTGCCTTGTGCCCTGGGTCAAACCTCTCTATTCCCCTCCATGCAGCATATCTCCCTTCCTCCCCTCCATTATCATGTGTAACATTTCTTTCTCCCCATGCACCATCTCTCCCTGTCCTCTACCCTATGTCCAACATTTCTACCTCTCTCTTCTCCATGCATATCTCTCTTCCCTCCACCATGTTATCTATATTATCACCCTTGTTATTCAATATATTCTGAAGCCCCCTTGCTCTGAGAATTCAGGAGCATCAGATTAAATGCTATGTTTATGCCAATGACATTTTTATTGATATCCACTCAAACTTGTTTAGACATGATCGACAAATGGATTTCACAAAATAAATTAATTCTGAATCCTAAGAAAACTACTGGTATATGGATTACTGGTTCTTCACAATCTCCGGCAGTGTCTCCTCTACTGCAATCTCTTACTGTACAACTTCAAAATTCTATGAAATATTTGGGAGTCTATTTAGATGCAGCTTTGACTTTTCATCCCCAGTTGGTTTCAGTAGTTAGATCTTGTTTCTATTCTTTATGCATGATACGCTCTATACCAGTGGTTCTCAATCCTGTTCTAGGGTCCCCCAGTCAGTTGGGTTTTCAAGATATCCCTAATGAATATGCATGAGAGAGCTTTGCATATAATGGAGGAGACAGGCATGCAAATATGTCTTATGCATATTCATTAGGGATATCTTGAAAACCCAACTGGCTGGGCATCCCCTAGGACAGGGTTGAGAACCACTGCTCTATACGATTGTATATAGATACTTCCTGCTACGAATCTCATTTATGCATTGGCTACTTAAAAACTGGATTACTATAATATTATCTATAATGGACTTCCTCAGGTTTCTCTTAAGAAATTCCAGACAGTTCAAAATACTGCCATTAGAGTTATTACAAATGCTCCGTTGTTTAGGGAATATTACTGGCTTATGATAAAAATTAGGCTGATGTACAAAGCATTCACTTTGGCATTTAAAGTATTGACCAGTGGGGCAGCCTGAATATCTTGCAAAATTACTGGTTAACATAAGAACATAAGAATTGCCGGAACTTGTCTAACTTTGTCTTGAATCCCGGGAGGGTGTTTTTCCCTATGACAGACTCCGGAAGAACGTTCCAGTTTTCTACCACTCTCTGGGTGAAGAAGAACTTCCTTACGTTTGTACGGAATCTATCACCTTTCAACTCCCCAGAACTCCCCAGAACCTTGTGTTCATCAACTTTAAATAGATTGACATTACCATCTATTGATTTGGCTAGATTAAAATCGACTGAAAACTCTGCCTTTTTTGCATCGGTCCCATATTTATGGAACTCTCTTCCAAATGAATTTCACTGTGAGTGTACCTATATTAAATTTAGAGCTTCTTTAAAAACTTATTTATTTGGATTGGCATTTCCTGCTTAGTTTCGATTTTATAATATACGGTTTAATCTTTAGTTGGGTATTGGATCCTACAGCAACTGAAGGATCATATTTTTTTTCTCTCCCTTTCTTTATATCTGTACTACAGTTATTGCCATTTTTTTCCTTTTTAATTGATGTACACCGCTCTGATGTCACAATAAAGAGCGGTATATAAATACTAATAAACATATCTTCCCCTCACCCCTTTCTACCTCTATAGCATCTCTCCCTTTCACTTCTCCATCCCATCTTCACCAATTCTTCCTCTCTCCTCTTTCCATCTCTCTTGTCCCCCATGCAGCAGTTTTCCTCCTTCCTATTCATCTCCCTGTGCAGCAGTTTTTCATCCCTCCTATTCCCCTATGCAGCACCTCCTGACTGACCCCCCCCCTCCCTTTGGGCCTCCTAAAGTAGCAGCAATAACCGGCTTGGAAGAAGCAGCATGATGAACAGGCTTCTTGCGGACTGCCTGCCAGGGCTTCCCTCTGTTGCATCATCAGTGACGTCATCAGTGATGCAGCAGAGGGAAGGACCTGGCGGAGCAGGCCAGGAGAAGTCTGTTCACTGTTCTGCTTCTGCCAAGCCAGTCACCGTCACCGCTGCTGCTACTTTAGGATGCCCAGAAGTATATCAGGAGTCAGGACTCACTGAATTGGTGAGTCCAATTTTTTTTAGACAGTGAATCAACTCAAATCGGCGAATCAGGCAGCACTAATCATACCTTCAAACCTCTGAGCCTATTGCATAATGTATCTATTCTTGATGTCCAGATGTTGCATATTTTCTTGCTTCCTATCAATTCCAATATTTCCTGGTAGGAGCACCAAGAAAGCCAGAATTGGAGAGCTTCAAAGTTGTAATTGTATGGGGGGTGGGGGGTGGGGGATGGGGAAAAGGGTTGCACTCTCAGATCAGGACTCAGATTGGTATCTGGCCCCAGAAAGACCTCAGGCTCTCTATTATCTTTGGCATCTCAAGCAGGCTTCCACCCAGTCCCGCAAATGTTTCTCTGCACAAAATCATTCACTGGGCTTGGCAACAAGACAATTCCCTGATGAGAGGGTTAAACAGGAATCCTTTCCTGATGCTTGCCCACAATGAAGAAAACTGTTACAGGAAACAGCAGAGAATAACAGTTCATCATGTATAAGTTGCCATTTTGGAGCCCTTAAATAATTTCTTGATTTGTAGTCTGAATCTTGTGTAGGATGCCAATGAGATAATTGTGGTGCTCTTGATCTTCTGTCTCTACTACTATTTATCATTTCTATAGCACTGAAAGATATACGCAGCGCTGTACATTTAACATGTGATAGATGGTCCCTGCTAAGAAGAGGTTACAATCTAATTTGGACAGGCAGGACATATAAGGGTTGGGGAGGTTCTAGCAGAGAGAATTATAGGATGGACATAGGTATCTTGTGGTGAGTAGGAATTAGGATTGATTTGATTTATTTTTACAAGATATAGGCATCTAACTTTCTCCCTCCTTTACAAAGCCTCACTAGCGTTTTTAGCGCCGGCTGCAGCGGTAACAGCTCAGATCTATGATTGTTGGAGCTGTTACTATGGCAGCCGGCGCTAAAAATGCTAGTAAAGGAGGGGGTTTAAGCCTTCTGGCAGTGTTCAAGGCCCATTTAAAAGCCCACATCTTCGAGGCTGCTTTCAACTCCTAACTCCTCTCACCTTGGGTTCTGCATTCCTAACCCTGTATGTCATGTCTGTCTGTCCATGTTAGATTGTAAGCTCTTCCGAGTAGGGACCCTCTATTAAATGTCAAAATGTACAGCGCTGCGTATGCCTTTTTAGTTCTATATAAGTGATAAATAATAGTATTAGTAGTGTTTAAAAACTGTCCATTCTTCCTGTAGGTAAAAGTATAAGCACATGACATGTTGAGGTAAGGGGTAACTCTGTAAAGAGGGTATCAACATTTAGGGGTCATGAATGTGCCTAACGTACCAGAATGCCAGCACATACACACATAAAAACTCTTTATTCCTGTGCAGCTCAGCTGAATTATTCTTTTATTGCCTGTAAATATCAGAAAAGATAGTAAAACTGATATAGTTTGAACAGAAAACCAATACAAGTATATCTGTAGTGAGTGCTTATCTTCTAGAGAGATTGTAATGTGTAGCTGAAAACATTCATGGGAACAATTTTCAAACAGTCCACACTTGGATAAAACCTGTGGTTACCATACATACAATTTGGAGAAAAAAAAATGCAGCTAGAAATGTTGCACGGTGGGGGGGGGGGGGATTGCATTTGCTTGTCAAAGAGGATAGGTCACACTTACAGTTCAGCTTCTGAGAAAAATATGTACTTGCAGTTGTGTGACAAACATATTAGTTCAGATGGGGTCAGCCCCACCTTCACTAAATCTTCATGTTGAATTATGACAAAATTAAAAGCAGCTACAGTTCAATGGTGACAAGTGGTTTTTTTTGTTGTTAACATTATTTTACTATGTCCTCTGGCACAGGTTAATGATAGTCAAATTAACCATAAAAGATACAGCAGTGGTCTCCAGCCACAGCCCCTGAAGTCCTCCTCCATGGCCCTCAAACAGCTGATTGAAATGCTGTTCAAATCCTGTAAATGCATGAATTTCATTCTTGCCCACTTGATATAGAATGATCTCTTAAGAGTGTTACTCAGGTGTCTCATTTATGAAATTTGCCACTGTTGACAATTCAAAATAAAGTGCATTTTTAAAATATATTCTTGGTGTGTTATAGAATCAATATCTGCATTAATTTTTACAGGTGGATTTGATTTAAATCAAATCAATTTAAATCACTAGTCAGAAAGGCTTGATTTAAATCATGGTTTTCTGCAGAAAGGTTCATTTTTGCTGGTATAATCTTAATATTTACAACCAGATGAAAGTTTCAATTTAAAAAAAAACACCCCTTTTCAGATTAGTTATAAAAACAAATTACTGATTTATTATACGTATTTATATACTGCCTACCAAAGTTATCTAAGTGGTTTACAATCAGGTTCTCAAGCATTTTCCCTACATGTCCTGGTGGGCTCACAATCTATCTAATGTGCCTGGGGCAATGGAGGATTGAGTGACTTACCCAAAGTCACAAAGAACAGTGTGGGATTTGAATCCACAACCTCAGAGTACTAAGGATGTTGCTCTAACCACTACACCACTCCTTGGTTATACTATTAGAAATACATAGATAAATAATTATGAAATTATTGCAAGGTGAGCTATCTTCATTTTAATAGGTTAATCATTCATATTTGGACAACTATTCTGCTGTACTTTATTGAAAGGAGAAAACTAATCATTACCTTAATAATAATTTAAATAGTTTAGTGTATTTAACTATTTAACCAAAACAATAACATTATAGCAAATGTATTCTTGTATTTGCTTAAACATTCATGTTAACTGACATGGTTAAACAAAATATCTTAAAAAATGTTTTAAGACTATCAGCCAGGTCCACTCATGAAAAACTTTAAAATACTTTCTTCTGTAGCTCACTCATCTTCATCTTCACTTTCTTGTTTGTTCATGATCTGGAAAAGAAAAACAAGTTTTCCTGCTTTATCAGGTTCCAAATAATTTCTCAACTTGGAATGAATGAGTCCAAAGGAAGAGAATATTCTTTCTATGACAGCAGAAGAAGCTACTGCTGTTAAAATGAAAACTTTACTTCAATAGTCTCTAAATACAAGTACTTAAGTGATCCCCCCCCCCCCCGCACCAGTTCACTGGTGTGATTTTCTTTAAAACATCATTGGCAAACATGTATTTCTTGAATGGTTCCCCTTTAGCTCTGAAGTTTACTCTAGTTGACATTACAGGTAGCTAACTCTTCTTCGGCACTTAAGGCTTGACCCTGGTACCGAATATTGACAATATTTGCAAGAAAATGAGCTGGAGACAGTGCTTGTCCTGTTAATTTTTTTAATGCTTGTAATTTAATTTTGTCATTGTGTAGTTCGGTTTTTAAGTGCTTACTCAGGGGAAGATTCTCAAAACCCAATGTGCTTCTTAGCATTTTTTTTGCTACTTCAGCTTGTCTGCGGTGTTCTTTGCTCACATGTTTAAAGACAATAGACTGTTTTCAGTCCAGTTCTTTATATGTGAGGTTGCAAACCACTGGATCCCTGAGGAAGACCTGACAATGAGGAGCAGGAAGATATCCAGCAGGAGGTTCCGGTCCCAGAGACATCAGTACGGCCCTCCCCTAAGAAGCGTAGAGTTGTGGTAATTGGGGATTCAATGCTGAGGGGCACGGAGGGCCCAATCTGCAGACCAGATATTCAATCGAGAGAGGTTTGCTGTTTGCCAGGAGCCAGGATCCGGGATGTAACCGCCTGCTTGGACAGTCTCATCAAGCCCCAGGACCACTTCCCCATGCTTCTTATCCATGTCGGAACCAACGATACCGCCAGGAGCACCCCGGAGAGGATACCTGAGGACTTTGGTGCCCTGGGTGAGAAGCTGAGGAGGTTGGATGCGCAGGTTGTGTTCTCCTCGATCCTTCCAGTAAGAGGCAAGGGAAGAGCCAGAGAGAATCGGATCCAGAAGGCAAACGACTGGCTGCAAGGATGGTGCAAGGAGATGAACTTCGGGTTCCTGAACCACGGAGAGGCACTACAAGGACTACAGGGACCAGATGGGTTGCACCTGTCCAGCAGAGGGAAGAACGTCTTTGGACACCGATTAGCCCGCCTACTCCATAGGGCTTTAAACTAGGTAAGTTGGGGGAGGGTACGGGCACTAATAACCTATCTAATGAAGTAAGCTGCAAATACCATTCAGGATCTGAGGTATATACACATAGCAATCATGGATCTGGGGGGGGTGCTCACATTTCCGGGTTCAGGGGGGATACTGACATTTTCGAATCCGGGGTAAGTTCACACTGTGTTTCAGGGTCTAAGAAGAATACACACATCGCAAACAATACCAAAGGAGCCGATGGAGCTCAATCGGGAATATCACTAGATAGCCATAACAAACCTAGGACTTGGAAGGCTATGTACGTCAATGCCCACAGTTTGGGCAACAAGATTCTGGAATTGGAAACGGAAATGAGGGGCGCCGACCTAGATGTGGTGGCAATATCCGAAACCTGGCTTACAGACTCCCACAGGTGGGACATGGTCATACCGGGTTACAATCTGTTCCGCCAAGACAGGGAGGGCAAAATGGGAGGAGGGGTAGCACTATATGCCAAAGATGACATCAACGTTACTAGAATCACAGATGTTAGGTACACAGGGGAATCCCTGTGGGTAAATATGGCCAGGGGAAAGGACAAATGCCTGTACCTTGGCATAGTATACAGACCTCCAAGGCAACAGGAAGACCTTGATATGGAATTAATCGAGGACATAGAGAATATCACCTTGCGTGGGGACACAGTATTGATGGGGGACTTCAATATGCCTGACGTGAATTGGAACACACTTTCCTCTGCGACCGGAAGCAGCAAAAGGCTATTAAACTCTATAAAGGGAGCAAGACTCAAGCAAATGGTTTTGGAGCCAACTAGGGATCAGGCGATTCTAGACCTAATACTTACCAACGGAGAAAGTGTCACAGATGTCTCTGTGGGAGACACGCTGTCATCCAGTGACCACAACATGGTATGGTTTAACCTCAGAAAAGGTTTCGCCAAACCCAACACATTAACTAAGGTCCTCAGCTTCAAGGACACCAACTTTGAGGACATGGGGGAATTCATCCATCAGTCGCTGCAAAACCAAGCAGAGACTGATAATGTAGAGGAATTGTGGTCAACACTGAAAACTACCATACACGAAGCAACAAACAGATTTATCAAATCTGTAAGTAAACGACGAAGAAAAAACAAACCGCAGTGGTTCTCTACGGAGGTCTCCAACCTCATAAAAGAGAAGAAGAGAGCATTCATCTCCTTCAAACATTCAGGGAAGCAGGGCTCCAGAGAAGACTATCTGGCCAAGTCAAGAACCGTCAAAACAGCAGTCAGAGAGGCCAAATTGCAAGTGGAGGAGAATCTAGCAAAGAATATCAAAAAGGGCGATAAAGCATTCTTTAGGTATATTAGTGATAGAAACAGGAACACAGGAGGGATAGTACGCCTTAGGAAACCGGACGGGAACTATGTAGAATCGGACTCCGAGAAGGCTAAACTGTTAAATGAATACTTTTGCTCAGTTTTCACCCGCGAGGCGCAGGGATCCGGCCCTCAACTACCAACAGGGGATAGCTCGATAGACCCGTTTTGCAGCTTCGAGATAACGCCCAATAGTGTCTACAGTGAACTATCCAAACTCAAGGTTCACAAAGCCATGGGGCCAGACAACATACACCCCAGAGTACTCAGAGAGTTAAAAGACACCTTGGCGAAACCACTATCAACACTCTTCAATCTCTCCCTTAGCAAAGGAAAAGTCCCGCTAGACTGGAAAACGGCTAATGTCATTCCACTCCACAAAAAAGGAAGTAGGACGGAAGCTACGAACTACAGACCAGTGAGTCTCACATCAATAGTAAGCAAACTAATGGAAACTCTAATCAAACACCAATTGGATGCGGTCCTTAACGAGGGGAATCTGCGAGATCCCCGTCAACATGGGTTTACAAAGGGGAGGTCCTGTCAATCCAACCTGATCAGCTTCTTTGACTGGGTGACGAGGAAGCTGGATATTGGGGAGTCCCTGGATGTCGTGTACTTAGATTTCAGCAAAGCATTCGATAGCGTACCACACCGCAGGTTGTTGAGCAAGATGAGCTCTATAGGTTTGGGAGATACCTTGACTACATGGGTGGGGGACTGGCTAGGAGGTAGACTTCAGAGGGTGGTGGTGAATGGCTCCCCCTCCGAAACGACAGAGGTGTTAAGTGGAGTGCCGCAGGGCTCGGTCTTGGGCCCAATCTTGTTCAACATCTTCATAAGGGACTTGGCTGAAGGGCTTCAGGGTAAATTAACGTTATTCGCCGATGATGCCAAATTATGCAATATAGTGGACAAGAACACAACAGGACCTGACAACAAATCCAAGACCGATAGTATGGCACACGACCTCCTCCTACTGGAGAATTGGTCCAGGACCTGGCAACTAAACTTCAATGCCAAAAAATGCAAGGTCATGCACCTAGGCAACAGAAATCCATGTAAGACTTACACTCTTAATGGTGAGATCCTAGAGAGAACTGTAGCGGAACGAGACTTAGGGGTAATCATCAGTGAGGACATGAAGACTGCAACTCAGGTGGAGAAAGCTTCATCTAAAGCCAGACAAATCATGGGTTGCATACGAAGGAGTTTCGTTAGCCGTAAGCCCGAAGTCATAATGCCATTATATAGGTCCATGGTGAGACCCCATCTGGAATACTGTGTACAATTCTGGAGACCACATTACCGCAAAGATGTGCTGAGACTTGAGTCGGTCCAGCGAATGGCCACACGGATGGTCACGGGGCTCAGGGATCTCCCGTATGAGGAACGGCTGAATAAACTGCAGCTCTACTCCCTTGAGGAACGCAGGGAGAGGGGGGACATGATCGAGACATTCAAGTACCTCACACGCCGTATCGAGGTGGGGGAGGATATCTTCTTCTTCAAGGAACCCACGTCAACACGAGGGCATCCATGGAAAATCAGGGGAGGGACATTACATGGCGACACCAGGAAATACTTCTTCACCGAGAGGGTGGTGGATCGATGGAATGGTCTTCCGATGCAGGTGATTGAGGCCAGCAGTGTGCCTGATTTTAAAGCTAAATGGGATCGAAAGGTGGGATCTCTTCGCAAAGAGAGGTAGGGGAGGGTCATTGATGTGGGCAGACTTGATGGGCCTTGGCCCTTATCTGCCGTCACCTTCTATGTTTCTATGTTTCTATGTTTCTATGTTCACCGAAACACGGACCGTGTAGGGTTCGGTTGGATTTTTATTACAGTATTTTTTATCATTGTACTTTTTTAATTGAATTTTCATGGTTTTATATGTCAGTGTTTAATAAATTATCTCCAGAACATCTGTATCCACAGTTTTTGTTTTCATCGGTCACTAAACCAGTTCCAGCCAGCTTAGCATGGAAGTATTCTACCGGCCAATTTTCAAAATGGCTCACCATGGTCTTTTCTGAGCTTCCTGGCAGACTCCGACTCTGCCATGCAAATATATTACAATGAGGTCATTAATACTTAAACAAGCACTCTGGGCAATTCTCTATTATTATCTGATGATTCTCTAACCTTTCTAGTAATATTATAGAGGAAGAAGCAACAAGCTTTAGCGATTTGTTGAATTTGAGTGGAGAAGGAGGGGAGTCAAAGATTACCCCAAGCTTGTGAGCTGACAGTACAGGGAGGAGGAGGGTATTGTCCACAGAGATAGAGAATGGGGGGGGGGGAGTGGGGAGGTAGGTTTAGGAAGAAAGATAAAGAACTCAGTCCTAGCCATATTCAGTTTTAGGTGGCGGTGAGAAATTCAGGCGGCAACACACCTTGACCAATTTTGGCTGCAATCTTTCAGTAACTGTAGTCTTAGTTTCTTAAGGTTATGGCTGTTGCTCTCTTTTTAGGGGACCAATCAAATGTCTTCTGTAAAATTTAGCATACAGCTGTAATTTTAGTGTATTCAGACAATTAATATTCATTTAATTCAATTAATGAAAAATGGTAATTCTAATTTTGTCATATTGCACAACAGACCTTTAGACAACACCTACAAGCTGTGACAACATTATTACTGTTCTGTATGTGTTCAAAAGCTAAGCAATACATATCAAAAGAAACACAACCGATTGCTTACCTTTTTGACGTAAAATCACTAAAAGTAATTCCTAACCACAAACAAAATTCCTACATGAATATTACCAGTAATGTTTATAAACAATCAAAGAATGTTTATGAATATCACATGTTGTAGGATTAAATAAGTAACTGAAGCAACAGTTGAATAAAGTTCTGTGATCTCAAAAAACTTGAAGTGTTTCCACAATTTTGGCCACTAGTGTATTTGTATTATGCAATCTACCTAGACAGTATTTCTGTGGTGGTATCAACTGAAAATAAATGTGGAGACTTGCTTGTCTCATCTTTTTGGGATAGACTTTCCAAGCTATGGTTGAAGTCTCACTGGGGGTCTCCCTCTCAGGATCTGAGCCACAGCCACATCACAGGTTGAGATAGAGGAGGTTTGTTTGTTCCTCCTTTGTGGCCCTGAGCTTTGACCTATAGGTCTTCAGTCCATGGAATGGGCTGTATCAAGGTCTGTAGGAACACACAGCAGGATTAAGACCTCCATTTCATCACACCCCCTCCCAGGGTTCTGAAAAAAAGTATTGGGGGCTTGTGCTGTTTCTTCCCTGACAGGTAGTACAGCTCAGAATGGGAGTAGAATAGCAAGCTGAGGTACAGCAGACTTTCCAAGCTTTGTTCAGGTAAGTGACAGGCCTTTTGTTGGACCCAGTGCAGCTGCCTCTCCTTTTTGCTGAAGATTGTTTTGGTTTTCCATGCCAATCAGGAAGTCAGATTGCCGGCATTCCAGTTCACAGGTTCAAGGAAGAAGGACTGAATTTTGAAAAAGTTGGACATGAGAAGGGTACTTCTGTGATATCTTGAGGTCACCAAGGAGTTCAGGCTATCTGCCCATCATTTTGTTCTCACTAGTTAGGCTGGATGCAGCACACCAGCTTCCAAGGCAGTGATTTCCAGATGGATCCATAGGGCCATTGTCAGCATATATTGCCTGTGGAAAACAGTCACCAATCTCCATAAAGGTGCATTCGACTAGAAGCTTGGTTTTTTCATGTGTTGAAGCTCAGGTAGTTCTTCTTCCACCATGTTTTCTGTCTCCCTCCTCCTCTGTCACTTTGAGCAATAAGAGCGACTGCTATGGTATTAAATAGTAATACAGTTACCAAAAGGCTGCACATGAATATTAGGTAAAAGAAAATAAAACTGATTGCACATATAGCTGGTCTCTGGTATTGATGGGCCTGGTAATGAGTCAGCATTTTATAAAACAGTGTTGGCTAAATTTGCCCTGGATATTCACTGCTGTGTCATAATTTGCAGGCACCAGCACTGAATATTTGGGGCTTCTTGCATTTGTGCTGGCTGCCAAAGCTTATGCAGGTCCTAGTCAATATTCATCCGGGCCAGCATAAGATGGTTATACAGGTTCCAAATGAATATTGGCTGGGACCATATAAAAAAGAGTGCCCTGTGCTCCTCCCAATCTCCCCTCATACCTCCAAAGTAACTCCCCACCCCCCTGCAATGCTAGGCCCCCTGACCCTCCCCCCAAATGTTAGCCCCTTGTAACACCTGACTCCTCCCAACACCTCACTCAGGATAAGCCCCTTCCAAGCCCACCCAATGTTCCTGATGGTCCAGTGGGACAACAGGGGCAGGATAGAAGCCAACTTGCTCCTGCACCTAGAAGTTACAACTCTGAAATGGTGCTCCGACGTCAAAAGTATTGTGAGGCTGCTGCTAGAGATTGTTGCATCCATTTTGGAATTGCCTGGTCTGGGGGTGGGGGTGAGCCCTATCCTGAGTGGCAGGTGGGGTTGGGAGGGGAAGTTCATTGCAGAAAAGTTAGCTTGGGGGTGATGGGGGTGTCGAGGGGCCTAGCATTATGGGGGTGGGTAAATGATGGTCTACTATTGCAAGGTAGCTGCACCTGAAAGAACATAGGGCACTTTTTAAAATATTTGAGTCCTCACTTCTTTTATATTCAGGTGGATCTCGCATAGCTAACTGGCTGAATTTAGGACAGTTTGTAAGCTGAATTTGAGTTGTTTGTCCAATTAGCTATGTAGATATCAGCACTAAATATTGCTGGCTTCTGCATAATTGTTTGGTCATCCCCAGTCTCACCTCCTCCATTGACCCTGTCCTGTCCACTTTTCTAATGACCAGCCTGGGTTAAGTGCTGCTCAGTATCAATGGTTAGGCTGCCATGAGTGATTTAAGCGGGCAGGAGCCTCTACTGACTGCATAAATTGCTTTGAAAACCGGGCGAGATATTTTCAGCTTGTGATTAGCAAAAGTATGAAATGGAAGAAAGAATTCTGACTGTACGTCAGATTATGGTGTATGTCTATTTCTTTTCAGCTGTGGTTATTCAGTATGAGTTGGGCCTGATTCTGTAAATGGCGCCTAACAGTGTTGGTTGGCGCAGTTGGCGCAGTGTCAATCAACTGCTAGGCACCATTTACAGAATCACACCTAGTCGTGCCTAAATGGCTTAGGCGTTGGTAGATGTTCTAGTAGTAATATAACATAACATAAATGTTTATTTATATACCGCATTAGCCTTTCGGCTCAAGGCGGTGTACAGGGTAGTTAAAAACATCAGGAACAGTAATTTTTAACAAATTAGAATAATACAGTTTTACAAAAGCATAAAAAACAATAAACGAAAAATTGAGGTTTGTGACGGGGTAAGATGATGAGTGAAAGTTGTCTAGTCTTGGGTTAACAAGGGTTAATTTAAAACTTGGCCATCAGGTTTGGGGAAGAAGTGAGTTTTCAGGAGCTTCCTAAAATGCATGTATGATGTAGAAGAACGGACCAGATGACTCCATTCTGGATCTTTAGAAGCTGCTTGGTAGTAGGTGCTGTTATATTAGGCCAAGGTTTTCCTGGCCTAATTTACTGGTGCCTAACACAGATGCCTAACAATGCCTAAGTCAACCATGCCTATTCTCTGCTCCTAACCATGAGTACTTTTCAGGTAAGCATCATTAGGCGCTGCACGGAAATCCATGCGCAACTTTAATTAATCATTTTTAAAAAAAAAAATTTAAATTAGTTTTTAGAGGTGTGGTCGATTAGTGCACCACTTAAATTAATTTTTAAAAATTAAGCTTTACATAGAATTCAGTTAGACGTCCCTGGGCATCCTCAATAAAGGGCGCCTAGTGGTGCCTAACTTAGCAGTGTTTCTCAATCCAGTTCTGCAGTACTCCCTTGCCTGTCAGGTTTTTTGGATATCCACAATGAATGTGCATAAACTTGATTTTTCAAGCATATTCATTCATTGTGATATCCTGAAAACTTGACTGGCAAGGGGGTACTTCAGGACTGAGTTGAGAAACACTGATCTATAGAAATAGGTTCTTTCTACAAGGGATCTTCAAAAAGTTTCCGCACTTTAATTTTTTAAAAAACATTATTTATTAAATATCTCAAAAGCAAATGACATCACTTTTCCACATAATCACCGTGTTTTGTGTTACACGCCCTCTTACCACTTCTCCCACCGCAACTATTTCCCGCAAAAATATGAAAGCATGGAAAATTTTTGAAGAACTCTTGTATTTTGTCTGCTACATATAAAAATATGGTACGCTGTATTCTGGTTTATGGAATTTTGCTTGAAGAATGACAGCTCAGTGTTTCAATGAAAAACACTGTATGGGTTCTTTCAGTTAACCTCCTCAACTGGCAATGACAAGGCATTTAGTGGAGGAGTAGCCTTATGGTTATTGCACTGGCCTAAGAACCTGAGGAACTGGTTTCAGCTCCAATTGCAGCTCCTTGTGACTCTGGGCAAGTTACTTAACTCTCCCTGTACCTGTATAGAAACATAGAAGATGACGGCAGAAAAGGGCTACAGCCCATCAAGTCTGCCCACTCTGCTTACTCACCCCTTGTCTATGCCCTAATGACCCAATTTCCTTATCTTGACCCTCGTAGGGATCCCACATGGGTATCCCATTTATTCTTAAAGTCTGGCACGCTGTCTGCCTCGATCACCTGCATTGGAAGCTTGTTCCAATTATCAACCACTCTCTCTGTGAAGAAATACTTTCTGGTGTCGCCATGAAATTTTCCGCCCCTGAGTTTGAGCGGGTGCCCTCTTGTGGCCGAGGGTCCCTTGAGAAAGAAAATATCATCTTCCACTTCGACACGTCCCGTGAGGTACTTAAATGTTTCGATCATGTCTTCCCTCTCCCTACGTTCCTCGAGAGTGTAGAGCTGCAATTTGTTCAGTCTCTCTTCGTACGAGATCATCTTGAGCCCTGAGATCATCCTGGTGGCCGTCCGCTGAACCGATTCAATTCTGCGCACATCTTTACTGTAATGTGGCCTCCAGAATTGCACACAGTACTCCAGATGAGGTCTCACCATGGTCCTGTACAACGGCATTATGACTTCAGGCTTTCGGCTGTAATGTGTAAACTGCTTTTATACCACCGAAAAGCAGTGTATCAAATCCCATCCCCTTTCCCTACAATTGTTTCCCATGCTGGAAGACCAGAGTTATTTCAAGATATTGTGATGCTGGTGGTAATATTGATGCGTTTTCATGTATATTGGACAATGATAAATGCTGACATGTTTTAATCCTTCACAGCACATGTAAATATATATGATAGAGATGCAGACAATATTTTCACCTGCAGTTCCAAACTCATTAGAGGTAACCATAGCCAACCTCCAAATCCATGCGTTTCCTTCTCTGCTCGGTCTCTGTGATGGAGAAGAAAACTAAGAAGCAATGTTTGACAATGATAGTCAGCTATATAAACTTCTTATTGCTTGAATTGTGATCATAGTAAAGATGCCAATGGTGGTAGCAAGTGTCAACTATCAGTTAGAGCTTGCTTTGATCCTTTATAACTCAGTTTTGAAAAATATCCAAGTAGACCGGTGGCATAACGAGGGTGAGTGGAGCCCGGGACAGTGGTGCCCTTCCCCCCCGCCCTCTTCTCCACTCCCTGCTCATTCCCCACTGTGTGTGTGCGCCCCTTCCCTTCCCCCGTAACACTTTAATTTTCCAGGTTCGAGCAGTATCACGAACTTGCTGCCCACATTGGTGTTGGCTCTCCTTCTGATGCTACTTTCTAGGTATGAGACCTGGAAGTGATGTCAGAGAGAGAGCTGACACCAAGGTGGGCAGCAGGTTCATGATGCTGCTTGCGTTGGGAAAATTAAAGAGATATGGGAGAAGGGTAGGGGTGAATGCATGCGGCGGGGGGGGGCGGGAAGGAGGGGGCGGAGAGGAGGTAGGGTGCTGGCACCTCCACCATGATGGCGCCTAGGACGGACTGCCCCCCCCACCCCCCTTACTATGCCACTAAAGTACACAATGCATTTACCTCATGGGCATACAGCGGGGCAAATCCCTTAGTTAATCTGACCTCAGTGTTTTCTGTGTAATATGGGACTTGACATCCAATTACTTTCATAGAACACTGATATCATTGATCCAGGATCTGACCTTATTTTCTTACCTTTTCTGTTGCCTTTTGAAAAGGGAATGGGGACTTATATACCACCTTTTTGTGGCTTTGGCATTCAAATCAGTGGGCACTGGAGGATTAAGTGATTTGCCCAGGGTCACAAGGAGCAGCACTGGGATTTGATCTCCCAACTTCTGGGTGCAAAGGTCTATCAGTGAGCCATTCTACTAATAGGAGAACCAAGGAGTATGAAGATTAATGGTTGTAGCGGTAACAATATAGTTTTTGAAAAAAAACAGAGACTATGGTATTGAACGTAGAAAGACTTTTCAATACTCTCTTTGGGTGGGACTTGAATACTGTCTGCCCAATGATGCTAACTGCTTATACACTCAGATATAGAAATAACATAGAAAAATAATGGCAGATAAAGGCCAAATGGCCCATCCAGTCTGCCCCTCCACAGCATCCATTATTTCCTCCTCTCCATAAGAGATCCCTCATGCCTGTCCCATGCTTTCTTGAACCCAGATGTAGGCTTTGTCTCCACCACCTCTACCGAGAGACTATTTCATGCATCTACCACCCTTTCTGTTAAAAAAAAAAGTATTTCCTTAGATTACTCCTGAGCCTATCACCTCTTAACTTCATCCTATGTCCTCTCAATCCGGAGCTTCCTTTCAAATGAAAGATATGTGCCTCATGTACATTTATGAAAGTAGTAATTGTCTGGATAAAAAAACTCTCTTTCTTTTTCAAAAAGACGCCTCAGCCCCACCACTCCACCGCTCAAAGTATTTCATATCGCGGGAAGCATATTGTGGTGCTTCATCATTGGCTATCGTTTTTTGAAATAAAAGTTTTTTTTAGTTTTTTATATATAAAGATTTCTTTTTTCTTTCAATTTTAATTAATTTATCTTTAAATATTTCAAGCTAGTTGTGCTTCATAGTATCCACTTATATCTTATGGAAAATAAATAGTACTTAGTACTTATCTCAGCCAAAGACCCAGGGAGTCAGACCCGACATGTTTCACACGTCCTGGTGTTTTATCAAGGGTCTCCCTGCAAAAATAAATAAAAAGAGCTACTACATACAATTGTGTACTGCCCTTAATAGGTGAAATATTTTAACTTTTAAATACATTCAAAAGAATCGCTCACCAAGGGTGCCGCTGTCATCTGACTCCTATAGTTTTGAGAATAAGATGGCGGCGGTGTCCTTCGGACAAAATTTAAATAGTCTCCTTTTCAATGCAAACTCCGCCCCCTGCTATTCAATTGGTCCCAGAAAGAAGTTACAATGTCCCCCATTCGATCTCACTGTTGAGCCCGTGTGGTTCAACAGTGTCCAACGAAAAAATGAATCTCTGCTCACTTTCATTTAGTTTAATTTGATCTCCCTCCCCAGCCCATCCCGTCACTCTCTTTATGACACGCCATCCAAAATCTGAAATAGAATGTTTACACCGCATCCAGTGATCTACAAGGGGTGCATGTGTGTTCTCATTTAGAATGCGAGATTTATGTTCGGTCAATCTCGTCTTTATTTTTCTGTTAGTACGTCCCACGTATACGAGGTCGCAGGGGCATACAATGATATAAATGACCCCTTGTGAATTACAGTCCGTCTTGTGTTTAGAATTTAAGATGATCGATCTCCCAGGGACCTGCCAAGAGTCCCCTTGAATGGCAAAGGGACACCATTGGCATCGACCACATGTACCATGGTTCCCCACCTCCCCTTCCTCCAGGCGAACTCCATATTTTTGGAAATTGCACCGCTGTCCTAAGGTAATACCTCGTGTGTATGCTATCCTGGGGAAACTGTTCAGGGACTTGTGGGGTTGTACTACAAACCAGTACTTCCTAAACATATCTACTACTGTTTTCACTGCTCTTGAATAAGGAAGGACGCATGTGAGTTTATCAGTTTCATCTGGCTCACTAGATGGTTCCTGCAACAACAAATTTCTATGTGCAAATTTGGCTCTATAGAAGGCTTGCTTTATAGATCTCTCTGGATAGCCTCTATTGCGGAGGCGTACCTTCAATTTCGCAGCTTGTACCTTAAACTCATCTAGAGTAGAGCAGACCCTGCGTATCCGCAGAAACTGACCCACAGGTAAGTTAAAGCGAAGTTTAAAGGGATGAAAACTGGTGAAATGCAATATGGTTTTGCGAGTGACTGGTTTTCTAAATAAAGAAGTGTTTATTGTGCCCCCTTGTACTCGAACGGTAATATCTAAAAAATCAATTTTAGTTTGGTGATTTGTCATTGTGAACTTGATGTTCAAATCTACTGAGTTCAAATATTCAAAAAAAGCTTCAAGATCCCGCTTATTACTATGCCATATGAAAAAGATATCATCAAGAAATCTGCCCCAAAAACAAATATACGGGCTCCATACAGATGGATATACCCACGTTTCTTCAAACCGTGCCATAAATAGGGCAGCTACCGAGGGGGCCAAGGTGGCACCCATTGCAACCCCCTGGGTTTGCTGATAGAACTGATGATGATAATGGAAATAATTATTCTTAATGACCCATGTGGCCAATTGCATCAAAAAATCGGTAGATATGCGGGGGTTGGGTCTATTTTGCAGTATCTCCCTGATCACTGACAGTGCCTCATCTTGAGGAATCTGCGTGTACAGTGAGACGACATCGAGAGTCACCAACCATTTGTCTGTCATGTCCAATTGGAGTTTGTCCAACATATTCAAAAAGTGTGAAGAGTCCCTAATATATGATTTTATTTTCGGGACCTCATCCCTCAGGAAGAAATCCACCGTCTTAGACAAGGGTTCTAGTATAGACAAACGGTATTCACTATAGGCCTGCCTGGAGGATTCATAAGAGTCTTATGAACCTTTGGGACGAAAGAAATGCTCGGTACCCTAGGATTTTTTTCAAACATAAAAGCATATTCTTTTTTAGTGATTTCTCCCCGTTGGTGATAAACATTCAGTAATTTGAGTATTTCTTCCCCTAGTGCAGTCGTGGGATCCCCAGCCAGGCATTTGTACGCTTGTGTGTCTGCCAATTGGCGTGTGGCTTCGATGTCATATTCAGCTCTATTAAGAATGACCGTGGCCCCACCTTTATCGGCCTTTGTTATGATTATATCATCGTTTGACAATAATTCATGAAAACCCTGTAACTGGGCCTTTGTGGTGTTATAGGGGCCTGCATGTGCCAGTTGGTTTGAAGCTCCTTAAGATCTTTACTAAGAAGTTCCCGAAATGTGAAAATCAAGGGGTCCATCGGACCCGGGGGAATCCAATATGATTTGACTTTGCATATTGAAATAGAATCTCCTACTCCTGAATTCTGACTATTCTCTGACTCTCCTTCAGATGGTTGGGTTTGTTCATCGTTTTTATCTTGAAAAAAGACTTTACATTGCATCTTCCTAATAAATGAATGTACTGCAGCATGTAATTTAAAGAAATCAGGAGGGTGGGACATAACAAATCCCAATCCCTTCTCCAATATTTCCATCTGAGGGGCTGTCAGATCAAGGGAGGATAAATTTATCACTGTCGAGGCGTTGTGGTCCGAGTTTTCCCCCTCGCTCGTTGTTGTCGTGTCCGTCCTCGTCCGCGGGATTCTGTATTGGTTGGATCCCCTGGCTTTTCCGGACCAACCTCCGTAGAGGCTTCAGAAGAGGTGTCTGACTCGGCTGAGGAACTGTCAAATGTCACTTTTTTCTTTTGGATAAATGTAGAGGGCTTTCTCTGCCATGAGTATACCCTGTCTTGTGCATAGTCTCTTTGGTCTCTCTTCAACTTTTTGATTTTATTGGTCCTGATGTCTTCTCTGAAATTCTTCATAGATGTCTTTAAGTCTTTCAATTTTTGATCAAAAACTCCTGTATCAAGTCCTTGTTGTAATTCATGTTCAATGGTACTCACTTTTGTACATAATTCCTTTTCGGTATTTTCCGTGGTCTCCACCAAGAGAATCATGAGGTCTCTAGAACATTTGTTTAATATGGCTGTCCAGCGATCAGTGAAAGTCTTATCCGTTGAAATCATTTTGGGTTCTTTTAGAATGCGCAGACCCCTAGGGATCATTGCACTCTTTAAGTATTGAACCAGTGTGCTACAATGTAGCTCAGCTCTTATGGCTCGTTTCATTGTATTCTCTAGTTCTAACCAGGAAGATTCTGCAGGGGGTAGTTCTTCATTATCTAAAAGGGCTGGTCTAGAAAGTACCCTTTGAAGTTGTTCCTCGGTGTATCCTTCGAATTGTATCATTTCAGTTGCCATGATTGAGTTAACTTAAAGCTACCAGTTGTGGCAAAAAATTGTTAATATGTGATATATCCAGTCAAATCTTTGTTGATATGAAAGTAGTAATTGTCTGGATAAAAAAACTCTCTTTCTTTTTCAAAAAGACGCCTCAGCCCCACCACTCCACCACTCAAAGTATTTCATATCGCGGGAAGCATATTGTGGTGCTTCATCATTGGCTATTGTTTTTTGAAATAAAAGTTTTTTTAGTTTTTTATATATAAAGATTTCTTTTTTCTTTCAATTTTAATTAATTTATCTTTAAATATTTCAAGCTAGTTGTGCTTCATAGTATCCACTTATATCTTATGGAAAATAAATAGTACTTAGTACTTATCTCAGCCAAAGACCCAGGGAGACCCTTGATAAAACACCAGGACGTGTGAAACATGTCGGGTCTGACTCCCTGGGTCTTTGGCTGAGATAAGTACTAAGTACTATTTATTTTCCATAAGATATAAGTGGATACTATGAAGCACAACTAGCTTGAAATATTTAAAGATAAATTAATTAAAATTGAAAGAAAAAAGAAATCTTTATATATAAAAAACTAAAAAAACTTTTATTTCAAAAAACGATAGCCAATGATGAAGCACCACAATATGCTTCCCGCGATATGAAATACTTTGAGCGGTGGAGTGGTGGGGCTGAGGCGTCTTTTTGAAAAAGAAAGAGAGTTTTTTTATCCAGACAATTACTACTTTCATATCAACAAAGATTTGACTGGATATATCACATATTAACAATTTTTTGCCACAACTGGTAGCTTCATGTACATTTATGCCATGTAGACATAAAAATCAAAGGTCCTTTCCATGAATATAAAGCATCTTATGCATAGAGTAATCTGAAGAATGATTTAGTCCTGGCCTGGTGGTTTGGAGGCAGCGCTGTACAATACACATGTGAGAAGTTCCTAATCCTGAGCTATGTCTTCTGCTCACTGGTGGTGGGTATGCTGTAGAGTAGAGGGAATTGTTTTCATTACTCAAAAGTGAAACTCAAGAGTGACTGGATTTAGGGTCTGTGATTACAGAGTTCTTGACCAAAGGATTCTCAATGGCATTAAGTCCTGAGTGGTTGCTCTCCCAAGACAATGGTTGAGCTTGCCTACAGTGAGAGATTAGAGAAGCTGGGCCTCTTCTCCCTTGAAAAGAAGTTCTGAGAGGGGACATGATCAAAACATTCAAGATAATGAAGGGAATAGACTTAGTAGATAAAGGCAGGTTGTTCACCCTCTCCAAGGTAGAGAGAACGAGAGGGCATTCTCTAAAGTTAAAAGGGGATAGATTCTGTACAAATGTAAGGAAGTTCTTCTTCACCCAGAGAGTGGTAGAGAACTGGAATGCTCTTCCGGAGTCTGTTATAAGGGAAAACACCCTCCAGGGATTCAAGACAAGGTTGGATAAGTTCCTGCTGAACCGGAATGAACTCAGGTAGGGCTGGTCTCGGTTAGGGCACAGGCCTTTGACCTGGGGGCTGCTGCGTGAGCGGACTGCTGGGCGCAATGGACTACTGGTCTGACCCAGCAGTGGCTGTTCTTATGTTCAGACTATCTGATTAATAACTGGGCACAGGAGAAAGAAGGCTAGATTATGGTTTTTTAGTTCACTTTTGCGTACATATCACCCGGTCTTATGGTGTTTCTAGATCTCGAGCGATGTGGGGAGGTTGGGGTGCCCTTAAAGTAGATTTTTTAAATTCCCAGTGTATTTGCAAATGAAGGCTTATGGTGACAGTATCCCAGCCCTTATTCCAATTGATCTAAAATCCTAAAAGCGTGGGAAGAAACTGCTGGGTGTTAAAAGATTGGCCTAATAAAAGTGGTTTATTCCAAGAAGGTAGAAATCAGTGGAACTGTAGAGGATCACAGGCACAAAACCTAAACTATGAGCACAGAATGATTCTTCACTTTTGATTGAGATTGAGAATTTTCCAAAGTATGTATATGCGAGGAAGGGGTTTTCATTACTTGACACCTGACCCCCATTGGTAACGTCACCAAAAAAACAACTGATAGAGGATCACACTATGAAGTCTGAGTCATGAGTGGGATATGGTTCATTTTTGACTTAAGTTGAGAATATATAAAATGAGGGATAACGCCTGCTTCTGAACCTCACTGAATTCTCAAAACCATTTGGATCCTGGTCAAAGTAGGATGATTAATACTCAGATAATTTTTTTTTAAAAATTTAGTGGAGGATCAATCCCAGGATAATTTCTTCACATACTTCAAAGATATAGGGCTCCTTTTACTAAGCTGTGTTAGCGTTTTTAGCGCACACAGCATTTTAGCGTGCGCTAACCCCACGCTACGCGGCTAGAACTGATGCCAGCTCAATGCTGGCGTTAAGGTCTAGCGCGTGCAGCAATGCAGTGCGCGCTATTCCACTCGTTAAAGCTCTAACGCGGCTTAGTAAAAGGAGCCCATAGTGACCTCTATAATTGTAGTGCTAATATCAAGAATAAGCAGCAAGCAGTGATGTGCTGGAGGAGCTCATTGGGGCTCACAGATGCATCTTGTTAGATTATTTTATAAAAGCAAAATGTCTTTCACCAATGGAAGCAGACATTCAGAGCCCTTGTTGGGAAATTGGTAGCATATCACTGGCGAGCAAGGGAAGCACCAGTTCGAGTGAGTACTCAAGCTTTTGATTGTTCTAATGCATGGATAAAGGTTCATAGACAACCCCGCGAAAGACAAAGGCGTGCGCCGACAACTGAGCGCAAGACGGAGGCGCGCGCCGAAGAAAATTACAGTTTTTAGGGGCTCCGACGGGGGTTTTTGTTGGGGAGCCCCCCAGTTTACTTAATAGAGATCGCGCCGGCGTTGTGGAGGATTTGGGGGGTTGTAACCCTCCACATTTTACTGTAAACTTAACTTTTTCCCTAAAAACAGGGAAAAAGTGAAGTTTTCAGTAAAATGTGGGGGGTTACAACCCCCCACACCCCCCACAACGCGGCATGATCTCTATTAAGTAAAGTGGGGGGGTTCCCCCCATGCCCCCCCCGTCGTAGCCGTAAAAACTGTAATTTTCTGCGGCACGCGCCTCCGCGCTGCGCTCAATTGTCTGCGCGCGCCTTTGTCCCGGCGCGCTTTTGACCTGACACCATGGATAAAAACACTGTATTTAGGGATACAATGTGCAATATCTTTGAAGAGGTGAGGAAAGTTAAAATCTGAAAACAGTTTTGGACACAGCTGAAATGAAAATGAGAACTAGGAATTTATGTTTGTCTTGTAAGGTCCTTTGATTGTTTGTCTCTGTATAGATCACTTCTAAATGAATTGCTTATGTAAATTTCACTGTCACAATACTGGATAACCTGCAGTAACATTTTCTGTAGGACATGCCAAGTCAATCTCATGCACACTCTTTCTTCTCAGATTCCTCAAAATCCTCTGTCTCCCGATGTCAGCCTGGAGCCAGCTCCCCTAATACACAAAATGGCATCAGTAGGCAGCTATCCTCTTTATCCACTACAGAAGATTCTGCTGTCACAATGCTTGAGCTCCGAAGCCGAGGCACCTCTGGAATCTGTGACTTCAACAGAGCCGAGAGGCAGAGAAGTTCAGGTAGGCATAACAGTGGCATTGGCATGATGGTATACCAACAAACATATATTTCATCTGTTTTTGAAATACGCCATGCTTTGTGTATGGCTAAAAGGCAAGATCCTAGCTTCGCAGTCTGTGATCAATAGAACTATGTCAAGGTCCCAACTATCTGATGAAAAATGGTGTTTCAAGAGAGGCAGGAAGAAGGAACTTAAGCATTTGTTGTACAAATTAGGTGGTGGTATAGGATCAGAGACTTAGATACAGTAATTACAAATATTAACACACATCTAGGCTTTCAAAGTGGTTCAGGCAAATCAAGGTCTAGAAATCATGAGAAGCCAAATATTTGTCCTCAGAAAACTATCTCAGTTATATATTATATTGATATCTGAGGAGGGATGAAAAGAGGAGGTAGGAAACCATCAAAAACTAATCAAAAAACATTAACTCCCAACTAGAAAACCAGTCAATCACTGGGGAAGTTGTTAAAGCAAATTTAGGGTCTCATTTGCTTTGGATAGGTAGCCCACATTACTTTATCATCATGGTTACCAGGCTTCTTCATCAGTCATATGGCTGTTTCTTCATATGGAGAGGCTTTGGCTGACTCTTATATTTCTTTCGTAGTAGGGTAGGTTGCTGAGTCCATCTAACCTGAGGAAAGAGACCATCAGAGAATGGAAATGGCATCATTGCCCTGGGCTCATATTCAGGTCCCAGAGCAAGAATCTGAAGAAGGCTTGTTAGAGCATAAAGAGAATGAATCTCATCAGCACACTGAGGATACCGAAGATGAGAGTTTTTCTTGCCTGGATACCTAGAAGAGGGATCAGACCTCTGTGTTAGCTGGCCATGTGCATGGAAAGGGATAACTATACAACTGGACAATCCTATAAATAGGAGTTGATAATACTATGAAAGGAATATACACAACAACAATCTGAAAAATTCAGAAGAAATGAAAGATATCTGGGTGATTTTATAGACATCAGCTTGAATAGAGACCTGAAGAAAGAAGCAGTAAGCTTTCCAAGAAATGATCAGCTCTAAAAAGAACTGAACCACTAGGCAAAATATGATTGTCATGACACAGTGTCCACTGACTTTTGCCTCTTTAGTCTAGTTGACTACTTTTGTACCTATGCTTCTCTCTTCCACAGTTATGTGGGCAAGTAGAAGATACCCATGCTATATACATAGCTTTGATTTTTAGCTTGAAAACATTAATCTCTGGCCAATGAGTTTCTTAATTGTAAATCTGTTTATCAGTAATAAATTACAGAATGGTACACAAATGTCCCAGAATGTGTGTTTTTGTTAATATTGCAGATATTTATTTCAGTTGATAAATTTGGAAAGTAATATGCTAAAAAAAATAAAACAATATATATCCTGTCTTCATAATCTAGATATAAGAGCTGAATTCTCAGCAGCAAGACAGAGGAAGAAAAAGGGTAGGGTAATCGAGTTTCTGCTGCATCTTATTCTTGAAACACATAGGACCTTATTCAATAAATATTTTTTGATAGGGATAGGATCTGTAAAAAGCTCTTTATGATGAAAGATCAGTGTGGTTAATGCACTAGCATGAGCAAAATTTTTCTATTTGTGAAATCAACTGAAATTATTTTCCACAGGGACTTATGTATAAGGGTAATTTGTCGTAGTGTAGTTTATCAGATGACTCACACCAAAAGGGCCCTCAGAACATTTATTTATCTCCCAGTCCTCTTCCCTCTTTCACTCAACATACAGATAACTCTTCTCCAAAGAAGCAGATATGAGGTGCTCCAACTGACTTTACTGAGGATTGGTGCAAAAAAAACAAGTATCTCCCTGATATAGTCTCTATTTTTGAGGTTATACAGTCAGTGGTGTACCTGGTGGGGTGGGAACCCAGGATGGAGCACCGCCCTTCTCTAGTCGGAGCACCTCCCTCTTTCAGGCAGTGCGTGGATCATTCGTGAGGTTGCGAGCTGCCTGTGCATGACCATCAGATATGCTGGTTCCTGCCCTTAGTACACCACTGTATGTAGCACTAAGTAAATACTGTGGAGTCCTACATTCAAGTTTCAAGTTTTATTTAAAATTTGATTAATCACTTAATCATACTTCTAAGCGATGTACATAGCTAAAATCTTAACAACATTCGGGAAAACAGTACAAGCAACATGTACTTGACAAACACATTTATGTAACATAAGGGAAAAAGTCTCAGTCTCCTTCATTTATATCTGTGATCCCTTTTAATAATTGGCAGTGTGTTGGGCTTTGGGTCTTTCCAAGTACTGTATTAGATACCTATTCCCTCTTGACTAAAATCTCATAGTCCCTTGACTTTGGGATTTTATCCACAGAGACTCTCTCTCTCTCTCTCTATTTGGGAATATTTCTACATAGTACCTTCTCCTGTGTTCAAGGTGCTCTCTTTTCTTTCTTCTAGCTTTCCAGTTCACTCCTTGGATTTTTCTAGCCTGGTGGAAAGGTAGCAAAACCTCTAGCCTGTACACGTGCTTCCCACAAGGATAGTTACATTAAGATTCAAGGCTTACTACATTAGACATTAATTAGGCCTAAAGGCTGAGCCTTTCAAGGATAGAACTTCTTTCAGCTAATTCACACAATCAATCACTACAACCAGTCCAGAAAGCAGATCAAACATACACATACTTTAGAGGTCTTTGCTTCATATAGGTAGGAACCTTTGCAGTCATCCCATCTTTGATGCAGATATGCTGAGTCAAAAAAGTCTATACATTTCAATGATATGCAATTTTCTTTTTTCATAAAATTAAATCTGCTAAAATGAGTTATTGAGATACTTTGCATGATTTTGTATCACAGTAGATTATCAATTAATAATTAGAATACAAATGTTCCAATGGAAAACTACATTTTACTCTTTGTAAAGGGGAAATTTCACAAAGATGGATTTGGAGGTTAAATTGGCAAATAGTGAGCCTTTTTCCTAAAGTATATTAAAGATTTGCAGTTATTGAATATTAATGGACAAAATTAATATGCTACAACTGCAAAGCCTCTGCATTAACCGTTGGTGGATTGGTCAGCATCTTCCGATTTAGTTAATGTGGTGACCAGGGCTGGCTTAACCATAGGGCCAGGTGAGGCACTGACTTAGGGTGTCAGGTGATAAAGGGTGCCAAAATCCCCAGCCTCTAATGTCACCACCAATGCCTTACCTGGTCTAAAGATTAAGCCTTCTCTTTCCCCCCTCCCCATGAGTCAGGCATCTCTTGCTTGCTCAGTTCAGCATCTCTTCTCACCTCTCTGATCCAGTCTCTTCAACCCTCTTCTACCATAGTCCTGTATACTTCACCTGGTTTGACGGCATTCCACCCACAGGAAGTTACATCAGAGAAGGAAGGACATGGTAGAGGGAAGTTGCAGTGGTGGGCCAAAAGCTGCCTGTTGTTTCATGCTGCCATTGACTGCAAACAAGGTAAAGTGTACAGGACCACTGTGGAAAAGGAAGGGAAAGATTGGACTAGAAAGGTGGGGAGAGAAGGGGAAGAGATGCTGGACTGGTGGAGGGCACTAAATACAGAAGGGGAGAGGAGAGGGAGTGCCAAAGCAAGTTGGGTTAGGGTGCCATAATTCCTTGAGCTAGCCCTAGTGGCAGAGTTGCTGCCTCTGCACTCAGGGGTTTGGCTGGTATAAATGGGTGCACCTGAAGGTCACCAATTTGAATTTTGGTGGGAATGTCCACATGATGCCAGCTGTGGAAGCCTAAGAGAACATCTTTAAACTCACCAGAGAATTTTCCATTCTATGGGGGAAAAAATAACCCAACTGATTTTCCCACCAAAATTCAAATTGGTAACCAACAGACTGTCCTGCCTCATTCACCTCAGGCCACAACCAATCGGATTTGAGGACACACTATACGTAAAGACAAACTGCAGACCTCACAGCATACCCTGAAGAAAGCAACAGCATGATGGCTGAAATATTGGTTCTACCTGACCAGACACAGCAAAACCCAGAAAACTGCAACAAGCAAAATTGGTTGGGTTTTGTTTTGTTTTTTTGCGAGTTGCATAGTTAATTGCTACCACTTATACCCAGAGTTTTATGAAAACAGCAAACTATACATACAGGTGATAGCAGTTAAATATGGGAGTTGTGAAATTGCCTCTTCCATACATAAGTAAGGAAGCTGCTGGGTGATACTGAACATTTTTTGGGTTTATTTATAATATATAAGTCTGGGCTCTTCACAACCTCTTTTATAAAATTTTTTTTACCTATTTTAGGAGCCTCAGCCCTACCACTCACCGCCTCAAAATCCTTTCATTGCGGCAAGCTTTACGTGGTATTTTCCTCATTGGCTCTTTAACGCAATTTTTTAAATCTTTTTTCAAAAGTGCATGTGTGCCTTACAATATTGCACTTTTCCCTATTTTTCTATCATTTTATCATTCATATATTAAAGTGCTCCGTGCTTACTTTTTGCTTTATATAAATATCTAAATTAATATAAATAAGCAAATAGCTTAGCTTGATTTCATGTAGCTTAATTCATATTGTAACTTCTTTCAACCTCCACTTTAAACTCTGTTCGGCTTGGGAGGGCTAAACCCAACATGTTTCGCCCAAAGCTTTTTCAAGGGTCCTCCCTAATACAAAACAAAACAATAGTGTCTATATAAAAATCATTTACAACCTCCGTAAGCCTTCGCCTTTAACCTATCATTCATTTTTTGGGTGCATCTTTGAAAGATCCTTCTGTTATACATGCTTGCAAATACACATTTATTTGCAGGCATTCTTCCATATATTTTTTTAAAAAGCTCTGTGCAGTAGATCCTTTTGTGAAATATTAGCAGAACTGAGCTTATTTCAGACTGAATTTCTCTATTCCTAACTGAACCCCCTTCCCCTTTTACTGAGCCATGCAGCTGAGTGCTACGTGGCCAATGCTGTGATGCCCATTCGATTCCTATGGACATCATAGCATTTATCATGCTGGCCAATGCCATCGGGCTTAGTATAAGAGAAGGTGAGTGATCTATACAGAATAAAGCTTTAAATGGCTGGGGGTATTAATGGTCGACACGGGCATGTGTTGGTAGCGTTTATTATTTTCCTCATTATCTGCTTAATAACAGGGGACCAGTGTGTGCAATCATAAATTATGTGTAATATTTATATGTTTTGCTTATTTTTCTTATGAACCACCAAATGTCTAGCAGAGTACAAACCCACATAGGCACAAACAGGAAGCAGTAAAAGAGTGGGGTGGGACAACGGACCTTCAATCTGAAGATCAAAGTTAATGGACCAGACAATGCCATCTTTTACTGCATCTTGGAGGCTTTGTCTGGTCCTTTGGCTTTGATTTTCAGGTTGAAGGTCCATTGTCCCATCCCATTCTTTTCCTGCTTTTTTTTTTTTCTTCCCATATTTATTTATTTAACAGCCACATTGTACCACTATGATAGCATTTATATGGAGAACAAAGTATCATGGCAATTGGCAATTCATGAACAATGTATATCACATCCTGAGTTAGTTATAACGGTTGTTCCCTGCTAGGAATTTTAAGAGTAGTGTTTATTACTCCACATTATCTGCTGCATTATTTCTATAACAAGTTTGGTTTTGGTTTGGTTTATTTATTTATATCCCGCCCTTACCCAGGGTGGCTTGCAAACCTACATACAAAAATACATACAAGATCGACAATAAAAACACCCACAAAACAGAGCAAAAGATACAAACAATAAAATACATAGGCGACCAGCACCTTACTGTCAACTCCTCCTCTTTGACAACATAGTCTCATACCCTGTATTTCATCTGGCAAAAAAAGATGCCGTTTCAGCAATCTTTTAAAGTTATATATATTCTAAACTAAACTAAACCTTAAGTTTGTATACCGCATCATCTCCATAAAGATAGAGCTCAACACAGTTTCTGTTGCCAATGAATGTACTCAGGGAGATTTTTCCATTCCCTAGGCCCTATACAATGGAATATACTAGGAAACCTTTTACTAAGGAGCACTGATGGATTTAAGAACATAAGAAGTTGCCCCCGCTGAGTCAGACCAGAGGTCCATCTTGCTCAGCGGTCCGCTTCTGCGGCGGCCCATCAGGTCTAGTGCCTGAACAGTGGTCCCTGATTAATTTTGTAACTTACCTCTAATCCCATCCCTATAATCTACCTTTACTCTTATCTGTACCCCTCAATCCCTTTGTCTTCCAAGTACCTATCCAAAGCTTCTTTGAACCCCTGTAGCGTGCTCCTGTTTATCACATCCTCTGGTAGCACGTTCCATGTATCCACCACCCTCTGTGTGAAAAAGAACTTCCTGGCGTTTGTTCTAAACCTCTCCCCTTTCAATTTCTCTGAGTGCCCCTTGTACTTATTGATCCCCTTAATTTGAAAAATCTGTCCCTGTCTATTTTTTCTATGCCCTTCATGATCTTGAAGGTTTCTATCATGTCTCCTCTAAGTCTCCGCTTTTCCAGGGAGACTTTTTCAGTCTGTCAGTATATGAGAGGTCCTCCATGCCCTTTATTAGCTTAGTTGCTCTTCTCTGGACCCTCTCAAATACCTCCATGTCCTTCTTGAGGTACGGCGACCAGAACTGAACACAGTAGTCCAGGTGCGGGCGCACCATAGCACGATACAGTGGCAGGATGACTTCCTTTGTCCTGGTCGTGATACCCTTCTTAATGATACCCAATATTCTGTTTGCTTTCCTTGAGGCCATGGCACACTGTGCCGACGACTTCAATGTTGTGTCTACCATCACTCCCAGGTCTCTTTCAAGGTCGCTCACCCCTAGCGCTGATCCCCCCATTTTGTAAGTGAACATCGGGTTTTTTTCCCCTATATGCATGACCTTGCATTTCCCTATGTTGAAACTCATTTGCCACTTTTTGGCCCATTTTTCCAGTGTTGTCAGATCTTTTTGGAGATCTTCGCAGTCCTCCATGTTATTGATCTTGCGATATAGTTTGGTGTCATCCGCAAATTTAATAACCTCACATTTTGTTCCTGCTTCCAGGTCGTTAATGAATATATTGAATAGGAGCGGTCCCAGCACCGACCCCTGTGGAACTCCGCTCGTGACCCATTGCCAGTCTGAGTAATGTCCCTTTACTCCAACCCTCTGTTTCCTGTCCGCCAGCCAGTTTTTGATCCATCGGTGGACCTCCCCTTGCACCCCATGGTTCCATAGCTTCCTTAGTAGTCTTTTGTGTGGCACCTTGTCGAAGGCTTTTTGGAAGTCAAGGTAAATGATATCTATGGATTCCCCTTTATCCACCTGGCTGGTTACCCCCTCAAAGAAGTATAATAAGTTCGTGAGGCATGACCTGCCCTTGCAGAAGCCATGCTGGCTCGACTTTAGCTGCCCATAGTTGTCGATGTGTTCCCAGATGCTGTCTTTAATCAGTGCTTCCATCATCTTTCCCGGGACCGAGGTCAAGCTCACCGGCCTGTAGTTTCTTGGGTCTCCCCTTGAGCCTTTCTTGAAGATGGGCGTGACATTTGCTATTTTCCAGTCTTCCGGAATCTCTCCAGTTTTTAGGGATAGGTTGCATATTTGTCGAAGTGGCTCAGTTATTTCGTTCTTAATTTCTTGAGTACCCTTGGGTGAATGCCATCCGGATTTAGTGTGTGCTAACAATTAGCATACGCTAGATGCCATGCAGCCCATTATACGTATATGGGCTGCATGGCATTTAGTCCATGTGGATTGTTAACATGTGCTAAATTCATTAGCGCACCTTAGTAAAGAAAACCTATAAACTAAGGTGAGAAGAAGGGAGAGAGCTGGCTAAACACTAGGATTGATTGGGCAGGCAGGTAGTGGCTGTGGGGACCGTGCGATCGCTAGTGTTCCCGGCTCAAATTGGAAGGAGGGAGTGAAAGGGAAAAGGATTCTGGGCCAAGGGGATGAAGTCGGAAAGAAAAACCCACAGCAGGAAAGAAAGGGAAGGACTGGCAGGTGAGCCAGATGCTAGAAGCAGGGGGGGGGGGGGGGGAAGAAAGAGGGAAAAAAGCTAGATGGGGTTGAAAAGAAGAGACACACTGGTATGGAAGAGGAAGATAGGGGAAATCTGGACACAGGAAGGTAACAGAAAGAGGGGAAATTATGTGCATGGGGCATAGGGACAGAGACATAAAGGGGACATGCCATGGGGATGGTATATGGACACAGGGGGGGCAATGACAGATACATAGGGGAGATATTAGAAATGGAGAAAATAGGAGCACAGAAGCGAGATGGTTTGTGGGGATGGAACAGGGACCGAGCTTGCAGGCTCCAGTGGCTTGCACAAATTACATTGTAACGTGCCATGAAAATAAGAGGAAGGAAGGTAGATAGGCCACGCGAGAGGAGCTGAAGGGTAGTAGAAAGGAACAGATGGTAAAGGAGGGAGGGAAGGGTGGTGGTGGAAAGGAATAGAACAGACATTGAAGGAGGGTGGAGAGGAACAGACCCCCAAGGGAAATGTGGAAGACAGAGTGGGAAGAAGACAGATGCCAGACTATGTAGGAGCGGAGGGAAGAAGATGGGTGCTAGACCAATTGGGGGGGTGTTAAGGGAGAGGCACAGTAACAGCAAATGGAAGACGCAGAGAGAAGACACACAGTGGATGGAAGGAATTCAATGAGAAGATGTGGAAAGCAGAAACCAGACAACAAAGGTAGAAAAAAATTATATTTATTTATTTATTTTTTGCTTTAGGATAAAATAGTATATTAGTTGTGTTGATAAAAATTTATAAACAAAGCCCTGCCAGCTGAACATCTCTTTCTCTAGTTCAGCAGCAGGAACTTTGATTTATAAGAAAGGAATAAGCTAAATATTACAGTACTAAGGCTTATATGGATGCAGCGGGGACGGTGACGGGGCGGTGAATGGGATGGCAGTGGCGGTGACGGGGCGGTGAAAGGGATGGCGGTGACGGTGACGGGGCGGTGAAGGGAACGGTGGTGACGGGGCGGTGCAGAGGATGGTGGGCCGGTGACGGGGACAGATTTTTTCCCCGTGTCATTCTCTAAAACTAACCCTTTGTATTTCCTAATACTACGACAATTCTAATGTAATGTAATTCGAATGTAATGTAATATAATTGATAGCGGGTTTAGCAGAACCGGGACCGGGACAGGGCCAAAAGCAGGGCTGCTCACAATCCAGATGCGCCGCTGACTCCTCATTCCCCTATCCTCCCAACTTGAATCACAGCCAAAAACTCAGGAGTCTGACCCGACATGTTTCTCATGAAATGCTTTATCAAGGGTCCCCCGAGTGTGCTGTCGTCATCCGACTCCAAAATGTAAGAGAAAGTTCTTTGGAGTCGGATGACTACAGCACACTCGGGGGACCCTTGATAAAGCATTTCATGCGAAACATGTCGGGTCAGACTCCTGAGTTTTTGGCTGTGATTCAAGTTGAATAACACAAGCTAAGTAACATATAACAAACAAACGGACAAATGTATAAACACCAGTACTTTATATTTATTGAATAATTTATTGAAGTATTTATTTGAATGATAACACAATATAGTAGAACATTATAAAACAAAGACGGCCAATGATGAAGCGCCACATAAATCTTCTCGCAATGAGATAACATTTTGCGGTGGAGTGGTGGGGCTGAGGCTTCCTTCTAAAAGCAGATTACTATGCATAGTCCAGGTTGCAGCACATTTCTATAGGATGGTATTTGTGCATATAAATCCATAGAATTCCTATGAGCATCAGAGCACTTATCTCACTGGCCCGCATTAAAAACCTCTAGTGCAGCTTGATAAAAGGGGCCCTAAAATATTAAACTACACCAGATGTGTAGTTATGTTTTTGTGATATTATCTGTAGATGAAGAATACACATATCGGGAAGAAATTATATAAATGGCATTTCCGGCACCTATCTTTGTCATGAATTGCACCTATGTAGGCACTTTAGGCCACCTAATGCATTAGTCATGCCCATAGTAATATTCGGCAGCCTAAAACGCCTACATAGGTGCGATTCTGGTGCCTATTATGTGCCGGTAGGCGCTTTAACAGTACCGGGGTTTTTTTTGACATTTTAAATGGTATTTGTTACTTAGGTGCTGGTAGAATGCCTACCGATGCCTAAATTTAAGCGCTGTGCCTAGATTTTCCCCCTGAGTGCCAATTTCAGTGCCCACATTTGAGTGCCAGGACTTATATCTGCTGAAGCCAGGTGTAATTCCCGGCACCAATCTGGACACAGATAACCCGATAACCTATAACACGCAAATTTTAGGAACGCCCCTGACCCACCTATGCATCGCCCAATGACCAAGCCCCCTTTTGGTTTGCTTGCTATGGAATTTGGGTGCACCTTGTTATGCTTCTTTTGTTCGTGATGTAGAATAGTGCATAGCAAGATGTATGTGAAGATTCAAAGTGGTGCCAATTAGCACACAATTATTGGCACTAAATGGCTCATTAGCCAATTTAGTTGGGCAGGCAACATGGATTAGCACTCAAATATTTGCCCCTCCCTCCATTTTGGGCATCATGTATAGAATCTGGGGGTTATTGTCTACTTCATTTATATATCATTCATATTGTCTGTTAACGCAGGTAGTAAGCACTATGGTTTTGTATGTTAGTGGACAGTGTTATTGTAGCACACAGGCCTTCATGTTTTCAGCTGCATCTAAGAGGCATGGAGTGGTAAAATGTTGTTCCCAAGTAGAGAATGACACAGGGCCAAATTTTTCCCCGTCCCCGCAGGGACTCAATTTCCCCATCCCGTCCCCGTGAGTTTTGTCGCTGTCCCTGTCCCATTCCTGTAAGCTCTGCCTTAACCGCACAAGCCTTGAACACTTATAATTTTAAAGTATCTGAGGCTTGTGCAGATGATGTTGGAGCTTGCAGGAATGGGGCAGGGACAGGAAAAGAACTCAACGGAATGGGACAGGAAATTGAGTTCCCGCTGGGATGGGGAAAAATTTGTCCCCGTGTCGTTCTCTATTCCCAAGCAAGAGGCATGGAGTAGTAAAATGTTATTCCCAAGCAACAGCAGAGTCTTGAATTCTCAAAACTTCTATATCATGGTTTAATTCTACAACTACCTAACTAAGGCCCTCTTTTATCAAGCTGCATTAGGGATTTTTAAGAACATAAGAATTGCCGCTGCTGGATCAGACCAGTGGCCCAGCAGTCCGCTCACGCGGTGGCCCCCAGGTCAAAGACCTGTGCCCTAACTGAGACTAGCCCTACCTGCGTACGTTCTGATTCAGCAGGAACTTGTCCAACCTTGTCTTCAATCCCTGGAAGGTGTTTTCCCTTATAACAGACTCCGGAAGAGCATTCCAATTCTCTACCACTCTCTGGGTGAAGAAGAATTTCCTTACGTTTGTACAGAATCTATCCCCTTTTAATTTTAGAGAGTGCCCTCTCGTTCTCTCTACCTTGGAGAGGGTGAACAACCTGTCCTTATCTACTAAGTCTATTCCCTTCATTATCTTGAATATTTCGATCATGTCCCCTCTCAGTCTTCTCTTTTCAAGGGAGAAGAGGCCCAGTTTCTCTAATCTCTCACTGTACGGCAACTCCTCCATTTAACCATTTTAGTCGCTCTTCTCTGGACCCTTTCGAGTAGTACTGTATCTTTGTCATGTACAGTGACAAGTGCTGGACATAATATTCCAGGTGGGGACATACCGTGGCCTGATACAGCGGCATGATAATCTTCTCCGATATGTTCGTGATTCCGTTCTTAATCATTCCCAGCATTCTGTTCGTCCTTTTCGCCGCCGCCACGCATTGCTTGTATGGCTTCATTGACTTGTCAACCAGTACTCCCAAGTCTCTATCCTGGGGGATCTCTCCGAGTACTGCACCGGACATCCTGTATTCATGTATAAGATTTTTGTTATGCATCACCTTACACTTATCCACGTTAAACCTCATTTGCCATGTCGCAGCCCATTTCTCGAGTATGTATATGTCACGTTGCAGGTCTTCGCAATCCTCCTGCGACTTCACTACTCTGAATAACTTCGTATCGTCTGCAAATTTAATCACCTCACTCGTTGTACCAATTTCCAGATCGTTTATAAATATGTTGAAGAGCACAGGTCCAAGCACCGGACCTTGTGGCACTCCACTTGTGATGCTTTTCCAGTCCGAGTATTGTCCATTTACCCCACTCTCTGTTTCCTATATGCCAGCCAGTTTTTAATCCACGTGAGTATTTCACCCATCAATTCCATGGCTCGCAATTTTTCGAAGTAGTCAATCATGTGGAACCTTGTTGAACGCCTTCTGAAAATCCAGATATACAATGTCGACCTGGTCACCCTTGCCTGTTTACTCCCTCGAAGAAGTGCAGCAAGTTCGTCAAGCAAGATCTTCCTTTATTGAAGCCGTGCTGGCTGGTCCTCATCAGATCGTGTCCGTCAAGGTGATCAATGATGCGGTCCTTTATCAGCACCTCTACCATCTTTCCCGGTACCGAGGTCAGACACACCGGTATGTAGTTTCCCAGAGCTCCCCTCGAACCTTTCTTGAAGATCAGCATAACATTTGCCACTTTCCAGTCTTCCGGAATCATTCCCGATTTGATCAACAGATTGGCTGTTAGTTGAAGCTATAGCCCCTTTCAGTTCCTTGATTACCCTTGGATGGATGCCATCCGGTCCCAGGGATTTATTGGTTTTAAGCCTATCAATCTGCCTGCATACCTCTTCTAGACTGACTGTCAACCCTGTCAGTTTCCCATCTTCATTGTTATTGATTGAATATAAGTGCTTATTTTGATTATTAATGTTTGTATAAATCTTGGCACTTTGTATTAGTTTTAGAAAATTAATAAAGATTAAAAAAAAAAAAGTTTCCCATCTTCATTTCCTGCGTATAGCCTGTCGGCTTCTGGTATGTTGTGTATGTCCTCTTCGGTAAATACAGACGCAAAAAATGTGTTCAGTTTGTCATTGATGGTTTTGTCCTCCTTTAGCACTCCCTTTATTCCATGGTCATCCAACGGCCCCACCGCTTCCTTCACGGGTCATTTCCCCTTAATATATCAAAAGAACGGCTTGAAGTTTTTTCCTCGTAGTCTCTTTTGTCCCCTCTTACCGCCTTATGGCACCTGCTTTGATGTTGTTTGTGCTTTTTCCAGTTTTCGTCTGTTTTTGACCTTTTTCATTCCTTAAATGAAGTCTTCTTGTCTCTGATCGCTTCCTTCACCGCTACAGTGAGCCACGCCAGTTCCTTGTTCTTTTTCCTCTTGGATCCCTTATTGATATGCGGTTTATATAGATTTTGCGCCTCGGTGACTGTGTCCTTAAAAAGGGACCATGCTTGCTCTAGCGTTTTTACAGTGCTTATCTTCTTCCCCACCATGAGTCTCATCCCTTCGTAATTCCCTTTTCGGAAGTTCAGTGCTGAGTTTTGCCACTGTGTCCAGGTTGAAGCGGATCATATTGTGATCACTGATTCCCTTCTACTTCTACACCTTGTGTCGATCCTCATAGTCCATTTAGAATTGTCCAGAATTGCATTTCCTTTTGTATTTTCCTTGACAAGTTGTTCCAGAAAGCAATCACCTAAACCATCCAGGAACTTGGTCTCCCTACCGCAGCCAGAGGTGCCTAGGTTCCAGTCTATCCCCGGATAATTGAAGTCACCCATGATAACTGCGTTAGCTCCCTTGCAGTTGCGTTTAATCTCGTCCGTCATTTCTCCATCAATTTCTTCGGACTGCCCTGGGGGTCAATAGTAGATGCTGATCTTCATTTCCATTACATTTGTTCCCGGAGTTTTGACCCATAGAGACTCTAACTTATTTTTCGTTTCTGGCGTGTTCTCTCCGGTAGACTCAATTCCCTCTTTGACGTATAGGGCAATACCCCCACCTTTTTGACCCACTCTGTCTCTCCGGTATAGCTTATATCCTAGTAGCACAGTGTCCCAGATGTTTTCCTCCTCATTCCACCATGTTTCTGTGATGCCAATGATGTCGAGGTTATCTTTTTGTGCCATAGCTTCCAATTCCCCCATCTTATTCCTTAGGCTTCTTGCATTCGTGTACATACACTTGAGTTTGCGGCCTGTTACTTTCTTGCATTTCCTTCCCTCTTATGTCCCTTTTGATCTGTCAGGATTTCTGTCTTGCCTATGATCCGGTGAGTCTTCCCCGCTATCTTCCTGCATGGTATCCTCTGGGTATACCGGTTCCTGAACCATCGACTCTTGGTCGACTGTCGGCTTTCCCCTTCTTCCTAGTTTAAAAACTTCTCAATTTCTCTCTTGATGTTGCTTTTTTATCACTGGCTGCTACCGTAAAATCTCCAACACTCATAGAATTCCAGTGAGCATCAGAGCTTTTACTGCAGCGTCTGGTGATAAACCCTAATGCAGTTTGATAAAAGTGGGCCTAAAATGTTAAAACAGGCTTGAAGTTACAGTATACATGGTCTTACATTTACAGATTATTACAAATTTGATATACCACCTGGCCTCATTGGATCAAGGCAGTTTACAGTAAAAACATTCAGACATGATGCCAACACCCTTCTAAGATTTCAAAAACATATCTATACAGTATAACTTCCAAAGAGGAAAAGAGAACAATAGTGTTACTGTTATGCTTCATAAATGGGTAAACAGAAGGCAATAAAGTGGAATGACCATGTACAGATGCCCAACCCAATTGGACCTGGCTACTGGTCAGATATAGGCAGCATAACTAAAGATTTTTGGTTCTGTCATCCAAATGGATGCTGCTTAATTTAATAAATGTTATTCATATGATTGACATTTTTCTGACATATGCATTCACTACACTCACTATCTGATGTCTTAGTTAAGGTTTGCATGCAAGTTTTTAGCCAGGACTCTCATATTTCTAGTCTGTTTATTCCTTATTTTCCTTCTGCTCTGTATGAATGTTATTTCATGTTTATAATAATAATAATTTATTTTCTTGTATACCGCCCCACCAACAGTTCTAGGCGGTTCACAACAGAAAAACCGAAACAAATCAGTCAAAAGATACAATTTCAAAACAAACTACTGCATACAGTCATTAATACATATCAATTAATATAGTTGACAGAAATTAAAAAGAAATATAAAAACCCCATCTAAAATATTACTCAGATCTACCTTCTTGTTCATCGAATAGGTAAGTTTTTAATGATTTCCTGAATGTTAAATATGAATGTGCTTGAACAATCAATGGACCCATCCAGAAGTTCATCGTCCCTGCCTGATATTCCAATGTCCTGTCCAAAAAAGTCTTATAAACGACAAGACCTTGGTGTAGGGAAGATGAACATACCAGAATTTCTGGTAGATTTTGTCGAATAAGATAATTTCAAATAGGGTACCAAATAATAAGGTAATAATCCAAAAAGTGCCTTGTAACAAATGCACCCAAATTTTAAAAACACTTTACCCCCTCCTTTACAAAGCCACGCTAGCATTTTTAGTGCCAGACGCCGCAGTAACAGAATTCCTATAAGCGTCTGAGCTGTTACCGCGGCAGCTGGCGCTCAAAACGCTTGCGTGGCTTTGTAAAGAGGGGGTGGGGGTTAGTGCTTTATTTTATCTTTGCCAATTTATTCTTTTTAAGCTTTATAAATTGATTTTTGTTTAATCTCTGCTTTTGTCTTTCCCTAATTCCAACTTAATGTATCTACTACTTTCTTTTTTATTCCTTATTGTTTTGCAGTTTACCTACCAATCACTTTTTCTGTACATATATCCAGGTTTTTAAAATAATGTTTTATTGACTTTGGGTCCTTTTACTAAGCTGTGATAAGCACTAATGTGTGCTTATTGCAGGTTAAAAAGAAACTACTGTGTAATAATGCCCTCAGGTGTCCTGCAGTAGTATTGGATTTTCAAGTGCTTCCCATTTGCTAAAAATTAGATTTTTTTTTTAACGTGGAGGCATGTTTGGTGGCAGAGTAGGCATGCCCTGCACTAATTGGTTAGCACATGGGCATTGGTTTGTTATGACCAAATAGCACAGGAGTCCTCACCATTTACAAAATAGGTGGCGGTAAGGTCTCACACACTAATGGCCAGCCACCTAATTTCGAACTGAGTGCACAGCCATTAATAGGAAAAAGCAAATTGTGGCCATTTTAGAGCCATGCAAAAAAGTGACATCATGGGAAATCCACATGCTAAAAATAGCGCAGGTCACTTTATAGCATGGCTTGGTAAAATGTCCCTTTTGTTTATGTTGCCTCAGTCTTACTTTTTTTCTCTGCATTTCCATTGTCCCATCTACCTTTTCTACTTTATTTCCTGTGGTTCTCTCTTGTTCTCTGCTCTTCTCTCACTTTCTCATCATCCTTCTTCTTTACCTTTTGTTTTCCTTAAATCTTATTTCTGCCTCCTGCTTTTCCTGTCCTCCAGCACTTTACACATTAACATGTGTAGAAGATTCTAAAATGTTGAAGAGGAATGGGCATATCAATTGTACTGTATATCCACTTTTTGCCCTAACAGTTGTTGGGGGGTTTATTTTGGAAGTTTAATGTTAATTTTGAATTTAATTAGCTGCCTAAGGAGTCTTTTTACTAAGTTGTGGTAAGAATTGGCCTAGCGCACCCTTATGTGGGTCTTTCCTGCACGCTAAAGCCATTTTCACTGCAGCCATGAAAACATTTATTTTCTGGGGGTTTGTTTGGCTTTTTTGCATTAATGGCCTTGCGCTAATGTTGCCATTAGCATGGGGGCCATGTTTTAAAATAATCATGTGATCACTTACTGCTGCCCATTTTGTAGGCGGTAAGGGCTTCTGCATTATCCATCTGGTGACCAATTAGAGCTTAGCGAATGACACAGGGACAGAATTTGTCCCCGTCCCCGCGGATAACCCTGGGAAACCATCCCGTGTCACTCTGTAGTGTCTATCTCAACCTCAGCCCCTCTGCATCAGCATTCTTCAATGCAAGACTTGAGGGTCAGTGGCTGAGCCCATTCATACTCTGATTCTTCCCTCCTTAAAGAATGACATGGGGATAGTTTCCCATGGTTAACTACAGGGAAGGGGACAAATTCATGCATTAACCAGTTAGACATAGATGCGCTAATTGGTTAGTGCAGAAACACCCAATCTCCACCCCTGACACCCCCCCTCATAAAAAATTAGAAAATATTTTAGCATGTGGAATGAGTGCATCCTATGGTACTCCATTTTTTGCTTCGTTAGGCACATGTTAGCACCTAACACAGCTTAGTAAATGGGCCCTTAAAACAACTATTTCTAAGCTAAAGACCCTGTATCTTAAGAACAAAGGATGTCCCAAATGAGATACAACACCTGAGATAATCAGATCTTATACTGTTGCCAGATACCCACACTTCTTGTCATAATAACTTCTTTAGGTAGTGTTTAATATATTCACTCCTTCTAAGCGTAAGTTGCATTATAGTTATTGAGGAGTGTCGTAGAACTGATTGCAAATGAAATGAATAATATTTAAAATGCATGAATTTCGTGGCTATAATTTCTCTCTTTGCAGGAGGAGAAGCTGCACAAGCAAATATTGAAAACAATCAAGAGAATCAGGAAAAGTCTTGGTATCAGTCGTGCACATCTACCTTCCTTAAGATAGTCTGGGGATTTCTAATTATTTTGTCAGTGTCTTCTTCTTGGGTTGGAACTACACAGATTGTAAAGATCACATATAAGAACTTCCACTGTCCCTTTTTTATGACTTGGTTCTCAACAAATTGGAATATTTTGTTTTTTCCTATATATTATTCGGGCTATCTAGCAACAGCACAAGAAAAGCAGTCACCCTTCAAAAAATTCAGGTAGGTTTATTTGTAAAATTTTGGATTCCTCTTGTCTGTTTCAGAAATTATTAACTTACATAGCAAGGAATTATCTTTTATCTTTACATTAAGGAGTCTATGTAATATACTTTAGCATGCAAAAATTGGTTCTCTGTGTATGTTCCAACAGTGAGCAATGCAGGAAAGCCTCAGAGCCTTTTACTAAGCTGTGGCAAAAGGTGGACTTAGTCCATCCTTGCGTGGTTTTTTTTTTCTTGCATGTTAAGGCCATTTTTATTGCAGCAGTAAAAATGACCTTTTTCTTAAATGTTCTATATTTAATGGTCATGCACTATGGGCTCCTTTTACTAAACAGAGGAAGAGCTTCTTACCGCAGGCCGGCGAGGTAAATGCTCCAACACTCATTTTATTCTGAAGCATTTATCTTGCTAGCTGTGATAGAAAGCTCTTCTGTGGTTTAGTAAAACCCAGCATATATGTTGCCATTAGCTTGCAGCCATTACAAAAATTAGCATCTGTGCACTTACCAATACCCATTTTGTAGGCAGTAAGCCTCAAATTCTATAAAAAGTGGTAAAAATTGTGTGCACAGCTTTGGCCACTTAATCAAATTATGTGTAAAATTGAATTGAATAACAAGCTAATGAGCATTGATAATTCACATTTTAGCAAGCAGTGGTAGAGCGTTTTACTACGGGATGGTGCGGTAAATATTCCGAAGCTCATAGGAATTGAATGAGCATCGGAGCATTTACCTCACTGGCCCATGGTAAAATGCTTTATTGCTGCTCGATAAAAGGAGCCCTATTATTGGTGCTCATTAAAATCAATTGCAAGTTATGCACATTAATTTAGGTGCAGGATCAGTGAGCTTTGATGGAGACTTCAGTAGTTGAAGCCCAAGCACAGTACCGGGTAGAGCTTTGGAATCTTGCCCAGAAATTGCTAAGAAGAAAAAAAAATTAAATTGAATCAGGTTGGGCAGATTGGATGGACCATTTGGTTCTTTATCTGCCGTCATCTACTATGTTACTATGGGGCTCATAATCGAAATGTAAATACGTCTAAAATTCGGCCTAAATCAGCACTTAGACAATCAGTGAGACAAGTCGTCCAAGTGCCGATAATTTAACCGGGTTTTAGACATATTTAAAAATGACTTATGCCTTCCCAGTGCTGCTGAACGACCAGAGCTAATAGGGGCATTTCAGGAGGAGTGTCGAGGGCAGGATTTGGGCAGGACATGGGCTGTTCTAGACTTGGGCTCCTTTTATCAAGGTGCGGTAGGGGTTTAGCGCGCCTGCCGCGCTAGTCGCTAACGCCTCCATTGACGAGGTGTTAGTTTTTTGTCTTGCCGCAGGGGATAGCGCGTGATGAAATGGCCGACGCGCTAACCCCGCTAGCGCACCTTGATAAAAGGAGCCCTTAGTCATACTGCATGTATAACCGAAAGTTTTACAACATTGCCTAGACGGAACTTGGATGTTGTGACTTAGGCCATCTAAAACCAGGTCTAAGTCCACAGAAGGTATCCAGAGTGAACAGATAAGCACTGCAGACACAAAATACAGACTCCCACACATTATCCCGTGATCATTGACCCCCCCACCCCCATAAAAATCATAATAGCAAGTTTACATGTCTGCCTCCAGAACATCTGCACCTTGCAACCTGGCATAGGAAAGCCTAGTAGAGCTGCACAGAGGTGGCTTAAGTGGTCTTGGGGATGGGTTAGTGAACCATGGAGAGGAGGACCCAGGCCCATAAGCCACTCTAATCACTGCACTCATGGTGAAAAATGTGCACCCCCCCAAAAAAAAAAAAACCCAAACCCTTTTGTACTGCCATATAAGATACTCCTACAGCCATAAGGGCTATTGGGGTGGTAGATAGGCAGGTCTAGTAGGTTCTGGAGGTGTTTTGGGAAGTTCACCATGACCTATATGGGAGCTGTAGTGAGATGTTTATGTGGTACACTTTTTGTGAAGTTCACAGCCATGCCCTATAAGGTACCCCTCTACTCTGGTGCCATGTCTGGGTGTCCAGTCCATCACTTTTCTGGCCCCTCTCGTGCCCAAAAGATCTTTTTCTAAGCGTTTGTGAGTTGGATGAATTTTGGGACGAAAACAGGGTATAAAGATGGATGACTTAGCGGGCTCTATGATCAGATAGCTGGACGTACAGTTGGACGATTTTAAAAAAAAAAAAAAAAGTTGGACGTATTTTTCGAAAATGGACTTTTTCCCGTGTCCAACTTTGGGCGACTTGCGACTTAGGCCCAAAACGGACTTAGACGTTTTTTTTTATTATGCCCCTCCACGTTACTATATAGGTACAAATGACCATGCCTAAATTTAGTTGCGGTTCCCAGGTGTAAGCTTTATTTTATAAATCATGCCAAACTTTAAGTACAGCTTATAGAATAGCACTTTTTGGGGTACCATATATAGAATTGCAGCAGATTGTGAGTCCACCAGGACAGATAGCGAGAAACACTTGAGTTCCGGAATGTAATTCACTTAGGTATAAGTGGTATATAAATGCTGAAAATAAGTAAATAATATAATAATAATAATTTAGCCCTAATAATAATAATAGTCCTGTGCTATCCATCTAGTATGTGGCAATGCAGCTCTTCTAACTGATTAGTGCACAGAAATTCCCACTCTTCGACCCCAGACACACTACCTAAAATAAATATATATACATATAAAATAAATTTTAGCACACAGTTTGTGCATGCAGATTTGGCTCATATTGCAGGACAAGTAATATCCAACAATAGAGGGTAGAAGAGAAAGCTTGTACTTTGAATAGACTCTCCTATATTAGATTTATTTAGACGTAAGGCACAAAGTAAACAGCAAATAGCAGAAAAATGTCCCAGAATATGACAGAAAACAAGGAGGAAAAAGCCTCACTTAGCTTTTAGTGATATGCTTTTATAGGCATAGAAATCTTTCTCAAATATGTACTCACGCTCTGTGCAATGCAAATTAAATTATATGAGGGTTCTTCAAAAAGTCTCCGCTCTTTCATATTTTCATGGGAAATGGTTGGGGGCGAGAGAAGTGGTAAGAGGGCGTGTCCTAGAATGTCATGTGACCAGTCAGTCAGGCTAGCCAGCTCACCTTGTAAATTATGCACTTTGCTTTTGAGATATTTAATAAATAGTGTAAAAAAAAAAAAAAAAGTACGGAAATGTTTTGAAGATCCCTCATATGTCGAAGCACTATAGAAATTGCCTGAGTGCATTGCAAGCTGCATAAGGCACGCATTAGCACCTAATGCAGCTTAGTAAAAGGGCCCCAGTATATTTTAAAGGGATCCTAGAAGATGTTAGCATTAACATACAAAAAATTGTGAGTTCACAATACATATAAAAAAAACAGGTCACCAAATAAATGAAGCATAAGGAACTTCACATTAAACAGCATGGTATGCTCATCCACACGATACTGTATAATGAGAGCTCGGTCAATGACTGGACTGCATTACCTAAGTCTAGTGGTGTTAAATTATGTCCCTTATCTGCTATGAAGAAGTTAATGGCTGATCCCATTAAACTGAGCAAGCTGAACTCTCTTTTACTCATAATGACTCTTGCTGACTTCCAAGGGGTATACAACTGAGCAGTACACATGGGAGTTACTTTTTAGTGCAGGTGGAAAAATGGGAAAATATTCTATACTGAAAAGGGGAGGAGGTTAAAGGAGAGCAGAGAATTCTTGAAGAGGAAAAAGCAGACCAGAAGCTAAGACACAGCAGAAAAGGAGAAGGAAAGTGTAGCCTGCCAGACAGATCAAATGCTATTCTTCTGCTTTGACTTCTCTTATTTTGCAGCAAAGGATTCTCTATGCTTATCCCATGCCCATTTTAACACTTGGGTTGAATGCAGACAATTCTTAGCTGCAAAAAAATAAAACATATACAGGGCCATTTTTTAAAAGATACAAAAGTAATGAAAATGATAAAGGGGATGGGACGACTTCCTTATGAGGAAAGGCTAAAGAAGCTCAATACTGGTTGCCGTACCTTAAGAAGGATATGGCGATACTCGAGAGGGTTCAGAGAAGAGCAACAAAAATGATAAAAGGCATGGAAAACCTTTCATATGCTGAGAGGCTGGGGCTCTTTTCCTTGGAAAAGCGGAGACTTAGAGGGGACATGATAGAAACTTACAAGATCATGAAGGGTATAGACAAGGTAGAGAGGGACAGATTCTTCAGACTGGCGGGGGCAACAAAAACTAGAGGGCACTCAAAAAAATTGAAGGGAGACAGATTCAGAACAAATGCTAGGAAGTTATTCTTCACTCAGAGGGTGGTGGACACCTGGAATGTGCTTCCAGAGGAGGTGGTAGAGCAGAGTATGATTTTGGGGTTCAAAACGGGATTGGACAAATTCCTGAAGCAAAGGGGGATTGAGGGGTATGGTTAGAGGGATACTATACAAGGCAAAATGTTTTAAGTAAAAGATCATTAATAAGTCTTTGACCTGGAGGGCCGCCACGGGAGCGGGCTGCTGGGCACGATGGACCTATGGTCTGACTCAGCAGAGGCAATGCTTATGTTCTTATGTAAGCTAGGGCTGGCTCTTCAGCTAGGAGAAGAGATGGCTCAGGAAAAATATGATAGAGGTCTATCAGATACTGAATGGAGTGAAATGGGTAGATGTAAATCACTTTTTTACTCTTTCTAAAAATGTTAGGACTAGGGGGCATGCAATGAAGCTACTAACCCCCACTTCAAAGGCGCTCTAAGTGTCTTAGTGTGCTCTAACTGATTTAGCATGCGCTAACCAATTTAGTGCATGCTAAACGCTAATGTGCCCATTATAGTCTATGGATGCATTAGCATTTTGCGCACGCTAAATTGGTTAGCGCAGTGTTCTTCAACCTTTTGACAGAAATAAAATAATTATTTTGTGGACCGGCATCAGTCTGTGGACCGGCAGTTGAAGAGCACTGGGCTAAGTCGTGGGCCAAACCCCGCCCATCTCTACCCAATCTCCACCCCAGACCCTGCCCCCATAATAGTACGAATTGTAACATTATTTTTTCCATTCATTTTTCACAGATACACAATATAATCTTATTAACAACACATAATGGTTAACTACAAAATTAAACTACACAAAGCACACTGACAGCAGATGTAAATTCTCAGAATTGACATAATTCAATCACTAAATTCAAAAATAAAATCATTCCCCCCCTACCTTTGTTGTCTCCCTCTCTCCATGCTATGCCTTACCTTCTGGCCTGCTCCCGCCTGGCCATTTTATGCCGCCCCCGGTATTATCTTCAGGCCAGCTCCCTATTCCTCACTGATGCAGTGCACAAAGCTGTGGGCAGCGGCTCCTTGCGCGTCCCATGCCTCATCTGGAAGCCAAGGCTTCCGGTCCAGGCGCAGGACGCGCGTAGGAGCCACTTCCCGTGGCTTTGTGTACTGAATCAGTGAGTAATAGGGAGCTAGGTCGAAGATAACGCCGCATCGATCACACCGTGGACCGGCGTTTGAAGAACACTGTTATGGGCCTGATGCACATGCCAGCCTTATGGACCGGCAAGAAATGTCCATGGACCAGTGGTTGAAGAACATTGGGTTAGCATGCGCTAAATCAGTTAGCGCGCCTTTGTAAAAAGACCCCCTATAAAACACACAGGAGAAAATATTTTGTCACTCAACATAATTAAACTCTGGAATTCATTGCCAGAAAATGTAACGAAAGCAGTTAGCTTAGCAGGGTTTAAAAAGGTTTGGCTAAATTTCTCAAATAAATCGTATATAAAGCCATTATTAAGATGGACTTAGGAAAATCCATTGCTTGTTTCTAGGATAAGCAGTATGAGGGGGTGTTGAAAAGTTCTCCAAGAAGGGAATGACATGGAGCCATGAAACTTACAAGTTATTCCACGTATTCACCCCTAAGTTCAATACACTTGGCACATCGTCTCTGAAGTTTCTGTAATCCTTCCAAAAAATACTCTGATGTCTGGTCACTGAAATACTGCTCTGCTGCTGCAATCACCTTCGAATCACTCAAAAATTGTCACCCTTTCAAACTCTTTCTAAGGTTTGGAAACAGAAAATAGTCAGATGGAGCAAGTTCTGGTGAGTAGGGTGGATGGTCTATGCACTGAAACACCAACTGTGCCAAAACATCCATCATTTTGCCAGCCTTGTGAGCAGGTGAATTGTCTTGCATAAAGATAATTCCTTTCCATAGCTTCCCTCTCCTTTTTTCTTTCAATGCCTCCTTTAATCGACACAGCAAGCTACAGTAGAACTCTGCATTAACTGTTTTAGCCCCTTGGAAGATAGTCATTTCAACACCCTCCTGATCTCAAAACACTGTGGGGGATCTGAAGCTGGCGCGATCAGCAGGTGGAAGATGCTTCTTGTGCCAGTGAACATTTGAAGAGATACATGGGGGGGGGGGGTGCAGAGAGGAGGAGAGGTGCCAGTGCTCTCTGGGAACATGGCGCCCGGGGCAGTCTGTCCCTACCCTCTCTTACTATGCCACTGTGGATATGGTGAACAATTTCAGGAGCTGACACAGTTTGAGGTCTCCCAGATTATTCTGCAGCTTCGATCTTGAAATCTCTATGCTGAAAGTTTGCACGCCACTTCTTCACTGTGGAGTATTATGGGCATTTGTCACTCAATGTTTGCAACATACATTCAAAGATATCCTTTGGAATTTTCTTCTGCAGGAATGGGAACTTCATGACGGCTTGGAGTTCCACACTTAAAAATTCCACACTTTTCGTCCACAGTCCCCCCCACTAGATTTGGCAGAGCACCTGGTCCAGGTCCCTACTAACATATGCCAACTTGATCTATTGCAGGGTCTGGCTACTGCACATGAGATGCTACAGCCACTGGGCACAAGGTAGGATTACTATTAGCGATGTAAAAACCAGGACACATGCCCCACCCCATTCTGCCCCCAGCCCTGCCCTGTTCTGCCTCCAGTTCCGCCCTATTCCACCCCCAAACCCACCCCCCAAAAAGCCTTGTCTCTCCTTTACCTCCCCTCTCCTGCCCATCCGTAGCTCATTTCTTTACTTATAGTCTTAATTTATTGTCAATTATTCTAATTAGGACAACAGGAGAACTCTTTACTACATATTCGTATTATATTTCATTATCTGCTAAGAATCAAACACTAAGGGCTCCTTTTACTAAGCTGCGCTAGCAATTTTAGCGCACGCACTACACGCTAATACCTCCATAGAGTTGGCGTTAGTATTTTACGCGTAGCGCGGGGGTTAGCGTGCACTAAAAATGCTAGTGCAGCTTAGTAAAAGGAGCCCTAAATAAGCATACAATATAATCTTAAGTCTCTCTATACTAGTCTATTTTATTCCTAGTAGCTTAATAAGGCTTAATTAATTAATCAGCTCAATAATAAGATGCAGACAGTAGCCCAGCAGCAAGAGGGGTGCTATCCAGTCCTTTGCACTAAGTGTCATATGTATGATTTTCTCCCAGTTGGCAAGAAGTTATATGTGTGTGCTCGCTGCAAAGAGCTCCTAGCTCTCAGAGAACGAGTACATTCCCTTGAGGCTAGTGTAGTAGACTTGAAGGAGCTGGGGGAGACAGAGAAGTACATAGAGGAGACCTACAGGGATGTTGCAGAGAAGTCCACAGCAAAAATCAATCTCACTAATTAGGGTTTGATTGTAGAATGCCCTGAGAACTTATCTTCATATATTATAGAATGTAGTTCTAACTGGCCGGGAGATGGTAGCAAAAATGCTGACTCTAAACGTTGATGTGTTACTTTTAAAAGCCCCTGTGCTGCCTTGGAGGAGAGAGGTCTCCTAGAATGAAAGCATCACCCTGGTGAAGTAGGAAATAATCCAGTAGTCAGGACCTGTCCACCAGAGGATGCAATGTCCTCTCGAACCAAGGATATGTCTCCAGGGGCTTCTGTCCAGAAGGGAAGGGTTAAGACAGCTGTTGTAGTTGGTGATTCAATTATTAGGCATGTAGATAGCTGGGTAGCTGGTGGGTGTGAGGATCACCTGGTCACTTGCCTGCCTGGTGCGAAGGTGGCAGACCTCACACATCACTTAGATAGGATTTTAGATAGTTCATAGTACATGTAGATAACAATGACGTAGGCCAGGGGTCTCAAAGCCCCTCCTCGAGGGCCGCAATCCAGTCGGGTTTTCAGGATTTCCCCAATGACTATGCATGAGATCTATGTGCATGCAATGCTTTCAATGCATAGTCATTGGGGAAATCCTGAAAACCCGACTGGATTGCTGCCCTCAAGGAGGGACTTTGAGATCCCTGACGTAGGCCAATGTGGGAGGGAGGTTCTGGAAGCCAAATTTAGACTCTTAGGTAGAAAGCTGAAATCCAGATCCTCCAGGGTAGCATTTTCAGAAATGCTCCCAGTTCCACAAGCAGGACCCAAGGGGCAGACAGAGCGCCGAAGCCTCAATGCGTGGTTGAGACAATGGTGCAGGAACAAGGGATTTAGATTTGTTAGGAACTGGGCAGCCTTCTGGGAAAGGGGGAGCTTGTTCCGAAAGGATGGACACCACCTTAACCGGGATGGAACCAGGCTGCAGGTACTAACATTTAAAAAAAGATAGAACAGCTTATAAACTGAGATAGAAACACAGAAACATGATGGCAGATAAAGGTCAAATGGCCCATCTATTCTACCCATCTGCAGTAACCATTATCTCTTTCTCTCTCTGAGAGATTCCACATGTCTATTCCATGCCTTCTTGAATTCAGACACAGTCTCTTTCTCCACCACTTCTTCCGAGCGACTGTTCCACACATCTACCACCCTTTCTGTAAAAAAGTATTTCCTTTGATTACTCCGGAGCCTATCACCTTTTAACTTCATCCTATGCCCTCTCATTCCAGATCTTCCTTTCAATTGAAAGAGACTCGATTAATGCGCATTTAAACATCTCTTAAGAAAATATCAGTAGTAACAATATAATCGTAATAATTTTCAAAAATGTTACTCACCAGCAGTGGTCTTTACCTAAAAGATCCACATTAATCAAAAGGGAGAAAAAGCTTCACGATAATCTGCTAACACCAATATTGTTGTTTTATCCGGTTGGCCCAGGTGTCTAAGGCCCTTCCTACAGGAGGGGCCTTAATTGCCTGAACCAATCAGGGCCTTAGGCCCCTCCCCAGTGCATCCTAAGATGCACCGGGAAGGGGCAGGCCCGCCATTCCAGTGAAGGTGGGCCTGATGGCAAGATGCAGAAAAGACACTTCTGGCCAGCCAACTAAAAAAGATTAGGGTGGGTCTGGGTAGAGTTAGGGGGGTCTGGGTTAAGGGGGTTAGGGGGGGTCTGAGTGAGGGTAGGGGTGGGGGGTCCAGGTGGGCTACCTTTGGGGGTGTCCGGGAGGAGGAACTGAGCATCCCTCCTGCTGACGAACTTTTGGAGGGTGTCGGCAGAAGAGATTGGGCATCTCTCCTGCTGGCAAACATTTTGGGGCTTGGGGGTGTGTGGCAGGAGAGATTGGGCATCTCTCCTGCTGGTGAACTTTCTGGGATTTGGGGGAAGGGGGGATGTCCAGCAGGAGAGTTGAGCATCTCTCCTGCCAGCGAACTTTTGGGAGTTCGGGGGGAGGGTGTGTCCGGCAGGAGAAATTGGGCATCTCTTCTGCTGGCGATCATTGCGGGGGAGTCACAGCGGGTGTGGGCAGGAGTGACTGGGCATCCCTCCTGCCACGTTCGTTATAGGGACATCCCTCCTACTAATCGTGGATGTTGGTGGGGTGTCAGGGGGGTTGTCTTCTACCACAGCCGACTCAGCTGATAAATAGAAAATCAGCTGAGCTGGTAGGACTCCCCTGGCTCAGCTGATCGGGGATTCCCATGCTGCAATCAACTCAGCTAGCCGCATCTACTTTTCAGATGGAAATGTAGTCTAGCACTTTGCAGGCTTATATTTCAGGACACTTAATCTCACCCAAGGCCACTTTCGGGTGAAACCACACCCACGCCCCGCCTTGGGCAAGCCTAAATGTCCTTACGAGTTTCCCTAGACCCGCAACAAATGCCTACAGTGTAGGTGTCCTTCCTGGCTTGAGTTTTTTCTAACAATGTGTGTCCCAATTGGCTTCCAGATGGCATTAGGATGCCTACTGCCTACAATCGGGATGCCCATTTGTAGAATCAGCCCCTTACTGCCTAGAAAATGGGAGGCAGTATATCCTCCTGTAGTCATTGGCTTTAATGTCAGCATTAAGACATGGTCATTAAGACAAAAAGTAGAATATCATCCATTTTACTGTTGTGGTATACATGCCTTAGCATGTGAGAAAAAATCCTGCATAAGGACATGCTAAGGCCATTTTCTATCACAGTTTAGTAAAAGATCTCCATAATTTTTTTTAAATTTCACTGATAATATCAAAACTTTTTTTTAATGGACATAAAAGTATGCAGTGATTTAAAAAAATAGTTGAAATATTTCATCTATGTTCAGATTGACATGAAGGTGAGTTCTCAACAAATATGAGCGCAAACAATATTCTATTTTATGCTGTAATTTATAAATAGATTTAAAGTGGAGACATTGTGGTATATATATAGGTTAGTCAAGGCATGGGGAGCAGTAGCTTTTAATAATTTTAGTTTACTAGTCAATATTTTTCAGCTGTTTGCAATCTCAGATGCTCGTAGGAATTCTATGAGCGTCGGAGCTGTTACTGTGGCCGGCAGGCGCTACAAACGCTAGCGCAGCTTTGTAAAGGAGAGGGTTAATGTTTGCGTGATTTAGGGCTCCTTTTACTAAGCTGCGTTAGTGTTTTTAGCGCACGCAACATTTTAGTGTGCGCTAAACCCGCGCTACGCGGCTAGAACTAACGCCAGCTCAATGCTAGCATTAAGGTATAGCGCGTGCAAGCCCTAACGTGGCTTAGTTAAAGAGCCCTTAGTTTTGACTGAATAAAAAATTGTTTATCCAGTCAAAAAGCTTGACAGTAGAACTGCTTCACAGCATTATGGAGTCTACAGTGCATTTTTAAGCGATTGGAAAGCATTTGTAGAGAGTTGTGATTTTCATCAACTCAGACAAAAGTAAATGAAGCTTGAATTGTATGTCTGTTTCCAGGCTGGCAATGTTCACTTGTATTATGTAAGATGCGAATTTGGGGTGAAGGCAAATTAGTCACGTACCTATTGGACCCCTCCTGCCAACTAACCACTGATAAACAGGAAAAAAGTGTCCCATCTGTTCTCTCAGCACGGAGAATGAAATGGAGATTATTTAAAAATATGAGGAAGTATGCTTCATGGATATTTTTGGCAAATTGTTTGTTTTTTACTATGTGAAATCAATGGACACATGAGCTAAGCATTCGACTCTTTTCTTTTATTAGGGAATGCAGTCGTATTTTTGGCGAAGATGGTCTGACCTTGAAGCTGTTTCTGAAAAGAAGTGCTCCCTTTTCAATCTTATGGACTTTGACTAATTACCTGTATTTACTGGCTTTAAGGAAGCTGACAGCCACTGATGTCTCGGCCCTGTTCTGTTGTAACAAAGCATTTGTCTTCTTGCTCTCTTGGATTGTGCTGAAAGACAAGTTCATGGGAGTAAGGGTAATGACAAATAATCTAAAAAGGGAACTTTGCATTTTGATCTTGCTCCGGATTCATGATCTGAAGATCATCTCTGTTATTAAATTATGTTTTAAATAGGTTTTTAAAGTGTTCACCAATGGCTTTGTGATAACTACAGTTATGGGGTTGCTCTGACATCCAGTGGATTTTAAGTTCAAGAGTAAGTTAGCAATAAAGTATCCCATTCTTCTGCCGTAACAGTGATGACCCAGCTTGTTGAGTGTTTAGTGCAAAAGGGCTTTACATTCACCTGCAAAGCAAAGCTGAGGTCACTGACATAGCGAGGGTGGGAGGCGCCTGGGGAGGTGGTGCCCCCCCCCCTTGCCCTCTTCTCTGCCATCTCCCACCACAACGCATGCGATCCTTCCCTTCCTCCGTGCCTATTTAGCTTCCCTGGTGTGAACAGCATCTCCAAGTTGCTACCCGCATCAGTGTTGGCTCTCCCTCTGATGTCATTTCCTAGTTGCAGGACCTGGAAGTAACGTCAGAAGGGAGTGCCAAGGCCGGCGCAAGCAGCAGGTTGGAGTTTCTGCTCATGCTGGCGAAGAGCTAGAGGTATGGTTGGGGGGGAAGTAAAGGTGCGCAGGTGGCAGGGGAGGAGTGGGGGCGGAGATTTGCTGGCGCCCCTACCAAGATGGAGCCAGGGTCGGTCCGCCCCGTCCCCCCTTACTACGCCACTGGCTGAGGTATAAAGTATGCTTTCTTGCCTTCACAGAGAAACCCCCCCCCCCCCCCCCCACTGGTGAAATGTTCTTCTGTCTCTGTATTTTTCTCTCATAGCTTGAAAAAGTTCCCATTACTGTACAATCTAGCTAAACCAGGGGTTCTCAACCCAGTCCTTGGGACACACCTAGCCAGTCAGGTTTTCAGAATATCCATGATGAATGTGCATGAGATACATTGCCATGCATTACCTTCCTTGTATGCAGATTCATCTCATGCTTATTCATTGTGGCGCTTCTGAAAATCTGACTGGCTGCCTGTGTGCTGACTGGTTTAAGAACCCAACCCTGGCCTTTTCTTTCAAAATTGCAAAACTTGTACATTTTGACAGTTTTCACACACACACACACACACGGCGGTCAAATTGATCTTCAGGTTGAAGACGTCAGATCACATAACCCCTTCCTACCGACTCCTGCACTTGTTGCCGACGGATGCACATGCACAGTTCAAGCTGGGATGTTTTTGCTTTAAGATACTATCCGGTTTAGCCCCTAAATATATAACTGACCTCTTCTCCTTCTCAACCAATAGACACATGAAGTTCGTCTCCCCATCGGTTAGAGGATGTAAATGTAAAAAACATCATCAACATCTCCTCTCTTATCAAGCAGCATTATGGGGCAAAGACCTGGAAAAACTAATTATGCACGCAAATAACTATGGTGAATTTAGGAAACACCTAAAAACATACCTGATCTGCACAATCTCTACCATCACAATCTCCCCTATCAATCTATCCCATAACAACTGATCTCTTAAACTGTTAGCTGCTAATCTCCAACTATGTAAGTTCCACTCAATTTGTAGCAGCTTTCTAATCATTGTAAACCACATAGAACTTCACGGTACTGCGGTATATAAACTGTTATTTTATATATATATATATATATATACACAGTATATATATATTTTTTACCAAAACTTTGCTTTACAGGTGGGTATTCACATGGACAGAGCATGGTAGGGCGCACACTTTCACAAGTGACTTATGTAGAATGCTATAGGTTCACGTGTATATCTCCTGAATCTCCACACATGCATTTACACCAGCTTTATGGCTGGCTTAAGTGCTCACACCTACACACCTACACATGTAAAAACCCAGTTATGGTAGTATTCTAAAGGAAAGTAGACATGTGCTTTCTTTTATAGAATAGGCTTCAAATAAGCACCCTCTAGGCATCTAAATATAGACACCCGTATATAGAATTTCATCATTATTTGTTAACCTTGCAAAGGGAGCTCATAAATTGATTTTGTAGTATCTGAAGGGAACTATTTTCACAATAATCCTGTTCTTCTTCATGGTTATGTATTTAAGGTAGAAGTCCTGTTGTGTAAATAAGTTTCGTTTATCACCGTTTCATTTAACAATTGCTTTATTAATCAACTCAGTTCTTCTTGCTTTACGTTTTGACATGACATAACATACAATTTTATTTCTGTCCCGCAATATCTTGCAGTTCGGTGTGGGTAACAGCAATAAAAGAAACTGTTCATATACAGCAAATTACAAGTATAACTCGCACAATAATGAATATTCAAATGTGCAAAGAAGTTTGCTTCAGGCAAGCTTGTCCTCTTATTGGTCTGTTTCTCTACAAAGTTTCATGATATCTCTTCATATGGTTTGTTGAACATACCAACTTGGAAAACTTTCTTTTTCTATCAAAATATAATCATAATACCAGAAGAGTCCACAAGTATTTTAAGGCAAGAAGTATACAAAAGAGGAAGTAGGAGTAACGGAGGACATTGCACAGCGGCAGAAGGAAATAAAACAAAAGCAATGGAATTACTTTACCCCACAAGCCAACTATTATTACCCAGAGTTGGATGCACAATTTGGGGAGTGGATTGCAAATCTACATGCAAATTAATTAGCTAATTAGGTGGCAATAATCAATTATTGGCATTAACAATTACTTCATTGGCAGAAAGTAGAAGTTTCACAGGGAACCGCCCTATGCCCTAAATTTCATAGTGTGCAACTCCAAAGGGGTTGTGGCCATGGGGGGCGTAGACAGGTCAGGAGCGTTCCTAGAAATTAGGTGCAATGCTATAAAATACCTGCATTTGTGCACCTATCTTTGATAATTAGGAGCAACTATTTACATCTGCCTTTGACATTCTATGCAGACTGCCCATTACAAAATACTAGATACCAAACTCTGTAATAGGGCAGACACTCCAGAGAGTGTTGGTGGCATGAGGAGGGACCCAGCAAAGCTTGAAGAATGGTCCAGAAATTGGCAACTAAAATTTAAAGATAAAAAATGCAGGGTCATGCACTTGGACTGCAAAAATTCAAGGGAGCTGTATAGTATAAGGGATGAAATAATTCTCTGTATGAAAGAAAAATGGGACTTTGGGTTGGCCAAGCATGTAGAAAATGTGAAAGTCATAGCCAGAAGGATGGTCTGGTACAAAGGGTGAGAAATGGCCAGCAACCAAAATGAGGTGATAATGCCCTTGTAACATAAGAACATAAGAATTGACATACTGGGACAGACTGAAGGTCCATCAAGCCCAGTATCCTGTTTCCAACAGTGGTCAAACCAGGTCTCAAGTGCCTAGCTATATCCCAAGTAGTAAAACGGATTTTATGCGGCTTTTCCTAGGAATAAGCAATGGATCCCTAAACCATCTCAATAATGGCTTATGGACTTCTCTTTTAGGAAATTAGCCAAATCGTTAAACCCCGCTAAGCTAACTGATTTCACCACATTCTCCAGCAATGAATTCCCAAGTTTAATTACACATTATGTAAAGTAATATTTTCTACAGTTTTGTTTTAAATCTACATGAATAAGTCTCTGGTGAGGCTCTATTTAGAGTACTGTGTGCAGTTCTGGAAACCACACCTTCAAAAAGATATAAACAGGATGGAGTCAGTCCAGATGGCAGCTATAAAATTGGTCAGTGGTTTTTTTCATAAAGCATATGGAGACAGACCTATAGACCTCAATATCCAGGACTGCTTATGTTTTTTTGTTCCTCATCAGACAACTTAGTTTCTTGGATACAGACTATATCTGCCTTTTCAAGGACAAATAGGGACAATATACTCACATGTGAGTGACATCATCCATGGAGCCCAGTACAGACACTGCTAAGTGCATTGTCACTTTAAATCTTTAGGCAGTACCCATGCCGCACATGTGCCGATGCCTTCCTGCCTGATGTTAGGCTCAAAGGACCATCAGTTCATAGTTTTCCATGGAGTCGAGAAGCTGTGTCTTCGGTTTCTCCTCAGTGCATCAAACTTAGATAACATTTTGTGCCTTCCGGCTTTCATTTTATTGCACTTTTCTTCATAATTCTTCATTTTTCTAATTTTTTAGTCATTCCCTTGAATTTGGTTAAATTTTCTTCATTTTTGATTTTTTTGGCATTCGGGCCAGTTTAAGACCTTTTTCACCCCAGGGAGCATCAATGGTTTTCAGTATACTTTTCACTCGAGCACTCTGGACCATTGAGCCTTTTGAGTTTGCAGCAGTCATGTACTCGATATAATCAGCAAATTAAATGTACTTAATTTCTAACTGAGTTATAAAGTTATGTAGCAAAAATAATCATATAAGCATAGAATACATCCAATAGTATCAATAATTCAAATTAGCGTCATCCATTCAACTTTTTTATTAAGTCCGTGAGGTTCGACCATAATTTGAAAATCCAGAATTGTTCCTTAAAATTTAATCTCTATTGTTTGTCACCACCCAACCACCCACTTTCCACAGTCTCAATAATTCGCCATCTCATTTCTGAGATCTCATGATGTATACAGACCTAGTATTGTACCAGTGGGACTTCCATTGATGAAGTATTAATTTTCAATTTATGATCTGTAAGACAAACTTTGATGGGTTTACTGCTCCTTCCCACATAAACTTTATCAAAGGGACATAGAATTGCATAAACCACATTTTGAGTGTTACAGGAGATTCTAGTTCTCAATCTAATACATTTTCTTGTTTGAACATCATGCCAGGAAGGTCCATTAAGAGCTTTCTCACACCATTAGCACGAGCCACATTTCTTGAGTGCCATCAGTAGTAAAGGGTGTCATCTTAATTTTAACCAGTTCACTAATATTTCTTCCTCTAGTATATGCCATTGTCAGATGTTCAGAAAAACATTCATATAGTTGTAAAACATTCCAACGAGTATATTTTTACATATTTGATTGGATAACACTAAATACAGTATCACACAAGTCAACTTATCTTCCTCCACAGGTCTTTTATAACTTAAAAGCAGAGAGCGTTGAGCATAGTGAGCCCTTAGATAGGCATTTCTCACCACTTTTTGAGGATAACCACGTTCAAGAAAACAGATAAATCCTGAGCATGCACAAAAAAAAAACTATCATTTGTTGAACAAAATCTATGTGCTTGTAGACACTGGCTCACTGGTAGACTTAAGTCTATAAGGATTAAAACTGTGAAACTTCAGATAATTATTGCGATCCATATCCTTACAAAAAAGAGAAGTTTCAAAATAGCCATGTTTCCACATAATATGTATATCTTAGAAATGAATATCAGATGGATGATATACTAAAGAAAATTTCAAATCAGGGTTCAAAGTATTTATCCATTCCCCGAATTGCAATAATTGAGACTCACTTCCAATCCAAATAAAAAAGATATCATCTACTGTAGGTATCTTTTCCACATTCTTATTCTCTAGAACTGTGTATGTTGATAGATGTATCACTCCTTAAACTCAGTCATATATAAGGTGGCTATAGATAGAAGGTGCAACCGAGGCATCCATACCAACACCATGGATTTGTTGAAAAAATTCATCCTTGAACAAAAAATAGTTACAAGTAAGTACCAGTTCAGCCAATACCATTAATACTTTAGTGAAAATTTTAGAGGAGGGTGTGTGTGCTTATTCAATATCTTTTTTACAAAATCCTAAGCTTACACTGCAGTCTGATTCACGTAAATGTCTTTTTAAGGTAATCGCACAAAGGTGTCAAACCTTGAGTGTTTTACTCTGCTTTAATTTGGCAGATAGTTGCAGCAATAATGGCCATCACAGGAATTGTTATGATGGCATATGCAGATGGTTTCCATGGCGATTCAATTATTGGAGTAGCATTGGCTGTTGGATCTGCATCTACATCAGCTCTGTATAAGGTATGTCATGTTTACATTTCTCATGGCTTAATTTTTCCATAAAAGTGTGACTTCAAGAAAAGAGTCACATCAACCATACAGGTCTATTTAATTCTATCATTTTAGACTTGAGGGGCAAAATTTATACCAAAAATCTTCTATATGGTTGATGAAGATTTTTGGTATGAATTTTACCCCTCTGGTCTAAAATGACAGAACAATATAGACCTAATTCATTTTTGGTGGTCAAATGTTCATAGACATAGGGCTCCTTTTACTAAGGTGCGCTAGCGTTTTTAGCGCACGCAGCAGATTAGCGCGTGCTAACTCCTTACTACACGGCTAGAACTAACACCAGCTCAATGCTGGCGTTAGCATCTAGTGTGCGGGGCATTGTAGTGCGCGCTATTCCGCGCGTTAAAGCCCTAATGCGACTTAGTAAAAGGAGCCCATAGTTCTTCTTGATCTTTTGATATGAACCTTTCTTATCACTATATTCAAAAGACTTGGAAAGATCTCCTGGTGTCCATGAAATAAGTTATTTTGAATGTGTATATTCAAATGACTGGGAAAGATCTCCTAGTGTCAAGTGAAAGAATATTATCTCTTCATATTGTACAGGTTCTCAGTATCATCCAAATGACCAAGAAGAGCATGCCTCAGATCTTGTTTGATTTTCATGGAAAAGGTCAAGAAGTGATCTCATACATACTGTGCTCAACATAAAACCACAAAATATGACAGTAGAAAAAGACCATGCAGCCCATCTGGTCTACACATCAACACCAGTTGCCCAGCTTGACAATACTTTCCTCTTGGCTCAAAATGGTGATTTTGAGCCAACCAGAGCCATTAGATCCTCCCACTGCATCCCAAGATGTATTGGGAGGGGAAGCCCCGGCATTGCAACATGTGGCCCTGTAGGCAGGAGGGAGTGAGCTTTCCTCTTGCTGTTTTCTCATCTGAAGGTATGGGGGGGGGGGATCCGTGGATATGGGATGTCCAGGAATGTTGGGGGGATGTGGGGGAGGGGTGGAGATGTCAGTGGATGACAGGGGGGATATCAGGGATTTAAGGGGGATGTCAGGGAGATCCGGGATGACAGGGGAATGTCTGGGATTTCAGTGGGATGTTGGGGATTTCAGGGGATTTAGGGCTATGTGGCTCAACTGATCCTGGCATGGGGAATCCCCATCAGCTGAGCCACCAGGAATCCACAAAACCAGCTCAGTTGATGGGGGTTCCTTCTTCAACGATCAGACAAGATAGTTGGTGGATACATCTAGAAAACTTGCTTTTGTACATTTTTCACATGGACATTTTTATTTTTGAAAATGGGCAAAAAAAGTAGACATCCTAAGGACCAAAACTTATACCTGGCTTATTTTCAAAAATAAAAGATAGATGTTTGGCAGCTTTGAAAATGGACATTTTTTCCTACTGGGTTTGTGGACATCTTGTACAAAATGTCCAACTTCAGGCACACTTTCGATTATACCCCTCCACGCATTTTTTGAATTCAGACACTGTCCTTACATCTTGCTTTTCCTCCAGGGTTTAAATTTTTAAGCCTGGTCCCTTGTTTTATGATGAAAACCACTGATCATTTTAGTAGTCACTCTCTAGACTGATTCCATCTAGTTTATATCCTTTTGAAGATGTGGTAACTCTTAGATGGACCCTTAGGGGGAAATTCTCAAAGACGTGCCAGTGGTAGGGTGCCCTACTTCCAGCTAACCAACCAATCCAGAAGCATATTAAAAAAAAAAAATGGAGGCATGAACGGCACCTTCATTTACAGTGCCAGTGTCGTGCTTACAGAAGCACTTAGTGGCATGTAAAGATGCCTAAGGCTGGCATGGGCATGCCTTGTGTTGGAAATGGCCTTAGGTGTCATTAGGCCCCCTAGGCAGTTCCATAAGGATGACACTGGCACCTTAAATGTAGGCTTCTAAAATGCTGGCCTACATTTAAGACGCCGGTGTTAAAAAAAAAAACCAAAGCGAAATTCTATCATCACCTCTGGTTTGTGATTGACACGTTATCGGCAGCTGCTTCTTAGGTGGCTGCCGGTACTGGTGCTGATTATAGAATTCCCCCTTTAGTCTAACCTAGTAGGGCAACTCTTATGTTTTTTATGTACTACTAACCGGCAAGATTTCTTGTGGATTGCTGACCTTGTTCCTCTTCAAGATTACCGTATTTTCACGCATATAACGCGCGCGTTATACGTGTTTTTACCTACCGCGCATACCCCTCGCGCGTTATATGCGTGAGCGCGGTATACAAAAGTTTTAAAACATAGTTCCCACCCCGCCCGATGCCCGATTCACCCCCCCAGCAGGACCGCTCGCACCCCCACCCCGAACGACCGCTCGCACGCGCTCCCACCCGCACCCGCATCCACGATCGGAGCAAGAGGGAGCCCAAGCCCTCTTGCCCGGCCGACTCCCCGACGTCCGATACATCCCCCCCCCCCGGCAGGACCACTCGCACCCCCACCCCGAAGGACCGCCGACTTCCCGACAATATCGGGCCAGAAGGGAGCCCAAACCCTCCTGGCCACGGCGACCCCCTAACCCCACCCCGCACTACATTACGGGCAGGAGGGATCCCAGGCCCTCCTGCCCTCGACGCAAACCCCCCTCCCCCCCAACGACCGCCCCCCCCAAGAACCTCCGACCGCCCCCCAGCCGACCCGCGATCCCCCTGGCGACCCCCACAACCCCCCCACCCCCCTTCCCCGTACCTTTGGTAGTTGGCCGGACAGACGGGAGCCAAACCCGCCTGTCCGGCAGGCAGCCAACGAAGGAATGAGGCCGGATTGGCCCATCCATCCTAAAGCTCCGCCTACTGGTGGGGCCTAAGGCGCGTGGGCCAATCAGAATAGGCCCTGGAGCCTTAGGTCCCACCTGGGGGCGCGGCCTGAGGCACATGGGCCCAACCCGGCCTCATTCCTTCGTTGGCTGCCTGCCGGACAGGCGGGTTTGGCTCCCGTCTGTCCGGCCAACTACCAAAGGTACGGGGAAGGGGGGGGGGGGGGTCGTGGGGGTCGCCAGGGGGGTCGCGGGTCGGCTGGGGGGGCGGTCGGGGGTTCTTGGGGGGGCGGTCGTTGGGGGGAGGGGGGTTTGCGTCGAGGGCAGGAGGGCCTGGGATCCCTCCTGCCCGTAATGTAGTGCGGGGTGGGGTTAGGGGGTCGCCGTGGCCAGGAGGGTTTGGGCTCCCTTCTGGCCCAACTACCAAAGGTACGGGGAAGGGGGGTGGGGGGGTCGTGGGGGTCGCCAGGGGGGTCGCGGGTCGGCTGGGGGGGCGGTCGGAGGTTCTTGGGGGGGCGGTCGTTGGGGGGAGGGGGGTTTGCGTCGAGGGCAGGAGGGCCTGGGATCCCTCCTGCCCGTAATGTAGTGCGGGGTGGGGTTAGGGGGTCGCCGTGGCCAGGAGGATTTGGGCTCCTTCCTGGCCCGATATTGTTGGGGAGTCGGCGGTCCTTCGGGGGGAGGGATGTATCGGACGTCGGGGGGGGCATCAGGCTTTCAGGATGGGGACAGACCTTCAAGGGGGGACAGTGCACGGAAGTCAGGGGGGGTGAACGGAGAGTCGGGACAGCGCACGGAAAGTCAGGGCGGGCGAAAGGAGTGTCGGGCAGCATGCGCGGTATACCCGTGAGCGCGGTATACCAAAGTTTTTGTACATATCATCGTGATTTCTGCGCGCTATACCCGTGTGCGCGTTTTATACGGGTGCGCGTTATTTGCGTGAAAATACGGTACTCCCTATGGGTATGAGCAGGGTAGAAGATATTCATATGAACTTCGGCTGCTGGGTTGGTCAAAAAGAGGCATGCAGGCTTTCCTTGGATTCTAAATTACTGAGCTGCTTTGCATGATATTATATGGCAGTAGCTCAGAATTTTATGAGCTTTCACACACAGTGGGCTACTGTATGTGCCGCAGTTTACTAACTGCAAAAGGGTCATTTTTTGAGTTCTTTGTGAACAGATCCTACACATGAAAAAGTGCCCAAAAGTCCAAAACACTAGCATTTTTGCATGTATTGGGCTTTCAAACATGTTTTGATGATCATAGACCTTTGTCTGTGAAAAAAAAATCTGCAGTTTAGTGCATCAGTCTTATTTGTTTTCCTTACTATTTCAAAGGTATGGATTTTCCCAGTGGTTTTGTCAATAATCTGGTTGATTTAACTCGGCTTTTACTAGGGTATTTGCTCAGATGCATCATTAAATCACGACTGTTCACACAGAAAACTTGCTATATCTTTGTGCCATTAAGAAAATAATAATATCACCCTCATCCACTGATGTCAATTCATTTATAATGCTGGAAGCTTTCAGTTACTTATCATTGCTGGAAGATTATTTTCGTTCAGCTGAAGCTGCAAATTTGATCGCTTCCAGTGTCTTCCAGTATCTCCTTACATATAACAAGTTTTTATTACATGCATTCTTTCCAGCTATCTTACATTCTAATTCATCAGACCCACTGTATGTAGTACATGAATATACTTTATGCACCAGTCTTTCATCTACTGGGTGCACAGTGTTCCTCTTAAAATACTTTTGGTACAAAATGTATGATATGGGTCTTAAATTTGTTTTTAGCAAATTTGATTTATACTATAGTAGCACAGTGATGAAAAAATATTCTATCAACGTTTTCTTTTTCCTTCTATAGGTCTTGTTTAAAATGTTTCTGGGTACTGCAAACTTTGGTGAAGCTGCACACTTTTTTTCCACGTTGGGATTCTTCAATTTAATTTTTATTTCCTGCACACCGATTATTCTATATTTCACCAAAGTAGAATACTGGTCATCATTTTCTACACTACCCTGGGGCTATCTTTGTGGAATGGCAGGCTTGTGGTTAGGTATGTGATTCAAGTTCTATTTGAATGCACAGTTCAGTTTTACTAATTCCCAAAGTCTCTTTTAACAACTGTTGTCATCAAAATGGACGTTGTGATAACTTGAGTGAGTGTGAGCCAAGGAGCCTTCACAAAAAACAGCCAGATATGGTTTTAAAAGTAAACCCAAAAAGTCTTTAATAGTGTGATTCAACAGAAGAACATATAGGAACCTGTTCCTCTCACAGGCTATAGATCAAAATTACATACAAGCAGTAGGGAGTGCCGCAGCAATCAAACAAAATGAGGCCTGGTTCTTACCAAATGACAGAAAAGTTCCAGTGTGTATAGTTTTACAAAATATACAGCTTTCCTACCTCTCAATTGCCCCTCAAATTCCTCAAAGGTATATTGTAAACACATTCTGGAGGCCTGTTTCTTCCTACTCTGGGCCTCTGTAGCTTGTTTCTCTTCAGGGTTTTAACTACCCTGAGTGCACTACACTCTCCTTGCTAAGCATTCAAGGACTCAGCCTTAAGGGGAACTCGCAACTTCCTTTGCAAAGTATCAGAGTATTGCTTTAGAAATAATCGCCTGTCTACAGAATTCCTCTAATTTTGCTGGTGGGAAAGTGTAGACTGCTAAATACACAACAATCAACAAAAAGAACCAAGTTTGCCTCATAGATGCAGACACTGTACATCTCATTCTCCAAGACCAAATTTGTGGCCATTGAGAATCTGGAATCTGTAATCTGGAAGCGGGGACGTTGGACCATTTACTTTTTTATTGTCCCTGTATTATGTTATTTTGGAATTCAATTTGGACTCAAGTAAATTGTCTGTTAGAAAACCATGTTGCATTGTTGTATGATACTGTTCTGTTTGGTATGTCTATGAGGAAAAAAAAGTCAAATATCACATAATAACAAACTTTTATTGATCTTGGCAGGGGTTGCCATTCAATATAGTACCAATAACTGGAAAAATTATACTAATCTAAATTATACATTTTGGTGGAATTCGGTATGCCATATTTATAAAATGGAAAGAGCAATTGCTTTGCAGAAAGGGAATTATAATAATTTTATAAAGATCTGTGGGGCCATTGGAAAGATATTGTAATGAGTAGACATCATTTTCCTTGGATAAATATATGTACCCATTGGGGGGAGGGGAATGTTTGGAAATTTTACTAAATAATATGATTATAATATGTTTATGATATGTTTGATTGTAATAATTGAGGAAGGGTGGGTGGGTAGGGTTATAATTTTTATGTTTTTATGATGATATGAGAAAGAATTTCAAGTGTTATATTGAAGTTACTAATGATATATTCCTGTACACTTGTAAGATTTAAAATGAATAAAGAATTAAAAAAAAAAAAAAAATACACAACAAATCTTACTGTCTTCAAAAAGAGCTAGGACAGTGGTCTCCAACATACAGACCCCAAAGTCCTCCATTGTGGCCCTCAAACTGTTGACTGAGATGGTTTTCAAGTCCTGCAAATTCATTAAATTCAATCTTGCCCGCTCAGATAGTGCATAAAATGATGGAAAAAAGGATTGCTGTAGGCCAGGCATGGATGAATATTGGTGTACAGCAGGAAATGCCATATAAGAACATAAGAATTGCCGCTGCTGAGTCAGACCAGCGGTCCATCATGCCCAGCAGTCCGCTCACGCGGTGGGCCCTCTGGTCAAAGACCAGTGCCCTAACTGAGACTAGTCCTACCAGCACACGTTCTTGTTCAGCAGGAAATTGTCTAACTTTGTCTTGAATCCCTGGAGGGTATTTTCCCCTATGACAGACTCCGGAAGAGTGTTCCAGTTTTCCACCACTCTCTGGGTGAAGAAGAATTTCCTTACATTCGTTCGGAATCTATCCCTTTTCAACTTTAGAGAGTGCCCTCTTGTTCTCCCTACCCTGGAGAAGGTAAACAACCTCTCCTTGTCCACTAAGTCTATCCCCTTCAGTACCTTGAATGTTTTGGCCATGTCCCCTCTCAATCTCCTCTGTTAGAGGGAGAAGAGGCCCAGTTTCTCTAATCTTTCACTGTATGGCTGCTCCTCCAACCCCTTAACCATCTTGGTCGCTCTTCCCTGGACCCTTTCGAGTAGTACCGTGTCCTTCTTCATGTATGGCGACCAATGCTGGATGCAGTACTCCAGGTGAGGGCGCACCATGGCCTGGTACAGCGGCATGATAACCTTCTCCGATCTGTTCGTGATCCCCTTCTTTATCATTCCCAGCATTCTGTTCGCCCTTTTCGCCGCCGCCGCACATTGCGCTAATCGGCTTCATCGACTTGTCGATCAGAACTCCCAAGTCCCTTTCCTGGGAGGTCTCTCCAAGTACTGCCCCGGACATCCTGTATTCGTGCATGAGATTTTTGTTACCGACATGCATCACTTTACACTTATCCATGTTGAATCTCATGTATATATAGTCATAGGACAAGTCAGGATTCATATTTAGATGCACGTGTACTACAGTGGTATGATAAAGCTAGAGAAGCCATGAAACACTTGTATTCAGAGAATTGTGGAAACCACGCCTAAAGTTTGCTAAAACGAAGAAGAGTGCATGACGAAAACAGAATTTTCAATGAAGTATTTAATCAATATAAGTTTACACTTGCTAACCTACCCATTTAGTGTGCATTTAGTGCGTGCTAATCTTTAGCTCACACTAAATTGGTTAGCGCGCTTTAGTAATAGGACCCTTAAATGTGTAATCTTGAAATCTTTTGGTGGTTCTCAGAACTTTCTTGTAGTCATACTGTGGCCCTTTTCATGAACAAGGCTAAGAAAATAGTTAAATGCATAAAAAATAGATAACATTGCAATTAAGACATACATGTGGCTTCCCTGACATCCCCTGAGTGTTCTGCCATTTGGACCCATTTTGCTTAATGGAAGTATGGGCTAAAGGAATGGGAAAATCTGATCTGGTCCCCCCACAGTCGGTTCAGCCTCTGCCATGAAGCAGACCACTCGATGATTTTCAGGATCCCAAGGATTCCAGCGCTTTTGCTCTTTCTACTGGTTCAGTGGAAGAGTTCATCGCCAACACTGCAGTGCTTTAATGCTTTTGCATTACAAACTGCTGTGAGTCAACAGATCACAGATGGAGACGGCGTCCGAGATTTACAGCGGAGAGAAATTCAGAAGTCAGCCACCTGCTTTGGGAAGCCATGCGTGAGCTTAATCTGTTTCTTCTAAAGATTTCAAATATGTTTGTGTCTGACTTTAAGTATGTCAAGGATTCAGTTGTAGCACAAGATCAAAGATTGGATCAGCAATCTACCAAAGCTGAGACCTTAGAAACCAAAATGGGTGAGGTTCAAGTTTTGAATACTGTGTTTATTAAAGAGAAAAACTTTATGATACACAAGATGGAATATTTGGAAAATCGAGTTAGAAGGAGCAATCTAAGATTTCTGAATTTACCTAGGTCCCCCGTAATATCTCCTATGGATATGGCAAGAAGATATTTTATGCAACTATTACAGATTCCAGAAAACACTCTGCTACCCTTAGCGAAAGTATATTATCTATCTTTAAGGGGTACTGATATCTTGAGAAATGATAGAGATAATATGGAGGGAATGAACCTCACAGAATTCCCAGAATCTTTCTTGGAGGTAGTCACTCAGCGGGTGACTTTGGTAGCTACCTATGCCCTGGAAACTGACCGCAACAATATATTGCATTTATACTTCAGAAATACAGACCAACTGGTTTTTGGATTAAAAATTCAGATATTTCCTGACGTGTCTAGAATTACACAGATCTGGTGTCTGGCATTTCTGGGCTTGGGCCGTACGGGCCAGATTTGTGTCACGTTTTCCTTGTAATTGTGCAATTGTCTTTGAGGGTAATAATTATTTGTTTTTTGATTCTAAGTAGTTAGTAGATTTTATTACTGCTAATGAAGAGATGAGGATTCAAGTTCAGTTATAGGCAGACTGAATAATATAGTTGTGTTAGGGGTTTTATCGCCCACCACTGCGGTAAAAGCTCCGATGCTCATAGAGTTCCTATGAGCAATGGAGTTTTTACCGCAGCAGCTGGCAATAAAAATCTCTAACGTGGCTTGATAGGTCCCTACCTTCCTTTATAGAATACAATGCTAGCGTAGCAGTGCAAAGATGCATACTAAAACTTACGTTTATTGACCGGGTTATCTCCATGGAAACGGAACTCGATTTGGTTAACAATCATGAATTAATAATAATGACAAATAATATTAATGATTAAATAAAGAAAGAAAAACCGAAGGACATGGGGGAAGACAATAAGAAAATTAAGAGGAACGAGATGATAGATTCTTAGAGAATAGTAATGTTTTCAGGGTTCTATGAAATAATTGAAATGAATTTAAGTCTCTTATAAGTGGAATAGCTTTCCAAATCTCGTTAGCTTGAACATATAAGAATTCCCTTAAAAGCAGGGAAGGAAAATTTTAATCTTTGTGTATTTCACAAGAACAGAGGGCTCCTTTTATGTAGGCGTGCTAGCCATTTTTCCACATGCTAAACACTAATGCACCCATAGACATTATAATATAATGGACGCGTTAGCGCACCTTAGTAAAAGGATCCCATAGATCTTTGGGCCTGACAACATGGCGCCTGCCATAGAGCTGGTGTTCATACTCACACCTAGCTTGCTCAAAAGTCACCAATAAAATAATAAAAAAAACAACTCTAGCCTAAACAAACACAAAAAAAAGGTAAGAAAGAAATTATTATGAGTAAAGAGGATAACGGTTGTGAATCTCCACTACACATCTTTGTACAACCAGTTCCCAATGTATTCCCTGATTGCTTGGCAGCATGGTTTTGCTCTGGTGTCTTACGCCCAGCAGGTTTCGGGTAATTGGGCTGATAAATGTTACTCATTTCAAAGCAGTTTGTGAGTAATTGTTCAATATAGTCATGTACAGTACATGGATAATTTTAGCACACCATAGGAAGAAGTGTGATATTAATTATTTTAGCATTCATTTTTTTAAATGGGATCTTCATGCTGATATTCCATTCTTGAAGCAAGAGGTTCTATCACCATTTCTAGAAATCATTAATATACAGCTGAGCACTGGCATAGTAAGGAGGAAGCAGGAGAGGTGGTAGACCACCCTGGGCATTGCCTTGGCTGAGTCACCACCATCTCTTCTCACCCATCTCCCTTTTCTATACCTCTTTGATGGCTGCAAGCAGCATCTCTTACCCACTGCTCGTGTCGGCCTCATCCCTCCCTCTGATGTCACTTCCTGTTCACAGGAACCAGGAAGCAACATCAGAGGGAAGGATGTGGCTGCTGCGAGCAGCGGGTAAGAGATGTTGCTTGTGGTCAGCAAAGATTGAATAGGTACCAGGGTGGAGGTGACACATGGCGCGAGGAACGTACATCGTGGGATGAGGCGCATGGCTCGGCAATGCCAGGGGCACATGATGCATTGATGCCAGGTGCCTCTGCCCCAGGCACAAAGTTCCCTCGTTACGCCACTGCAGCTGAGTACTGCCCAATATTCTCTCTGAGTCCATGTGTAAAGTTACTCCATGATATTTGAACTCCACAGTTGGCATTACTTTAAAATATGAACAATGGTATTTAAACGCATATCCAGATATTCAGCAGGGGCTGTACCGTGATATTGGTTTTGAAAATCTGGGTGTAAAGTGGCCACTGGAAGTTAGCCAGGTACTTCTGATATTCAGCTCTGTATCCAGATAACTATACGGACAAACTAAGACAGCTAAATTGCCTGGATAATTATCTGGGTACTGGCACTGAACATTGGTGCCTTAGCTCTTCCCCTGCACCACTCTGGCACTATCTGGACTGAGCCATTTTGGAAGCTGCTTTTACAGCAGTACAGGAATTTGCAAAACAGGGATTCCCTATTGGGAAGATGGATGCTGTGTGGCCTTCAAGATTTTTGTGGTGTATCAGAAGATTGCAGCAATTGAAGCTAAGTTAAGATCGTTATGAGACTTATTTTAAAATAGTTCATATTATTCCCCCCACCCACACTTTTACAAAACTGTGTAAGAAGTTTTTAGCGCCGGCCGGTGCGCTGAATACGCTATGCTGCTCCAAAGGTCATAGAGTTCTTATGAGTGTCGGAGTAGCACCGAGCATTAAGCGTGCCGGTGGGTGCTAAAAATATCTTGCGTGGTTTTGAAAAAAAAAAAAAAGGGGGGGGGGTATTTGAAGCATTCTGCTTTATATGTTGGATTCTTAATTACTGTTCTTTTTTGAGAGGTTTATGGTGGAAGGTTGTTGTTGGTTGGTTTTTTTTTAACTATGTTGTGTTATATTCTCCATTCATTTTTAGATGTTTGAGGAGTAAAAATAATGAGGTAACATTTGAGGAAATGCTGTTTCTTTTATTGGAAAGGCATGTATTTGCCATAGGATCAAGCACTACATTTTTGCTGGATTCTATGATTATATTTGAGCTTAAAGGCTAGTGAATGTATAATTTCTGTCGCTTAAATAATCGTTTACATATCCATACTTTAAGTTAATATATTCCAGGCTTATCATTCTTTCTCTCTAACACAATTTGTTTTAAATGGTATGTTTTGTGTTGTTCTACAGCTTTTAACATACTGGTAAATGTTGGAGTTGTGCTAACGTATCCAATACTGATTTCTATTGGGACAGTGCTCAGCGTTCCTGGAAATGCAGGTAAAATAATCAAATAAAAACACAGTGGGGCCAATATTCAAAGGGACTTATTAAATTGGCAACTGCTGATAATCGGATGAGTATCAGCCAGTGAAATGTTCAGTGGTACTAAATGAATAGTGCTGCTGAATATTTCTTCTGCCCTCATTAGTACTATCTAGAATGTGCAAGGAAGGCCCTGTGGATCGAGCTTGGGTGGAGCTGGAGGTTATGCAGTTAGCAAGGATATTCAGTCCACTCAGGGTTTGAATGTATATATGGCACTTAAAGAATTTACGCTTAGTGCAATTCTAGAAAAGTTATTTGTACTTTATAGAATCACACTTAGTGCCAGAGCATGTCATAGTTTTTATGTGCACCTAGGCCTAAATGCCTGTGCCTAAGTTGTGGGCAGATTGCTGCTTTGTTTGGGGGGAGGGGCCTATGAGCTGCGCCTTGGTGCAATTTCTCTAAACAGCTCCTGAGTCCCCTCCCCACCTCCTCCCGACTCTTTAGTTTTAAATCTTCAGCAGCTGCTGTGCAGCGTCCATGAGCAGGCCTGCCCCTGGAAGTAGAATGAAGGGTTCCAGGGCAGGCCTGCTGTTTGATGCTGTTTGACGCTGCAAAGATTTAAGCAAATACAGAGAGAAGGGTGGACGTGAGGGCCAAAACCACAGCGACCGAGAATTTGAGGGGAGGCCATGGTCCCTGTGGCCTCCCTCGTTCTGACACCAATGAGTGCATATAACTTTTAGGAATGCCAATGATCTGCCAAAACTCCTCTCCTGGGCATGCTACCTTTTCACATTTGCACACTAGAAGTGACGGGTAACACATTGTACAATGCGTCTAGCAAGTTGTACTTGTAACTTCTAATTAGTGCAAGTTAGTAGGTCTTAATTGGTAATTATCAACACTGAATGGTTTTGTGAAACAAGTTGTGTATGCAAATTGTGTGCACTGATTTGTGATTACAGCTTATGGCACTATATACAGAATTTGGGGATCAATGGACAACTATCCAGATAAAGCTGGGATAGAAAAAAGACTGCCCTTATATCATCTGGTTAGCTGCTTGAATATTGCTGGGAAAAAAAAAAAGCACAGTGGGCCCCAAGAATTGGTTGAAGGATCTATTTTATTAGAAGACCCAACACAGTCTTCCAATTTCCTAAGGTCCGCCTGCAATTTTTCACAATCCGCATGCGTTTTAACAACTTTGAACAGTTTAGTGTCATCTTATCAAAAGCCTTCTGAAAATCTAGATATACTATATCAACTTGCTCACCTTTATCCACATGTTTATTCACACCTTTAAAGAAGTCAAGCAAATTTGTGAGGCAAGATCTCAAACGTTTAAACTGTCGTTCCATTTTTTTTTTTTTTGTATATCATTTTTATTAAAGAGTCAACAAGAGAAGCAAGCATATTATAAGGATGAAATACACAAGGGTGTTAAAGCTATGGGATATATTTTTTGATCTTTTGTTTACATTTTTGCGACTATTTGGAACAAATTTCCTTATCTCTCTTCATCTGTTTAAGAAATCCCTGAAAACTTATCTTTTCCAACAGGCTCTAGATGAATACAAAAATTGATTTTATTTAGTATTGTGGTGGGTCAATTAATTTGGACTCCTCTTCTGTATCTATTATTTCCCCCCTTTTATACCAATAATGTAAACCGAATCGAGCCCCAGTACTTGGGGATAATTTGGTATATAAACCTAAGGATTGGATTGGCATATTGGTTGTGGTGGGCATTCACATGGGTGTAGTTTGGGTACAGCATGGATGGAGCCACTGTGCCCTCTAATCTGAGCAGGAGTCCTCCAAGTGCACTGCTGACAATGGGGGAGGGTGTTTCAATATTGTGCTTTCAATCTCTAGAAACAGGCAGCTTCCCTGGAGTCCTGTAGATTTTGCCTGTCTTTTGCTATTGAAAATGTGATAATGAAATAGCACTACCCTCTGGCAGGACTGTAGGTGAACATAGTAACATAGTAGATGATGGCAGATAAAGACCCGAATGGTCCATCTAGTCTGCCCAACCTGATTCAATCTAAAAATTTGTTGGGTTTTTTTTCTTCTTCTTAGCTATTTCTGAGCAAGAATCTAAAGCTCTGCTTGGTACTGTTCTTATATTCCAGCTACTGAAGTCTCCGTCAAAGCTCACTCCAGTCCATCTACACCAGGGGTGTCCAATGTCGGTCCTCGAGGGCCGCAATCCAGTCGGGTTTTCAGGATTTCCCCAATGAATATGCATGAGATCTATTAGCATACAATGAAAGCAGTGCATGCAAATAGACCTCATGTATATTCATTGGGGAAATCCTGAAAATCCGACTGGACTGCGGCCCTCGAGGACCGACATTGGACACCCCTGATCTACACCCTCTCAGCCTTTGAAGCCCTTCCCAGCCCATCCTCCCCCAAACGGCCATATACAGACATAGACCATGCAAGTCCACCCAGTACTGGCCTTAGTTCTTCAATATTTACTCTTATTTTCTGATTCTAGATCCTCTGTGAAGGACTCCCGCTTAGCTTAGAAGGAACAATGGATGCGGCACATACTTGTGTATAAATGATAGAATCTGATAACCTCTGCAAAATGTTTTGCAATCTGAGCAGAATCATTTATACCAGCTTTATGGCTAACGTAAGTGTTTGCATGGTAAATAAAGGCACATTTTCTGCCACTCATGCCAGTATTCTATAAAGAAAATTAGGCATCTATTTTTCTTTACAGAATAGGTTTCAAATAGGCACTTATCTAGTGCCTAAATCTAGGTTCTACCTTATATAGTTATCTTCCAAATGTGGATATTCAGAGGTGCCATTTAACCAAATAATTTTGCTGAATGTGCATATGATTTGAAAACATCTTTCATTAGATGTTGCAAATTATTGGTTCCTCACATGGCTGAATGTGGCTCTCAGCATATGTAAGCAATAAGAGCTATCAGACATTTCTTTGCGGTAAAGTTTACAAATGATTTTTCTGATTTTCTTATATCACAGCTGTTGATCTTCTGAAGCATGAGGTGATATTCAGTGTAGTGCGGCTGGCAGCTACCATAATCATTTGCATTGGATTTTTGTTGATGCTTCTGCCTGAGGAATGGGATGAAATAACCTTGAAGTTCATCAACAATTTAAAGGAAAAGAAAACTGAAGAACACGCAGAAGACACCACGGAGTCCAGTCTGTATTCAAGGAGTAGAAGTCGTGCCAATGGAACAGTATCCATTCCACTGACTTAAAACAAACTACATTTTCAATGCACGTTACTGTATATTCTGTGAATATAATTTAATTTCCTCACTCATTGTATGCTAGGATGATAGTATTAATCTGAGATGATTGTAAATAAAAGATTAACAAATAAAAATGTTTAAATTTCTACCCTTATAAAGGAAGAGGTATAAATAATCACAATAAATTTTTTTAAGAAATTTGTTTGATAGTTGGGGTTTTGTTTTCTTTTTAAATTATAGTCATAAGATTCATTATCCCAGGACAAGCAGGCAGGTATTCTCACTAGTGGGTGATGTCATCCGACAGAGCCCCGACACGGACATCTTGAAAGCATGTCTTGCTTGAAGAAACTTAGAAGTTTCGAGATGCCCGCACCGCGCATGCGCCAGTGCCTTCCCGCCCGATGTACCGGGCGTGTCTCCTCAGTTCTTTTCTTTCCGCGGAGCTGAGAAGTTTGTCTTCATTCTGCGCTGACTGAATTTCAGTTTTTTTGCCTTCTTAACCCGCGTTTATATTTATTTCTTTGACTTTATTTCAATTTTACTTTATTTTTCTAAAAAAAAAAAAAAAACTTAAAAATTATTTCTTCCGGCGGTTCGGCCGGGCCGGCCTCGTGGCTGCGGCCTAGCGCCTTCGACCTTGCAGCGTCGATTTTCCGGCCTATGTCCCGACCAATCACCGGTTTTAAAAAGTGCAGCAAGTGCCAGCGTGCGATTTCGCTGACGGACCCACACCGACGCTGTCTTCAGTGTTTGGGTCCGGAACACGTTCCGAAATCGTGCCGGCCTTGTTCCACGCTCACTGCGCGCTCGTTTAAGCGGCGCTGCTTGCTCTGGGAGTCGATGTTCAAGATGGAGACTGCCAAGGACATCTCTGCTGCTGCGGCTGTTGAGGTTTCGCCGATCCATTCGAAACCCACATCTGCGACTCCTGCATCGAGCATCGTGAAGCCCGCATCGTTTGCCCCGGCTTCAGCTTCGACTTCAGCATCGGCGCCTGCCTCCGTCTCCTCGGTTCAGGTACCGCCTTCCACTGTCCCTCCCGTGGTCATCAAAGTGCCTAAAGCTAGCAAGCAGAAGCACTTGGCCACGAAGGAACGCGAAGACCATGCAGGAGGACCCCCTTTCGGTGCGGATCCCTCCATATCGGCTTCGCTTCGATCCCTGCTAGAAGCTCAGTTTGTCGAGCTTATGCGCACTATGGGACCCCGGCTTATCGCCAACATTCAAGGTGAGATTCCGACCCCGGTTTCGGAGGGCGGTCCGCCCCCTCCCCCTCCTCCTCGTCGTTCGATCTCTTTGCTCGACGAGGGGGATCGGCGGAGGGCGGCGGAATCCTCCAGGAGGGCTTCCCTTCCGGAGATGCCGCCTTTGGAGCCCATCACACCCCCACGACAACAGGGTGCTAGGGCGGCTCCTGATAATCGTAGTCCTGGGCATACGGCATCGCAGGAGGAGTTCTTCCGCACTCCATACCAGACATGGGTAGCGCTGCGTGAATCCGCATCTCTGCCACCTCTGCGATCCACTGCATCGAGCCCTATCCATTCCTTTGAGGCTTCGAAGGATCAATCGATGCATAGAAGATCTCGTTCCCCATCCCGGCACCGGGAGGGGCATCGATCTCGGCACTCTTCTAGGCACTCCTCACGTCATTCAGAGGTGTCTCCGCAGAAGAAGATCCAGCGTTTGGGGTACTCCTCGTCGGATGTGTCCCAGCCGGAGGGGCCAGAGTATGAGGAACCATCTACCTCCTATTCTCCATGCCGATCTCAGCTCTCCCTGGACCCGGAGGCTTCCACGTCTTCTAGTCCGTCCCGTCGGCCGGCCTTGGCAGACCAACTGTCTTTCTCATCCTTTCTCCGACAGATGGCGGATGACTTGGATGTGACTTTGGACACTGGGTCCAAATATTCTAAAGAGTATTTGGACACCATGCATTTACCTCACCCTCCGGCGGAGACACTTCGGCTTCCTCTACACAAGCTGCTGGACCAGACTTTCATGCGCTGTTTTGAGACACCGTATTCCTTGCCTGCAGTTCCCAGTAAACTGGATGCTCGATACCGCATCGTTCACCACAAGGGGTTTGAGGGAGCTCAACTTTCTCATCAGTCCCTTCTGGTCGAGTCTTCTCTCAAGCGTTCTCATCCCTCCCAAGTCTATGCTTCCGTGCCTCCGGGCAGGGAGGGCAGAACGATGGACAAGTTTGGTAGACGTATCTATCAAAACTCGATGATGGCGACTCGAGTGCTCAATTACAATTTTTTCTTCTCTTCATATTTGGATTTTTTCTTGCCGGTGCTCCGCAAGTTCATCCCATTCATCGATGCTCAGGCTCGTTTCCAGTTTGAAGAGGTGGTGGCGACCCTGTCCCAGTTGCGGCTGCAGCTGATGCAATCCTCCTACGATGCCTTCGAGCTCTCGGCACGTGCTGCGGCCTGTTCGGTCGCCATGCGTCGCCTGGCGTGGCTTCGCACCATCGATATGGATCCGAACCTCCAAGACAGACTTGCAAATGTTCCTTGTGCAGGAGCGGATCTATTTGATGAGTCTATAGAAACTGTTACCAAAAAGCTGTCGGACCATGAAAAGTCTTTTCAGTCTATTCTGCGTCCTAAACCGAAGCCTCAGCAGTCTCGTCCCTCTAGACCGCCTCAAATTTACCAGCGGCGTTATCAACCGAGGCAGACTCCTCCTGCGAGACAGCCTGCGAAAAGACAACCTCCGCAGAAGACTCAGCAGAAGCCTCAGATGCCGGCTGCACCCAAGGCTACTCAGCCTTTTTGACTCTCTTCCAGGGAGCATAACCAACGTTCTGTCTTCCCCTGTTTTTCCCATAGGGGGTCGTCTCCATCATTTTTGTCATCGATGGGAGTCAATCACCACGGACCTTTGGGTCCTTACCATCGTAAGAGAGGGATACTCTCTTCATTTCCAACGGGTCCCCCCGGACCACCCTCCAAGAGAGTATCCTTCCAACTTAACGCAGACCGCTCTTCTTCTCCAGGAGGCTCAGGCTTTACTTCGGCTTCGGGCCGTCGAGCCGGTCCCGTTAGATCAGCAAAACCAAGGGTTTTACTCCCGGTATTTCCTGGTTCCGAAGAAGACGGGCGATCTGCGGCCCATTTTGGACCTTCGAGTCCTCAACAAGTTTTTGGTCAAGGAGCGGTTCCGTATGCTGACCCTTGCCTCTCTCTATCCCCTCCTCGAGCAGAACGATTGGTTATGCTCTCTGGACCTCAAGGAGGCCTACACTCACATCCCGATTCATCCGGCCTCCCGCAAGTTCCTCAGATTTCGGGTGGGACATCTACATCTGCAGTATCGAGTGCTTCCATTCGGCCTTTCCTCTTCGCCCAGAGTCTTCACGAAGTGTCTGGTGGTGGTGGCCGCCGCACTCCGGAACATGGGTCTCCAGGTGTTTCCATACCTCGACGACTGGCTCATCAAGGCACCGTCGGCTCCAGAGGTCATTTCGGCGACCTTAACTACGATTTGTTTTCTGCAGAAATTGGGCTTCGAGATCAACTTTCCCAAGTCACATCTTCAGCCCACCCAGACTCTCCCCTTTATCGGGGCGGTCCTGGATACCATCCAACTTCGAGCTTTCCTTCCTCCTCAGCGCATGGATGCTCTTCTTCTTCTCTGCCAGTCGGTGTCTTCTCGCCCGTCCATCTCAGCGAGACACATGATGGTCCTCTTGGGTCACATGGCATCCACAGTACATGTGACGCCTTTTGCCAGACTACATCTCAGAATTCCTCAATGGACCTTGGCATCTCAATGGACTCAGGTGTCCGAACCGTTGTCCCGCCACATTGTAGTCACTCCTGCTCTACGGCAGTCTCTTCTCTGGTGGATGACCTCTTCGAATCTATCCAGAGGTTTACTGTTTCACTCTCCTCCCCACCAGAAAGTTCTCACCACCGATTCATCGAACTATGCATGGGGAGCTCATCTGGATGGTCTTCGCACTCAGGGGTTCTGGACCAGTGCGGAACGACTCCATCAAATCAATCTTCTAGAGCTCAGAGCCATCTTCAATGCTCTTCAAGCTTTTCAACATCTGCTTCACGACATGGTGGTCCTCATTCGCACCGACAATCAGGTCGCCATGTATTATGTCAACAAACAAGGGGGCACGGGCTCGGCCCCTCTTTGCCAGGAAGCTCTTCGAGTCTGGGATTGGGCGGTCCGCCACAACACCTTCCTCAGGGCTGTCTACATTCAGGGGTCAGACAATGTCTTGGCAGACAAATTGAGTCGTCTTCTCCAACCTCACGAATGGACGCTCCATTCCAAGCCCCTTCATCAGGTCTTTGCACAGTGGGGGACGCCTCAGATAGACCTCTTTGCAGCCCCCCACAACTTCAAGCTGCCTCAGTTTTGCTCCAGGATCTACACTCCTCATCGCCTAGAGGCAGACGCCTTTCTTCTGGATTGGGGGAATCGCTTCCTATATGCGTTCCCTCCTTTTCCTCTCATTCAGAAGACTCTGGTCAAGTTGAGATCGGACCATGCCACCATGATTCTAATTGCTCCTCGGTGGCCCAGACAACCTTGGTTCTCCCTTCTACTTCAACTCAGCAGCAGGGACCCAATTCTTCTTCCAGTGTTTCCTTCACTACTCACTCAACATCAAGGTTCACTTCTTCATCCCAACCTGCAGTCTCTCCACCTGACAGCTTGGTTCCTTTCAACATAAATCCTCACCAGTTTTCTCAAGCAGTGAGGGAGATCTTGGAGGCTTCCAGGAAGCCTGCTACTCGACAATGCTACTCCCAAAAATGGACTAGATTCTCCTCCTGGTGTATTTCCAATGCCACGGAACCTCAGCGAGCTTCCCTTTCTTCTGTATTGGACTATCTTCTACACCTGTCTCAGTCTGGTCTCAAATCTACCTCCATTCGAGTCCACCTGAGTGCTATTGCGGCTTTCCATCAGCCTCTACAAGGGAAACCTTTGTCTGCTCATCCTGTGGTTTCCAAATTTATGAAAGGTCTTTTTCATGTCAACCCTCCTATCAAACCTCCTCCTGTGGTTTGGGATCTCAATGTTGTCCTCTTTCATCTCATGAAGCCCCCGTTTGAACCTCTCAACAAGGCTCCACTTAAGTATCTCACCTGGAAGGTGGTTTTTCTGGTGGCCCTCACGTCTGCTCGCCGGGTCAGTGAGCTTCAGGCCCTAGTGGCGGATCCACCGTTCACTGTATTTCATCATGACAAGGTGGTTCTTCGTACTCATCCGAAATTCCTGCCTAAAGTGGTCTCTGAATTTCACATCAACCAATCCATCGTGCTTCCAGTGTTCTTTCCAAAGCCTCATTCTCATCCTGGGGAATCTGCTTTGCACACTCTGGACTGTAAATGTGCTTTAGCTTTCTACTTGGATCGCACAAAGCCTCACAGAACTGCTCCTCAACTTTTCGTCTCCTTTGATCCAAACAAGTTGGGACGACCTGTATCGAAGCGCACCATCTCTAACTGGATGGCGGCTTGTATCTCTTCCTGCTATGCCCAGGCTGGATTATCCCTTTCCTGTAGGGTCACAGCCCATAAGGTCAGAGCAATGGCAGCCTCTGTAGCCTTCCTTAGATCGACACCGATTGAGGAGATTTGTAAGGCTGCCACTTGGTCCTCGGTTCATACATTCACCTCTCATTATTGTCTGGATACTTTCTCCAGACGGGATGGACAGTTTGGCCAAACAGTTTTACAAAATTTGTTCTCTTAAGTTGCCAACTCTCCCACCATCCCATTGGGGTTAGCTTGGAGGTCACCCACTAGTGAGAATACCTGCCTGCTTGTCCTGGGATAAAGCAATGTTACTTACCGTAACAGTTGTTATCCAGGGACAGCAGGCAGCTATTCTCACGTCCCACCCACCTCCCCTGGGTTGGCTTCTCAGGCTAGCTACCTGAACTGAGGAGACACGCCCGGTACATCGGGCGGGAAGGCACTGGCGCATGCGCGGTGCGGGCATCTCGAAACTTCTAAGTTTCTTCAAGCAAGACATGCTTTCAAGATGTCCGTGTCGGGGCTCTGTCGGATGACATCACCCACTAGTGAGAATAGCTGCCTGCTGTCCCTGGATAACAACTGTTATGGTAAGTAACATTGCTTTCTAACAGTTCACATATTTCTGGGATAGCTGCTGGATTTTTCAGGATCACAGAGTTAAGGAGTATGTTGAATGAGTTGCAATGAAATTAAGAGGGGGTTTCTTTTCAAAAATAGCTACAAGAAATTGCTCCTAATTGGCCAATTAAGGTTCAACTTATTGCTGACTGATATCCATTTCTTGCTACATAGGGCAGAGGACTTAGGTGAGAGGGGGTGGGGGTTAACAGCTGCTGAGCTCCCCGTTACTCTTGGGGGAGAAGGGTATTTTGTGTTGAAGATGCCAAGCTTCCTAGCCCTGCTCTCTCTGAAGGTCTTCTGGTGTTATGTGTTTTTGTCCAAGGTGCAGTATTCTGTGAGTATTTACTTCTGTTAAGAATCTTTAGCAAACCACTTTGCTCTGTTTTCTTGGTAGGAAGTGTAATGAGCTTCTAGGGCTTGGTATAATATTTGCTATAGACACTGAGGACCGGATTCTGTATAGGACGCCTGGGAGGGGCGTCCTATACAGAATCAGGCCTACACTAATCCCGATTCTGTAACCGACATCCATGTTACAGACACTGGTTACAGAACCAGGTTAGAGTAGGCACGGCCGCTACACTTATCACGGCAAGGGATCACCCTGCTGCGATTGGTATAGTGGCCGCGGCCGCCTGTCCCTCCCCATGGCCACCTGTCCACCCCTCCCCGATGATTGCCGGCAGGAGGGTGCCTAACCCCTCCTGCTGGAGGATGCCCCCAGATACCCCTCGATCACCGGCAGGAGGGTGCCCAACCCCTCCTGCAGAGGACACCCCCACAGACCCCCCCTCCCCCCGCGGACCCTCTCTAACCTCCCCCCCCAACTAGCCTTTAATTGTTGGCCGGCCGGACATATGGGTCTTGCTACCGGCTGGCATGCCCACCTCGTCAAAATGAGTCAAGCCCGCCCCTTTCTGGAGCATTTTTTTTTTTAAATGTGTGTCCCGATTGGCTGATTAGACAGCTGTAGGATGCCTACAGCAGCCTAAAATTGGGACACATTTTGCAGAATCTGGGCCTTAGGGCCTGATTCTCGAAATGCGCATCCCGATTGCAGATGGTGGTAGACGTTCTACTGCAATGTGCCAGCAAATCGGGATGTGCGTCTTTTTAAAAAAATTGAGTGAGGACAGATGCCTACATTGAAGGGGTCTGTAGTGCATTTACAGAGATGCGTAGGGATGCTTAAGCATGCCCAAAGCATTGCATGGGCGTGGCTTTGCCCGGAAGTGACCTTGGCATGCTTAAGCATCCCTAAGTGTCTTCATAGGTGCAAGACAGACACCTTAAATGTAGGCCCTCAGAATACTGGCCTACAATTAAGGCATCTGTTCAGCGATGTAGACATTATTCTCTTTAGGACACCAATACGTAACTGGCATGTGATCGGCGGCCACCTCTTAGGTGTCCACTGAGATTTGTGTCCTAAAGAGAATCAGGCCCTGAGTGCACTTCTGCAGGGTTTTATACTACCTCCTAAAGTGCCTGGCACTAGAGGGAAGCTGTGATGCTCTTCATGATGTATGATATCCAATTAGATTTAATAAGATTCACTACCACATTACTGCATGCTAGCACACACTAATGTGAATTATCAGGGGAGGGATTGGGACTTGTATACTGCCTTTTTGTAGTTTTACAACCACACTCAAAGTGATTTACATACAGGTAGTTCAAGCATTTTCCCTGTCCCAGTGGGCTCACAGTCTATCTAATGTACCTGGGGCAGTGGAGGATTAAATTACTTGCTCAGGGTCACAGGGAGCAGCATGGGATTTGAACCCACAACCTCAGGGTGCTGAAGCTATAGCTCTAACCACCGTGCCACACTCTCCTCCTGGAGAAATGATCACAGGCCCTATTTTATGCAACTTGCCTTAATGGCATCCGCATGCTGTAATGTGGTAGTCAAGTGCAATTTAGCTCTATGTGTTTTTGAGTATTATTTTTGAGGGGGAGAAGGATTGTGATCAGTGCTTTAGTAATAAAAACGTGCGGGAACTCTATGGGATTGAGCCCTTGTCCTTTCAAATACCTACCATTTTATCTGCCCACTGCTCAGAGGCATTGTGGATATGGAAAACCTAGAGTTAACGTACGTCTTAAAATTGTATGAAATTGTCTTCGGTAAATTGTTAGGAAAATGCAAGTCTCTGCAGTTCTCGCCAGACATTTGGAAAAGGGCCTGTACTTGATTAGTGAACAGAATTGTTTCTAAATTTACACTGAGGGGGTCCCAGGATGGAGGAGGAAGAACAAACCTAAAGTACAAGGTGTTTATCTCTACTTAAAGGACAACAACTGAAATCTGTTTTTCTTTTCTCCTGTTCCCATACCACTAATATTGTGGCTAGGCTAAAGAAGTAGTCTGTAATTATTAGACTTTCCTTATCAATAGTTGAGAAATATTAGACGTTTTGATTTTCTTAAAATACATCTGTATCCTGTCACTCAAAGACCCCTGTCCTGTATATTTTGCTGACCATAAATGGACTTTATAAAAATTACCTCATCTATAGTTTCAGAACTATAAATGTGACCACTTGCACTACAAAATTTGGGGAGACTTTGAAGTAGACAGATATCTCCACTAGCCTCCCACTTTGTTAACAAGATACCTTACGCAACTCTATAACAAAAAGAAAAGCTTCACTGACTATTGTTAGACTGTATTTTATTCTTCAGAATCTGTCGTTCGTACCATCTGTCACCGTCCTTTCTCATCTAACCAATATTTGCTGCCGCCAGCACTTCACCTTTTGCTCAAAGCTCTTTGAACCACACTTGGAATCTCACAATGTGCCAAAAAATCTGGGTAGCACCACACAAGCCAAAAAGCTGGAAAAGCAGATCAGAGAAGTAGTGGGCCCACTGAATAACAAGCTGCACTCTTCTGCTCTAAGTTGGGACTGAACCTCTTTGGAGAGTTTCTCCAAATAGAAACATTTTACCCCGAATGCTGCAGACTCACTATGCCACCAGGTTCAAACCCATGCCACTCCATGTTACTCTGGGCAAGTCACTTAATCCCCCCATTGCCCCAGGTACATTAATTAGATAGATTGTGAGCCCACCGGGACAGATACGGAAAAATGCTCAAGTACCTGAATAAAGTCACGTAAACTGTTCTGAGCTCCCATGGTAGAACAGTATAGAAAGTTAATTAAATACATAATATTATAACACTTAGCAGTCTATTTACTAAATATTTTCTTCATTTTGAGGCCCCTTTATGAAGATATGGTAAAATTTGCAGTTTCTACAGTTTAATGCAGAATTTTGCTGTGCAGGAGCTACAAATACAATGTGGTAACATTTGAGGCTTCCTCAGCATTTCGCTTTATAGGTGCTGCATTAACTTTGCAGATACCATGTAGTAGTGTGATTGGAGTTAGCACAGAAGCACTTAGTGCCAGATTCTGTAAACGGCACCTACCGCATGCCAATTAAAGTTAGGCACTGTTTGTAGAATTGTGCCTTGTTGTTAGGTGCCATCGACTTGTGTTCAAGTCCTAGCGACTTGATGAACTGCAGATCTAACAAGAAATCGGTTTTGTGCTAGTCCAGAAAGGTCCTCCAGCGTCATCCCCATAGCTGTTTTCAACGTGTCTAGCGATCTGATTGCAGGTCATCCTCTTTGCCTGGTTCCTTCGATCTTCCCAAACATGATGTCCTTCTCCAGTGATCTCTTTCTTCTGATGGTATGACCAAAATAAAACAGTCGTAACTTCATCATTTGGTTTTCGAGTGATGTAACCAGTTTGATCTCTTCCAGATTTGTTAGTTCTTCTAGCAGTCCATAGCATGCCTAAAATCCTTCTCCAGCACCAAAGCTCAAATGAGTCAATCTTCTTTCTGTCTTGTTTCAGTAGTATCCAGCATTCGCATCTGTAACCAACGCCTAAATCAACTTAGAGACAAGTAGGCATGTATATATTAAACCAGGGTTTTCTTGGCTTAATATATTTATTTAAAAATTTATATACCGCATACAACTATGCGGTTTCCATATCACATACATAAAATCTTGTTTTCCTCTGATTATCACATATAACATAGACATGTCAAGACATCGTTAATCGTCCCTGTTATAATTTTCTATATTATTCTCCCAAGGAAGCTCAGAATAGTCTACATGAATTTATTCAGGTACTCAAGCATCAACTAGAAAATTAGATTAGGTGCATCAACTGAATCTTAGTTCTTAATTTCCTTGAAGCTCACTGCTTTCCCCTTTCCTATTGTTTTTTCCCTTACTCGTCTTATTTACTATCATTAACTTGTATTTCTTTCCCTATTTTTTCCTTTTGTATCATATGTTTTGTCAAGTCAGTTGTATTTATCTGGTTTATTTCACCTCGATACTTGTAATTTATTATTTTACTGTTTTGTACATCGCTTAGAATTTTGAATAAGCGATTAATCAAATCCATAATAAACTTGAAACTTGATTTTACCGGTGGCTAACTGAATTCACATCCAAACTCTGACCAAATCCACATCAAATCACACCTACTTGCCAGTAGGTGTCGATAGACACCTCAGTGTAGACACCTACTTTGAAGTGGTAGGCGCCTACCGAGTTAGGTGCCTATCAGCTACCGTATTTTCACGCAGCTAACGCGCACCCGTGTAAAACGCGCACACGGGTATAGCGCGCAGAAACTATGATTTTATGTACAAAAACTTTTGTATACCGCGCTCACGCGTATAACGCGCATGCTGCCCGACTGTGTGCGGCCTGAGGCACATGGTCGGGTTGGGCCCATGTGCCTCAGGCCGCGCCCCCAGGTGGGACCTAAGGCTCCAGGGCCTATTCTGATTGGCCCACGCGCCTTAGGCCCCACCAGTAGGCGGAGCTTTGGGACGGATGGGCCAATCCGGCCTCATTCCGTCGTTGGCTGCCTGCCGGACAGGCGGGTTTGGCTCCCGTCTGTCCGGCCAACTACCAAAGGTACGGGGAAGGGGGGTGGGGGTGTCGTGGGGGTCGGCCAGGGGGGGGCGCGGGTCGGCTGGGGGGGGGGGTCGGAGGGTCTTGGGGGGGGCGGTCGTTGGAGGGAGGGGGGTTTGCGTCGAGGGCAGGAGGGCCTGGGATCCCTCCTGCCCGTAATGTAGTGCGGGGTAGGGGTAGGGGGTCGCCGTGGCCAGGAGGGTTTGGGCTCCCTCCTGGCCTGATATTGTCGGGGAGTTGGGGAGTCGGCCGGGCAAGAGGGCTTGGGCTCCCTCTTGCTCCGATCGTGGATGCGGGTGCGGGTGGGAGCGCGTGCGAGCGGTCGTTCGGGGTGGGGGGTGCGAGCGGTCCTGCTGGGGGGGGGTGAATCGGGCGTTGGGCGGGGTGGGAACTATGTAAAAAAAATTTTATATACCGCGCTCACGCGTATAACGCGCGAGGGGTATGCGCGGTAGGTAAAAACGTGTATAACACGCGCGTTATTTGCGTGAAAATACGGTAATTCATTTTTTTAGTCCTTTTCAATTGACTTTTAATGGCACGTTTAATCAGCACCAATAAAGCCAATTAAAAAAATTACACACACACCCCTTTTACAAAACCGTAGTATGGTTTTTAGCACCGACTATGGTGGTAACAGCTCCAACACTCTGTGAGCATTGAAGATGTTACCGCCATGGCCGGCGCTAAAAACTGTGCTACGGTTTTGTAAAAGGGGAGAGTAAGTTAGGTGCCTAAGTATAAGCATCTTTTATAGAATCGGGACTTTAGTGCCTCTTGTTTAGGAGGCAATAAGTGGTCTTGCGTTGACTGAAAAAGTACAGATTAGTACAAGTTATTTGTAGTACAATATCCACAAAATGCCATCCATGCCCATAACACACCCCCTAACACAAAAAACCACTTAACATGTGGTTTACTGCCATGTTGTTAAGTCCTTAATTGGTTTAATAAAAAGACCCCTTTGTGCTATGAGAAAAAATGCTTAATAAATAGGACAAATAGTTTTAATCTAAAAATCTAGAGCTGAGACCACTACATAAGGAATAAAATATTTAGTATTACCACAAAGAAGACGTGAATCTAGAACTAAACCTATTCTAATGTATGAAGTTTTATTCTTTTACATTTTTATATAGTAAAGGCCGTTAGTATAGATACTCTGAGGGCCATAATCAAAAGAAACGTCTAAATCCGATTTGGACTTAGAGCGCTAGTCGCCCAAAGTCGGCACTAGTAAATGTCAATTCTTGAAAAGTACGTCTAAACCAGTGGTCTCAAACTCGCAGCCCGGGGGCCACATGCGGCCCGCCAGGTACTATTTTGAGGCCCTTGGTATATTTATCATAATCACAAAAGTAAAATAAAACAGTTTCTTGATCAAATGTCTCTTTAGCTATAAATGACAATATTATTATTAAGACTTAGCCAAAAGAAAAGATTTATAAACTATAAAGAGTTTTACCTCATGCAAAATTGTCATTTCTGTAATAAGACATTAACTATTTTTTCTGAGGCCCTCCAAGTACCTACAAATCCAAAATGTGGCCCTGCAGAGGGTTTGAGTTCGAGACCACTGGTCTAAACTATTCCGTTTTTCGAAAATCATCTATAACATCCATGCATTTGATTATCCAGACCACCACAATGTCTAACTTTATATCACATTCTCAATCAAAAATTCGTCCAAGCCCCAAATGCCCAGAACAAGACCTTTTAGATGTGGAAGGGGGTCAGTATTGTGATGGACTGGCCATCCAGACATGGCAACAGAGCTGTTGGGCTCTGTACAGGGCACTGCTGTGAACTTCACAAAAAGGGTGGCCACATAAACATCTCACCAGAACTCCCTTATAAGTTATGGTGAGCCCCCTAAAACCCACTATACCCACCTGTCTACAACCCTAATAGCCCTTATGGCAATACAGTAGGGTTTGTTTGTTTTTTGGTGGACTCACATTTTCCGCTATGAATGTAGTGGTTAGAGTGGCTTATGGGCCTGGTCCTCCTCTATGGTTCACTAGCCCACCCCCCCCAGACTACTTAAGCCACTTCTGTGCAACTCTACTAGGCTTTCCTATGCCAGGTGCTGATGTTCCGGAGGCAGGTATGTACATTTTTATTCTGAACTTTGTGGGGGTGCAACAGGATCAGTGAACACAGTGGGAATGTGTGGTTATCTGGTCACTTTCAATACCTTTTGGGCACTTATGTATAAGTTTCGCCTAGGCAGTCTCATCAAACATTTGATTATCCCTGCAGGATGACTAAGTGTAGGTCTGTCCACATCCTACCCACATCTCGCCCTAACCACTCCTCCAAAAATGCCCCTTTCAGCTCTGGGCGCACACATGGCTTCAGAGGTCTAAAATGTCCTTGGATACGTCCAAAAAGCTGTTTCGATTATCGGCACTTGGACGACCTGTCTTTTAGATCATCCAAGTGCCGACTTAGGTAGGTTTTTAGACGTATTTAAGTTTAGATTATGAGCTCCTCTGTGTTTTGGATGTCTAAAAATCGGCATTCATTTAGACATTCATTTAGACTTTCATCGGCATTCATTTAGACATTCATATGTCATGGACAGCCAAATCCTGATATGGACATCTAAAATTGCTTTATGTCCATATGGCAAAGGGTGTGTGTGGAGTGGGCATATTTGGGGTGGAACTAGAGAGGGGCTAAAACATAGCATCCAGCTCCAATTACAGAAGAGGAAGAGATGTCCAGGTCAAAAAAGATGGATGCCCATATTTAGTTCTGATTGAGCAATTCTTCACTGGATGTGGTACAAGGAGTCATGGTGGACTCGTTTCAGTAAATGGCACCCAAATTTGGGTGCCAAAAATTATTCTGAAAGCTATTCTATAAACGGTGCTCTAAGTTGGGCACCATTTATAGAACAGCACATAGGGCCAGATTCGATAAAAGCGGCACCTACCGCATGTCAATCAAAGTTAGATGTCATTGGCAGAATCACGTCTATTGGCACCTAACTCAACTTAGGTGCCAGTAGGTTAGGTGACAGTATAGAAATGTTATTAATTAATGAATTAATTCAGGGTTTTCTTGGCCTGATATTCCAGTACCTAACAGACACACAAGTCAATCCACGTCAAAACTCTGCTCCTAACCATGCCTACTTTGTGTAGGTGCAAGTAGGCACCAGTAGGTGTCTTGGTGTAGACATCTGCCGTAAGGTGGTGGGCGCCTACCAATGAATTAATTTTTCTAATTAGTTTTAAATTTGTTTTTAATGGCACTTTCAATTATGAGTGCCAATTAACCAATTTTTAAAAATTTGTTAGGCATCTAACTCGGTAGGCATCCTGATCTAGGTACCCATCGGTAGGCACATTTCACAGAATCAGGGACTTAGTGCCTGGATCCATGTCCAACTTTTGAGTGGAAGGATTTATACCAACTGAAACCTGATAGAATTCCTTGTATGTAACTTACCCCCTCTTTTACGAATGCATAGCGCGGGTTTTAGCGCCGGCAGTGGTGGTAACTGCTCCAATGCTCATAGAATTCCTATGAGCGTGGGAGCAGTTACCGCCACTGCCGGCACTAAAACCTGAGCTATGTGTTCATAAAAGAGGGGGATTAGTCACAGATCTCTCAAATTCTAGAATTCTCCATGCCTCACCCATGTCCACGCCCCCAATGGCTTCAAAGTGGTTTCCATTAAAACATATTGAAAACCAATGAAATGCAGCAAAATCATAATACATACAACAATAATCATATTATAAAACACACATTTCCAGTTTTCCTTTCTTTTTTTTTCTTCTCTTTTTCTTTCAATCCCTTTCAATTTGTAATATGTTAGGATGTGGACTGTACACCAAAACATTGACAGAACAAGTGAATCTTTAATTTCTTTTTAAATTTGGCCAGTGTAAAGAGAGTCTGGATAGGGGCTGGCAGATCATTCCAAAGTTTTGGTCCAGTATACCGAAAAACTGATAACTGGAACGATGTCAGACGGATTTCAGATTTTCAGTTGCATGATATTAAAAATTTGGTAAAGCATTTTCATCATTTATCATTTATTACATTTAGGGCGGCTTTTACAAAGGTACGCTTGCGTTTTTAGCCCATGCATCAGATTAGTGTGCGCTACCCGAAAAACTACCGCCTGCTCAAGAGGAGGCGGTAGCGGCTAGCGCGCAGGGCATTTTAGCATGCACTATTCCACGCATTAAGGCCCTAACGCACCTTTGTAAAAGGAGCCCTTAATAGACCACAATATTTTGGAAATCAAATTAAAGTGGTGTACAGTAAAAAAAAAAAAAAAGAATCAAAACCAGAATTCCATACTAAAACAGGAAAGAATCGATCATTCAATAGAATACAAAGGATAATCACTCATTCACAGACTGTAATCTCACTGTTGAGCAATGGCATGATTGCACTGCCCAGATTATAACATAGTAAAAGCTGTTTCAGATAAATAGCATAGCACATGCAAATCCAAACTGTTGCAAATTAATGCCAGTAATTGATTATTAATGGCCAATTATTGGTGCTAATTGACTCATTACTCAATAAAATTGTTCATACAAGTTGGGTATATGTCCAAATTTGCACACTCGCCCCTGCTTTTACAAAACCGTGACGGCGGCTTTTAGAACAGGCCAGCAGGCTGATTGCTTTGCGCTGCTCCCGATGCTCATAGGAACTCTATGAGTGTCAGGAGCACGCACAGCATTCAGCGTGCTGGCCTGTGCTAAAATTGCTTTCACGGTTTTGTAAAAGGGGGGAGGGGGGGTCAGTTTTGAGCGTCAGATATAAAATTCAGGAGTGTAAGCATTTTTATGTCCCCAGAGGGCTCACAATTTAAAAAAACAAAACAAAAAGAAAACAAAATTACAACCAGTTAAAGCTCTCAACTGGCTGCTCTAACCATCAGGCTATTCGTCTACTTGGACACTGATGTGGCCATTTTATTATATGATTAAACTCAGAAAATTCTACTCCGTGCATCAATATTTTTAAAAACGTATTTAGACTTTCGTATGGGATCTCAGCGATGTCACCCAGTAGCGGCTCAAACTTTCATTGTTGCTAGGAATTTATACATTCAGTCTTTACTGATCTCCATATTTTAATCATTTTCTTTTAAATTTCTTGTCTATATAATTAATTCCAGTAATTATCTTATATGTCAAAACCAAAAGTATTTAACTGCTTAGCTTTTTTTTTTTGTAGTGAAGCAGGGGACATTTTCCAACCCTGCTCGACTACAAAAAAAGCTAAGTAATTAAATACTTTTGTGTTTGAAATATAAGATAATTACTGGAATTAATTACATAGACGTGAAATTTAACAGAAAAAAATTAGGATGGGGATTGGTGAAGATTAGATGTATAAATCCCTAGCAGCAATGAAAGTTTGAGCCGCTACTGGGTGACGCCACTGGGATCCCAAAAGAAAGTCTAAGTACTTTCTAAAAAATATTGATACACTGAGTGGTGTTTTCTGAGTTTAAGGATTTGGGATTCACTCGTGTAAAGGGAGTACAAAGTTGCCTACATAACTCATTTTATAATATGGCCATTCCTGGGCTGCCACTATGAATGATGTATTCCATTCATAGTTTAGATGTTTCGATTTGTAAAATGGATGTTCATGCTGGTCAGCCAGCACTTGGAACAGGCTGGTATGTTCTCAAATACATGAGAAATGGACATCCATATCTGACCTACAGACTTGGTAGTCGGATATTCTTTCTAGAATTTCATTCAAAATTGACCAAATCCTCCATGTTCCTTTGATTAGAAGGGGTACAGTAGAAAGGGAATTTGTATACTGCCTTTGACCTTCAAAGTGGTGTGTATTTGAGGATTTGGTGACTTGCGCAGGGTCACAAGGATCCACTGGGATTTGAACTCACAACCTCTGGGTGCAAAGGCAGCAGCTCTACCGGTGAGCCACAGCCCTTCCTGGCCATCTACTCTATTGTTTAGGGGGGTTCATTAGAGTGGACTCAGCTAAGTCAGCTTAGCCTGAGCACAGATTACAGCAGAAAGCATTCCTTGTTGCACACGCTTTTAACTAACTGATGTAACATAGTAAATGAGGGCAGATAAAGACCTGTGTGGTCCATCCAGTCTGCCCAATAGTCACGTTCATTCTCAAGGCAACAAGTCAGTAATTATTCATTTTACTTGCTAAGTTTCAGCATAAGATGTTTTTCCATACCATTACCCCCAGATAGGTAAGACCTGTACTCAAGACAATTTGAATGTGGTATAAAATACTTATACTTGGTTTACGAGCATAATTTGTTCCAGAAGCATGCTCGTAAACCAAAATACTCATATATCAAAGCGAGTTTCCCCATAGGAAATAATGGAAACTCGCTTTGATACGTTCCCACCCGCCCCCGAAGCCAGCAGCGCTGCTCCCCCCGCTCGCAAAGGCACCCCCCCATGAGAACCGGCACCCCCGCCCGAACAACGAGAATCTCGGCAAGAGGGAGAATTAGAAGGCCTTGAGCATGCGCAGATGCATGCTCATGGCCCGGCAGAGGCAGGAAGATCTTTAAGCGGCACCAGCACATCCTGTGGGCTGCATGCCGGTGCCAGACGGGGGGGGGGGGGGTAAGTTCAAGTTGTTCATTGCGGGGGGTGCCGGTTCGCACGGGGGGGTGCTTTTGCGAGCGGGGGGGAGCAGCGCTGCTGGCTTCGGGGGCAGGTGGGAACGTATTAAAGCTAGTTTCCATTATTTCCTATGGGGAAACTCGCTTTGATATATGAGTATTTTGGTTTACGAGCATGCTTCTGGAACAAATTATGCTCGTAAACCAAGTATAAGTATTTTATACCACATTCAAATTGCCGGTTCTCGGGGGGGGGGGGGTGCTCGCAAATCGAGTCAACACTCGGTTTGCGAGAATATTTTGCTCGTCTTGCAAAACACTCGCAAATCGGGTTACTCGCAAACCAAGGTTTGATTGTAATTGCTCTTGATCCTTTTTGCCGCATATGGGACAGAGACTGTAGATGCTGTACAGCATTGGCTACACTGCCCCACACTGCCCCATGGCTGGAGCTGCCATTACAGCTAACTTCAGAGCCTCCCCCCCCCCCAATCCATCCTTGCATATGCGGGACACAGATTGTAGAAGTCCATCCGGTATCTTCTTTCTTCCCTGCTGCTGGGCTTCTATTTAAGTATCACTCCTGCGCCTCATAAATGAAGATATCATTTTTGAACTGTTGAGTTTTGTGTCGATACTATCCTCTTTCTATTTAGGGATCCTTTGTGTTTATCCCACGCGTTTTTTAAAACTCTGTCACTATTTTTGCCTCCATCATCTCCGCAGGACGGGGGAGGCATTCCAGTCATCCACCACCCTATATGTGAAGTGTTTCCTGACATTACTCCTAAGTCTACCACCCCATGACCTCATATTATGCCCTCTAGTTTTACTACTTCTCCATCTCTGAAATAGATTTGTTTGTAGATTAATACCCTTCAAGTATTTAAACATCTGCATCATATCTCCTCTATCCCTTCTTTCCTCTAGGCCATATTCAGGTATTTGAGCCTCAGCTCATATGTCCCAATATCATTTCCGTAGTCTTCCTCTGGACCGCTTCAAGTCTTTTCACATGGCCTCCAGAATTGAACGCAATAGTCCAAGTGGGGCCTCACCGACGACTTGCACGGGGCATCAACACTTCCCTTTTTCTGCTGGCGATTCTTTTCTCTATGCAGCCCAGCATCCTTCTGTCTGCGGCCACTATTTTGTCACATTTTTTCACAGACTTGAGATCCTCAGATACTATCATGCCATGCAACAGCATAGTAAAGAGAGGGGGGGGGGCGGTCCGCCCCGGGCACCATGTTTTTGGGGGTGCAAGCACCCCTCCTCCTCTCCACCCTGCCTCTTCCCATTCCTCCCCTCCATGCGTGCATCCCCCCATCCCTTCCCCATCCCTTTAGTTGAAGTTGCTGTTTTTGGTGGTCACGACTCCCATCGACACTCCTGTTGACGTCACTTCCGGGTGCCGCACTTAGGAAATGATGTCAGAGGGATAGCTGACGGGGTCGCGAGGAGCATGTGGTTGACCGCCGTGAGCAACAACTTCAACTAGAGATATGGGGGAAGGGAAGGGGGGAGTGCGCGGTAGGCGAGATCGGGGAAGGAGCGGGGGTGGCGGGCGGAGACAAGGGTGGGGGAGGGGCACCGCCCCCGGGTGCCTCTCACCCTCACTATTCCACTGATGCCAAAGTCCCTCTCCCTATCAGCTTCTCACCCTATTCTATTTCTGCAATCAGGTGGTTTTATTTTCAAGGAGGTTTTCCAGCTGCTGCTGGTTTGATGTAATTTGTATCGATGTTTTGTTATTGTCTTCCGTCTGCCTTAATTGCTGGACAAAAAAAAAACCCCAACAAAAACTGCAGAATAAATGCAAAACAAAACTGCAGTAGAATACGAGGATCAGTTTTTGGATATATTTATTACATTTGTTTTATGTAAGTTTTACATGTTTTTATCATTTTTATTGAATAAATTCCTGCACCTTGTACATTCTACTGCAGTTTTGTTTTGGGTTTTTGCCTTAATTGCTGAGCGTGTTTTATTGTATTCCATTGTAATACTGTCGACTGGATTATAAGTCCAATCCGCTATAATAAAACCCTTAGCGCGCATGTGCAGTTGAAGCTCAGTGCGTCCGTGCTTCGTAATCCGTGCCTCCATGCCACTGCATGTGCAGTAGGAGCCTGCGGTAGTTTCTCCATCGGCCTCCGTCCTCTGTCCTCATGCGCATATGCGGCAATGGCTTCCCCCCTCCCACACCCCAGCCAGCCTGCACCTTGACAAACGGCAAATGTCCAGGCCTCTAGGAGTCAAGGCACCGCTGCCAGACACACACACAGGAAGGAGCCGGAGGTAAAAGGGAGGAGAACTGCAATCGGACATCTTGCCTGAGAGAGATAGATAGAAAGAAAGAAAGAAAGACAGACAGCGGGCAAGGAGAGAAACAGAAAGAAAGAAAGACAGACAGAAAGGGGGCCAAGGAGAGAGACAGATAGAACGAAAGAAAGACAGACAGCTGGCTGGGAGAGAGACAGAAAGAAAGAAAGACAGATAGAAAGGGGGCCAAGGAGAGAGACAGATAGAACGAAAGAAAGACAGATAGCTGGCTGGGAGAGAGACAGAAAGAAAGAAAAAGACAAACAGACAGCGGGCAGAGAGAGAGAGAGACAGAAAGAAAGATAGACAGACAGTGGGCAGGGAGAGAGACAGACAAAGAAAGAAAGACAGACAGACACACAGAAAGACAGGGGGCATGGAGAGAGACAGAAAGAAAGAAAAAGACAGACAGACAGCGGCAGGGAGAGAGAGAGAGAGACAGACAGAAAGACAGACAGACAGACAGCAGGCAAGGAGACAGACAGAAAGAAAGAAAGACAGACACGCATAAAGACAGGGGGCCAGGGAGAGAGACAGAAAGAAAGAAATACAAACAGACAGCTTGCTGGGAGAGAGACAGAATGAAAGAAAGACAGAAAGAAAGAAAGACAGACAGCTGGCTGGGAGAGAGACAGAAAGAAAGAAAAAGACAAACAGACAGCGGGCAGGGAGAGAGAGACAGAAAGAAAGACAGACAGACAGTGGGAGGGAGAGCCAGAAAGAAAAATAGACAGACAGTGGGCAGGGAGAGAGACAAAGAAAGAAAGAAAGACAGATAGACACACAGAAAGACAGGGGGGCATGGAGAGAGACAGAAAGAAAGAAAGATAGACAGACAGCGGGCAGGGAGAGAGACAGAAAGCAAGAAAGACAGACAGAAAGGGGGCCAAGGAGAGAGACAGACAGAAAGAAAGAAAGAAATACAGACAGACAGGGGACCAGGGAGAGACAGGAGGGCAGGGAAAAAGAAAGAAAGAATGAAAGAAAGAAAGAATGAAACGCCTCAGAGCTCCATTGTGCTAAAAGTCTACACATCTATTCTAGCACCCGTTAATGCAACGAGCTTAAACACTAGTAAATAAATAAATACTTCCCATTCTCCAATCATAAATAGATTCCGAGAGCAGTGGCGTAGCGAGGTTGAGAGGCGCTCCTCCCCATCCTCTTCTCTGTCCCCCACCTCCACATGCTTCTCCTCCGCCCCCTGCTGCATGTATGCCGCTTCTCTGGCACAGGCAGAAACTCCCAAACTGCTGTCTCACCAGCGTTGACGCTTCCTCTGATGTCACTTCCTTGGCGATGCACATGCGCAGCAGTGGGGGGTGGGGAAGGAGCAGGACGGGTGCCTGCGCCCTCACCAAGACAGTGCCCGGGGCATACTCCCCCCTTACTATGCCATTGCCCAAGAGCCTTGGAAACCTTCATACTTCATACCTGATATCATGAATTCAAAATACATATCAAGACTTGGCTTTTCCATTGAGATATTTAACATTATCAGTCAACACACTCCTTCTATCATCCTCATCTTTTCGTTTTTTCCTGATTTCCTCGGATTCAATTGTTTTGGGTTTTTTTTTTGTCAACCACACAGAAGACATGCTTTGGTCCCTTGCAGTATATCAAGCATATTTCGAACTTGTGGTAAATTTGAACCTATGAAGATAGTTTACCTGTTAACTTTTATTGATTTTGATTTGTGTGAAAAAATAAAATATTTCCTCTTCTTTTCATGTACTTGGCTCTTTCTCTGCTCTGTTACCAGTTGAAAGACTTAGAGTTATCATATGTAGTTTTCTTTAAGGTTTTTTTTTAAATTTTTTAAGGAAAACATTTGTTTATTCTCCCTTGTGCTCATACAGAATTATTATGTCAGTCGTTTGGAATTGGCCTCCTAGACTGTGTGGTATAACTAGTTTAATGTTCAGCTGCAGCCCTGTCTCTACTGAGTGACTTTCCAAGGTGAATGTTTAACTGGCTAGGAGGAGTAGTCTCAGAGAAAGTTTCCTGGGAAACAGCCTTTTCAATCACCAGCTAGCTTGAGTATGCACGTTGGATGAGGAACTTGAGGAGAGTTTGCAAAGCTAGAGTTACTTTGAGAAAGGGCTCAAGAAACAAACCAATACTGAGTCCGTGTTCAACGGGAGAACAAATGTAGTTCCTTCCTCTTGGATAATCTGCAGAATGGGGTTGGGATACTCAAAGACCAGCCACAAAATTACCAAAGTAACTCCATTGCAGAACAGAGATGTTCATGTCTCTCTTCATTCAGCCAACTACGGATTTAATGGAAATGTGAATACAAGTTTATGTTCATTTGAGACAATGGATAAGAGAAGCGCAATGTTTGAGAGACAGCTTCCGCCTCTGAGAGAAACTCTACATGGAAGATGTCCTGAAGGTAAACTGATAGCAAGTCGGGAAGTCAATGTTTCTGTTACTGTAAGAATTGACATGCTTGTTTTTATTCCAATGTAGAAATATTTTCACAGTGGCAGGATTATCAATAGAAACTTGGTAAAGAAAAGACTGAATGAAGTTATTATTATAAAGCATATCGTAAAAGGTCACAGTTTGAACAGTTAATTTCTCTTAAGATTTTTGACATGTGATGGGGTTGTTTCAGAAATAAAATTATAGGGCCCTTTATTAAGCTGCGTGCACCTAACATACCCCCCCTTTTTTTTTTTTTTTTTTACAAAACCATACTGCAGTTTTTAGTGCCTACTGTGGCGGTAACAGCTCCAACGCTCATAGACATTCGATGAGCATCGGAGCTGTTACCGCTGTGGCTGGTGTTAACCCCCCCCCCCTAAGGTTTTGTAAAAGGGAGGGCGTACTGTGGGATGCATTTAGGTGTTCTGCAGAAATGGCCATATTTGTGCATACTAACCCCATGCCAGAATGTTTTAGAGAGGTGGAGAACGGGCATTTCTGTAAGTCATGGTAGATGTTTAGACCATGGCCTGAAGCACTAAATGCTCTGATGCTCATAGGAATTCTATGAGCATTGGAGCAGCGTTGGAGCATTTAGCACTTCAGGCGTTGTACAAACCTCTAGGGGGAGGGGGGAGGGAATAATTGGATAATAGGGTTATTTATTTATTTTTTAAATTTATATAGAAATATGACAGCAGATAAAGGCCAAATGGCCCAACTAGTCTGCCCATCTGCCACTATCTCTTTCTCTCTCCAAGAGATCCCACGTGCCTATCCCAGGTCCTTTTGAATTCAGACACAGTCTCTGTCTCCACCACCTCTTCCGGGAGACTGTTCCACGCATCTACCACCCTTTCTGTAAAAAAGTATTTCCTTAGATTACTCTGGAGCCTATCACCTTTATATCTAGACGATTTCCATATAAAACATACATAGCATAAAATTAACATTATTACAAAAAGCTGAGTCATCATGATATTTCTTGCCCATTTTGCCTTTCCAAATAGAAATCTTTCTTTACACGAAAGCAGATAAAAATAGCTGCATTTTCAATAGTGGTTTTTTTTTTTTAATTTCAAACAACAAAAGGAAAAAAAACACGGTCTACAGTGAGTGGAACACAAATCAAAACAAAGAAAACTGCAGACAGATGTACAAAGATGCAGGCTAAATGTATTAAAACAAAATCATGAATGCGGTTAATGTTACCACCTTCAACCAAATCAGAGGACCCGACACGGTCCGTGTTTCGGTAAACACGCCTTCATCAGGGGTCCCAGGTGGATAAGGTATCAAATAAAACCGCAGACCAAAACTATAATAATACTACACACTGCTCGTTGATAACTGCAATGGTGAAACTGACCATTTCAACCAGTCAACACATAGTTGTAATTGCCCCATTTATGCATTCCACATTTTAACACCTGCCACACAAAAAGCAGCTGCTCTAGTCTCTGCTTATCACACTTTAGGCGGTTTCAAGTGACATGGCATTTCCTGGACGCAGTGCCCCACCGAGATAGTATAATATCAGCAATTGCTTCAAATATAAAAGGTAAAGCATTTGATGAACAATCAACATTGGCAGCATCTCACAATCAGCTTTAATTGGAGATCATTGAAACTTAGGTGCCTAACTCGAAAAATGATCCTGTAAAAAAGTAGGTGCCTAGCTCAAAGCTCCAACACTAAAAATGGGTGTGGTTAGGGGCGGATCATGGGTATTTTTGAGTTAGGCGCCTCTTTGTGAATTAGGTGCCGTTACACTCCGACACTGGTATCTAACTTTAGGTGAAGAAAACCCTGGCAAAATTGGGAAGTTCCTTACTGTCCCCCTACTCTAGAAATCAAAATGTAGTAAAAGTGAGTCAAGTATAGAACAATCAAGCCATTGTGACATCACTGATGAGGCTGGTACTTAGGCATTGGTGGAATGAAGCATTATGATGTCACAATACCAGCTCTGATTATCAGAGGCTGAAAACTTTCACACTATTTATTTATTGAATTTTCTATACTGCTCTCCCAAGATACTCAATAATTTTTCCCTGTCTGTCCCAGTGGGCTTACAATCTATCTAGGGCAATGGGGGGATTAAGTGATTTGCCCAGAGGCACAAGGAGCAACTTGGGTTTGAACCCACAACCTCAGAGTGCTGAGGCTGTAGCTTTAACCACTGCGCCACACTCTTCCCTGAACATGATAGCAGCAGTGGCCAAAATAACACTGACCTCACCAGCTGACTATTTACCTCATTCTCACAGTGGGTTTCACATTATACATTGCAAAACTGATTTTGCTAGTTGTGGACATGGGAGGTACAGGAAGAGACAATGTTTTTCAAAGGTCACATCTAAATCTTGAGCCTTATAAAGTAATTGTAGATTGTCATTTGTTAGCATGCATTGGGTTTGTTACCACACTTGAAAAATTTATGGGCTGATGCTCAGGACTTAATGCCGGAGCCAGAATTGTGCCGACATTAGGGTATGCAGAATGCACTGGGCCTAAGTGCCATATAAGGAATGGGATTCCACTAGACTGCCAGGGCCAGTGGTAACTAGGGGGTCAGGCTTGGCTTAGCTTGACCACCATGGTGGGAATCGGGCCGGATCAGGTGGGTGGGTCCACTGGATCACTAGGTTATTCTTTCTTTCCTGTCAGTGAGCCAATCAGCACACAGGCACTGACAGGAAAGATATCCCAGAGTCATGAGCAGCAGATTTCCTCCATGATGTTAAAAGGGCATGAATTTGCATGCTCATTACTTTGAGCAGGCCGAGCGGATTTTTCCACGCTGTATTCGCAGCAGAGGGCATGTCTAGCCGTGGCACACAATTTGCAATACACTGTTCTAAACAGTGCCTAACTTTGGAAAAATGTTTATAGAACAGCGCTAAGTGCTATTTTTCAGTGCCAGATTTTTTAGGTGCCACTTATAGACTCTATTCCATAGTGACAGGGGCAAAGCGATGAAAAAAGTTACATGAGAATAATGGGGCTGACATACTAGCTCAGCTATGCAAGTGGGAAAATTATTAGTGCATTAATGAAGTCCCCTTGGGAAAATTGACTACCGCACCGGGCACTGGCGTAGTAAGGGGAGGTGCAGGAGGCAGTCCGCCCCGGGTGCAAAATTTGTAAAGGCCGCGGTAACTCATCTTCTCCGCCACCCTCCTTCCCGACGCCCCCCCATCCCCCATCGCGTGCATGGGCCCCTTCCCTTCTCTCATACCTATTTCATTTTTCCTGCACAAGCAGCATTACGAACTCGCTGCCCGCGTCGGTGTCGCCTCTCTCTGACGCCACTTCCGTGCCCCGTGCCTAAAAAGTGACATCAGAGGGATAGCCGACACCACGCTGGCAGCAAGTTTGTGTTGTTGCTCTTGCCTGGAAAGTTTAAAAGGTACGAGGGAAGGGAAGGTACATGCTTGCAGCAGGTGGGTCGGGAAGATGCGGGGATGGCGGCAAAGAAGGTGGGGAGGGGCACCACTTGCCCTCGCTATTCCACTGGCACAGGGAAATGCCTTATTTGGGGCTGAACTGTTACAGAGTGATTGTCTGTTTCTATAGGTATATACAGTATATATATATACTTACACTTTACCTAGGGAGCGTATATGTGATATGTATAAGGAATGAAAATGAGAGGGAGAGAGAGAGAATATTTATCAGTAAATCAACAATCTCATGTCTCTCTAGGTGAGGTAAGTTGTTAAAGTTTAATTTATGGTGGTTAATAATTATCTGGGTTTTTTTTTTTCTGGTATGTGCATTTCTTGCAGGTCTTGCTGGATTATGATATGTTTTTAGCACTTGTGTTGCTCTGTTCCCATTAGCCTAGATTTTACACTAAAGATAACCTCAAAAGACTCATAGATTTATGTTAAACCACATTCCTGATTTGTTTTTCCATGCTTCTAGTGCCCAGGGCCATTTCTTATGACATCCTGTTGGAAACTGGAGAAACTAGCATTATTAAAAGGCATCCACCTCGAAGACTTCAAGTAAGATCAATTTTTAAAGGTTTTCTGATAAAAGTTCTTTAAGTGCAGACACCAAAGGCAGATGTACATCGGAGCTTCCCACCCCCATCCCGTAGACTCCACAGTCAATCCAGTTTTCAGGATATCCACAAGGAATATGCATGAGATAAATCTTCATACACTGGAGATTCAAAATAAGTAAATGTATTTCATGGATATTCCTTGTGGCTCTCCCAAAAAAACTATCTGGCGGCAGAATTTCCCCAGACAGATTTGAGAACCTCAGTTGAAATGGCTGATGTGGCTTGCACAATAATACTGACATGGGCAGACTGGATAGACCATTCAGGTCTTTATCTGCCACCATTTACTATGCTACTAAAGGTTTATTTGCAGTACTGTACAGTGATCTTTTATTTTTTTGTGTTTTTATTTGTGGTCGGTGGCTTTTTATGGACAAAATTCACTTTATAAATCCACTCTTGGAAAAAGTTCATTGGCTTCCGATTGTGCATAGGATCACCTATAAAATAATTTTGCTATCTTTCAAAACATTAATATCAAAAGTGCCATTGTTTATAGATAAACTTCTTATTCGTCCTCCCGCTCATTGAAATCTACTGACCAACACCCAGGGCCGGATTTAGATGAAAAGAGGCCCTAGGCTATTCCACTTATGAGGCCCTTTCACCTCCCATTTTTAAGTTTGTAAATTACATGAGAGATAATAGAATACATCATTACTGTGATATATATCAATATGTTAAATGAAACATGGTACTAACCTTTATTAAAAATGTGACACGGATAATAAATAAAAAAAAGTCGAGAACACTTATTTGGACATTTATTCTCAGCACCATATATAGTACTTGTAACAATAACTAATCAAACATAACACACAACATTGCCCCTTCCTATGTCTATAGTGCCCCCAGTGCGTCCTTCCTCACCTCACTCCCCCTCCGATGCCCGCCTGCCTCCCATCTCCCTTCCATTGAACACCCCCCCATGCCATCCTGCCTGCCTTCCATTAACCCCCCCACCCCCCATCCGATGCCAGCCTGCCTGCCTCCCATCCCCCTTCCACTGAAACACCCCCCCCCCCCGATGCCGCCCTGTTCTGACGGATCCACGTTTTGCCTCTCTCCCTGTGGGGCTGGGCTTTGCCCAGCTATTTCCGGACTGATGTCTTTCCCTCCCCGATCCTCCTCCCAGGGCGAGAAAAAGAAAGGGAGAAGCCGAGTCGGTGCCCCGTTGCGGCTGGAGCCGGTTCTGATCCTGAAGCGTAGAATTTCTCCTTATTTTCGGTTCAGTGTTTTAGTGTTCACTGTTTTTAGAATAGTGTAATTATAATTTTGCTAACAATTTGAATGTAGGCCCCTCTTGATCCTGAGGACCTAGGCTGAAGCCTAGTTAGCCTATAGGAAAATCCGGCCCTGCCAACACCTATTAACTATCCCCTCACTGAAGATAATTTTTTATAAAAGCCATGAAATTTTCTCTGTTACCACATCTCAACTTTGGAACGCCCTATTGCCCCGCCTTAGAAAGGAAAAAAATTCTAGACTGATTCATAAGAACAAAAGAATTGCCCAGCAGTCCGCTCACGCGACGGCCCTTAGGTTAAAGACCAGTGCCCTAACTGAGTCTAGCCTTACCTGCGTACGTTCTGGTTTAGCAGGAACTTGTCTAACTTTGCCTTGAATCCCTGGAGGGTGTTTTCCTGGTGGTTCAGTGTGTATCAAAAGTCATACCGTATATACTCGAATATAAACCAGGATCTTTGGGCCAAAAAATTGGGGGGGTCCCGGTTTATATTCGGGTCATCCCCCAGTGATAACCCAAAAACCCTCCCGGACTTCCTTGCGTACCTGTTCCCTGGTGGTCCAACGTGTATCCCGCCCTGAAATCCATTGTAAGGTAGAAGCTAGCGGTGCACCCGGGCTGGCACACAGGAGCAAGCTTTTCGTACTCCCGGCCAGCCCTGCACCGCTCCTTGATAGGCTGCCGCAAGTTCTTGCAGGATTCGCAGTTCTCACGGCAGCCTATCAAGGAACAGTGCAGGACTGGCCAGGAGCACGAAAAGCTTGATCCTGCATGCCGGCCCGGATACACTGCTGGCTACTACCTTACAATGGATTTCAGGGCGGGATACACGTTAGACCACCAGGGAACAGGTACGCGAGGAAGTCCGGGAGGGTTTCGGGTGATCACTGGGGGATGACCCGAATATAAACCGGGACTCCCCATTTTTGGGCCAATTTTTTGGCTCAAAAATCCTGGTTTATATTCGAGTATATACGGTATGACTTTTGAATTTTTCCAATGCAGGTTCAGCATACAAATAATTTGGTAGATTATTCCAGAGCTGAGGAGCTACAACCAAAAAAATAGTAGATCTTCTTGTACCTATTACTTATCCACGTTAAACTTCATTTGCCATGTCACGACCCATTTCTCGAGCATGTTTATGTCACGTTGCAGGTCTTCGCAGTCCCCCTGTGTCTTCACTACTCTGAATAACTTCGTATCATCTGCAAATTTTATCACCTTGCTTGTCGTACCAATTTCCAGGTCGTTTATAAACATGTTGAAGAGCACTGGTGCAAGCACTGAACCCTGCAGCACTCCACTCGTGACGCTTTTCCAGTCCGAGTATTATCCATTTACCCCCTCTCTCTGTTTCCTATCTGCCAACCCGTGCTCTTCAACATATTTATAAAGGCAAACTCAAAAACTTTCCATTTAAGGATGCCTTCAATCTATTTGTAAACCTCTTTCAAGTATACCAGGATCCTCCATATTCTCCCCAAACATAAGAACATAAGAGGTTGCCTCCGCTGAGTCAGACCAGAGGTCCATCTCGCTCAGCGGTCCGCTCCCGTGGCGGCCCATCAGGCCTAGTTGCCTGAACAGTGTCCCTGACTAATTCTGTACTGTCTCTAATCCTATCCCTATAACCTACCTCTACTCCTATCTATACCCCTCAATCCCTTAGTCTTCCAGGTACCTATCTAAACCTTCTTTGAAGCCCTTTAGCGTGCTCCTGCTTATCACATCCTCCGGTAGCACGTTCCATGTATCCACAACCCTCTGGGTGAAAAAGAACTTCCTGGCATTTGTTCTAAAACTTCCCCCTTTCAATTTCTCTGAGTGCCCCCTTGTACTTGTGGTTCCCCATAATTTGAAAAATCTGTCCCTATCTACTCTTTCTATGCCCTTCATGATCTTGAAGGTTTCTATCATGTCTCCTCTAAGTCTCCGCTTTTCCAGGGAGGAAAGCCCCAGCTTTTTCAGTCTGTCAGTATATGAGAGGTCCTCCATACCCTTTATTAGCTTCTTGTTCTTGCCATTATTGTTCTGCTATCCTGTTATGATTGTGCTTCTTCCCTCTATCCCTTTTGTTTCAAGTTGTCCATCCACTCTGTCCTTTGTAACGTAATCAGTATGTTTTGTGTCTTTTAAAGTGTACCTTTGTAAGAGACTTGGCTGAGGGGCTTCAAGGTAAAATTACATTATTCGCCGATGACGCCAAACTATGCAACATAGTAGGCAACCGCACAACAGATGAAAGCACAGTGCCCGACAAAAGCTCAATGCCCGACAGTGTGACACAGGACCTACTCCTGCTGGAGCATTGGTCAAAGACTTGGCAACTAAGTTTCAATGCCAAAAAATGCAAGGTCATGCACCTTGTCGGCAAAAATCCATGCAGGACTTACACCCTAAATGGTGAGATCCTAACAAGGACTGTAGCAGAACGTGTCTTGGGAGTGATCATTACCAAAGACATGAAGACTGCCAATCAAGTGGAGAAAGCTTCATCCAGGGCTAGACAAATCATGGGCTGTATCCGTAGAAGTTTCGTCAGCCATAAGCCCGAGGTCATAATGCCGTTGTACAGATCCATGGTGAGACCCCATCTGGAATACTGTGTACAATTCTGGAGGCCGCATTATCAAAAAGATATGCAGAGAGTTGAGTCGGTTCAGCGAATGGCCACCAGGATGGTCTCAGGTCTCAAGGATCTCCCGTATGAGGAACGACTGGGTAAGTTGCAGCTCACTCAAGGAACGCAGAGAGAGGGGAGATACGATCGAGACGTTCAAATATGTCACAGGCCGTATCGAGGTGGAAGAGGATCTCTTTTTCCTTAAAGGACCCACGGCAACAAGAGGGCATCCGTTGAAAATCAGGGGTAGGAAATTTCATGGCGACACCAGAAAATATTTCTTCACCGAAAGGGTGGTTGATCGCTGGAATAATCTTCCATAACAGGTAATTGAGGCCAGCAGCGTGCCAGATTTTAAGAAAAGATGGGATTGGCATGTGGGATCTCTTCATGGAGGTAGTTAGGGGGTGGGCCATTAGTGTGGGCAGACTAGATGGGCCGTGGCCCTTTTCTGCCGTCATGTTCTATGTTTCTATTTTTAATGATTGTATATCGCCTACGAATTTGATAGATGATCAAACCAAATTTTAATAAAACTTGAAAACTTGAAATCAGTGTCCTCACACGCTTTTGGTCTCCTGAATGAGAGCACCAGTGATGTATCCCATTTCATACTGTTTATTATGTTATGATCACTGTTGTCAAATGATATCATATGAGAAGCCACTGAAAAGCTCTCAGCCCAACCAACAAAGTTGGGGCAGTCTCCACCGAGGGCTATATGCATGTCCAGCAATTTTTTCATTCCATATTTTTCCAACAGAACAAAAAAGTGGAAAATTACTGGACTAAGGGCTCCTTTTACGAAGCCGCGTGAGTGGTTTGCTAGCCACTACCGCCTCCTCTTGAGCAGGCGATAGTTTTTCAGCTAGTGCGGAGGTTAGCGCGTGATAAAAAAAACACAGCTTCGTAAAAGGAGCCCTAAGTTTATAGCCATTGATGGAGATTGCCCCAACTTTGTTGGTTGGGCTGAGGGCTTTTCAGTAGCCCCTCGTATGTTATGAATTATTGATCCTATAATGCCTTGATTTGATTTACAGTCAGAAAAGGTAGTATATAGATGTCTGAATAGAGTAAAAATCATTTAGTAGAATTGAGTTTTAACATTATGCTATAAAAGGGAATAGTTCACCAAATTCCTCCTTTTTACCATATCAGCAGCAAAATAATTCACCAGTCTTGCCCGTTGTTTAAATTGCTCAGTTCTATACAAAATGCGTTTTGAGATGTCAGATGCTGCCATCTAGTGTCACTTTTAGAAAGAACACACTGTATTAGCAAAATCAAAAGAAATGGACCATATAGGAGCTATAGATGTATATACAGTATAATACATTGCTGTATTTGTATTATATTATTATGTGGATAGACTAAACATACCACTTACAGAGTCTAGATCATTAATCTTTCTTAATTAATTTTACCAGAAGGAACATGTGCTGAACATAACTTCATTTTGGTTCATTTTTAATCAGTTTTCATTACATTCTTATTTGAGAAACCAGAGATCAATCTTTTAATTTATTCTATTTGTTTCCATTAGAGAAAATGGGGAAAACTATTTTGAGCTCCACCAGTGGGGTTTCCATTCAGTTTTCATTAAACCTGATCAAAAATAACTGGTAAACATCTGCAGCAGGGGGAAGGGAACAGCACTTATAAAAGACATCAAGGAACATTTATTTATTTTATTTCTTTTACAAGTTAGAAATTTATTTTACTTAAAATACTGCTATTAATTCCAAATTCATTTAGAGGTGTACAATTTAAAAAATATAAATAGAAACACCCAGAAAAGAAATATATTAATTATAGAACAGACCTTCCCCCAAAGTATATCACCCCCTAAAATAACATTTATTTCCCACCTACCCATATACAATTTTAGGTAGGTTACAATAATGCATCAGAAATAATAAATTGGTATAATAAGAACACATATAACCACAGTAAAAACAGAAACATAAGGGAATAATATTCAGCAGTTTTATTAAGCCTGGATATTCAATGCCAAGCCATATCCAGGCTCCAGTACTCAATATTAAAGTACTGTGGCTAGCAAGAAGTTAACCGGGCACCAGTCAACATTCAACATTAGCTTGATGAATAAAGTTAGGACAGCCTTTTTGTGGTCCTAACTTTACGATAGGCCGCTGAAAAGTTCTCAGCCCGACCAACAAAGTCGGGGCAGTCTCCATCAAGGGCTATACACATAACATAAGAACATAAACAGTGCCTCCGCCAGGTCAGACCATAGGTCCATCCTGCCCGGCAGTCCGCTCCCGCGGCGGCCCAAACAGGTCACGACCTGTCTGAATCTCCAGAAGGGGTCCCCTTGCCACCTTGGTTTCCCATTTAAGTCCTAGCTTCCCATCGAAGTCCTAACCCTCCGGTCTTGCACATGCACGACCTGGTTGGGTTTCTATACTTATTACCTGGCTAGCTTTCTATACCTGTGTTACATCCCAGCACCTCTCTCAGTATCCCACGATCCCTTTATCCCTCAGGAATCCGTCCAATCCCTGTTTGAATCCCTGTACCGTACTCTGCCTGATCACTTCCTCCGGTAGCGCATTCCAAGTGTCCATGACCCTTTGGGTGAAAAAAAACTTCCTTGCATTTGTTTTGAACCTACCTCCCTTCAGTTTCTCCGAATGCCCCCTCGTACCTGTTGTCCCCTTCAGCCTGAAGAATCTGTCCCTATCCACCCTCTCTATGCCCCTCATGATCTTGAAGGTCTCTATCATATCTCCCCTGAGCCTCCTTTTCTCCAGAGAGAAGAGCCCCAGCCTATCCAACCTCTCAGTGTATGGGCAGTGTTCCAGCCCTCTTACCATTTTCGTTGCTCTCCTTTGGACTCTCTCAAGTACCGCCATGTCCTTCTTGAGGTGCGGCGACCAATACTGAACGCAGTATTCCAGATGTGGACGCACCATCGCTCGATACAATGGCACGATGACTTCCCGCGTCCTGGTTGTTATGCCCCTCTTTATGATGCCCAGCATCCTGTTGGCTTTTTTCGAGGCTGCAGCGCACTGTGCAGATGGCTTCAGTGATGCATCCACCAGCACACCCAAGTCTCTCTCAAGTCTGCTGTCTCCCAACAATGCCCCCCCCCCCCAATTTGTAGTTGAACAACGGATTCTTTTTCCCTATATGCATGACCTTGCATTTTTCCACGTTAAAGCGCATTTGCCATTTGTTTGCCCAGTCTTCCAGCTTGTCCAGGTCCCTTTGCAGTGATTTTCCACTTTTTTTGTTCCATTAGAAAAAGCGGGATGAAGAAAGTGGAAAATCACTGGACTATGTGTATAGCCCTTGATGGAGACTGCTCCGACTTTGTTGGTCGAGCCGAGAACTTTTCAGCGGCTACTCGTATTTGCTTATTTATGCTGGGTTTTACTAAATGGCACTAGAGGTTTTTAGCACGGGCTGGCGAGGTCAAAGCTCTGACACGCTTAGGAATTCTATGAGCGTTGGAACATTTACCTCACTGGCCCACGCTACAAACCTCTAGCTCCGTTTAGTATAAGGAGCCCTTAATCGGTTAGTGGTCTGAACATTGAGTGGTGTCAATATTAACCAGTTAAGTATTGGCTCCCCCCCAAGCTCCGCCACAGTCACTCTAGCACTAACTGGACAGTGCAAGGGTGTCAGTGCTGATATTCAGCAGTACTATTCATTAAAAAGCAGCTGAATTTCAGTGGATAGGGAGGCACTTGCAATTTAACTAGACAGGAGGCTCTCCTGCTCAGTAAAATTGCATTACATATCGACCCCCGTCAATTCTAAATAAAGGGCAGAGGATACAAACCATGACATGAACACCAAGGCTGTAGAAGAGGGGAAAAGCACCTCAAAAAAATGATGAACAGCCAATTCCATCCCTGGCTGTATTCCAATCCAAGCTCAAGACCCACTTCAATGAGGTTGCTTTTAATTCCTAATCCACACTCACTCTATGGAATTCATACCTGAGGAACTTCTCAACCCCGTACTTGTCATATTTGTCTCACTAGAGGCTGGTCTTGTCAGACAAATCTGATCAATTTCTTTGACTGGGTGACCAGCGAATTGGATAGAGGGAGCGCGCTAGATTTTAGCAAAGCCTTCAATAGTGTTCCACACAGGCATCTAATAAATAAGCTGAGTGCTCTTGATATGGGCCCCAAAGTGACAAACTGGGCCAGGAACTGGTTGAGTGGAAAGCGACAGAGGGCAGTGGTTAGGGTTACCAGATTTTCCCCGAAGGAAAATCCAGACCCATGGCCACGCCCACAGGCCCACCCAGATCCACCCCGTTCTGACTGCATCACACCCCATTCTGCCCCCACCAGCCCTGCCCCCAGATGGCATCCACACATGCATGGATGCAATGCAATGACATCACGTGCACGGGCGCATGTGCGTGACGCCACCAGGTTGCGTCTGTACATGCAAGGATGTCCCCTTCCGACCCAAATTTTACAGGAAGCTTTTCAAAACCTGGACAAAGTGCCAGGTTTCGAAAAGCCGTCCAGACCCCCAGACATGTCCTCGAAAAGGAGGACATGTCCGTGGAAATCCAAATGTCTGGTAGCCCTAGTAGTGGTCAACGGAGATCACTCTGAGGAAAGGGATGTTAGCAGTGGTGTGCCTCAAGGTTCAGCTCTTGGGCCTGTTCTTTTAACATTTTTGTATATGATATTGCCGAAGGGCTGTGGGGTAACATTTGCCTCTTTGCAGATGACCCCAAAATTTGCAGTTGAGTAAACACTCCTGATGGTGTGAATAACATGAGGAAGGATCTAGCGAAGCTTGAAGAATGGTCTGAAAATGGATAGCTAAGATTTAATTCTATGAAATGCAAGATCATGCATTTGGGCTGCAAAAGCCCGAGGGAACTGTACTGTTTAGGAGTCAAAGAACTTTTGTGTATTAAAGAGGCGTGGGACTTTGGTGTGATAGTATATGATGATCTTAAGGTGGACAAACAGGACGGGAAGGTGACGGCAGAAGCTTAGAAGGATGCTAGGGTGCATAGGGAGAGGTATGGCCAGTAGGGAAAAGGAGGTATTGATGCCGCTGTAAAAGACTCTGGTGGGACCTCATTTAGAATATTGTGTGCAATTTTGCAGACCGCACCGTCAAAAAAGATATAAACAGGATGGAATCGATTCAGAGGAAGGCTACCAAAACGGTCGGTGGTCTTCATCATAACATATATGGGGACAGACTTAAAAATCTCAATCTGTATACTTTGGAGAAAAGATGGGAAAGGGGAGATATGATAGAGATGTTTAAGTCTAGAAGTAAAAAATGTTATTAGCCAAGTGGTGGAAGCACCCACTGAAAAAACCTTTATTTACAGTGGAGAAAAAGCCTCAATCTTATTTAATATTTAGATGGCAACCCACTGAGTTTTTTAGCCGTTCAACTTCTGTATCATAGGCAACAAAAAACCTCCACAACTATCAAAAATGTAATTTACAACATGGGATATCACCCCACCACTGTGCGCAGGGAAAATAGGAAAAAAGAACAAGAGACAATGTTACACTTATCTTCACATCATGATGTCACTCTCCCAGAGCGTACTGCTCAATTCCAACGTGTCGATCTTCCTGCCATAGCATCAACAATAAATTCACAGCATTGGAGTGAAGACAAGTGAATCTGTATTCCAACAAGGCTCTTGTTTCGCCAACGAGTGGCTGCATCAGGGAAATTTCCAAAAAGCTCTCGCTCTCTCCAGCTCCGCACACTGCTTGGCTCCAAAATGGCGCCCAGGGGGTACCATGTCATCCTTCACCTCAGGCAGCAGATTGCCATGAGTTGCCCTTGGAGGGAAGTGCTGTCAGTAGAAGGGAGCACGAGGACAAAAGTTATGCTTGGGGATTGAGGAGGGCTAGAAAAATATGCCACCTATGGGGAGGGAGAGGAGGAAATAATGCTGCCTGTGGATGGTCCCAGGAAAAAGCTCTGCCTGTTTGGGGTGGGGAGGGGGCTATGTTTTTCTATATACAGTATGTGCATGGTATGGGGAAGTGCTGGTAAGGAGAGAGGAAGGGAGAAAGCTGGGATTTAGAGAAGGAGAAAAGAAGTGCTGGTGTTAGGCTTAAGGGAGGGGGGGGAGGGAAAGTGCATTCTCCCTTTCCTTATTAATGTGAATGTGAGAGGGGGCAGGATGAGAGAAATTTCCCATGGTGCTGGTTCATTTCATTTATAAAAATATCTTCACTATGTTAATATGCTGGCTTCATTTTCAGTGTTTTTGTAATGTATCAATACCCTCCCCCCAATGAAACAGTCAAACTGTACCCATGCCACAGACCATGGGCAATATTCTTTGAGAATAGCTGGCATCCACTAACTGTAAAGTGCTCTGTATGCCTTTTAGCACTATATAAATGTGTAATAACAGTAGGTCCCTATATGTAAGACATCAAAAATCTTAAGCAGTGAGGAAGGTCTGTGTGACACATCTTGGTTTGGAAGCCTATATAGAAAATCTTGAAGAAGAGGTTTAGGCCCAGATTCACTACAGATAGCGATTCAATCGCTGTTGGCCAAATCCTGGCTGATTTTGAAACAGCAATTGATTCACTGTCTTTTTTGCATGCAAATGATTTGCGGGGAGGTGCTAATCATTTGCATGCAAACTCCTGACTCATTTGCTCAGTGAGCAATTGAGTCAGGGCAGAGTTTCCTGTCACTGCTGTTAGGGCTTCTGCCGGGTTTTGGGGTTTTTTTTTTCATTTTTTTAATGGCAGAGATATTTTGCATGTATTACACACGCAAAATATCTTACCAATAAAAAAAATTGAAAAAAGCCCCCCCCCCAACAGCGCCCCCTCTCCCAACCCCCAAAAATGGAAGGAGGGATGCCAACTCCCTCCTGCTGTTGGGACCCCCCCCCCCCAACTCCCTCCTGACATTTGTGGGTCGTGTGGGGGGTGGCGCGTTTGTCAGGGGGGAGGGGGAAGCGGCGATTTTTTGACAGGTTCTGCCTGTCTTTTATTCTTTTTTTTTTTAATGGGTAACACATGCAAAATATCTGTGCCATGGAAAAAAAAGAATAAAAAAGACAGGCAGACCAGTCAAAAAACTGGCAGACCTGTCGGTAACTGTGTTATCGACAGATCTGCAGCAGTCGGGTTTTAGGATAGTAAAACCCAATTCAAAATAGCCAAGCAATTGTTAGTGAATCAATCGCTTGGCTATTTTGTGTGGGGTTTTATTAATTTAAATGGGAGGATCGAATCGGGTAGGAGATTGATTGGGCAGCAGTATAGTGAATTGGGACGGGGTCGGGGAACGATTGCAAAACCAGTAAAACTGGTTTTGCAATCATTGTTACAGGATCGGCAGGTTTAGTGAATCTAGCCCTTAGTTCTATTTCAGGTTAGCTTTCAAGAATTCTAATATATTCCAGTTCACATATTGTTGTTACATGTTGTAGCCTCAATGGTCATACACTGCTGAATGATATGAATTTTACCTGCAGAAACTTAACCCTGCTGAACTTTCCTCAGTGATAACCTCTGAAATGCTCTTAAAGAAGCAAGAAGCAGTGACTGCACGAAAGACAAAGGTGAGGCCCTTTACTTCATGAAAGAGAACACATGAACCTCAAAGAGTTAATACGTTAAAGAAAATCTGACATATTTATGAAGGCAATTTCTGAGTTCAATAGTCTGTGTAGGATCTGTGATGTCATAAAGCCTCACGGACCACTCACTCTCTGAATATCCTCTAACACTGATTGGTCTGTGAAACACCAGTGAGGCAGACACGGCTGTCATGTGTCAACATTAGCACAAAGAAGAGTGGATGAACACAGAAAAAGACAAAAAGGCCGATACAAATAAAAGTAATATTAATAATAAAAAATTTATTTATATACCACAATACCTCACGGTTCAGTGTGGTTTACAATAATAGGTAAGAACTGTAAAAACAGTGAATTTACACCATAAAACACAGTACATTATATATATAATATAACATTATGAAATGATTAATTTCTCTAGATTATACATATTTATCAAGTTTCAAGTTTATTAAAATTTTGTTATACCGCCAAATCAGATTTCAAGGCAATGTACATCAAAAAATTAAAAAGTACATATATTTAAAAATACAATCTTCTAAAGGCCTGGTAAGAAGAAGAATTTAAGATCAAACCACTAAAACTTTTGTTCCAAAGTCCTGCCTGAAATTAAAAAATAAAAGTAAAAGACATTTTTAATTTTTACTTTCATTTCTATCGGCCAACTGGGCTACTATTAAGATGTGTTATTTTTGCACAGGCCCCATTTTATACAATGAGATGTAGGCCCTCTTCTATCAAACCGCGATAGAATTCCTATGAACATCGGAGCAGTTACCGCCGCTGCCAGCGCTAAAACCCGCACTAAGCGTTCGTATAAGAGGGTTTTATTGCACTATAGACTTCAAATCTAAAAATTCTACTGTGTGTGTCTAGTATCAGTATAGAAATAAGTAGTAGTAGTAGTTTCCAATAAGAACTTTCGTAATATAATGTAAATAAATAATTAAGTTCAAGTACAATAAATATAAGACATTAAAAAAAACATCAAAACATAACACTACAATCAATCGTAGAGTTCTTACTTAACTCGAGCGCGATTATTTATCGAGAAATTTCTCTACAGGACATACATCTCTACCCTGTTCCATAATATTATTTATTTTGATTTATTGCCTGCTCTCCCAGAAAGCTCAGGGCAGGTAACAGAAGAACAAACACGGATTCTGAGAACGAGCTAACAGAAAAACTGGGAGGGTAAAAGAATAACAGGGGGGACCTAGGTACAATATTAAAGGCTAACAATTTATCATCAAGGAACAATGCACAGATTCCGTAGGCATAGGATCTAGGTACAAGGTGAGGCTAACATGTTATCATATACAGAGGGGAATCGGTCGGAGCAAGGGCATACATAGTTTAGGGGGCGGAGCCTCTGGATACACCGAGAGCATAGCAGGGCACGGACTGAAAAACCTGTTGGAGGTAAATAGAGGGGATATCAAGCCGTAGGGTAGTCTTGTACATAAAAACACACAGACACAAAGAATATTCACACAAACTCATACATACAAATAGTCAAGAGTACAAATACACATACATGAATAGAGGCAGAGAAAAATGCAATACGTGCAAATATATATGCACACTCAAACACAACCATGCACACACATATAAGCATAACAGAAATACACATGCACATGAATAAAAGAAGCATGGATGTACAAGCACATAAAGGCCTATTTCAGATAGAATGCAAAAATAGGTATTGATATCTCCAGGTAAGTATGATTCCAGTATTATTTTAGAAAAGGATCTGTCAAAATAGAGACTTTTCTGTAATACATTCAGGAATTTACATGTATGTTATGCCTATGTGTAGTGGGAGCATCTATTTTTACAATTCTGCTCTTTCTTTAAAAAAAAAGAAAAAAAAAATCAGACAAATATCCCAATGACAAGAAAGAAGGGAACAAAGCTTCTAAAGCTAATGGGTGAGTCTGCTTACGGTGAAAAGCAGGTGCAGGAATGTCATGTCTGCGATGTCATTAAGTTTTGATGACCAGTCAGCATGTGTGCTGGATGATCATGCGTGCTCATTGGTCAGACACCAACAGGGCAGCTCGGCTTGGCTAACTTGACACAGTCAATATCAGCACACTTCCATCCCTCCTGCAGATAAAAACTCAACGTGAACATTTATAGACATAGGGGCTCACAAAAATGCAACATAGCAAACAAATGATAAGGCATTCGAACACACTTACAGTCTGTTTGCAGTCCTGTTTGCGGCAATGGTGGAAAAGGAAAATGCAAGAAGCAGCAGGCTGGCGATATAAGAGACCTGGAGGCGGGTGCCCAGAACTCTGATGCTTCTGGGAGGCTGTTTTCAAAGGTGACAGGTCAAATGCGTGCAAGACAATAACGCGCAGACAAAAACGCAATAGTGCGCAAACACAATAGCGCGCGAGACAATTGAGCGCAAGTATAACTCAGCACAAGACAATTGAGCACAAGCATAACTCAGCGCAATGACAATTCAGAGCGCTCACTTGTCTTGCGCTAAGTTGTCCGCGCCTCTTTGTCCGCGCGCCATTGTCTTGCGCGCAATTGTCTATGAACCGTTTTCAACTACGAGGTAAGTTCTAAGGATAAGTTCAGCCTGCAGCTGGGTGATGTGGTGAAAGTGTTATCCAGGGACTCAGAGATCTCTGGAGAGGGCTGGTGGACAGGCCAAAATGAAGAGCACATGAGTGCTTGTAACTACGAGTACATGAGCAGAGACTTGATGGGCTACTGCGGATGGGCATACTGAATGGACCATTTGGCCTTTATCTGCCATCCTGTTTCTATCAGCTTCACAGTGAGAGGATCATGGGCCATGCTGCTCCACACCTGCTTTTCATAATAAAAAGGCTTGCCCATCAGCATTAGATGCTTTGTTCCCTTCTTTCTTGTCGTTAAGATATTTGTCCGATTTTTTTTAAAGACAGAGCATAGTTGACAATGTGATAAGCCAAATGGAATCTAGTTCTAGCTGCAGGAATTATGCTTTGATCTACTATATAGGATGGATATTTTATGGTGTGGTTTGTAGTCAGAATTGAGCTAAATCATTGTATTTTACCCATAAGGAGCTAGAAATGAGAGTGCAAACTGCCAAACAGACCTCTGGGACACGACAGCATTTACTCAAGAAGCAAATGCTAGAACTAAATCGCAAGCGACAAGAGGTAACTCCGTGCTAGCATTCTTTTATTGTTTGTATTTGTGTTGAAATCTTTGTGGGAGGGTACTTCAATGAAGCAGGCGTGAGCATTTACATACCAGTCACGCATGTAAATGTTCAGAATATGGGTTCACGCTGGACCTGCTGGATTGGGCCTATTTCTCATATGGGCATACATATTGGGGACTTTGGGAGGAGCCTGGGATGGCTGCACATTTACATGCAGAACATTTAAGGGGTATTCTATAAGTTATACACAGATCACCATCAATTAGGCACATATACGCCAGCGTGCATGCTTGTGCTTAGGCGTACATGCATTTCTATACTTGGTTGCACTATTATTCTATAAAGGAAAGTAGGCATCTTATAAAATAGGCACCCACTAGGGGCCTTCAGGGCACCTATATAAAGCATAGGCACACTGTTTTAGAATTACCCCCTACAAGGGCAATTCTCTAACCTAGATGCTCACATTTATGCATGTTTAGAATACTAGCGCGTATGTGCATATGTCCACACATGTCTAAACACGTGTTAGCAGGGCAATGCTAGTATCCTATAACAGAACCTAGGGGCCTATAAAGGAACTAGAACAGAAACCTACCATGTGGCCTCAGGGTGCCTAAATGGAGACGCCTTGTTCTAAGAAGTCCCATTGTGGTTTTGAGAGGAGATCTAATAGAGATCCATAAAATCACGAGCGAGGTGGGACAGTTAAAGACAGAACAGTTGTTTAACCTTTTAAAACAAGAGGACACTCCATGAAGGCTAAAGAGACTAGGGTTCTTCTACTTGGAGAAGAGACAACTGAGGGGAGATTTGATAGAGGTTTATAAAATACTGAATGGAGTGGAACGAGCAGATGTGAATCGCTTGTGTACTCTTTCCAAAAATGCTAGGACTAGAGGTCATGCAATGAAGCTGCTAAGTAGTAAATTTAAAACAAATTGGAGAAAATATTTCTTCACTCAACATGTAATTACACTCTGGAATTTGTTACCAGAGAATGCCTTGCTGGTGTCCGATTGACGAATCAGCTTGTATGCTCATCCAACACACATGCTGATTGGTCATCAAAACTTAACAGAGTTTTAAAAAGGCTTGAATAACTTCCTATTAAATAAAAGTCCTTAAGCCATTATGAAGATGGACTTGGAAAAATCCACTGCTTATTTCTAGGATAAGCAGCATAAAAATCTGTTTTACTCTTCTGAGATCTTGCCAGGTACTTGTGACCTGAATTGGCCACTGCGAAAACAAGATACTGGGGCTTGATGTCCCAGTTTGGTAACAATTATGCTCTTAAGTCCCAAGCCAGTGGCTCTTAAAGCTGTCCTGGGGGGATCCCCAGCCAGTCGGGTTTTTAAGATATCCCTAATGAATATGCCTGAGATAAATTTGCATGAATGCCACCTCTATTATATACAAATTTGCCTCAGCCATATTCATATGATTTGAGGAAAAAATAATCCAAATTATAGTTATATTCCACCTTAGGAGTCAGCACCCAAGAAAAGGTTTAGGGCAATATGCTGAAATCTTTCAAAAGAGCAAACCGAATGCTAGGAATTATTAGGAAAGGGATGGCGAAAAAAGACAAAAAAGACTGTATTGCCCTGTAGTGCTCTGTAGTGTGACCTCACCTTAACCTAGTAACATAGTAGATGATGGCAGATAAAGACCCAAATGGTCCATCCAGTCTGCCCAACCTGATTCAATCTAAAAATTTGTTGGTTTTTTTTTCTTCTTCTTCTTCTTAGCTATTTCTGGGCAAGAATCCAAAGCTCTGCCCGGTACTGTTCTTAGGTTCCAACTCCTGAAGTCTCCGTCAAAGCTCACTCCAGTCCATCTACACCCTCCCAGCTATTGAAGCCCTCCCCAGTCCATCCTCCACCAAACGTCCATATACTGTGCAAGTCCACCCAGTACTGGCCTTAGTTCTTCAATATTTACTATTATTTTCTGATTCTAGATCCTCTGTGTTCATCCCACGTTTTTTTGAACTCCGTCACCATTTTCATCTCTACCACCTCTCTCGGGAGTGCATTCCAGGCATCCACCACCCTCTCTGTAAAGAAGAATTTCCTTACATTGCTCTTGAGTCTACCACCCCTCAACCTCAAATTATGTCCTCTGGTTTTACCATTTTACTTTCTCTGGAAAAGGTTTTGTTCTACGTTAATACCTTGCAGGTATTTGAACGTCTGAGTATTGTGTGCAATTCTGGTGCCTTATCTCAAAAAAGATATTTCGGAATTAGAAAAGGTTCAAAAAAGAACGACCAAAATTATAAAGAGGATGGAACTCCTCTCATATGAGGATAAGCATATGAGGTGAAGGCTCTTCAGCTTGGAAGGGATATGATAGATGTCTACCAAATGGATAAATGTGAATTGATGTTTATTTTTTTGAAAAGTAGTAGGAAAGGGAATTTTGAATAGAAATTGAAAAAGTGCAGAACATGGGTTACTATGATTTATCTATTCTTTGTACTTTGTATTTGTTTGCATGGTTGATATTGAGCAATTATAACTTATAGGTGATTTGCCATAATCCGAACATCATGTATGAACTAATTCAAATCTATGCTTTATTAGACTAATATCCCAAGTGTAAATGTTAAATTCTGGGGATAATGGTAACTATTTCCTATTGAATTACTTGTCCAGATGAATTATTTGCAATCACAGGCAGAACTAAAGAGAAGTCTCCAGAGGGAGGCCAGGATCAGTAAACACAAAATGAGGGAACTCAAGGCCCAGAAAGTGCGAGAAAAGGCCCAGAAATCTAACGATGAAGATGAATATTTAACAATGGAGCATGATGAAACCTTTAATACAGACACCGGTAAGCAGTGTTTTTCTATAGAGAGCAATTCTTGGTCATTCTGATAGGCTTATGGTTTAATTTTATTTAATATACTGCCCTTCCTTAGCCAATAACAGAGTGGTTTACAAAATTATAGTTAAAATAGAAAGGAACTCCATATCCATGAAAGAAATAAGGGATAGCACAGAATGGAAAAAATATATAAATTTAGGAAAAAAAATAAAATAAAACGTTCTACAGATTGCCTCACTAGTAAACCCTTTAAGAACACAAGAATCATCTAACTGAATAGAAAAAAATTTCTGAAAAAGAAATGTCTTCAAGAGAGTTGTAATACAAACCCCCCCTTGATCTAGTTCAGTGGTTCCCAACCCTGTCCTGGAGGACCCCCAGGCCAATCGGGTTTTCAGGCTAGCCCTAATAAATATGCATGAGAGAGATTTGCATATAATGGAAGTGACAGGCTTGCAAATCTGCTCCATGCATATTCATTAGGGCTAGCCTGAAAACCCAATTGGCCTGGGGGGTCCTCCAGGACAGGGTTGGGAACCACTGATCTAGTTAATTCATAATGGACTGAATGAACAGAGGGAATTTGAAGACATTGATCATTCAAAGAGCACAAAAGTCTTAGTCCAGAACTAATAAGAGAAGAATGATGGTACTGGGATAGGATATGAATTTGTTTGAAATGATTTGGGAAATATTAGCGACATTTTTCATTTCATTTCCTGTCCTTTTTAGCCTGAAATGACAGGAACCCCCCACGTTTGTTTTCTTTCCTGAGCTGTAAAATGTGCGTATTGTTCAGAAAAGCAAACCTTATTTACGGCATTGCAATTTTTCTCTCTTGTGTGTCTTTTTATTAACCTCTGTCTCCTTGCTGTGTACTTTGATATTGCTGTACACTGCTTAGATATTAAGGGCTTGATATTTAGACTGTGAGAGGCAGCCCAGCTACCTCTCGTGGTTAGCTGCAAACCCGGAAATTCAACGATGGGGCCATTTCCGGCCACAGATATTGAATTTCCAGTCTAAATGCAGCTGCGGTAGACATAACTGGCCAAATCAATATTCATCGACTGGTTGAGCTAAGTCATAGCAGCCAAAGATAGGCCTGCTATTTAGTTGGGTTTACCATGTTTCCCCCAAAATAAGACATATACCGAAAATAAGCCCTAGCATGATTTTTAAAGATGCTCCTATATAAGCCCCACCCAAAAAATAAGCCCTAGTTAAGATCGACCCCCGAAGCCCCCCCCCTGAATGTCTTTGACACTCCCTAATTCCATCCCTGACGCTAGTCTGCCTGATTCAGCGAAAAAAAATCGGGCTTGTCAATTCTGCAACCCCCATCCCAGTGAGACCTAAGATACCTCCGCTCTGAGGCCTAAAGCAGCAGTGGCGGCAGCACTCTGAATGGGCTGCTTTGCAGCCTTCCCTGCTGGGGCCTTCCCTCTGCCGCATCACTGATGACGCCAGTTCAGAGTGCTGCCACTGCTGCTGTTTTTGGAGGCCTCGTAGGTTTCAAGTTTCAAGTTTAATAAGTTTTTTGATTAATCGCTTAATCATACTTCTAAGCAATGTACAGTTTAAAATTACATTTGTTGGGTGACAATACAATAAATAAAAGTACTTAAAAGAAAAAAAAACCAAAAAAAAACAATACAAGATTACAATCAATTTAACATACTCATAACATTAGGTAAGGAGGAATGAAATACAAATCTTTAAAGTAAAGAGAAAACATTAAGGGAAAAATACAGAAGGTTAACAAAATATCAAAATATAATAAGATAAAATTTAATAGGGTTGTTGGATATTAAAATTAGTTTTCAACTTTAGGCATCCTTGAAAAGAAATATTTTTAAATTACTTTTAAATTTTCCGAATTCTTGTTCTTCCCTTAAAAATATTGGAAGGGCATTCCAAGTCTGTGGTGCAGTAACCGAAAAAATAAATTGCCGTCTTGTATTTATAATTTTCAACGAAGGAATAGTCAATAGGTTTTGTTCATTAGATCTTAAAATTATCTTTACAGAATATGGAATTAATAATTTAAATAAGAAAGCAGGAGTCTTATTATAAAGGGTTTTGAAGGTGATTATACAAAGCTTATACGTAATTCTATGAATAACTGGAAGCCAGTGTGCATTTTTAAGAAGTGGTGTTACATGGTCAAACTTTCTAGATTTGGTTATAAGCTTAATTGAGGCATTCTGAATGATTTGAAGACGTTTTATTTCATTTAACGCAATTCCTTTGAAGAGAGAATTGCAATAGTCGATTTTAGAAATCACCAAAGAGTGAATAAGAATATTAAGTGATTTGGAACATAGAAATTTAGAAATAGATCGAATTTTACGTAATCTGTAAAAGGTAGTTTTCATAATAGTACTAATATAATCATGAAAATTTAGTTTATTATCAAAAATCACCCCTAAAATTTTTATATTATTAACTGATTGCAGGGGGACATTCTGTATAGAAATTGGAGTAACAAGAGGAAAACTATCTTTCCATGGAAAAAGCATAACATTAGTTTTTTTAATGTTAAGAGCCAATCTGTTTGTATCCAGCCAGTGATAAATTTGGTCAATCTCACTGTGGGAGGATCAGTGGGGTTCTGCTGCACAGGAGGATGGGAGGGAGGGATATTAAGATACTGCACAAGGGGATGGGTGAGAGGGGAGGAAAGATGTTGCACATGGCGGGGGGGGGGGGAGGAAAGAGGAAGAATTGGGGTAGAGGAGAGGAAGGGATTGTTGTACATGGAAAAAAAAGACGACATCCCCTGAAAATAAGCCCTAATGCGTTTTATAGACCCAAAATTAATATATAAACCACTGTTTTATTTGGGGGGGAAACACAGTATCTGGTCATTAGATTTAGGGCTCCTTTTACAAAGGTGCGCTAGCGTTTTTAGTGCATGCACCGGATTAGTGAGCGCTATAGCGTGCGCTACCAGAAAAACTACCGCCTGCTCAAGAGGAGGTGGTAGCGGCTAGCGCACGGGGCATTTTAGCGCACACTATTCCGTGCATTAAGGCCCTAACGCACCTTTGTAAAAGGAGCCCTTAATAGATCAGCCAGTGATACTGAATATTGGCGGTTAGCTGGCTTAGTGCTATTTAGCCAGCTGTAAGCCGTTCCCCGCTGGCTAAATGCCCCTGAATATCAGGTAGAATTTTTTTATTTGTGGTATTCTCTGAGATTTTCTTATTGAAATATTTTTTCACTCAATGAATGGTTAAGCTCTGGAACTCGTTGCCAGAGGATGTGGTAATAGAGGTTAGCCATATTAAACTTTTAAGCTATTTGAATAAGTTCCTAGAGGAAAAGTCCATAGTCTGCTATTGAGATAAACCTGGGGGAAGCCACTGTGAGTAAGGTGCATATTTCACCATCTACTGTGTTTCCTCCAAAATAAAACAGTGTCATATTAATTTTGGGCCCAAAAACGCACTAGGTCTTATTTTCAGGTAGGGCTTATTTTTTTCATGTACATGATCATCTCTCCCTTCCTCTCCTTCATCCCAATTCTTCCTCTTTCCTTTCTCTCCCCCACATGTGCAGCATCTTTCCTCCCCTCTCACCCATCCCCTTGTGCCTTCCCTCTGCAGCATCTTTCTATTCCTCCCTCCCTCCCATCCCTCTGAACAGCAGAACCCTTGCCCAGCTTCTATCATTCCCTCCCTCCCATCCCTTGTCAGCAGAACCCTTGCCCAGCTTCTATCCTTCCCTCCCCCCCATCTCTTGTGCAGCAGAACCCTTGAGCAACCCCCACGCAGCTGAACCCCCGCTGACCCTTCCATCCTTCCCTTCCATCCGAACCCTGCCGACCATGATCCGAACTCCGCCGACCACGAGTCATACCTCCCTCCAGAGCAACGTCGGGCTGGCATCACTGTAAACAGGCTGCTTCATGGCCTCCTCCATCGGGGAATTCCCTCCTCCGCATCACTGATGATTTAATCAGTAAAGTGGCACACGGAAGGCCCTGACGAGAGAAGGCCACAAAGCAGCCTGTTTAGAGTGATGCCGACCCGACGCTGCTGTGGAGGGAGGTATGATTCGTGGTTGGCGGGGTTCGGATGGGAGGGTCAGCGGGGGTTCGGCTGTGAAGCGAGGTTGGGCTGGTGTGGCAGGGGGAAGCGCTGCTGCCAGTGACTAAGGCTTATTTTCGGGGATAGGTCTTATTTTCAGGGAAACACGGTAAGTCTCAAATTGCCCTGTGAAGATTTTTGTTTGGTTTTTGAAATAATTCCTGCGACAGTATTTTCAGATGGTACTATCCCCTAATTCTATAACATTACTCACCCAAATGTATACTTGGTGTGCAACTTCTAGAGTTGCACGGACATGGGGCATGGGAGGGGCATGGCTTGTGGCATTTTCAAGATTAGCGTACGCAGTTTATAGAATACCATCACGTATGCATATAACTGACATCACTTAGGTACACACAGTTATGCCAACCATTGAGCTGACATAAGTGCTCGCATCTAATGTTAAATGCATAAATGGACACTTATACTAGTATTCTATAATAGCAATTCCGTCTGTAGTTGCTGTTATAGAATTCACACTTAGTACATTCTATCTGGGTACCTAACTTTAGGTACTTTTTCTTGATCTTATCCCTCTGTATCTGTCAAAAGAACATAAGAATTGCCATACTGGGATGGACTGAAGGTCCATCATGCCCAGCAACCTGTTTCCAACAGTGGCCAACCCAGGACACAAGTACCTGACAGAAACCCAAAGAGTAGCAACATTCCAGAGCTGAGATTGTGATGTCATAATGCCTCATTCTGCCAAAGCCTAAAAGCCAACATCATCAGTGATGTCACAATGGCTTGATTGTCCTATACTTGGCTCACAAAACATAGTAACATAGTAGATGACAGCAGATAAAGACCCGAATGGTCCATCCAGTCTGCCCAACCAAATTTTAAGTCATTCAAGTGATTCCATTATCTTTGGCAGTTGAACTTGACACGTCACGTGCCCCATAGGGCCATAGTCCGTAGGATATGAAACACTTCCGATTCTTTGACTTCCTGAAGTTCCACCATATTGCTTATTTTGTGGAATCATAGTGTGCAGCGTGGTACTGCGGTTGTATAACTGTATTCGTTTATTAAATTGCAACCAGATATAACTCTTAAAATGTCTAAACCACGAATGGTGAAAAGTGTAAAACGCAAGAGAGCTGCAACAGTTTTTAGGTCGGAATGGCTTGAAGAAATTGTTGAAACGGAGACACCAGAATCTCGAAATACAATGCGTGTTCGACTGTGTGAAATATTTACCTATGACGAAGACGATGGAGTTGTGTGTTGTTATTGTCAAGATGCCAAAGCAACTGGAAAATTCTCTACTGGAAAAATATGGGATGATGTTTGGAAACTGGACTTTCTGAAACGCCATCTATCAAGTAAATCTCATACCGACAGTATTAGGAAACTCAGAAGTAAAAATCCGAATTTAAGAGGGGGACTGGTTAACATGTTGCTTGAAAGCCCAACCAAAAAAGAAACAGGCAAATTAGTAATGAACGGAAGCGTTCTAGTCCTGATGAAATTAAGGTTCTTGTCGACAGTGTTGTGCTGGCCATTAAGATGAATATCTCAATGCTCTCTGTTCAAGATATCAATGAGCACATGGCGAAGTATGTTGGTATACCTGATAGCTGGAGAAGCAAAAACTATGTATTTGAATTTCTTGGAATTATCAATGGCATCGTATGGCAGACATTAAATTAGCAACGTATCATACGTTAACTGTTGATGAAAGCACAGAGATTTCTGTCAACAAGTACTTAATACTCTACTTTAAGTATCGGCCAGTCAATTCAAATGAGTATAGGACATCATTTGGTGGTATGCTACAGTTGGAAGCATGTGATGCTACATCAATAGTAACAGCAATTAGGGAATTCTATAGGAAACATGAACTTGACCTGAATAAAATGGTTATGTTCACCTCTGATGGTACCTCTGTTATGTTGGGAAAATAGATGGTGTTGCAGCACATCTGAGAAAAGACATTCCACATTTAGTGCAGCAACATTGTGTTGCACATCGGGAAGATTTGGGACTTTCTGATTCATGGAAAGAAGTAAAATTGATGAAAGAAGTAGAAACTGTAATGAGAACTGTGTTCACAGTGTTCTGTCGGTCTTCTACTAAACGATGAAAATTTCAAGAAATAGCATATGCATCTGAATGTGAATCAATTGCTTTCAGATCTCTGAATGAAGTACGCTGGTTATCTAGACACGTGAGCACTTAAAGCAATTATTCGAAATTATGATCCCCTATTAAAATATTTTGAAGAAGACAAAGATAATGATCCTATTGCAAAGTACTGCTATAAGAAGCTGAACAGTGAACAATTTCATATTACACTTGAAGTTTTGAATGATGTCTTATCAGAACTGGCTTCCTTAACCATGGCATTTCAAAAACGTGGTTTGACACCATTGGAAGCTTATCATCTTGCACAGGGTAAATTGAACAAACTTCAAATGCAATACTTAGGCAACAAGGTTAATTGGAGTGATAAAGTCAACAGTCTTCTTGACAACAGGATGAGGTCTGGAGAAAAAGTTTCAGTGGATACTAATTCCATATTAACCTTCATCAACATCCTATGTTTGCATCTGGGTGAAAGATTTCCTGAAAATGAAGTTGAAGAATGGTCTGCTTTTGACTGTACAGCAATATCACAATGCGACTTTGACTTCGGAAATGGACATATCAGATCTCTTTGTTTAAAGTATAAACAATTTCTTCCGGAGGAAAGTGTTATTATGCAGCAATACAATGACTTTAAATTCCTTATTGCAGAAAAAATCAAAAGCAATCTGATAAACAGCTTTCCAGATATGACGAAATTTGCATTTCAGAATGATCAATTTGCAGATTTAGCAAAATTGATGGACATTGGTGCCACATTCTTAGCATCTAGTTCAGATTGTGAGCGTGGTTTTAGTCTAATGAACAATTTGAAGATTAAACAAAGGAATCGTTTACATTTAGAGCATTTGGAAATACTGATGCGTGTTAAGAGTCACCTTCAAGATGGAGGCTCAACAGATCTTGACAGAATTTATTCAGACTGGATAAATATGAAAGATCACAGGGAAAAACTTGAAAACTAAATTGCTGTTATTTTCTAAATTTTAAGTATAAAGTACAATGATACCTTATTTATAGGTAGCGCTCAATGAAACATAATTTATGTTCATTGAAATGAGACTTTATGTTACATAAAGTGTAACTAAAATTACATTGTGTTTTTGTTAATTCAGACTAAACTCAAAGACCTGCCCATAAATGCCCATAACTGAACTCCGGGCCCTCTGCCAATCATTTTTATAGTGCACACAAATTTAGTTTTTCTTTAAAATGCGCACAGATGAAATTTTTTGCGCACACAGCCTATGAAAAATTAGAGGGAACATTGGTTCCAACTGCCGAAATCTCTGTCAAAACCTACTCCAGCCCATCTACACCCTCCCAGCCATTGAAGCCCTCTCCAGTCCATCATCCCCCAAACGGCCATATACAGACACAGACTGTGCAAGTCTGCCCAGTACTGGCCTTAGTTCAATATTTAATATTATTTTCTGATTCTAGATCCTTTGCATTCATCCCACGCTTCTTTGAACTCAGTCACCATTTTCTTCTCCACCACCTCTCTTGGGAGCGCATTCCAGACATCTACCACCCTCTCCATAAAGTAGAATTTCCTAACATTGCTCTTGAATCTACCACCACTCAACCTCAAATTGTGTCCTCTGGTTTTACCATTTTCCTTTCTCTGGAAAATATTTTGTTCTACATTAATACCCTTCAAGTATTTGAACGTCTGAATCATATCCCACCCCCCCATCCCTCCTTTCCTCTAGGGTATACATATTCAGGGCTTCCAGTCTCTCCTCATACATCTTCTGGCGCAAGCCTCCTATTATTTTCGTCGCCCTCCTCTGGACCGCTTCAAGTCTTCTTACGTCCTTTGCCAGATATGGTCTCCAAAACTGAACACAATACTCCAAGTGGGGCCAGCATCCTGTTACCAAAAGTGGCCAACCCAGGTCCCAAGTACCTTGATAGATCCCTGTACTAGAAAGAACATCAAAACTTATAATCAAGTATGGTCATTGTATAGTCAGGGTCTCTTGTTACTATACCTTGGCCTCTTGGGTTTTTATTACTACTCAATTAACATTTTACTACTACTGTAATCATTTAGGTTCCCCTTTATGAAGCCGCATTAGGCTGTTTTTTTTATCACCGGCCACAGTGATATTAGCTCTGATGCTCATAGAATTCCTATGAGCATCAGAGCTAATACCGTAGTGGTTGGCAATTAAAAAAAAGCCTAAAGTGGCTTCATAAAAGGGGGGCCTAAATTACATTACATTACATTAGTGATTTCTATTCCGCAATTACCTTGCGGTTCAAGGCGGTTTACAAAAGAGTTGTCAGGAGGTTATAAGAGTTGTAACATTACATAAGAATTGTCATAAGCAATACATAAGAATTACATAAGAATTGTCGAGAACTTAAGGATTTACCTAAGAATTGTCAAGAACTTAAGAATTACATAAGAATTGTCGAGAACTTAAGGAGCACCATGTTGGGTATTAGAAACATTTTAGATTGGATAAGGATGGAGTGTGTGGTAGGTAGAGTTATGGAAGGAACTGGTCATGTTAAACAGGTTTTATGTGTTTTTTGAAGAGTAGGGTTTTAGTTTCTTTTTTGAAGGTTTTGTAGTCTGTGGTCGTAGATAGCAGATTGGTAATTTGTCTGTGTAGTTTAGCTGCTTTGGTGGCCATTAGGTTGTCATAAAGTTTTCCTCTTTTGACATTTTTGGTTGGTGAGTGTGTGAATAGTGAGTGGATTCTCCTGTGCCTGGTTGTGGTGGATTGGGTTAGTCGGTTGTTCCAGTAGGTTGGGCTTTCTCCATAGCTTTGTATAGTAGGCAGTAGAATTTGAAGTGTATTCTTGCTTGTATTGGGAGCCACTGTGAGTCGTGGTATGCTACTGTGATGTGATCATATTTTTTCGATGAGTAGATGAGTCTTAGGGCTGTATTTTGTATTATTTGTAATTGCTTTATCATGGTTGCTGGGCAGGAGAGGTATAGTATGTTGCAGTAGTCTATTAGTCCAAGGATAAGAGATTGTACCAAAAGTTGGAATTGTTTCCTGTCGAAGAATTTTCGGATTTGTCTTAGGTTTCTTGCCACAGGCTATCATCATTCCAAGATGAATTAAAGCAAACTTTTCAGCTTATTTAGGGCCCCTTTAATCAAGCTGTGCTACTGGTTTCTAGCATGAGCCAGTGCAGTAAATGCTCCGACACTCATAGAATTCCTATAAATGTTGGAGCACCTACCTTGCTGGCCTGTGCTAAAAAACTCTAGCAAAGCTTGATAATGGGGGGAGGGGGGGTTAGTCTGCAGAATGACTTCTTTCTGAAAACATGGCAAAAATTAGGTAAATCGGAAGATATCCTGTTCTGAAGTACTATTATGGTCAGAATTCAGTTATGCAGAGCAAAACTAACCCTCCTTTTACTAAACTGTGATAGCGGTTATTAGCACAGGGAGTCGGGCTGAATGCTCCACGCTGCTCCTGACGCTTATAGGAACTCTATGAGCATCAGGAGCAGCGTGGAGCATTCAGCGCGGCTCCCTGCACTAATAACCGCTATTGCGGTTTAGTAAAAGGGGGAGGGTAAATCAGCATTTGCTCTTTGGAGAAAAAATTATGGAAATTCTACTACATCCATGACTTAAATTGGGCCATGTATTACAGTGCAGCTCTCAGTTAATTTTATAACAAATCAGGTTTAGGTTAGGTTAGATTCTTTCATTTATATACCACCTATAGCTAAGCAGAATACAAAATAACATACATAAAATACAAATAAAACAAATACAAAAAGATCAGTCATGATATAAAATTCCCACTATCCCCCCAAAACTATCTAATCTGTATAATCAACAAAATGTAGATCACTTAACAATCAAAAGCAGTTCACTCTTGAACTTTGCCTATTGTGCTATTCTGAAACCCACATACAGACTGTAACACTAAGGGCTCCTTTTATAAAGGCGCGCTAGCGGTTTAACAAGCACTAAACCGCCGGACGCGCTAGCTGCTACTGCCTCCTTTTAAGCAGGCGGTAGTTTTTGGCCAGCGCAGGGGTTAGCGCGTGATGAAAAGTCGCATGCGTTAACCCCGCTAGCGCGCCTTTGTAAAAGGAGCCCTAAGGGCTCCTTTTACTAAGCCACGTTAGGGCTTTAGCACGCGGAATAGCGCACGCTACATTGCCGCACGCGCTAGACCTTAACGCCAGCATTGAGCTGGCGTTAGTTCTAGAAGCGTAGCGCGCGGTGTAGCATGCGGTAATTTCCTGCGTGCACGAAAAACGCTAGCACACCTTAGTAAAAGGAGCCCTAAAGGATTGGCATATCTCATTCCATGCCCCTGCTCGCTGAATTATATGGGAAGTACAGTTAGAACAGTTACTGTGAGAATTATTGAACATCTAAGTAAGCTTCGACGACAAGATACGGATGCACCACTGGTTGGCTATTGGCTAATGAATTGTAAAATGTAGCAGGTTGAGTTTTTTTAATGGCCAATGACCATTATGGGATTGTCTGCTTAATGTATATGACAATAGTAGCACTCCCCAGTCACTGTTTTGACTTTAAATGAGGCCTTTTTCTCCACCAGTTTGAGTGATTTACTTATATTGTGTGGGATTGCTGCCTGCCATTTCCTGGAAGAGAATAGACTTTTTGGTTACTTTATTGAGATAATTTACTCTATCCTTCTATCATTTCCTTTGTGGCTATTGGGTTCAACCTAACCATCAGTTAGTAGACATTAAATTTACTGTCCTGCAAATTCCACATTTAAGTGACTGGGTGGGAGATTTTGCCTTTTTCCTGTGGCATCGAGAGCAATGCTGGATTTATCAATTAAACATGGTCAGACCTTCTAGGTTAAACCGTGAAATTGAGTAGTGGGCTTTCCTACAATAAGAATTTTTTTGTATTTACTTTTTGATGTCACATTTAAAGTGCTATTCCTTTAAAATGTTGTTCAGCACAGTCAGCTGTTGGATCAAAGTGATGTCATATCCTTTAAATGCTTCAGCGTTTTTTTGGCAGTTAAGGAAACTCGTATGAAGAACACACTTAGCAGGTCTCAGTGTTGCTGTCAGGAGCATATCTAAGTATGCTGAAGTATGCTGTCAAAGATGTCAGTTCGTTTTTCTTATTTTTTTTCCCAACAGATATATCTTTTGGAGACTGAGAAAAATATTTATAACACTTTTGTACTTACATTTTCAACCCTTTCAGCAGTTGATTAAAGCAGTCTAATGATTATTGTGGGGTTACAGGTTCAGTTCCCACTGTGGCTTCTTGTGATCCTGACTGAGCAAGTCACTAACTCTCCGTCGCCTTTGATACAAAAATAAATAAAAAAACGATTGTGAGTCCCCTAGGGACAGATAAAGTATCTGCATATAATAAATGTAAGCCGTTTTGGTTGTACCACAGAAACTTGTATATCAAATCCATGACCTTTTGTTTGTGTCTTGGATTGGCCGCTGTTGGAAACAGAATACTGAGCTTGATGGACTTTTGATCTGACCCAGTATGACGATGTTTGTATATTTAGCAGCGGTTCCTGGCTATCGCAGTGTTTTCCTTGAGGCACGATTGCATTTTCCACATTGTACTAGGCGGCAGGCACATCTGTGTGCTTTACTGCAAGTAAATTCAGTCTGGCTTGATTTTTTTTTGTCATTTGGTGCCATCTACTGGGCTACTTTTACACCCCTGAGGAAGTCCCTTGTAGCCAAAACACAGACCGTGTTGAGGTCCAGTATATGCTCTTATACAAAGGACTTTACATGCTTGCCACAATTTGTTTTATTCATATGTATATTTGTATGAATTTTAATTGAAATTTTATCATTTAAATAAACGTATCTATCCACACAGTGGTCTGACCAGTGTCCCTTCCCCACTTCCTTTTTTGTTTCTGATGTTTGTATATTAAGCGTATTTTTTAATTATTATCTTTTAGGCATAGTCCAGGAACGTGGTAATATATTTTATCACATTCGCATGTATATTTTTAATGTTTTGTTTATTTTCTTAGACTCCTGAGGTAGGCCTTATTGGCCGAAACACGACTCGTGTTGAGTCATCTACAATAAATTTTCTTGATATGTTCTTCTGCCGTCCTATTCTTGTCTCTGCCACTGTTCCTTTGTGGTACTTCGATTTGCAGAAGATTTTTGTCTTCGGTCTTGGAATTTTCCAGTATGGTGATGCTCATGTACTTATATGTACAGGGTACCTCAGCGTACAGTGAAACTACAAGAACGTGTCACTTGCATGCTTATTATATACTAGTAATAGATAATTGCCTATATTCTCCTATTACAGTTTATTGATATTATTATTATTATTTATAGGAGATTCTTGGAATGAAGACTTTATACACCAGTGTAACACTCCCTTGTACCAGCCACATAAGAGCACTAAATTGGAGTCCTGGTTTCTGAAGCACAGTGCCGACAAAGACCTGCATTATGATAGTTCAAGTGATGACTCATCAGACAGCTGGAAAAGGGAAGAAAGCCGGCTGCAGCGGAGGCCTGTCTTAATACGAACAAAGACAGAACGAATCCCAGTTTTTGATGAGTTCTTTGATCAGCAGATATAGTTTTGGGTTGTGAAACGCATTTTTAAGTAGGGACATCGAGTTTAATTATGGCGCAGAAATCGGCACTTTCAAAGAAAAACATGAAAAGATTGACGTTGCACTATTTTTGAAATCATCAGAAATCAGAAACATTTTTAGTAATACCTCGATCTGGGGTGGCATACTGAGGGATGCAGGGCCTTATCTGCATAAGTCAGTAGGGACTGAAAAGCAGGGACGGATATGTGCAGATAACACAGTCACTCAGTGCCAGGGCTGGCCCTTGACCAAGGGGCTCATTTTCAAAAGAGTAAAACATCCAAAACTTGGCATAAAGGGGCAGACGGATGTTTTTACTGCCAAACCCTTTCAATTTGCTATTGCCAAAACCTCTTTTCTAGACGAATAACTATGCTGTTAATCAGTAGTTCATTTAAATCTCAAAGGGCATGTTAAAGGAGTGGTGTGGGCGGAACTAGGGTGGGTTTATTGCTTGGATGTTTTTTTTGCCATAATCAAATATTTAAGAAAACGTCCATGGCACAATTTGGACTTCTGGGGCTAGACCTGTTTTAATAACGAATTAGTGCCAAAATAGTGTACTAATTGATCAGATCACCTGGAGGGATGTAAACATGACCCTCCCCACAATCCTCCAGTGGCCACAGACCCCCTCCCACCCCCAAAGATGCGAGTTAAACAGTACATATCTATATGTATGACAGCTTCTGATGTTATGGACAGTCCTAGTAGAGCAGCATGAAGGTTTCTGGAGTAGCCCAGTGGGTAGTGTAGTCAGCCAAAGAGATGAGGACTCAGGCCCATATCCCACTCTAGCTATTACAGTTATGGTGGAATATGTGAGCCCATCAAAACCCATCAAATAGATGACACCTGCAGACATAAGGGCTATTGTTGTGGTGTACAGTTGGGTCCAGTAGGTTTGGAGAGCTCCTTATACACTATAAAAGGTTATGGTGAGATGTGGACCTGGACCTTTTTATGTGAAGTTCACTAGAGTGCCCCCTAGGATGCCACACTGCTCTGCTGGGATGTCTGTGTGGTTAATCTACTGGCAATGCTGATTCCTCCTATATCCCAAAGACTTATTTGGTGTGTTTTTCCTTTGCATGTTTTTTGTCTTTTTCTTGAAATGGTTCAAAAAGATAGACGTACATCTGAAAAATGGCCATTAAAAAAAAAAACAAAAACCAAGGAGTTGCCGTACAGTGAAAGATTAGAGAAACTGGGCCTTTTCTCCCTCAAACAGAGGAGATTGAGAGGGGACATGATCGAAACATTCAAGGTACTGAAGGGAATAGACTTGGTAGATAAGGACAGGTTGTTCACCCTCTCCAAGGTAGGAAGAACGAGAGGGAACTCTCTAAAGTTAAAAGGGAATCGATTCCGTACAAATGTAAAGAAGTTCTTCTTCACCCAGAGAGTGGTAGAAAACTGGAACGCTCTTCTGGAGTCTGTCATAGGGGAAAACACCCTCCAGGGATTCAAGACAAAGTTGGACAAGTTCCTGCTGAACCAGTACGTATGCAGGTAAGGTTAGTCGGTGTCAGGACAAAGGCGCGAGCAGACAATTGAGCGCAGTGCGGAGGCGTGCGCCGAAGAAAATTACTGTTTTTAGGGCTCCAACGGGGGGGCGTGGGGGGAACCCCCCACTTTACTTAATACAGATTGCGCCGCGTTGTGGGGGCGTTGTGGGGGGTTTGGGGGTTGTAATCCCCCACATTTTACTAAAAACTTCACTTTTTCCCTGTTTTTAGGGAAAAAGTGAAGTTTTCAGTAAAATGCGGGGGGTTACAACCCCCCAAACCCCACACAACGCCGGCGCAATTTGTATTAAGTAAACTGGGGGTGCTCCCCAACAAAAACCCCCGTCGGAGCCCCTAAAAACAGTAATTTTCTTTGGCGTGTGCCTCCGTCTTGCGCTCAGTTGTCGGCGCGCGCCTTTGTCTTCCGCGTTGTTGTCTATGAACCAGGTTAGTCTCAGTTAAGGCACTGGTCTTTGACCAAGGGCCACTGGTCTGACCCAGCAGCGACAATTCTTATGTTCTTGAAAATGGCCATGTTTGGCACTGGATTTTTGTGTGTCATATCAAAAATGCCCCTTCACATCTACTAGCAGGCTAGAGTGCCTAACATTTCCTGTGCTCGTTCTATTACTAGTTTAAAGCAGCAAAACTGGGGTAAGCCTTCAAAATATTCCCCTGCCTGTTACTTGACTATAACTTCTTTCCTTGACTTTGCTCCTAGGACTCTTTTCATTTGTGCCTAAATATTTTCAATTTTCTATCACTGGACTCTAGCTAACAGCTCAGCTTTGAAAAGTGCTCTTTTCTCTGTCCACGTTCCACTTGCTTACACTGTCTTTATATGTCCCATGTGATCAGTAGCATAGAAAGTTGAAACAGGTGCCATCTTAGTGGGGGTGCCAGAACCTCTCCACCCCCCATGCCATGCTCACACCCTCCCTTCCGAACCCCCCCACCCCTCCCATACCTCTTTGAAATCTTAGCCAGCGCAAGCAACTACTCTAGCCTGCTGCTCGCACCAGTCTGGCTCCCTCTGAAATCACTTCTGTATCACGGGGCCAAGAAGTGACATCCCGTTTTGAAAGCTCACGATCGGAGGTTACACCCTGAGGCAGCATTATGTGAAACGCTGGCCATCGTTGGTGTTCCGACTGAGCTAATGACAAAAGATAAGTTATTTTTGAGTCAAATTACCTATATAAGTGTGACCACCTGGCGACATATTTATTGATTTTTTGCTACATTTGCACAACACAGAGCCATTTGGCCCTCGGGGAGGTTTTTTTGCCGATGAGGTTCTCCGCCTGAACACCTTGAGCCACAGCTTTGGTGGCGGGAGGGCTTTGTCTGAGGCTTTTCCTCCTGGTAGAGCCCTGTCTGACTCATCTTGTTGTTCTTTACACCTTCCACATGACCTTGTGAATGTGTTTATTGATGAGAAGATTTAAAGAGGTACAAGGATGGGAAGGAAGGTACGAGTGTGGCACGGAAGGAGCAGAGGGGGTCAGAGAGGAGGGCGCGGGAGAGAGGGGAAGTTAACGCCACCGCCCGGCACCTCCCACCTCCGCTACGCCACTGCATGTGATATTAGGAAAACAGTGCATAGAACTAAAAAGTTTGGTTTGCTTTTGTGCCATTGGGGCTTTTTCAAACATTTTTTTTTTCAGTTTGTTTCACACATTACCACATGCTAATTGATATAACACACCTGCAGTCATGATTAAAAACACATCAACAGGGGAGTGTGTGGCACAGTGGTTAGAGCTACAGCCTCAGCACCCTGGGGTTGTGGGTTCAAACCCACGCTGCTCCTTGTGACCTTGGGCAAGTCACTTAATACCCCCATTGCCCCAGGTACATTAGATAGATAGTGATCCCGCCAGGGCAGACAGGGAAAATGCTAGAGCACCTGAATAAATTAATGTAAACCGTTCTGAGCTTCCTTGGGAGAATGGTATAGAAAATTAAATAAATAAATAAACTTAGGGCTCCTTTTACGAAGCCACGTTAGCGGTTTAAAACATGTAATAGCACACGCTAATTTGCCGGCTGCGCTAACCGTTATGCCTCCTATTAAGCAGGTGGTAGTTTTTCGGCTAGCGCGGGGGTTAGTGTGCGCTAAAAAGGTGCGTGCGATGAAGCCACTAATGCGGCTTGATAAAAGGAGCCCTTAGTATACTACATTTTTAAAGGTGCACTGTATATAATTTATGTAAAATACTTTGGTTGTACCATAGAAAGGTGGTATATCAAATCCACTACCCCTTACCCTTGCACTGACAAACCAAATGCACACGTCTGATGCCTCATATTAGATGTTGCTTAACACTGGACGTAGCAAAATAGGACGACGAGAAAGTAAAAGAGGATCTCAGTGACTTTTCTTGTTGAAACTGACAACTGAATTATTTATATTTTTTGACTTTTGCTGCTTCATCTTTTTGAATATCAAAGGGGGCAAATTTTATAGATTGTAAATAATTATGGCCATAGAACTCTTACCTATCATGAAAATGTATTTAACAAATATAACAAGTAGACCACAGTAAATATCATTTATCTTCAGTATGTGATTAGTAAAGATTACAGGACTGTCCAAATTGGAAACTGACGTATTATTCAACGGAATTTGGACAGTGGGCATTATTCAGTGCCATTTACCACTGATGACTTTAGGAATTATCTTTTCGCAGATATCCTGACAAATGTCTTTCACCTTAACTCACTGCCTTTCGTTAATGATTCAAAAGATATTGCCTTTACTCTTGTCCATTCCAGAGTATAATTTCTCCTTGTTCTCTATCTGCTTCACAAAACCCGCTGCTCTTTGTACCAATTATGTCACTCTTTACAGCACTGACTGTAAAAATGCTTCAAATAAAAGTTCTCAGATCAATATTTAAATCAAGAGATAATCAAGTAGATGAATCTTCTCCCAGTTATATCTCACCGACTGGATGATAGCTGGATTTTCAGCGGCCCACAACTGAATATTGCCACTGAAAATTCAGGATGATCGCTTTGGCCCTATCCAGTTAATAATGGGATGACCTGGGGCAGAGTCTGCGTGGAGGTTGGACTTGGATGCTACTGTGATTCAGCAACATTATCTGGTTGACTTAAGACAGCAAAGAAGCTGTCCCAATTAATTGGTAGCTGAGTACTATCACTGATTATCAGTGATGCCTGTGTAACTCCCCAAAAATCAGTACTGGTGACTGGATAGGTGCTGGCTTTGAATAATCAGGCATACTGCAGCTGATGATGGCTAATGTTTAAAAGAACGCTGACCAAAGCGGATTACATAATGACCCATTGTAATCTCAACAGAATTTGAAGACAGCCATGGCCAAGTGTTAACTTTGTCAATATGGATTTCAAGTCTTATAGCAGTAAAAGGTAAATGGTTAATATTTTAACAACTATTCATTTTAAGTGCTCTGTAAGTAGATCAAAAAGAATATCTATGTTTACCTATCGTCTATATCTACCTGTTTCAAGTTTCAAGTTTAATAAGGTTTTTGATTGATCGCTTAATCATATTTCAAAGCGATGAACATAATAAAATTACAGTATTTAGGGAACAATACAATATTTAACAAAAATTGAGTCCAAAAGGACTATTAACAAACTTAACAAACAGATAAACATAAGGAAAGAAGGTAAGTGAACTACAAAATATTTAAAAGAAGCAGAACAATCAAGGAAAGTACATAAGGTAGGGGAAATAAAAAATTCCATGATATTATACAACAAAAAAAGAAATAGTCAGAAAACTAGGTAATTATTATCAAAAGCATCTTTAAAAAGAAACATTTTTAAATTACTCTTAAATTTGTCAAGATTGTGCTCCTCTCTCAAATAAATAGGAAGAGAATTCCAAACTTGAGGGGCTGTAACAGAGAAAATAAATTGTCGTCTCGTATTAATAATCTTAAGGGAAGGAATCATCAATAAATGCTGTTCATTTGATCGTAACATTCTGTTAGAAGTATAAGGAATTAATAATTTAAAAATAAATGCTGGGGTTTTATAAAGTAGGGATTTGAAAGTAAGCAAGCATAATTTGTATGTTATCCGGTGAGATACAGGAAGCCAGTGCGCCTTCCTAAGAAGAGGGGTTACATGATCGAATTTCCTGGTTTTTGTTATGAGTTTAATGGAAGCATTTTGTATAATTTGTAAACGTCTAATTTCACTCTGAGCAATTCCCTTAAAAAGAACGTTGCAATAATCGATTTATTTAATACTTCTTTAAATAGATTAAAACAATTTGCATGCCTTTCCCTGTGAGGAAGAATTAGAAAAATGATATCAAAGAAAAACTTATTGGTTTCTCTTGAGGGAACTTTTCTCTAATACCTACTGTAACGAAGAAATTCCGATTAGCTTTGAGTAGGACAGAGAAAATGGTCAGTAGGCCGGAAGCCTCCTTCACTTTGAGGCCAGTGACCTAAAGTGTGCTGAACATGGCCAAAGTATGCACAAAACCCCACATTTATTGCAAGCATTAATAGATGTTGTTAGCAACATGCAGATATATATAAATGGTAAAACATGCATGCATCTTACTTATGTTCATTTTCTCACAATAGCACATTTGTTTATGTTTTAAGTTTGTACTAACCGTTAATAAAGTGTTTTCACAACAATGCATTTCAAGACCTCATTAGCATGATATAAGCTACATTAAGATAATTAAAACCATGGTGAAAGTGCTTTAAAAGTGCACTTTTCATGCATGCTCAAGTTTATGAGTTTAAGTGAACTTGGTTTCTTTGTTTTGAAAGTGGTGCCTGATTAATAGTCTATAGCAGAGGTGTCAAATGCCGGTCCTCGAGGACCGCAATCCAGGCAGATTTTCAGGATTCCCCCAATGAATATGCATGAGATATATTAGCATACAATGAAAGCAGTGCATGCAAACAAATCTCATACATATTCATTGGGGAAATCCTAAAATCCTGACTGGATTGTGACCCTAACACATCTCGATAAAAAGGGGCCTATAGTAATTTTTTATGCTGTTAAAGTCAAATTTCAGCCTGAGGTCTGTGGGTTCTCTTTATTTACAGTCTATGTTTTGTGGTTTCCAAGGGACTAGGTGTGTTAGCCAATTCCTTAGTGGTGTTATTCATAAGACACTAGCCATGATAGAGAAATGGAAATTGTCTCTAAAAAACAACATTAAAAATGTCCATGGTTTGAAAATAAAGATGTTCCAATAAAAAGCCAACAGCATTATTTTATAGGGTAGAAACTCAGTACATGCCTTTAGTATTTTTCAAAAGAGCAACATGGGAACTAATATTTAGGGATGGACAAAATGGCACTCTTGTGAGAGGACATTTTATCTGGGCTCATGCTTCTTCTGTGATGTTCATTAAGGGGAAGTGCTAGCTCTATACCCCTCCAATGCACAGCAGTTCCTGCAGTTGTGGCAAACTGCCGTCAACAAAGTAATCTCCCAATAGTGTTTGAGCTCACTTGATGCAGATGGGGAGCTGCTTGGAGTGGTGACTTCCAAGGCAGAGGAGATATCATTAAGTCCAGGTGAGTGGACAGCCTGGCCTGCTCCTGGGATGGACTCTCAAGCTTGGTGTGTTCAACACTAGTGAACATTGAAGATGCTCATCAGGTGTCAGAGAGGGGTCTCCCTGCTTTGCTCCCGAGCTGAGCTGATTATGTTGGTCAGTGGGCTCAAGCAGCAGGCACAGATGAACCAAGGAACTATGGTCAACAACAATCAAATGGAGCTATTTTGATTGATATGCCACTATTACGTCTGGTACTGCTGCTGCTAATATAGGCCCTCTTTTACTAAGCCTCTGTAGGTTTCCACTGCAGCCCGGGGGCACTAAATTCTATGAGCGTTGGAGCAATGTCGGAACATTTAGCACCCTGGGCCATTGAACCATGGCTTAGTAAAAGGGGAGATAATGATTTTCTCCTTGAAGAAGTCAGTGGTTGTCTCTTTAGAAAGTGTATGAAGGGATATTTTGAGATTTGAAAAAAAAAAAAAAAATCTATTTCTCCTGTTACTGTAGTTACTTTGGATGTTCAGCCTACAATCATGGTGCAATTAAGTGAAATGAAATCCTACAAAGATAGAACGGGAAAATTGGAAACATAATAACAAAGAATATGATGCAGATAAAGACCTGCATGATCCATCCAGTCTGCCCAATAAGGTGGTAGAGTTATCTGCCACTCCATGCTGATTGCACCCTTCTATGCCATGTTTGAAGCATAAATATTATTTAAGTTTTGTCTTAATTTCATTCTCTTTACATTCCTGGAAAAGATTTGTTTGTATATTCATACCTGTCAAGTATTTAAACATCTGCCTCATATCTCCCTGTTCCTCCTCTCCTCTATGGCATAGCTATTCAGGTCTTCGTCTGTACTTATACATCTTGGCTTAGATTTTGTAATGGTGCCTAAATCGGCTGGTGCCTACAAAAACAGCACTGGCTGTGTGTCAATCACGCTTAGGCGCTGGTAGAGTAGGCCAGAGTTTTAAAGGCCTACATTTCTGGCACCTATGTTTTCGATTCTTCACTTACATTTAAGGACCAACTAAACTCGCTTATTAAAAAGTGTTTTTTCAGCCTCCGTGCTCAGAGAAGAGTGAGAGCACTCTTTCACCAACAACACTTCTCTGTATTGGTTCAAGCAATCGTTTTGTCAAGGTTCGATCACTGCAACTCAGTGTATTTGGGTCTTTCAAAGGTCAGTCTGCAGAGACTTCAATTAATACAGAACACTGCAGCTAAACTTATTTTCGGTAAGAGTAAATTCGACCACTTAACCCCTCTGCTTAAAGAATTATATTGGCTTCTAGTGTATCTCAGAATTCAATTGAAGTGCATTTAAGATCTTATTTGGCATTTTCGCAACTTTGATTCCTTTAAACTGGAACGTTCATCGATCTCATCTTGCCAGAAGTTCTCAAAAATTAAAACTTACATTTCCCTCTCTCAGTGGTAAAAGCAGAACCTTTAAGAGATTTAGTCATTCTTTTGCTTTTAAATTAACCAAATTCTGGAATGCTTTACTGCTTACATTAAGAAGTTTAGATTCTTTATTCCAGAAAGTTCTGAAAACGTTTTTGTTTGCTAAACATTTTGGAAATTAATTATTTCAGTCTACTTTTCCATGTCAAGTTTATGTATTATGTATTACATTATTGTTAACCGAGTCGAGCTCCTCTCGGTTGATGATTCGGTCTATAAAACTAAGTTTTAGTTGAGTTTAGAATCACGAAGGTCATCTCCGCCCCTAGCCATGCCTACTTTGACCTTAGACACCGCTAGACGCCATGCTGCAGGTGCGATTCTGGCACCTACTCTTGTATCTCCCAATGCCTACTTTATTTTAATGACTTTTTAATTGGTTTTAAACGGTGTGGTCAATTATCACACCGATTAAAGCCAATGAAAGCAGTTAAGTTAGGTGCTGGTAGGCATGATCTTGGCGCCTAACTTACAGCACCGTTTACAGCATCCAGGCCCTTATGCTGCAAATCCCATACCATTTTTGTCATTTTCCTCTGGACCACTTGACGTATTTTCATGTCCTTATCAAGATGCAACCTCCAAAACGAAATATAGTACCTCAAATGGGGCCTCACCATGACTTGTACAGGGAACTTAACACCTCCTCTCTTCTGCTCATTGTGCCTCTTTGTATGCAGCCCAACTTGCTACCTTGAGATTCTCAGGCATTGTCACCCTGTCATTCCTCTCCCATGCATAGGCTTCTGCCCTCTATTAGACACAACTCATTTAGATTTCTATACCTCAAGTGCATCACTCTGTACTTATTCACATTAAATTTTAACTGCCAAACTTTAGACCGTACCTCTAAACTTTGTAGATCATTTTTCATGTTGTTTATTCCTTCTGGGGTGTCCATTCTAAGGCAAACGTGTAAAAAAACTCAGGAAACCCAGATAGAGTTAAAGATAAACACTAGGGAGAGAGAGGGGCTCAAGTTACCTGAAGGAGAGGAGACATTTGGTATCCCAACTTAGGATATGTTACAGAAGAAAGGAGGAAGAATATCCTTAATGTTAGATACAGTTTCTCAGTTATGACAGTGCAGTTAGCCCTGATCAGTAAATGAGTGATTGCTAGTGATGGAAGAGCAGAACAGATATTTATCCTGTCTCTGTAATTTTTTAAATAAACATAGAAAGAGCCAACAGAAGGAATTAACTTCTCAGCTTATCTAAGGAAAAGCAGTAAACAAATGTCCTGAAATGTGCTTTTGCCTGATAAAAGTATCTTTTCTACTTTGCTGCTTCTTTAAATACAAGGGATCTTCAAAACGTTTCCACACTTTTATTTTTTTAAACACTATTTATGAAAGCAAATTACAAGTACAAAACGTCACAGTATAATAAAAGCCAAACACATTGCTGAGAAGTAAAGTCACTTGCTATAATCAGATGACCAGACCCTGCACGCGCCGTGTTTCAGCAATATTTGACTTCTTCAGGAATCCTTGAGTACAGCTATGATAACGGCACCTTCACAGAAACATCTGTGAGGAAGTGTTCCGATGCTCCAATCGTGCTGGCTACAAATCGAAAGCTGTTCAGCTCTATGACCCTTCCTCTCCTCAGAGGTTCTTGGCGCATGTCCCATCCTTGTGTATATAAAGTCAAAGAGCTGGCCACGAGCAAAACTCAAACAGTTCTACCAAGTGGTCACACTAGGAAATTTATTGAAATGACCCCATATGGACCGTGTTTCGGACAATGCCTGTATCAAGGGATAGAAACCAGGGTCTTTAACAAATATATGTGTGCAAAGTAATAGTAATGTGTGGCAGTTATCGACACAAAGATATGATTCACGTAGAATTCAACATGATTTCATAAGATGGAAAAATATGTTCCAAAAGACAGCTTAATTCATAAAAGGTATTTCCTATTAGCACAAATGGGAGACATTTTTTCGGAAACTTAGTCCAGAGTACCAGAGATTACCATAGAAACAAAGAACATCAAGCTACAAAAAAGACCATATGGTCTATCCAAACTACCCATCTTCACCAGCTGCTCAGCTCTACAATCCTTTCCTCTCCTCAGAGATCCGTGGTATATGCCCCAACCTAGTTGCGGCATCAGCTCCATTTCTGATATGCCTTTGTTTCTGGTCAGACTCCTCCTCACATCATTACATACACCTCTGGCCAAAGTACTGAAACATCTGAGAGGTCTGTTCATCCCTTGTCTTCTGGGGTTCTGAAGGGTGACTGAGTACAGTTGAAATGTTGCCATTTTTACAGCTGTCACACATGGGGGAAATATGCACTATGTTCAAAACAATTTTGCCATGTTTCAATTTAAAAAAATAAAAACAAAAATACTGCTGCTCATAAATAAAGAGATTTGCAATGTACACACTCCATGACAAGAGCTCATTATATTAAAGAAAGTGTTAGTATGACTTTTGTTGTCAAAATTCAATACAAAAATTTTTGAACTTAAAAAAAAAAAAATACTGCTGCTCAGTACTCATAAACATTTCTTGGTGTATAATATTCTGTCTGCTCACATTCCTACCAGTTTATCATGTGTTCTGCTTACATGTAAGGTTTTTCATCATCCTCAATGAACGGTATAAATACTGGGTAAGATACACTTAAGGACCTTTTAAGCCCCATTTTGTATAGAGGCTGAATATAGGAAACAGGATGTTCAGGTTAGGATGTTCACATTGTCCAATAGGAGGGAATATTTTTTCACTCAGAGAATAGTTAAGCTCTGGAACGCATTGCCAGAGGTTGTGGTAAGAACGGATAGCGAGCTGGTTTTAAGAAATGTTTGGACCATTTCCTGGAGGAAAAGCTCATAGTCTGTTATTGAGAAAGACATGGGGGAAGCCATTGCTTGCCCTGGATCGGTAGCATGGAATGTTATTACTCTTTGGGTTTTTGCCAGGTTCTTGTGACCTGGCATGGACACCATGAGAATGGGCTCTTGCTGCATCTGGCTATTCTTATGCTCTTGTGGCATTTTACAAAAGGTTTGCCAAACACAGAGTCTTTTATAAAAGACCATATAAGGATGCTGAGAAATACAGTACGTGTGTAATTTCCAGCACAGACAGAAGGAGCAGCGATTTTACAAAAATATAGAGAAAAAAGGAGTGGCATCAAGGAATGACCTCCCCTCCTTTATTTCCTCAATGGTCACTGAACCCTTTCACAGTACATACCTAATTCTATGACACCTGCAGACATTTGGCCGTTTCTATTAAAGTAGTAAGCAATTCCCAAGAGCAGCCTAGAGGTTGGTATATTGGACTGTAGAGAAGGGGGCCCAGGCTCATATCCCACTCTAACCAGTACACTTGTGTGGAAATTATGTGACCCCCCACCCCCCCAAAACACCAAATACCTGTTGTACTTTATATATTGTAAACCCCCTTGGCTACCACCTAGAGCACATGGGAAGCGGAAGGCAAAATGCAAGGTGTGGCTCCCAGGACAAGGGAAATGCTTCCCTGCTTTCTCTATAGAAATTCCTCCAGGCTTTCCAGATGGCTTGCCAAACAGGAGTCAATCAGACAGCAGTGACTTTAAACTCAGGACAGCTTTATTTCAGTCCTGTACTTCAGGCAAAGCAAAAGGAATCACATACAAACAGGGCTAGGGTTATCATATTTAAAAAAAGAAAACCTTGGATATATGACCCCACTGTTCCGCCTCCAGTCCCACCCTGTTCTGCGCCAGCCCTCCCTCATTCCACCCTCCAGTCCCGCCCCCAGAAAGCCTCCTATCTTTGTGACAAGCACTGCCCGCGTCTGGAGGGCCTGGAGCATGCATGGATGTGTGTGACATTATCCACGCATGCTCAGAGGCCCTCCAGAAGCAGCCGGAGCTTTTAGGGGGCAAACGCCGGGTTTTGAAAAGTCGGTCCGGGAGCCTCGACAGTCCTCTAAAAAAGAGGACATGTCCGGGTTTCCCCAGACGTTTAGTAACCCTACACAGGGCTTATCAAGGGATTTCTTTCACAAAAGGAGGCAGTCTGTACACCAAGCCATACTGTTTCAAAAGTTCAGGCCCTCCGGGTTTTCGGTTCAACCAGTTCTTTAGGTCCCCTGGACACTACAGTCAAGTCAGCCTAGGCTCCCCCCTAGATTTCAGTTTTAACAGCCCATAGGGTGTTGCAACAAAGCTGTTCCCCCAGTTCCTTATTTATCTGTGTTCTTTCAAAGCCCACAAGGGACTTGGTTTCTTTCTCCAACTTTTCCTTAACAGCAGTTGCACCTTTGCCCTGTTCTGGTCTAGTGAGGCATGCTAGAGCAGGAAGAAGGGCTCAAAAAAACTCTTCCTTTCTGGGTTCAAAACATGGTTCAGTCAAGTATATCAGTTCTTCGACAAAACTACCCCTTGCATTGCCCTCCTCCCAGCAGGGTAATGAACTGGGACAAGGAAAGAAGGTCTCTTGTTATCAGGCCCTCCCCAATCCCCCCTCCCCCCCCAAACCTGGGAACTCAAAAACAAACACAGTTCAGATACCTGCTTGGTTCTTGTAACTCAAAACACAGTTCAATGAAACAGTTGCTCCAGCTTCCAATGGCTACTTCTACTACTACTCTTTATCATTTCTAAAGCACTGAAAGATGTACGCAGAACTGTACATTTAACATGTAACAGACAGTCCCTGCTAAGAAGATCTTACAATCTAATTTGGACAGACAGGCAGGACATATAGGGGTTTGGGAGTTGCTTGCAGAGAGAATGATGGGATGGACATCGGTATCTTACGGTGAGTGGGAGTTAAGAGTCGAAAGCAGCCTCAAAATGTGGGTTTTTAGCTTGGGTTTCAATACTACTAGAGGCGGAGCTTAACGTATTGACTCACCGTAAGACAAACTGCAGACTTCACAGCCTACAGTGAAGAAAGCCACAGCAATGATGGCTGAAACATTGGATCTACCTGACCAGATGTGGTGAAACCCAGAAAACTGCGACAAGCAGATCAGGATTTATAGAGGGGCCCTAAGTCAAAGTGGGTTATGCCAGATTGTGTTCAGTACAAAATGAAGTACTTGCTGATTTTAACTTTTTGGAGTTTCCAATTCAGTTTTGATATTCATTTTTCTATTTCTAATATGTGAGGCATTGTTTTCTGTTTGGTGAAGGTCTGTCTATGTTTGGTGTGTGAAGAACTCATTTAAAGGTGGATGGGAAAATTGGGACATGGGCAGGTAGAAATGGGGCCCCCTCCTTAATTTCTGCCCTGGGATCCAGCATGTCTAGCCCTGGTTGTGTACAGTGTAGTATGCCTCCTTTGATGAAGTGGTGGCTTTATTGTAGAGTTTGGGACCTGAAGGTCTCATGGAAAAGGATGACACTGAGGCTGCTTTTCAGTTGCTTCCAGTGCATCCGTCATCTTTTCACTTGCTGGGTTATTGTTTAGAGGGCTATAACTTCAATAAATGTGTGTCTGTGGGTTGTATCATTTCCTGTGCCTATTTTGAGGCTTTTGAAACATTTGTGCATTAGGTGGTACAGGTGGTGAGTGGTTCTGTGTCTATCTTCCATTATATGGATGATTTTCTTTTTGATGGTCCAGCTCATTCTGTTGGTTGTAGCAGCCTGATGTCAGCATTTTGTAGAGTTGCACACACATTAGGCCTGCCTTTGGCTGAAGAAAAGTGGGAAGGGCCCTGTATGGATTTTATGTTTCTTGGTATTGAATTGGATTCCATTAAAATTGAGTCCCAACTGCCAGAGGCAAAGGTAAACACACTGCACAATATGATCAAGATGGCTTGTGTGTGGAAAAAGCTCTCCTTACGAGACATTCAATCACTGAGGTTGTGGGTTTAAACCCATGCTGCTTCTTGTGACCCTGAGCAAGTTACTTAATCCCCCCATTGCCCCAGGCACATTGGATAGATTGTGAGCCCACTGGGACAGAGAAAAATGCTTAAGTACTGAATAAATTCATGTAAACCATTGAGCTACCCTAGGATAATGGTATAGAAACTGAATAAATAAATAAAGTTATTCCCATGGGGAAGGTTTTTGCCAGATTCTTAGCATTCTTGTCCCGGGGTCTTCATAAGAAACATTTTAAAAAGCGTTTGACTTGTGCGATGAAGCAAGATTTATTGATCCGGTTGGACTTTTTGGAGCAATTTAATGGAATTTGTGTATGGCAATCAGCATCTGTTTTCAATATGGACCTCCAGCTTTTTACTGGGTTTTGGAGCTTATTTTAATTGCTCATGGTATGCTCAGCGATGGCTGCAATGCTGGAAAGAATGGGATTGGTATACAAAGGTGGCCCTGCCTATTTCCTATGACCAGTTGGTTAGTCTGTGTGGAGTTTTACCAACCATTTGCTCCTCTCATTATGAGGTAGTGTTATTTCAAGTGGCATTTGTGATGGCTTCTTTTGCAGCCAAGAAACATGCAGTGGAATCTCGTTGGGGAGCCAATCTAGGCTTGGTACAACATGGTATTCAAATTTGCTGGCTTGATATTCAAGGGATGAGCTGGGACCAATTGAAGCCTACCCTCTTTCAGGCTTGTTTTACATCACTTGCTCTCATTATCATTCATTTCGGGGAAGGGTTAAAGGGGTTGACTTAATTCGACAAATGAAGAGGGAGCTGTTGTCAGTAGCTTATTACTTTCCAAGGCCTAGGTTGGTGTGGTCTTGTATCATTTCTAAGTTAGTTTGGAAGGATGCAGTGAAGGTGATGATGACAGAGAGAGTTTAATAGCAAAGTGTCTTGCTTTATTTCCTTGCTGGGTGGGCTGGTTTTATCTCATGAGTTGCTGACAACAGATTGTCCCCATAAGGATGGGGTTCATCTTTCAGATATTGGGCTGGATATTTTTCTTAGCACTATTCAGGATTTGCTAGAAGATTGTTTATGTGGAGGTTTGGCTGCAGCTTTGGGTGGGGGAGAGGTGACAAGCTCGACTGTCACTGCTGTTAGCACAAAAGATGAAGTGTTGGATCCAGGTATGAAGTGATATATGTGTAAGGAATGATACTAAGAGTTCATGTGCAACACCATCATGAGACAAGGCATGACTCTGTGACATGGTCCATGTTTGTATAATGCATCGATTAGCTCAAAAGGGGGGTGGGTGAGCAAGGGACTGGGTCCAACAGTGACTGCTGGGAAATAATTTGAGTTAATGTTATAAATGTATTAAATAGAGCTGTGGTCACATATTATGCCACATATTAGTGTATTGTGAAACTTTTTTTTTTTTGAGCTTTTCTAAAAAAAAACTTTATTTTTGCATGGTTGTTCCTCTAAAATTGTACAAACTTATCACTAATAGGTGTTTCTCTAGTTTGTTAACTATCATTTTAACTTATTGTGTATGATTAAATAAAGTGCATCTAATTACTAGAAATAAGTGCAGAAAAAAATAGAGCCGCTATCTAGTGAATGAAACTCTCATTACTGCTGGCTATCTTAGGAAAAAATCCAAGAGCCCATACTCAATCTAGTGTTTTACAGTCAACTGACACATTCTTATTACGGATCCAATTCATTCATTTTTCTCCCATTCTGCACCCAGAGCAGTGGTGCCTTCTTGGTCGGGGCAACGGCAACTCTCCTCACCGCCCCCTGCCTCTTAACTCCAACATCTCCAACCTGCTGCTCGTGCCGGCCTCAGCTCCCTCTCTGAAGTCACTTCCTGGTTGCGGACCAGGCAAGATCCCGAAGGAGTAAAACAGATTTTATGTTGCTTGTCCTTAATAATATTGCTCCCTATCCTAATGGTTGGAAAAGTAGATGCACTGTCTTGCAGGGGTCTCAAAGTCCCTCCTCGAGGGCCGCAATCCAGTTAGGTTTTCAGGATTTCCCCAATTAATATGCATGAGATCTATTTGCATGCACTGCTTTCATTGTATGCTAATAGTTCTCATGCATATTCATTGTGGAAATCCTAAAAACCCGACTGGATTGCGGCCCTCGAGGAGGGACTTTGACACCCCTGCTCTACTCCTAAAGAGGCCTGTTATTATGCTGGAAGCAACTTTTCCAGTATCTGTATGAAGATGCTTCCTCATTAAAGAAGTTGCAGTCCTACATCTACTCAGAAAGTTTGCAAGTACTAACTTCCTATTGGAAGGAATACACAGGGAGTTAAAAATCAACCCTATAGGCCTGATATTGATAGTGATTTAGCCAGCAACTAACTGGTTATATCGCTTGGTCAGGGCTACCTGCTAATATTGAGTTGTACTTAGTTAAATGCCGTTACATATCATGGTTAGTGCCAAACACAAATCTGGCTATGATGGGGGTCATTCCAGGGGACAAGAGTCAGCACTTGGCCACGTTAGTGCTGATATTCAGTAGGCATAAATGGTTTACTGCATAAATAGGACCCCCCCATTGATCTTGTCTTACTTCTAGGCTATTTGTACCTTCATCAATTATGTATGATCTTTAGCTAATTCTTGTTAATCGCATCAAACTCCATGGTGTATCGCAGTATAAAAATTAATTTTTGGGCTATGTTTATATTATAAAAGTCTGTAGTAAGCCATGGCTGCTCACTATCCAGGAATAATAATAATGCTGTTGGCAGTTAGCAAAATGCGCACAGCTGATGGCTGCATATTGACACTTATGCATACTTTGCTAGAATGGTCCTGTTCCCTCACCTTTTTCCCCATATGTAAACACACATATGCTGTAGGGATCTCAAAGTCTCTCCTTGAGGGCCGCAATCCAGTCAGGTTTTCAGGATTTCCCCAATGATTATGCACTGAAAGCAGTGCATGCACATAGATCTCATGCATATTCATTGGGGAAATCCTGAAAACCCGACTGGATTGCAGCCCTCAAGGAGGGACTTTGAAACCCCTGCAAGACAGTGCATCTACTTTGCCAACCATTAGGATAGGGAGCAATATTCAAAGAGTTTGTGCCTGCAGTTAAATTCTTGCTAACTCAAAGAAATCCCTTTGCAAAGCATTCTTTCTTAGTAGGATGCTTTGTGTGTTGTCAAAAAAACAAATATAGCTCTTCCGGTGAAGAGCAGATCAATTACTTCCATGAACCAGCTCTGTCCAGATAAAGAAGAAAGTGCAGATGAAGAGGCCTCAGGAGACAAAAGACTTAAGCTGGTGTTATTATGGTAGATGAGACAGAGAGTGTACCTTTTGGTACCGATGTCTGGGACATGTACTAGAAAAAGACACACAATGATGTCCTACAGACAATAGCAATGTGTGGGCTAAGATACACTGAACCAGAAAAATGGCTGTTGCCTCTTGAATGAACTTGAAATAGTAGTTACTGGATTTGCAGACACACCAGCAGGAAGTCAAGGAATATGAAAGAGATCTAAGGAACTAATAAACTTGTCTGCTACCTTACATTATGCCTGCAGAACAGAATCTAAGCTACCTTGAAAGGGATCATGAAAAACTTATTCAGAGGAAAGGACAAGGTTGAAAAATTTGAGAATCCAGCAATTGAACAACATATATATGTATTGACTTAGATATCAATTCAAGATTATTTAATTGGCTCTGGTGGAGAGGGTTAAGATTGTGGAACAGAGTTCTTCTTAGCTGTCCTCCACTCAGGTGATTCTAATACAGAAAGTAGTTAACTCGCACAAGGCAAAAAACAATTGAGAATGCAGCCACATTTTTCAATCTTCCCCTACTTAATTTTCCAGGTATTTCCTGTTTTACTCCTGTGATTCTTTTTTTAATATCTGAGAGATCCAGAAGGTCCTGAAAAGAACTTTGCCCCCTTTATAAAGCTGAGATCTCAAGAGGGACAATGTTTGGCCCAAGCACCTAAGGCCCCTCCCATAGGAGGGGCTTTAGGCACCTGGATCAACCAAAGCTTTAAGCCTCCTTCCCAGTGCATTCTAGGATGTACTCAGAGTGGCCTAAGACTCTGATTGGCCATGGGAATGGCTTTGGGTATCTGGCCAATCAGCATCTTAGGCTTGCTTTCTAGTGCATTCTGGGAGTAGCCTAAGACTAGTTGGCCCAGGTGCCTCCTATGGGAGGGCTCTTAGGCACATGGGGCAATCAGGGCCTTAGGCCCCTCCCCAGTGCATCCCAGGATGCACCAGGAAGGGGAAGGCCCACCATTCTAAAGAAGTGGGCTTGCCAGCCAGAGTGAGTAACATAGAAATAGACGACAGATAAGGGCCACGGCCCATCAAGTCTGCCCACCCTACTGCCCCTCCTCTCCCTTTGCCCTGTGAATTGATCCCATTTGGCTTTAAAATCAGGCACGCTACTAGCCTCAATCACCTGCAGTGGAAGACTATTCCAGCGATCAACCACCCTTTCAGTGAAAAGAATTTCCTGGTGTCACCTCGTAGTTTTCCGCCTCTGATTTTCCACAGATGCCCTCTTGTTGTCACGGGACCCCTGAAAAAGAAGATATCTTCCTCAGTCTCGATGCGGCCCGTGAGATACTTGAACGTCTCGATCATGTCCCCCCTCTCCCTGCGCTCCTCGAGCGAGTACAGTCACAATTTGTCCAGCCGTTCCTCATACGGGAGATCCTTGAGTCCCGAGACCATCCGGGTGGCCATTCTCTGAACCGACTCCAGTCTCAGCACATCCTTGTGATAATGCGGCCTTCAGAATTGCACACAGTATTCCAGGTGGGGTCTCACCATGGATCTGTACAATGGCATAATGACTTCCGGCTTGCGGCTGACGAAACCCCTGCGTATGCAACCTATGATTTGTCTTGCCTTGGATGAAGCTTGCTCCACTTGATTGGCAGCCTTCATGTCCTCACCGACGATCACCCCCAAGTCTCGTTCTGCTACCATTCTTGCTAGGATCTCGCCATTAAGGGTATAGATCTTGCATGGATTTTGGCTGCCCAGGTGCATAACTTTGCATTTTTTGGCATTGAAGCTGAGCTGCCAGGTCCTAGACCAGCGCTCCAGTAGGTATCCTTCCAGCCAGCCTTCCTGTGAAAAGTATTGGGGGGGGGGGGGGTCAGGGTGGGCTTTGTTGGATGGAATTTTGGCGGTGCTGGCAGAAGGGAGTGGCATTCTATCTGGCAGGGATGTTGGTGGGGTGCCGGCAGGAGGGAGTGTGCACCCCTTCTGCCATGGATGTTGGGGGGTTGCCAATGCAAACTCACAAGGCTCGATGATGTGGGTATGTTGAGTGATAAGTATATTGAAAAACATTGACACTACCTGGGTCAAATAAGGGCTTTGAAGGGGGCCTGAAGGCCAAAAAAATTTGACCAAATTGAACTGAACAGAAAAGTGAGAATAAAATGAGGAATTATGAAGAAAATGGCAAAAACTAAGATTGGAAAGGCACAAAAATGATTAAGTTTGACGTGCTGAGAAGAAACCAAAGACACAGCTTCTCGGCTCTGCAGAAAACTAAGAACTTGTGGTTCCACAAGGCAACATCGGGTGGGAAAACACTGACACTTGCTTGGTATGGGCACTGCCTAAAGATTTAAAGTGACAGTGTACTTGGCAGTGTCCAATGATTTTCAATATGCTGTCTTTAAAAAAAATTCATATGAAGAATTTAAAGGTGCTACTACACTCTTTATTCAGGACACCTATATAAGAAGTCTAAAAAGAGTGCCTATTTCAAATTTTTATTTCACAAGAGCAACATCGGCACCTATGTACCTACAAAACCAACCACTGCATCTGCTCCAAAGTATGTGTGCATGCACTTTACACAAATTCTCACCTCTGATCTGCACATATTATAAAGTAACTGCCCATGCTGACGCATATGTAAGTATGCAATGTCTCACCACCATTCATACTTACACCAACATAAACCATGCTAGTTTTATAAAGGCCGTTTCCACTTAAACAAGATTTTACATGCACAAAAAAACCTTTATAACCCCCAAAAGTGAGACAATCGAAGGATGCAACAAAACTATTACTGCCCTTCTTTCTTGCTTCTATTTCATCCTCTTAAGCTGATAGAGAAGTATGAGCTTCCAGCAAAACAGAAGCATTAGGTCAGGCTTCTTCTGTACAGTCTTTATTCCAGGGCCTCTAGCTGAGTGGGAGGGATTAGAACATGTCTGCAGCATCTATTTCAGAAAAATTAGTTCAGATCTACAGCATAGTAGAAAGGCAATTACAGATGCATAGCCATCGGAAACACTTAAAGACCATTCTATTTTCACATTATAGACCCCAATAGTGTTGTTCACATCTGTCTTCTCTGAAGATTAAATAAGACAGTTTTTGCATTTATTGTAGAAACTGCATGTATATTTTTTTTGTAGATGTCATTTTAGAAATAGTGTTTTTAAGAGAAATATTTGGTTTAAAGAGTGAGCTTTGTATTGTGTTAGCTGATTATAAACTACTAGTCTTTAAACCCGTTACATAACGGGTGCTAGAATAGATGTGTTTATCTGTCTTTCTTTCTGTCTCTCTCTCTCTCTCTCTCTCCTTGGCCGCTGTCTTTCTTTCTGCCTCTCTCTTTCCTCAGCTGTCCACCACCACCCCTTCCCTGCGCCCCCTGTCCAGCAGCAGCCCTTCTCCCTTCTTTTTACTTCCCCCCTGTCCAGCATCCGCTAGCCCGGGCAACCTCAGGGCTTTTGCTAGGCCGGCCCACCTTGCATTATCGAAGTGGGCCGGCCTAGCAAATGCCCCACGGCTGCTGCGTTTGCTGGTCCGGGGGTGAGAAGAGGTGTCCCAGCAGTGCAGGAGTCAAACTGCCGCTGAAATCACTGCACGCGCTGCAAATAGAATACGGCCACGGAAGCACACACCATGCTGTCAGGGATCATGGCCTCCTAAGCGCACATGCGCGCTTAGTGTTTTATTATATAGGATACATTGTAACTGCATTATAACTAGGGTAGGATTAATGATGTACAAGATTAAATGTACAGTGGTGCCTCACACAACGAACTTAATTGGTTCCAGGAGCAAGTTTGTTATGCGAAAAGTTCGTTATGTGAAACGCGTTTTCCCATAACAATACATGTTAAAAAAAATAATTCGTTCTGTAGCATAAAATATGCTAAGATGACATAAAAAAAGATAAATTTTTTGTTATTATTTTTATTTAGATACATCTAAAAACATAATTGTTTTTTAAAACAACACACATTTTTTAAATTTAAAGACAGACTAAGTAGAGTCTAATTTTACAGTGAGAGAGGGCAGAGTCTCAGCGGCAAAAACTGGGACTTAACTGTTCATTTTTTTTTTCTAGCATCGGGGAAGCGGCGAGAGTAGCTCCGCCCCCCCCAACGCATCAGCAGTAGGCGCCGGGCCCCTGCGAGCTGACGGTCCGCCACTGCACAGGGAGCCAGGCGGAGAGAGGGCAGTTAAGCGCAGTGCCTGCGCGGAAGGATGCAGCTCGGGCGACTTCGTTGTGTGAAACGAAGTTCGTTGTAGGAAGCAAGACATGAAGTTCGTTGTGCGCAGCGTTCGCTGTGCGAGGCGTTCGTTATGCGAGGCACCACTGTATATATTTTAATTTTGTTCTTAACTTTGTAGTATGTAAACCACTTATTACAGTTTTGTTCAAGTGGTATATCAAATTAAATAAATCCAATGGCTCCAATAACTGCTTTCATACAATAGGAAAGATACCACAAAGAATGGAAAAGCAGTTCCGATTCAATAAAGGAAGATATTCCATGAAGTTTCCCTTGTCTGTAACCCTACAAACTAAATTTTCTGAATTTTTACAAACTAAATGATACCATGAAATTAATACCCACATTCAAAGAAAAAAAATATACATAAACAACTTAATCATAGTTTATTTTGACTGCATCTTACAGCTTACACATTTCACAACCCCACTGTTATGGTTCTCTCCAAAAGATAAAGGACAGCAGAAAAAAAATAATGCAGCAATATTGAGGCATCAAACTGTAGTCCAATTTGGAATATTTCAGAAGATGCCCAGCCAGCTCCTGTTCCCACCGCCAATGAAATTATGCATTTCCATAAACCTGAAAACACATTTTGCATGTTAAATGTATTCTCACATATAGCGATGTCTTTGTGATCAACAGTGGTATGCAGCCCAATTTGGGGAAATTCTGCACTTCTTAAACATAGTAAATTTGATATTTATATATATTTTTTTCACACTGCAATATACATACTCAGTCTGAGATACGTCAGTCAAAGTAGTATAAAGAGCAGAGCTCACTTTTAGATATGAGGGTAATTTTAGCCCAAATGCCTTTGTTTTAATCAGTCAGTGTCGTTAAGGTGAGAGAAGATTCAAAATCCTAACAAAAAAAGCAAATAACTAGTACTGGATTGGATATGAAATACAAATTTTACTTTCTTCAATACTTTCAGAAACAGTTTCAAACATATCCTGTAATGAACTGTGTGTTGGACAGTAGCAACAACTGCAGGACCAATCGAATGAAAACAAATGTGGTCTTTGCAGTCAGCACCCTTCTGCCTGGATGCTGCTACAACAGCACCCTTTCCAACAATTCTTTGGAGGTAGGGTTTACATGTAATTACAGTAATATAAAAACAAACCATACATTAAATCCTAAAACACACAGTAGTAAGGCAAACCTAAATTGTGACTGTTAAACAGCAGAGAAGTGCAGACTTCTAGAGAAGTCAATCTGGTTTCAGGGCTCCATAAAGCTTTTTGAAATCAACTGAAGAAATCAAAGCTTACAGTTTATTTCTCAAATTGAACAATTCTGTTATATATCACAATCTGACAGGAGATGAACATTGTGATAGTGTTAGTAAAATCCATTTGCAAAGGAGGGTTTTGTTCTTGTTTTGACAATGAAGGGATCCCCACTACACCACATACAGTTTGTTTAGAGAAAATGAAAGCCTAGAAGAGGATACACTACACCATGAAATGTATTTCCAAGACCAAAAACTGGGTAGGATTAAAGCATTTGAGAACACGGTGAAGCTAAGCGATGAGAATCTAAATGAGTGAAAAACTGCTCCAACTGTTTTAAAATAGCTGTTCTTCAGAGTTCCTCACATTCCTTTTCATTAAATAAAATCATACCAATTTACAGTAATTCTCTATATATCTTTTAAAATTCCCTCCCTCCTATAAAAGTGCACCTAGAACCAGCATAGATTTGATTTTTGTAATGTCTTGTTTTGTTTTAGCAGCTCCTCAGGGTTTTTCAAAATAGCTTACTTTTCTTGATGTAAGAAAATAATGGTCTTCCAGAGTTTATCACTCTGTCTTGTCTGGGAAAAGTACTCAAATGATAAAAACCTGAAATAATTTATTACCAAACTCAGAACTTAAATAAAAGCAGGGGTTTTTTTTTTCCGCAAAGACAATGACAAAGAAAAGGAAAGAAAGAAAGAAAAAAAGCATGCATTCAAACTAGAAGTGAAGACAAATATACTTATCTATACAGGCATTAGCAGACGCAATCAAATTATTATTACTCATTTTAACACACACCCCACCCTACAATACGATTTTTTTTTTCATTCACTAATCACTGTAGGTACCAATATTTAAGAATGGAAAATTCAATATTGAAAAATAAAACCTAAAATTTAAGATTTTTTTTCTCCAGAAACTATGGCATGTTTTGTATGAAATATTAGTTTGCTTATAGACTTTTATAATCTACATTGGCTTTGTTTTGGAAACCAAATGTTGTGCTCCATGGACAGATTCTTCAATAGAAAGATTCATTTTTGTTATGTTATACAGTCAGTAGCTTGCAAATAAATGAACATCTCTCAGCCATTCTACGGGCACATGTTGCTGATACCAACAGATTTCCTTGCAGTTTAAAACAATCTGTTTTTAATTTAGTACAAATGCGCCATGCCACAGCGCAACAAATATGTGCGACACTCAATGAGACATTGACAAGTAAGAGCTGCATGAAAAAAGCAAAGTCCACCTGCAAAGCAATTCTGGTCAAATTGCACTGCATGCAGAGAGGACTCTGCACCACTGGGAAACTCTTCCTCGATGTGATGTTTCTTCTTCTAGCGCAGCCACAGTTTAAGACGCAATGCATCAACTCCATTTAAATAATATCTGAACAAGCGTTTATCTCGCACAAAGCCAAGATTTTCATAAAGTTTCAAAGCAGACTTGTTTGTGATCTCCGTTTCCAAGACAACCTTTAAGAACAAGAGGGATGAATTTTAATTAGTGAAATTAATCATAACCTAGAAATAGCATTAATGCTATTATATTAAAAGCTCACTCAGGAAAACCCACCTTACGTGAAGTGTTGTTTAGATGACTATAAGGCATTTTGGGTCACAAAGGCTTCTCATAAAATATTATCCTGGGACAAACATTTCAGGCATTTCTTCTTAAGCTATCTCATTATCCTAACTTCAACTCTCTATACAGCAGTGTGAAAAATGTCACCCTTAGATACAAACGAAACCCCCCCCAAACAAATATGTTATGTTATATATGATCTTGTATCCTGCCAAATTCTCACTAAGTGGAGTTTGAGGTGGGTTACAATCAGTTTCAAAAAGAAGACATAGGATTTTGTACAGTAGCTGCTGCTTCCCATTAGTTGCGAATCTGCAGAAGGGTGTGTCACTCCAAAACTCTGAACTCCTCCCTTTCTGTAGTGGAAAACAGTGCCCTCTTCAGGTGGTACCAAAGAAATCAAACTCCACTGAAACAAAGAAAAGAGGAGGAGCACGGGGAAATTCCCCAGCAACAAACCATATTCCATTCTGCTCTGTAACTTATCATAAAGAACAATGAGCGCTTCTAATTCCCTCCTGAAAGCAGTCAGCCGTCCGCTGATATGAGGAGGAGCAGCCATCGCTTTGGAATCATTGTGGCTTCTTGGAGGCCGAACCACTGCAAGAACCTGTGGGTTGTTGGTGCCTATAACTGCCAAATCTCTGTCTGGACACCTGAAAGGTCTTCTGAGAAGAGTAACCGGAGGAAAATTGGTAGGATCCCCTAGAGCTATGAAAATTGTCTCTGCTGCTCCCAGCTGAACGATGACCTTTGCTGTCCAGGAGGGATTTGGGACTGTGATCCGCCACACTGGCCATGAGATCGTCCAGCCCTTTGCCAAAAAGCATCCACCCCTTGAAGGGTAGGTAATCTACTGAGTGGCCTTGGAGGCTCAGTCGCCCACCCATTGTCTGATCCAGAGCAAAAAGAGAATACGAGGAGAGGCTGGCTGGGGAAGCGAGAAACTTCAAAGCGTTCTTCAGATATGTTAAGGGGAAGCAACCGGCGAGGGAGGAAGTAGGGCCGTTGGATGATGGAGGCAGAAAGGGAGTGGTAAAAGAGGTAGCTGACAGGTCACGCGCGAGGACACATCCAATGTACCAGAACCTGAAGAGATCATAAGAGGAGATCAAGAAGAAAAACTGGAGCATATAGAGATAAGCCATGAGGATGTCCTCCAATAGATAGATAGACTGAAAAGTGACAAATCACCGGGACCGGACAGAATCCACCCAAGGGTTCTAAAGAACTAAGAAACGTTACAGCGGAAACTCTACGACAAATTTGTAACCTGTCCTTGAAAACTGGGGAGATCCCGGAGGACTGGAAAATAGCAAATGTCACACCTATCTTTAAAAACGGATCGAGGGGTGACCCGGGGAACTACAGTCCAGTAAGCCTGACTTCAGTTCCGGGCAAGATGATGGAGGCCCTGATAAAGGACAGCATCTGTGAGCACATAGAAAAACATGTACACCTGAAAGTGAGCCAGCATGGCTTCTGCAAGGGAAGATCGTGCCAAACGAACCTACTGCAGTTCATTGAAGGGATAAACAGCCAGATGGATAAAGGAGAACCCGTAGACATCATTTATCTCGACTTCCAAAAAGCCTTTGACAAGGTACCCCATGAGCGGCTTCTTAGGAAACTGTGGAGCCACGGAGTGGAAGGGGACGTACACAGATGGATAAAACACTGGTTGGCAGGCAGGAGCAAAGGGTTGGAGTGAAGGGCCACTACTTGGACTGGCGGAGGGTCACGAGCGGTGTTCCCCAGGGGTTGGTGCTTAGACCGCTGCTGTTCAATGTATTTATAGACGACCTTGAAGCGGGGACGAAGTGTGAAGTCATAAAATTTGCGGACACCAAATTCTGCAGCAGGGTTAGAACTAAGGAAGAATGTGAAGACCTACAAAGGGACCTAAACAAATTGGAAGAGTGGGCAAATAAATGGCAAATGCGCTTTAATATAGAGAAATGCAAGGTCATGCATTTAGGAAAAAGAACCCGATGTTCAGCTACAAAATGGGGGGAGGGGGGATCAGCACTAGGGGATAGTAACTTTGAAAAAGACTTGGGTTTGTTGGTAGATACAACAATGAAATCAATGGCACAATGTGCAGCAGCCTCAAAGAAAGCAAACAGAATGTTGGGTATTATTAGGAAGGGCATTACAACCAGGACAAAGAAAGTCATCATGCCACTGTATCGTGCGATGTTGCGCCCGCATCTGGAGTACTGTGTCCAGTATTGATCGCCGTACCTCAAGAAGGACATGGCGATACTTGAAAGGGTCCAGAGAAGAGCAACGAAATTGATAAAAGGTATGGAAAACCTTTCATACGCAGACAGGTTAGAAAGGCTGGGGCTCTTCTCCCTGGAAAAGCGAAGACTCAGAGGAGACATGATAGAGATTTTCAAGATCATGAAAGGCATAGAGAAGGTAGAAAGGGACAGATTCTTCAGACTATTGGGTACCACAAGTACAAGAGGGCACTCGGAGAAACTGAAAGGGGACAATTTTAGAATCAATGCTAGGAAGTTCTTTTTCACCCAGAGGGTGGTGGACACCTGGAATGCGCTTCCGGAGGTTGTGATAGGACAGAGTACACTACGGGGGTTCAAAGAAGGATTGGATAAATTCCTGAAGGATAGGGGGATTGAGGGATACAGATAGGGGTAGAGATATGTTATAGAAAGAGTATAGACAGAAGATAGGAGGGATTAAAGGGTTTAGGAAAGGATCATCGTACAGGTCATGGGCCTAATGGGCCGCCGTGGGTGCGGACTGCTGGGCGCGATGGACCTCTAGTCTGACCCAGCGGAGGCAATTTCTTATGTTCTTATCTGGCGGGCAGAAATGGAGTAAGCCAAAACCTTACTCAGGACACTGATAAAGAGCATCGGCCAAATAATCTACTCCTTCCTTAATTATGTGGGGTGTACCCCAGCTCCAAGGGACTAGTTTGCAATTTTATAGGACCAGCCTGTGGCATGAAGGAGGCAGCTGCTGCAGCAGCTTTGATACCTAAAAGGGATCCCAAAACACCTACACATGCAGAACAGCCATGTGATAATAGGGGCATGGAAAGAGACTTCCAATCGTCCTAGTACTGCGCTGAACGGTCACTGACACTAGAAGCTGGCATGGTATGAGGCGGAGATACCTGCTTGGGAGATGGATCCCCCTATGGCAGAGTCGATGTACTCACAGGCATAGCAGCACTTTCTGGGCTTGTTAAGTAGGCTTTCCATAAAAGGCCAACAAAATTGGAAAAGCCTTGCACTGGAGGTCTCGAGGACCCCTTCAAGACCCCATACTGGCGAATTAGGGTCTCCTCTGTCACCACATGTTTGCATTTCTCCCCCTCACTACTTGTAGTCTCTGAGCGGGATTCTCTTCCCCACAGGCTTTTAGGAGTTCCAACATCCTCAAGGACTGATCAGAGGCTGAGCCTGAAGCTCCCACCCTTTCCTCCTGCACCCCACGGTACATGGAACATAGTTGCTCCTCAGCCAGTAAATCTACACAACAAAACACAGGAATTGGGGCTAGACTGACTTGAGGCATCCATTACTGATGATCCTTAGACAAAACAAGAGTTTTGAGGCAGAAAAAAGGACTTGAGGGGAGGGTGGAAAAAAAATTTAAGATGGCCACCACCAGAAAATTTGCTCCAAAAACAGCCCATTGGAGCTTAATGGAAAAAAATAGTGAAAAAGGGGTTTGGGAGGTGGGGGAAGCTAACCCCAGAAACCCTCAAAACTCTTTTTTTTCAGACTCCATCTCCCTGATTTTCCCCATAGGGAATACTGGGAGTGGCGTATTTTCACACACATAACGCGTGCGTTATACACGATTTTACAAACCTAGTATAACCATGCGCGTTATATTTGTGAGCGCGTTGTACACATTTGTTTTTACATAGTTCCCCCCCCCGAACGACCGCTCGCACTCGCACCCGCACCCCCAAGGACCGCTCACACCCCCACCCCGAAGGACCGCTCGCACCCCCACAGCCTCCCCCCCATCATGGAGAAGCTGCCTACCGTTGTCCTGCTGCTTCCTCTGCCAGCGGTCCCGCCCCTTCTCTGAGCCCTGCGTCTGTGCTGCTTCCTCTTCCGGCGGTCCCGCCCTTTCTCTGACGTTAGAGAAATGATGGGGGAGTGGGGTGGGGATGCTGTGGGGGTGCGAGCGGTCCTTCGGGGTGGGGGTGCAAGTGCGAGCGGTCCTTCGGGGTGGGGGTGCGGGTGCAAGTGGTCTTTCGGGGTGGGGGTGCGAGCTGTCCTGCGGGGGGGGGGGGGGGGGAATTGGACGTGGGAGGGGGCATCAGGCTTTCAGAGTGGGGACAGGACTTCAAGGGGGAGAGGAGAGTCGGGGCAGGCGAAAGGAGAGTCGGGGCGGCCAGAGGAGAGTCGAGTCGGGCGGCGACGGGAGAGTCGGGGTGGCATGCGCGGTATATAAAAATTTATTGACATAAATTACAGTTTCCTGCGCGCTATACCCGTGTGCGCGTTTTACACGGGTGCGCGGTATATGAGTGAAAATACGGTACTCACCGTGACTTCTGGTGCCTGTCAGCTTGTATCAGCCTGCTTTCAGAGATAGCTCAGCACAAGTCTGTTGATGGAAGTCTTCTGCTAGTTGGGCGGACCCAGACTCTGGACTCCCACCCCTGAAAGTCCACATGACGTGCCGGGCTAAGAAACTTTGCAGTTGGCTCCCTGTTACCCAGAGGATTGTTAAACAGTGGTCCCATAGCTTGCGCTCAAGCCTCTGATAAAATCAGCAGGCAAGCAGCTCCTGAAGTGACCCAAAGCAGGTTAGCTTTACAGATACTCCAAGAGATTGGCCTGGGAGCAGCAGTCCTCCCACATAGGAATGCATCCTTTCCCCGGCAGAGTAAGCCCAAGAAGGGGACCTCCGAGCACCGAAGCCATACAGAAAATTTGAAGACCAATGGCAAAAATACCCCAAAATAACAAAAAAGGAAACAGAGCAGATCAGAACAGAACACACCTGTTCTCTACTGCAGATGTGGAAGGGTTCAGAGTTTTGGAGTAACACCCTTCTGCAATTTCCGACTATTGGGAAGCAACAGCTACTGTACAGAATCCTATGTCTTCGCTACTGAAGGGAGTATTATGGGTAGTAAGAGGTGAACAACCAAGATGGGAAAGGGGCAGGAGGGGGGGAGAACAAAATAAGTAAAGCTTGGTGAAGTAAAGAACATACAGAAGGCATGATAGGGTAAAAAGGAAGGGAATGTGTGTGGGGTAGGCAGGAGTCAGGTGAATGGAGCTGCTGAGCTTCTCGTTTCTTTGAGGCTGGGAGTTTATATCCTGGGGCTACTGAGTCCTTATTATTATGTCTTGGGGGGGGGGGGGAGGAGAATCCTCCCAGCCTCAGAGAAACAGCAAGAGAATTGGTTGCCCCAACTAGTATTGCTCTGGAATTGGAAGGTGATATGTTGGGTCTGTTGAGTCCGTCCATCCTGTTTCTCTAGGGTTGAAGTTTCCCAGCCACAGACAAACAGCAAGAAAAGACTTAACTGCATTCTTTGTATGTTCTTAAGATAGTTTCTACTATGCTATTTATTTTTGTTTTCCTTTTGTATATGAAGTTGTCCATAGTGATTTTCTAAAATGTGCTATCTAAGTATTAAAATGTCATCATCTTTTGAGGGGCACAGAGAGGAGAGATGCTGAACATGGAGGAAAGACAGTGCCACAGAGTGGAGATATGTTGGACATGGGATAAAGAAAGGGACACAAAGGATAAATGGATGATGGGCACAGAAAGAGAAGAAATGTCAAAATGGGCAGCAGACCCTGGAAAAAAAAGACAGAAAAGACGACAGAGGAAAGTATAAACTGGGACCAAAATTATTAGAAAAATGACCAGCCAACTAAGGTAGAAAAAGTAATCTTATTTTCTATGGCATGATTAGAATATGTATTTCTGCCAGAATTGGTGTTTAGACATGAGCAAGAAATATAACAAATAATGCTAACTGTGCTGCTTTTCTAAGCACAGAATGCTAAAAGAAGTAAAGGCCACACTTTGCGTTTAAGTGACTGTGGTTACATTCCTTGCATATTCTGAAGATGGTTTGCACTTGTGTGTCGTTACTATGTGCTATTTATTTTTAGTTTTCATTTGTTACATGCATACAAAAGTGCCTTGATCCAATGGGGGCTAAAATAAAAAATTTTCACAAAAATGGAGAAGTTGCCCATATTGACAAATCAAGTTTCATCTTTTATTCTCTGGGAGAATAAAACAAGGAATCTGACTGGTCATTATGGTACCAGTGAAGATATTTTTCTCCTATTTTTATAAAATAAGCTCCATCGGTAAGTTTCATTTTTACTCAGTCTGTAAGAACACACCAGCTGTCAAGAGGCCAGACAATTTATATGGGAGTGAAATATAAATGTGTCTTGTTCTGAATACCATTTCCAATTAACTGTAGTATATATGTTGCCGCGTTCGATAACTGTTAATAATAAAATGTCCATTTCAAAATATCTGCCGATGGGTGATCTGGATACTCGGTTGATATTGAAGAAGTTGGGAAACACTGCCTTAAAAGGTTAGCAAACTTACAATTTGTTGCTACAAATGTAAAAGAATTATAAACAACTTAATAAAAGAAGAAAATACCTAAACCCATCTCACTTTGTCAATAAATATCATTGAGCCAAACTGAAGTAAATTTTCTCTGCTTAGAAAAGTATTGTGCATGCCCACTGTTAGGCTGTGGTAGTTCTGATTTCTTGTATTATACCAATTTCATGCCTCATCTCTTTCATAATAATGTGCCAACAATGGAGAGGTGTTACAGAAAGGCATACTGCTAGAGGCCAAAGACCATGACCTGAAATCAATGAGATGTGCTGTGACCAATTTTGTGTACACTGGACCTCTTCAGCATCCAACAATGAAGGAAATATGCAGCAAGGGGAGCAGAACAACAAAAGCAGATTTTCATCAAGTTCTACTGTTGACAGAATCAGGGACACTCAGACTCTATATTGGAATTACTGAATCCCCTAAAATGCCTCCTTTTTTGTTTTTGGAGTTAAAAGAAATTCTATTTTTAATGCTGTTTTCCAAATCAATAAGCTAAATGCTGGCAGCAACTTTGCTAACCATTTATAACTTACATGGAGTACCGTATATCCTCAAATATAGGACAAAATTTTTGGACCAAAAAAATGGCCCAAAAATGGGGGGTCTCATCCTATATTTGGGTTATCACCCGACCCCCTCCTGGACTTCATGCAGGCTTCTGGTAGGCTGGAACAGGAGGGATCCCTCTTATCGCCTGTCCCGGCAATCAGAGAGCAGCACGGGGCCAAGCAGGGAGCAAAATAGCTTAGTTATGGTTAGGGTTTAGGGTTAGGGTTCGGCACGGGGCAGGAATGCGGAAAGATTGTTCTTGCTCCATACACCGATGGACCACCAGGGATTAAGATCTGCAAAAAAGGTGCAGGTGGGCAGGCACGCCGGGGGGGAGGGGGGGTTTAAAAAAAATTGTTATGTGGCTGGGATCTCTCCTGTCCCGGCCTACCATTAGACTACCAGAGTGAGGGGGGCTGGGTGCATAGCCGGGAAGGAAGGGAGCTAGGTGCAGAGCCTGGCAGGGAGGGGGCTGGGTGCAGAGCCTTGGAGAGCCTGGTGGGGAAGGAGGCTGGGTGCAGAGCCTTGCAGGGCAGGGAGGGAAGGGGCTGTGTGCAGAACCTGGCAGGGAGGATGCCAATCGCTGCCTGGCTGGGCGGAACTTCCTCTCCAACGGCAGAATTGACGTCGGGGGAATGCTGGTCGGCCCAACGGTGGGAAGCAGAGAACTTGGGGCATCCGCGGCGGTGGCTTTGGGGCCTGTTTCCCCTGATGGTGGCAGCAGTGGCTTTGTGGAGGGTAGGGAGAAAGAAAGAAAGAAAGGGGGCAGGCAGGGAGACAGAAGGGAAACAGAAAAAAAGAAAGGGGGCATCAAGAGAGAAAAAAAGAAAGAAAGGGCAGGGAGAGAGGAAGAAAAAGTTAGGGGAGGGAATGAGGTCTGCAGGAGAGGAAGCATACAGGCTGAAAGAAGGGAAGAAAGATTGGATGCACAGTCAGAAGATGAAAGTGCAACCAGAGACTCATGAAATCACCAGACAAGGTAGGAAAAATGATTTTATTTTAAATTTAGTGATCAAAATGTGTCTGAATTTATATATTCTGTCTATATTTTGCACTATGGCCCCCTTTTACTAAACCACAATAGTGTTTTTTAGCGCAGGGAGCCTATGAGCGTCGAGAGCAGCGCTGGGCATTTAGCGCAGTTCCCTGCGCTAAAAACTGCTATTGTGGTTTAATAAAAAGGAAGGGGGGTATATTTGTCTATTTTTGTATGGTTGTTACTGAGGTGACAATGCATAGAGTCATCTGCCTTGACCTCTTTGAAAAAAACCCAGAATAGGAATGATAATTAACATTTTTTCAGCGTATAGTGTGCTTTGTGTTTTTTAATTTTATTGTTGGTAGATCATTTTGACTTGGTCATTTTAAAGTAGCTCGCAAGCCCAAAAAGTTTGGGCACTCCTGAGCTAGAACGTTGAAGCTGAGTATTTCTATTTTATCCCCCCTTTTACAAAACTGTGGAGCGTTTTTTAGCACCAGCCGTGGTGGTAGCAGCTCTGATGCTCAGAATTCTATGAGCGTCAGAGCTGTTATCACCGTGGCTAAAATCCACACTACAGTTTTGTAAAAGGGGGAGGGGTTAGTTTGTGATGACATATTCTATACTAGGCGAAGGTGTTTTCTGTGTTCTGTGTGTTTGAAAGACATGGTTTTCTGTTAGGATTGACGGTGTAGGATTGATCTGTGCTGGTCTGGCTTGTTTAGTTTTACAATGGGTGTATTGATGTACTGCTCACTGCAATATGTAAGATGCTGCCTTTTCCTAGGTACTCATGTGTGATGTGTGGCTTGTTACTAAAAATCATGTTTTTTGTACAGATGGGGGGGGGGGTGTGCCAAAAAATGATGGGCCCCGGGTGTTACATATGCTAGATACGCCACTGTATGTAAAGATACCAGAAAGCTGGCGAAGCAAAAACTTTAAGTAAATTGTTATTCTTCTAAGTTTTGAGTATTTAACCCTCCCACAATCTCACGGGCACTTGTCCTCCGCGCCTGCTCATAAATTTGTGGAGTATGTAACTTGTCACTCATGCATATTTTTTTTTTGCACACACCTCATCAATCCTTAGAGGGAACATTGGTCTCTTCTTATATTCAGGTCAGCGCCTATCTGCCTCCCTCCTGGACTTGTTACAGGTCTTCTCCAGCCTGCCGAATGACCTGGTGGGCTGGGGGGGGGGGGTAGGTGCAGAGCCTGGCAGGGCAGATGAATATTAACCCCCCCAGCTTATATTTGAGTCAACCTTTTTTCCTCCTTTTGGGGGGAAAAAGGATACACCGACTTATATTCGGATCGTCTTATATTCAAGTGTATACGGTAGTAGGATTCATCTTATAAAAATTCAGAGGCGAGACTGATATACTGTAAATCAAGATTTCATCACATTACATCCTTGTTGGATGATTTACACTGGTTCCCAGTGCAATCTCAAGATTTATTTTAAGATAATGTGTTTAGTTTTTAGGACACTGGAATATCACTGCCCAGAAGGAAGTGTAGTTATTTGCTACTAGGCTTTCCTTCTATATGCAATGTAATATTTAAATCACTTTTTCTCATTCTATTTTATGCTGTGCAATTAATCTTCCAACTGATATTCACTTTTCTCAAAAGCTATTTTTTGCAGAATGGTGAAGACTTATCTATGTATTTTCTAATTTAAGCTTAGAATAGATTTTCCCCCCCATTTCCTGTTAGGTTATTTTGGGCTTATATCCTGCTAAATCTTCCTAAGAGGAATTTGGGGTAGGTTACATCAATAAGTCAAAGTGACATAATCATTGCTATAACAGTCATCGGTACAATTCCAGCAATCTTAAGTAGTGATGCAGTACAATCGGTCCATGTAATAACAGTGGTACAGTTGGTCAGAGTAGTAATAGTAGCAGTCAGTTCAGCTTAGTGACATGCGATCAACATAGATTTCCTCAGTATGCAATATAATACCAAACAAAGAGGAAACGCATGAAAAGGGACACCAATTGGACATAGTCACCTTTTCACACAAAGATATCCCCAAACCCAAAATCCAATACAGCACAGGAGCCTGGGAGAAATGCATATGGTCAGACCATTATATTTGCAATTTTGAGTTAAACTGGCAAAAGAAACACTCATTCGCAAAACACATAAGCCATGCCAGACAGAAAACAATAATCACCAGCAGAAGCACCATATATCCACCAGAATTCTGGACACACTACGAATCATGTCCCAATTCGGAGAAAGAACAAGATTTCCCTACCAGATGGGGAAAGTTCACCACAGAAGTTCTAAACAAAATAGCACCAGCTCAAACTTACAAAAAGTATAAGAGGGATTCAAAAGAATGGTTCGATGCTGAACTACTTGCTCTCAAACAGGAACTCAGAAAACTAGAAAGAATATGGCTGAAATCAGACAATGAGGAAGATAAAAGAAATTGGAAACAATACATGAAAAAATACAAAACTCAGATAAAAGAAAAACGTTCTAAACACTACGCACAAAAAATTGGAGTGGTCAAAATAAATAGCAGAGAGCTGTTCAAATTAGTAAACAGACTAACAGATACTACCCAAGTCCTAAAAAACAAAAACGAACAGATACCATCAGTCAACAGTCTTGCCGCCTATTTCAGTAAAAAAATCTTGGACCAAAAAGCTACAATACCAACACCTTCACACGACTTCGAACCCCAATTCAGGCTACAGGAAAGGGAGTCCATTGTTGACATGACCTAGGATCAATTTGAACCCCAAAATTGGAACAAATTCCTCACCTTATTCAATAAATATGCCAAATTGAATTGCTTACTAGATGAATGCTCTTCCAAGATCATGCAAGCTGCAATACCCAAATTCAAAAGGGATCTATTTAACTGGACAACAACCACTCTTACAAGTGCATCCTACCAAGAAGATAAGGGGCGCATACTGATCACACCCATCCCCAAAGATCAGAAGAACTCAATCGCATTGACGTCCAATTATAGACCCATAGCGAGTACCCCCTTATTCACCAAACTACAGGAAGGGTTGGTCAACCTGGAATTAGTAAATCACTTAGATAAATTCAACCTACTCAATGAACATCAATCTGGGTTTAGAAAAGGATACAGCACAGAGACAGTCCTAGGATCTATCCTTAACCACCTATATGATCTCTTCAGTAAAGGTACCAGTGCCCTGATCTTACAACTGGACTTCAGCAGCGCTTTCGACTTAGTGGATCATGAAATAATGCTGAACTGCCTAGACGCAATGGGCCTCTCGGGAAGCGTTTGGACCTGGTTCCAGGGCTTCTTAACGAAATGATCGTATCAAGTGGTCTACGATGGGAAATATTCTAATTCTTGGAAAAGTCCATCGGGAGTTCCCCAGGGTTCCCCCCTATCTCCCACCTTATTTAACATCTATATTTCTTCCTTAGGCCATCTTCTACAAAAGTTAAACCTAATATACTATATATATGCCGATGACATTTCTATCCTAATCCCAGTGACCAAAGTGACCAATGACACCTCAAAACAAATCTCCCACATCATGACCGAAATAGAACAATGGTGTCTTAATTTTAAACTGAAACTCAACTCATAGCAAGCCCAAAAGACAAAATCAACTCAACAACCATACACTTAAATGGTCATGACCATCTAATATCGAAAACTATAAAAATACTAGGAGTCCCACCTGACCTTGATCGAACACACAAACTCGGTGACCAAAAAATGCTTCCACACACTTTGGAAATTAAAAACCATAAAAATATATTTTGACCCTCCATCTTTTAGACTACTGGTTCAGTCACTGATCCTATCCACCTTAGACTACTGCAATATCATCTACGTGGGTACTCCCAAAAAAACTTTGAGAAAATTAAGGATAGTGCAAAACACGGCCGTCAAACTAATATTCGGACTAAAGAAAAGTGACCACATTAGTCCCTACTATAAACTGCTGCACTGGTTGCCAATTGAGGCATGGACTTTATTCAAGTTTTTCTGTTTTTGCTATAAACTGGTGTGGGGAATGGCCCCAATTTACCTATTACCTCACTTCGAACTTTTCACTCCCACAAGGACAACAAGAAATCGCAACCTCTTTGCCTACCCGAAGATCATAGGTTGCAAATACAGAACCTTTCTGATAGAACTTTTAAGTTTCAAGCTGCCAGACAGCAAACCTGGCTAGGCAACTTCACCGACAAAATCAGGCAGACCTATGGCGCCTTTCGGAAAGAAATCAAGACCGCTCTATTCAATAGATTTATTTCCCAGTCAGACAACGCCCCCCCATCCCAAAACCTTTTCTCTTTACATTGACACTACACTCTTCACAAATGTACTCTGTTCTACTCTTTGACTATTCAGTGTCTCCCTCACCTCCTGTACTCTGTAATTCGCTGACCATCCAGCCCCTTTGATGTAAAATGCTTAAGATTATACTAACCTATTTATAACCTGTAAACACTGATTACTCAGTGACTTCCTACCTGTTCTCACCTTGTAATTCGCTGATTGTACAGCTCTCTTTCATTGTAAACCGCCTAGAAGTTGCAAGATTATGGCAGTATAGAAAAAATAAAGTTATTATTATAATACAGCATGTGTGTTGTATTGCAATTAATTTATTCCTTCCAGGTGTCAGGTGTGTGCTATTTTCACATCTTTATCCTACATGTATGGTTCATAAGAACATAAGAACATAAGCAATGCCTCCACTGGGTCAGACCTGAGGTCCATCGTGCCCAGCAGTCCGCTCACGCGGCGGCCCAACAGGTCCAGGACCTGCGCAGTAATCCTCATCTATACCCCTCTATCTCCTTTTCCCTCAGTATCCCACGATCCCTTTATCCCTCAGGAATCCATCCAATCCCTGTTTGAATCCTTGTACCGTACTCTGCCTGATCACTTCCTCCGGTAGCGCATTCCAAGTGTCCACGACCCTTTGGGTGAAAAAAAACTTCCTTGATTTGTGTATTTTACTTCTAGCCAGGATTTTTGAAATAGCTATGTTTTCAGAGATTTGCAGAACAGAGCGGGTCTCTCTTTTTTTTGCAACTTGGTAGCCAAAGGAGTTATGTTGGCTTTTATATTTTATTCCTTAGAGATGGGAAGGACAGTGTCAGGCGATATGTGTTGCATTGTTCAGTCAATTTGCTGAGCAATTCTGTGAATCTGGGAACACTTTGTGGGGACACTCTGTGTAGGGTCCTGAATGCTTTGCAGCATGTCTTGAATTTGATTTGTTTGTCAACAGAGATCTAATGTAGTTCAAATCAGTAGTAGTGTGTTGTGGTGTGATGTGATCAAATCTCAATTTGTAGAATATGAGTCTTGCTGCAGTGTTTTGTATTAGTTGCAGTCTTCTTTTGCTTCTTCGATAGAGATTATCAATTTTTTTGTGGAAGTGACTCCATGATTATGGCCAAATAAACTGTGTGGAAACCCCCCCCCAAGAAGTGCAGAATAATACATCTATAGAGATCTTACAAAGATTGTGACCCCATTTAGGATCTCGACCCAGTTTTGGAAGCAGTGATCTAGCACAGTGTTTTTCAACCTTTATACACCCGTGGACAGGCAGAAATAAAAGAATTATTTTGTGGACCGGCAAACTACTAAAACTAAAATTTTTAAACCCTATTTCAGCCCCATCTCCTCGAGCTCAGTCCCCGCAAATCATCTGATCCCATTCGCACAAGCCTCAGTTATGATTTTATATTGAATGTATTTTATTAAAGTATGAAAGAAACAATATTCTGTACAATTGTCATTTTATAAATACAAATAATACAGAGCAAGGATCAACAAAACCCCTGTCTCTCCTCCCCTTCACATATATCCTCTCTACTATCAAGAAAACTGAACAAGCCAAATTATTACAGAATGCTACACAGAAATATCATGCTAACAGAATACTGCAGCCACATATGACAGGGATAGTGTTAGGGGAGTGCCCCCTGGTCCGAGAGAGCCCTAAGCCAGCTGGAAGCTAAAGAAGCACTGCCTGGGCTTTGCAGTCCCCAGTTATGTCTAACACCAGCTCTAGCAGGATCTATATTTCAAATCTGATATATTCTAATCACAAAATAGAAATAAAAATATTTTTTTCTACCTTTTGTCATCTCTGGTTTCTGCTTTCATCTTCTTTTCACTCTCTTCCTTCCAGCATCTGCACTCACTGTCTCTTCAATCCAGCATCTGCTCCTTCCATCCACTGTCTGCCCTCTCCCCCTTCCATCCAGCCTGTACCCCCTCTCTCCTTTTTACATGATTCATTCCAGCTTCACTGCTCTCTTCATTTTTATCTCTCCTACACCAGATCTAGCATCGTTGTCCCTCTCTGCTTATTTCTCTGCTGTCCCCTTCCCATCATCAATCTCTCTATTTTCTCATGCCTGTCTCTCCACTTCCCCTCCTCTAATCTCCCTGCCAGCTGTTTACTTCCTTTTTTCCTTCTCCCTTTCCTCCTCCTCATCCAGCAGTAACTCTCTTCCCTTCCTCCCCTCCCAGCAGCATCTCTCCTTCTCCCCCTCCAGGTCCAGTAGCAGCTGTCCCTTTTTCCCCTTACCCAGAAGCTTCCCAGACTCCTTTCTCTCCTCCTCTCCCAGCAGCATCTCTCCTTCTCCTTCCCTCCAGTTCCAGTAGCAGCTGTCTCTTTTTTCCCCTTGCCCAGCAGCTTCCCAGACTCCTTTCCCTCCTCCTCTCCCAGTAGCATCTCTCCTTCTCCTTCCCTCCAGGTCCAGTAGCAGCTGTCTCTTTTTTCCCTTGCCCAGCAGCTTCCCAGCCACCAACAGTGGCTTTCTCCCCTCCCAGCAGCTTTCCTTACTTTCCAGCATAGCGATTCATGAAGGCAGCCTCGGGTCCTTTGTTGGGTCGCGCCGCCTCTGAAGAAAGAGGAAGTTGCATCATCAGAGACAGCCGCGATTCAGCAAAAGCCCAAGGCTGCCTTTGTGAATTGCGCTGGCAAGTAAGGAGAGCTGCAGAGGAGAGAAAGCCACTGTTGGAGGTTCCCCATGACCTCTCCGGCCCAGTGCGGACCAGCTGAAAATAACTCGATCTTGCCGGCCCTGCACGGACCGGCAGGAAATTGAAGTTAATCAATCTCGCTGGCCCTGTGCGGAGCGGCAGAAATTTCCTGCAGACTGGCACCAATCTGCGGACCAGCGGTTGAAGAACAGTGATCTAGCACTTCCAAGTTTATTATTTCTTATATATATCATCTATCAAAATTTATCTAGACGGTTTACAATCATTAAAAAAAATTTAAGAGTTAAAAAAGAAAAAGAAAGAAACCACCAAAAAATAAATTCTACCACATAATTAAATATATTACTTGAGATTGACATGACAGGGGAGGAAGGTACAAGAGGAGGTAAAAAAAATACATCGAGATAAAAAATATATAAAGGAGGGAGGGGGATGGATAGAACATTATGAGTTAATTCGTCTCTAAAGAGGTGTTTGGAGTTGAAAATCTGAAATGAAATTTATTCCAGGGAATGAAAAGTGCTCCTGGATTAGGTATTGTAAGCATCCTTGAATAAAAAAGTTTTGAGTGTTGTCCTGAATAATGTGAGAGAGGACTCTAATTTTATATGTAGGGGAAGTGTTCCAGAGTAAGGGCGCTATGACTGAGAAGATGGATTTTCTGGTGTCATAGAAGATTTCTCAGATGGAGGGGACAACAAGCAAATCTTGTTAATTTGAGCGTAGTGCACGGGTTGATACGCAGGGGATTAAATATTTGTCTAGAAAGGTAGGAATATGGTGTTTGATTTTATAGGTAGGAAGTAGAATTTTGAATGCGATGCGGTGAGGGATTGGAAGCCAGTGGGCATCACGTAGAAGCGGAGTGATGTGGTTGAATTTTTTTGCATGGTAGATAAGTTTAACGGCGGTATTTTGTAAGATTTGTAGTCTGCGTATCTCTTTTTGATTTATACCCTGGTAGAGGGTATTACAGTAATCGATGTTGGAAATGATTAGGGAGTGGATGAGAATATTTACTAAACTATACTAAACTAAACTAAACCTTAAGTTTATATACCGCATCCTCTCCATGGAAGTGGAGCTCGGCACGGTTTACAAGAACTTAAAATATAAGAGAAAGGAAAAGGTTTACATGAGCTTATATATAGAATGGAAGAGTAAGGGGGAAAATAGAATTACATGTTAGAGAAGGGCCAAGTTTTCAGTTGCTTGCGGAATAGTTGGAGAGAGCCCAGGTTCCGCAGCGGGATAGTAAGGTCGTTCCAGAGGTCTGTGATTTTGAAGAGAAGAGATTTTCCCAGTTTACCTGCATAGAGAATACCGCGTAGAGAGGGGAAGGATAGTTTATATCTTTGGGCGGGTCTGGTGGAGTCAGGACTTGAGGAGTTAAAGGATAGTGGGATTAGGGGAGGAAGGATGCCGTGAATGATCTTAAAAGCCAGGCAGGAGCATTTGAAATGGATTCTGGAAATCACTGGGAGCCAGTGATGATTGGACAGGAGTGGGGAGACATGGTCAGATTTGCGTTTTGCAAAGATCAACTTGGCTGCAGTATTGTAAAATATCAAATGAGTTTTAACTTGTTGAAGCATGTACTGCCTACCGAGCTGATTAAAGTGTAAAGTGAGGTTTGATCCAAAATGATTCTGAGTATTTTTACCTTAGTGTCTAATTGAACCGGAGAGGAGTCTATCTCGATAGGATCAGCTAGACAGTCGGTATCTGAGGTTGGAAACAGTACGCATTTTGTTTTGTTGATATTTAATGATAACATATTCTGTTGAAGCCATGAATTAATTTTAATCAGTTTGGAGTTGATTTCTGAGATATCTAATTTATTGCTTGGATTGAGGGGGTGAAGTAATTGTATATCGTCAGCATAGGCGAAACAGGTAAATCCTATTGATTGAGCTAGTGTAAGAAGGGGAGACAGAAAAACATTGAATAAGAGTGGAGACAGTATGGAGCCTTGAGGGATACCATGTTGCTGAGGGATATTAGATGAGGTGAAGTTATTGAAGCATACTTTGAATTCGCCAGTGGCCCAGTACTTCTGACCTGCTCTTCCTGGTGTCTCTCTCTCCATATGCAAGTCACAGTTTCAGAACCCCTGTGTTCTGTATGGTTCATGCAGTTAATCTGAAATCATGAATTGCAATGAAGAAGCAACAGTGATAGGAGGAGACAGTGCTGGGCTGCTCGCTGACTTGACTAAGCCATAATGTGGAGAGAAGATGGTGATGGAGAAGAACCAGTAAAATGGGAGAGTGGACCTTTAATTATCCACAAGGAGCTTTGTCCTGTCCCGTCCCATCCCATCCTCTACTAGATATATCAGGAAATTGCTATAGGAGAAGGCGATTTAAGCTGCTGAGATACGCTTGAAACCTTTATACTTATTTGCCTTCGTCACACCTGTCATCTAGCAGATGGACAGAGGAAACACAGATATACAAAAGTTACTCTGTATAAAGAAAAAACAGATACAGTTTTTGATATATCAAATATCTGATACTTACTTCATCACAATCACCTTCAACCATAGCATATATAGCTTTCTTTACCAGATTTGTACCTGAAATACAGAATTTGAAAATGTTTACATTAAAAAAAAAAGGAAAGAAATAGAAAATCTAAACAGAACTCACTCCCTGGGTATTTGCCGCAATTTAAAGAGGCAATGAAGATCCATTTATTTCTGCAAGCTTTTCCTAACATAAAGATTATGTTATTTTATTAGGTCTTATGTTTTTATCATTTATTATGCATTTGGTTTTACTTGTGAATAATTTAGGTGTAGGCAGGTTATACAGTTTTATAACAAAATATCAACATTTACAGAATTAAAATTGTGACCATCTCTGCGGAAAGGTGACTAAAGTCTCCAGAAAAAATAAGAATTACAGAAAGCCGCTCTAAAATATTTTGGATCTACTACTTAATTGTGAATGTCTCTGGGAAAAGATGACTTATGTTTACTATAAAATTACAGAACAGTGATTCTTCTATGACATAACCGCTGACAATCTCACTCCTCTTACATGTTTATCCTTTTGTCTTTCAAAGAAAAGGCAAGACAGGGAAGCAACAAATGTTCTTACAGATTTGCAAAAACAATGTCCCTTTTTAAACTGTTTATATTTTGCCTTGTTATAGGGAGCAGGAGCTGACAGTTTCCTTATAAACTCCTTATTCTGGAGGCAATTTCTTCTACAAGTCTAATTCTGCTTCCCCCATTCCTTTATTCACTGGATTCCACTTTCTTCAAAATAAGAACATTACATAATTAATAAGATTATAAATGCTCCTGCCTTGATTTTCCACAGTGAGGCCTTTATCAAGACCAGCCTGAAGAAAGGCAAGAATCACCGAGATCAGAGTCGAATAAGGCTCCACCTGGTCCCGAGTGCACCAATGTTTGAAAGCCTTCCATGCCTTAGCATAAGCAGAAACTGTAGATGACTTCTTAGACTTGAGAAGAGTGTCAAAACCACATCAAAATAGCCTTTGTGTTCTAAGGCTGTGCGCGTTCAGGAGCCATGCCTTAAGAGCAAAGCATCCTGGGTCCTCCATGCAGACCGGACCCTGCGTAAGCAGATCTGGATGGGCACTCAGCTGAAGGTCGTGATCCTTGCAAAGAAGCAACAGATCTGCATACCATGGTCTGCGAGGCCAATCTGGAGCCACTAGGAGGATGCGGTCCAGAAGGACCACGATCTGCTGAATGACCCCTATCATGGAGTCATGAATGACACCCTATCATGGAGAACAGGAAAAGCAATGTTACTTACCGTAACAGTTGTTATCCAGGGACAGCAGGCAGCTATTCTCACTAGTGGGTGATGTCATCAGACAGAGCCCCGGTACGGACGTCTCACAAGCACGTGTTGCTTGTAGAAACTTAAAGTTTCTAGATGCCCGCACCGCGCATGCGCCGGTGCCTTCCTACCCGGAGATCCGGGCGTGTCTCCTCAGTTCAGGTAGCTAGCCTGAGAAGCCAACCCAGGGGAGGTGGGTGGGACGTGAGAATAGCTGCCTGCTGTCCCTGGATAACAACTGTTACGGTAAGTAACATTGCTTTATCCCAGGACAAGCAGGCAGGTATTCTCACTAGTGGGTGACCTCCAAGCTAACCTCAGTGGGATGGAGGGGGAGTTGGCGACTTAAGAGAATAAATTTTTCAATACTGTTTGGCCAAACTGTCCATCCCGTCTGGAGAGGGTATCCAGACAATAATGTGAGGTGAATGTGTGAACCGAGGACCAGGTGGCAGCCTTGCAAATTTCCTCGATTGGTGTTGATCTGAGGAATGCTACTGAGGCTGCCATTGCTCTGACCTTATGGGCTGTGACCTTACAAGGAAGTGATAATCCAGCCTGGGCATAGCAGAAAGAGATACAAGCCGCCATCCAATTAGAGATGGTGCGCTTTGATACGGGTCTTCCCAACTTGTTAGGATCGAAGGAGACAAAAAGTTGAGGAGTGGTTCTGTGTGGCTTGGTGCGATCCAGGTAGAAAGCCAAGGCACGTTTGCAGTCTAGAGTGTGAAGGGCCGATTCTCCGTGGTGAGAATGAGGCTTAGGGAAGAATACTGGAAGTACAATGGATTGGTTGAGATGAAATTCGGAGACCACCTTAGGCAGGAATTTCGGGTGAGTGCGGAGTACCACCTTGTCATGGTGGAATACTGTGAATGGTGGGTCCGCCATCAATGCCTGGAGTTCGCTGACTCTGCGAGCGGACGTAAGGGCTACAAGGAAAAGCACTTTCCAGGTGAGATACTTCAGAGGGGCCCTGTTGAGTGGTTCAAACGGGGGCTTCATGAGGTGGGAAAGGACTACATTGAGGTCCCAAACTACTGGGGGTGGTTTGAGAGGAGGGTTAACATGGAAGAGTCCTTTCATAAATCTGGCGACCACCGGATGGGCCGAGAGGGGTTTCCCTTGTAGAGGCTGGTGGAACGCCGCAATGGCGCTCAGGTGGACTCGTATGGATGTGGACTTGAGCCCAGATTGAGATAGGTGTAGGAGATAGTCCAGCACGGAGGATAAGGAAGCTCGCTGAGGTTCCTTTGACTTAGAAACGCACCATGAGGAGAATCTGGTCCATTTCTGGGAGTAGCATTGTCGAGTGGCGGGCTTCCTGGAAGCTTCCAAGACCTCCCTCACTTCTTGTGAGAATTGGTGAGGGGTTACGTTGAGAGGAACCAAGCTGTCAGGTGGAGAGACTGCAGGTTGGGATGAAGTAGTGATCCTTGATGTTGAGTAAGTAGTGAAGGAAACACTGGAAGTGGTACTGGTTCCCTGCTGCTGAGTTGGAGTAGGAGGGAGAACCAAGGTTGTCTGGGCCACCGAGGAGCTATTAGAATCATGGTGGCCCGTTCGAGTTTCAGCTTGACCAGAGTCTTCTGGATCAGCGGGAATGGTGGGAACGCATATAGAAATCGTTTCCCCCAGTTCAGTAGAAAAGCATCTGCCTCGAGGCGATGAGGGGTGTAGATCCTGGAGCAAAACTGAGGCAGTTTGGCGTTGTGGGGAGCCGCGAAGAGGTCTATCTGAGGCGTCCCCCATTGCGTGAAGATTTGGTGAAGGGGGTTGGAATGGAGAGTCCATTCGTGCGGTTGTAGCAGACGGCTTAGTTTGTCTGCTAAGACGTTGTTCTCCCCCTGGATGTATACTGCTCTGAGTAGGGCGTTGTGGCGCACCGCCCAGTCCCAGACTCGTAGAGCTTCCTGGCAAAGGAGGGCCGAGCCCGTGCCTCCTTGCTTGTTGATATAATACATGGCGGCCTGATTGTCTGTGCGAATGAGGATTACCATGTCGTGGAGTAGGTGTTGGAAAGCTTGGAGCGCATTGAAGATGGCTCTGAGTTCCAATAGATTGATTTGGTGTAGTCTTTCCGCACTGGTCCAGAATCCCTGGGTGCGGAGACCCTCCAGGTGGGCCCCCCATGCGTAATTCGACGAATCGGTTGTGAGAACTTTCTGATGGGGGGGAGAGTGCATCAGCAAACCTCTGGATAGATTCGAAGAGGTCATCCACCAAAGTAGAGACTGCCGAAGAGCAGGTGTGACTACGATGCGTTTGGATAGTGGATCGGATGTCTGATTCCACTGCGATGCCAGGGTCCACTGGGGGATCCTGAGGTGGAGTCTGGCAAAGGGTGTCACGTGTACTGTGGAGGCCATATGGCCCAGGAGCACCATCAGTTGTCTCGCCGGTAGGGTTTGGCGAGTAGCCACCGACTGGCAGAGATGAAGAAGAGACTCCATGCGTTGCCGAGGCAGGAATGCTCGGAGTCGGGTGGTGTCCAGGACCGCTCCGATGAAGGGGAGGGACTGGGTGGGTTGTAGATGAGACTTGGAGAAGTTGATCTCGAAGCCCAAATTCTGGAGGAAGTAGGTTGTAGCCAAGGCCGCCGAAGTGACCTCTGGGGCTGACGGGGCCTTGATGAGCCAGTCGTCGAGGTATGGGAACACCTGTAGACCCCTGTCCCGGAGTGCTGCGGCCACTACCACCAGGCACTTTGTGAAGACTCTGGGGGACGAAGATAGGCCGAATGGTAGCACTCGATACTGTAGGTGCAGATTTCCCACCCGAAATCTGAGGAACTTTCGGGAGGCCGGGTGAATGGGGATGTGAGTGTAGGCCTCCTTGAGATCCAGGGAGCATAACCAGTCGTTCTGCTCGAGGAGGGGGTATAGAGAAGCCAAAGTCAACATGCGAAACTTCTCTTTGACCAGGAACTTGTTGAGGGCCCGAAGGTCTAAAATGGGTCGCAGGTCGCCCGTTTTCTTCGGGACGAGGAAGTACCGGGAGTAAAACCCTCGGTTCAATTGGTCTGACGGGACCGGCTCGACAGCCCGAAGCTGAAGTAAGGTTTGGACTTCCTGAAGAAGAAGGGCGGTCTGCGTCGAGCTTGAAGGATACTCTCTTGGAGGATGGTCCGGGGGGACCCGGTGGAATTGAAGAGAGTATCCTTCTCTTATGATGGAGAGGACCCATAGGTCCGTGGTTATGGCCTCCCATCGGTGGTAAAAAAGATGGAGGCGGCCCCCTATGGGAGAGGCCGAGGTTATGCTCCCGGGAGGGGCGTCAAAAGGGCTGGGGAGCCTTAGGTACAGCCGGTGGCTGAAGTTTTTGCTGAGACTTCTGGGGAGGTTGTCTCTTCGCAGGCTGTCTCGCAGCAGGCGTTTGTCTGGGCATGTAACGCCGCTGGTAAATCAGGGGTGGCCTGGAAGGTCGAGACTGTTGAGGTTTGGGTTTGGGCCGCAGGATGGATTGAAAGGATTTTTCATGATCCGACAGCTTCTTGGTAACAGTTTCGATAGACTCGTCGAACAGGTCAGCTCCAGCACATGGTACGTTGGCGAGTCTGTCCTGTAGGTTGGGATCCATATCGATAGTACGGAGCCATGCCAGGCGACGCATAGCTACCGCGCTTGCGGCGGCGCGTGCCGAGAGTTCGAATGCATCGAAGGAGGATTGCATCAGCTGGAGGCGTAATTGGGAGAGGGAGGCTACCACTTCCTCGAACTCGAATCGAGCTTGGTTGTCTATGAACGGAGTGAACTTGCGGAGCACCGGCAAGAAGAACTCCAGATAGGAAGAGAAAAAGAAGTTGTAGTTCAGCACCCGTGACGCCATCATGGAGTTTTGGTAGAATTTTCTACCAAATTTATCCATCGTTCTCCCCTCTCGGCCCGGTGGTACAGAGGCGTAGACCTGGGAGGGATGAGAGCGTTTAAGAGAGGACTCGACCAGTAGGGATTGGTGGGAGAGCTGAGGGCCCTCGAACCCTTTATGGTGCACGATGCGGTATCGAGCATCGAGTTTGCTGGGGATAGCCGGTATGGAATACGGCGTCTCGAAGCACTGCATGAAGGTCTGGTCCAGTAATTTATGCAAGGGGAGCCGAAGCGACTCCGTTGGAGGGTTAGGTAAATGCATGGTGTCCAGATACTCTTTGGAGTATCTGGAGCCCGTGTCAAGGGTCACATCCAGATCATCCGCCATTTGTCGGAGGAATGATGAGAAGGACAATTGTTCCGCCAGCGTCGGTCTGTGGGACGGGCTGGAGGAGGATGAGGCCTCCAGGTCCGTGGACATCGGGGAGTGACAAGGAGAATCGGGTACCGGTGTCTCCTCGTACTCCGGGCCCCTCGGAGGGGACACCTCTGATGAGGAGTATCCCCTACGTTGCAGTTTTTTCTGCGGTGACACCTCCGAATGGCGTGAGGAGTGCCAGGATGAGTGTCTCGATCGGTGCCCGTCTCGGTGGCGGGACGGGGATCGGGATCGTCTGTGCATCGCATGGTCTCTCGAGGCCCCCAAGTGGATAGGGCTGGAAGCGGTGGATCGTAACTGGGTTTGCGATGCGGGTTCTTGCGATGCTACCCAAGTCTGGTAAGGAGTACGGAAGAACTCTTCCTGACTATGCCCAGGGCTTCGAGTATCGATCGGAGGTCTGGTCCCATGTTGGCGCGGAGGCGTAATGGGTTCTAATGGCGGCATATCGGTAAGCGAGGCTTGCCGCGTGGGCATCGCCGCCCTCCCCCGTTCGTCCTCGTCGGTTGTCGAGGTCGAACGGTGTGGGGGAGGGGGAGGGGGCGGACCGCCCCTTTGGATCGGTGCCGGGAGGTCACCCTGTATGGCAGCGATGAGCCCGGGTCCGATGGTCTGCATGAGCTCAACGAATTGAGCTTCCAGCACGGACCGTAGCGAAGCCGATAAGGAGGGATCCGCACCGAAAGGGGGTCCTCCTGCACGGACATCGCGCTCCTTCGAGGTCGAGTGCTTCTGCTTAGTAGCTTTCGGCACTTTGATGACCATTGGTGGCACTGTGGAAGGAAGAGGTACCTGAACCGAGGAGACCGGGGCAGGCACCGACGTCGAGCTCGTGGATGGTGTCGGGGCGAGCGATGCCGGTTTCGCCACGCTCGATGCAGGAGGGGTCGATGCCGGTTTTGCCCGAACCGGGGAGGTATCGGATGAAGTGGAGGCTGAGGGATCCTTAGCTGCGTCCATCTTGAACATCGATTCCCACAATAGGCAACGCCGCTTGAATGAGCGTGCCGTAAGGGTAGAGCAAGGCCTGCACGATTTCGGAATGTGGTCAGGGCCCAAACACTGCAAACAGCGCCAGTGAGGGTCCGTGAGTGAAATCGCGCGTTGGCACTTGCTGCACTTTTTAAACCCGGTGATTGGCCGGGACATAGGCCGGAAAATCTCCGCCGCGAGGTCGAAGCCAGTGGGCCTGAGCCACGTGGCCGGCCCGTTCGACCCGCCGGAGGAAATAATCTTTTTTTTTTTTTTTTTTTTTTTACCGAAAAGAAAAGAACTGTTAACTGTAATTAAAAGAAAGCGAAAACGCGGACAAGGAAGGCAAATTTAACTGAATTCAGCTAGCGCATGATGAAGTTGAACTTCTCAGCTCCGCGGAAAAGAAAGAACTGAGGAGACACGCCCGGATCTCCGGGTAGGAAGGCACCGGCGCATGCGCGGTGCGGGCATCTAGAAACTTTAAGTTTCTACAAGCAACACGTGCTTGTGAGACGTCCGTACCGGGGCTCTGTCTGATGACATCACCCACTAGTGAGAATACCTGCCTGCTTGTCCTGGGATAAAGCACAGTTACTTACTGTAACAGGTGTTATCCATGGACAGCAGGCAGATATTCTCTACATGTGGGTGATATCATCTACGGAGCCCCCTAGCGGACGTTCTCGCAAGCAGACTTGCTTGAAGATCTTCAAGCTTGCGAGTGTACCGCGCATGTGCGAGTGCCCCGCCCACCAGACTCAGGGCATGCGTCTCCTCAGCGTGGCCTCAGTTCAGAGAGCCAGCAAAGAACCCGGGGAGGTGGGTGGGTTGTGAGAATATCTACCTGCTGTCCCTGGATAACACCTGTTACGGTAAGTAACTATGCTTTATCCCAGGACAAGCAGGCAGCATATTCTCTACATGTGGGTGACCTCCAAGCTAACCAATTCAGGAGAACAGATTTTGCAAAACTGACTGGCCGAAATGGCCGTCACGCCTGGAGAAAGCATCCAGACAGTAGTGAGAGGTGAAAGTATGAACCGAGGACCAAGTAGCAGCCTTGCAGATTTCCTCAATTGGAGTCGATCGGAGGAAAGCAACAGACGCCGCCATCGCTCGGACCTTATGCCCCGTGACCCGACCCGGCAGAGAGAGACCAGCCTGACTTGTAACAGAAAGAAATACAAGCGGCCAACCAATTAGAAATGGTCCGATACAAACAGGGCATCCCAACCGATTGGGATCAAAAGAGATGAAAAGCTGGGGAGCAGTCCGATGAGGTGCAGTGCGCTGCAAGTAAAAGGCCAGTGCACGCTTACAGTCAAGAGTATGTAGAGCCGCTTCTCCAGGGTGAGAATGGGGCTTCGGGAAAAATACAAGAAGGACTATGGACTGGTTGATGTGAAAGTCCGAAACAATCTTAGGCAAGAATTTAGGATGAGTACGAAGAACCACCTTATCATGATGAAAAACAGTGAAAGGAGGGTCCGCCACCAAGGCCTACAGCTCACTGACCCTACGAGCAGAAGTGAGCGCAATAAGAAACACAACCTTCCACGTGAGATACTTCAAGTGAACACACGCCAGTGGTTCAAAAGGAGGTTTCATCAAGCGAGCAAGGACCACCTTGAGATCCCAAACCATGGGAGGAGGTTTAAGGCGAGGATGAACGTGGAAAAGACCCTTCATGAACTGGGAGACCACAGGATGAACAGAGAGTGGTTTCCCGTCGATCGGCTGATGAAAAGCAGCAATGGCGCTGAGGTGGACTTGAATTGACGTGGATTTGAGACCAGTGCCAGATAAGCGCAACAGATAATCCAGCACAGAAGACAAGGGGGCAGATTGTGGCACCTGTTGCAGCATAGCACACCAAGAAGAAAAGCGGGTCCACATCTGATAACATTGGCGAGTGGACTCCTTCCGAGATGCCTCCAGAACATCCAGGACCGACCGAGAGAACTGGAAAGAGGCCAGTAAGTCTCGAGGGACCAGGCTGTCAAGTGAAGACTGCAGGTTGGGATGGAGCAGAGATCCCCGACTCTGCGTAAGCAGAGAAGGAAAAACAGGCAGAAGAAGAGGGTCCCTGGCACTGAGCTGCAGCAGGAGGGAGAACCAAGGCTACCTGGGCCACCGAGGGGCTATCAAAATCATGGTGGCATGAGTGGACTTGAGCATGACGAGAGTTTTCAGAATCAGAGGGAAAGGAGGAAACGCATACAGAAACAGATTCGTCCAATCCAGAAGGAAAGCATCCGCCTCGAGCCTGAGAGGGGTGTAAACCCTGGAGCAGAAACGAGGCAACTTGTGATTGAGGGGGGATGCAAACAGATCGACATCCGGAGTCCCCCACCGGGCAAACACCTGACGCAGAGTTGAAGAGTGAAGAGACCATTCGTGAGGCTGCAGAAGGCGGCTCAACGTCAGCCAGGCAGTTCCGCTGGACCTGAATGTAGACCGCACGGAGAAAGAGGTTGCGGCAGATTCGTGAAAACCCTCGGGGAGACTGCAAGGCCAAAGGGGAGATCACGATACTGGAGGTAGAGATTCCCTACCCTGAATCTCGGATACCAGCGAGAAGCCGGATGAATCGGGATGTGGGTATAGGCCTTCTTAAGGTCCAACGAGCAAGCCAGTCCCCTTCATCCATTAGGGGATATTACGTAGGAAGGATGAGCATCCTGAACTTTTCTTTGACCAGAAACCTGTTCAGAGCCCGGAGGTCCAGTATCGGAGGCAGGTCTCCCATCTTCTTGGGGACCAGAAAACACCGGGAATAAAATCCCATATACAACTACCCCGGAGGAACCTCATCGACTGCCCACAGGTGGAGGAGGGCCTGAACCTCCCGCAGAAGAAGGAGAAATTGCGCTCTGGAAGAAGGAAACTCTCTTGGTGGAAGATCTGGGGGTACACGACTGAAGTGCAGGGAGTACTCCACCCGGACGATGGAAAGCACCCAAGGTCTGAGGTAAGCTTCTCCCACTGAGGGTAGAAATGATGGAGACGGTTCCCGATGGGAAGGGGGGGAGGGCTCCAGAAGAAAGGGAGCCGGCAGGCTCAGACTGGAATTGTCAAAAGGACAGCCCAGGCTTCGCCGGAATAGGTGGCTGGACCTTAGACAGCTGCTGCTGCAGCTGGGGTCGCCTGAGGGGTCGCCTGAGAGAATGCAGGCGTAGATTTCTGTGGGTATCGCCGAGGAGGAATCTTGTACGGTCGAGCAGGAGTCTTCGGCTTGAGCCTCACTAGGGAAGTGAAGGACCGCTCATGCTCCGAAAGGTGTTTAGTTGCAGCCTCGATGGAGTCATCAAACAGCTCATTTCCCACACACGGGAGATTTGCCAGACGATCCTGGAGGTTAGGGTCCATGTCCACTATCCGGAGCCAGGCCAGGCGACGCATGGCGACCGCAAAGGCCATGACCCTCGAGGACAACTCAAAGGCGTCGTAAGCCGCCTGAAACAGAGACGAAGTTGGGACAGGGTCTCCTGGAGGAGACGGAACTCCAGCCGACGAGTAGACACGTCCGACTGGAAAGAGTGGTGGGCATCCACACAGTATCTAAGATAGGGCGTAAAGGTAAAATTATAATTGAGAACATCGAGTTCTGATAGAGATGGTGGCCGAACTTGTCCATCATAGAAATTGAAACATAGAAACATAGAAATTGACGGCAGAAAAGGGCCATAGCCCATCGTACGCCCTTCCCTGCCTGGAGGGACAGTAGCGTAGACCTTGGAGGGATTACCGTATTTTCACTCATATACCGCGCACCCGTGTTTAACGCGCACACGGGTGTAGCGCGCGGGAAACTGTAATTTATGTAAATAAATTTTTATATACCGCGCACACCCGTATACCGCATATGCTGCCCCGACTCTCCCGTCGCCGCCCGACTCTCCTTTCGCCCGCCCCGACTCTCCTCTCCCCCTTGAAGTCCTGTCCCCACCCTGAAAGCCTGATGCCCCCCAACGTCCGATTCACCCCCCCTCCGCAGGACCGCTCGCACCCCCATCCCGAAGGACCGCTCGCATGCATTGCACCCGCACCCCCACCCCGAAGGACCGCTCGCACCCCCACAGCCTCCCGACCCCCCCATCATGTAGAAGCTCCTACCGTTGTCCTGCTGCTTCCTCTTCCGGCGGTCCCGGCCCTTCTGTGAGCCCTGCGTCTGCGCTGCTTCCTCTTCTGGCGGTCCTGCCCTTTCTCCGATGTCAGAGAAAGGGCGGGACCACCGGAAGAGGAAGCAGCGCAGACGCAGGGCTCACAGAAGGGCCGGGACCGCCGGAAGAGGAAGCAGCAGGACAACGGTAGGAGCTTCTACATGATGGGGGGGGGGGGGTCGGGAGACTGTGGGGGTGCGAGCGGTCCTTCGGGGTGGGGGTGCGGGTGCGATGCGAGCGGTCCTTCGGGGTGGGGGTGCGAGCGGTCCTGCGGGGTGAATCGGACATCGGGGGGGGGGAACTATGTAAAAAAAAAATTTATACAACGCGCTCACGCCTATAACGCGCAAGGTTATGCACGGTTTGTAAAAATCGTATATAACGCACGCGTTATATGTGTGAAAATACGGTAGACTTCTTTAACACATTATCAAATCCCTTGACCGGGACCGTCCGGTAATGGGACTCCATTTTGGAGGGAATGGCAGCGACGGCTTAAAGAGTCTCCAGATTTCGGAGGAATATCTGCCGGAGAACCTGATGCAGAGGCAAACGGAGAGCATCGCGGGGCGGATGAGGGAGCCCCATCTCCGCCAAATACTCCTGAGTGTACCAGGATTAGGACTGGAGATCCAGCTTCAGAGCCTTGCCTATGTCTGAGACAAACCGGATAAAGGAGGAGGTTCGAGAAGAAGACTCATCCTCCAGAGGTGAAGTAGAGCGAGATCTCGGAGCAATAGAGAATGAGGGAGAGACCTCCCTCGAATAATAGGCAGGAGCCTCCGAGTCTTGAGAACATGACACAGAGGACGTTCTACTGAACTGCCTTGGGGGCGTCCAGGAATGTCCTCGCTGAAGATGGCTCGGGGAGGACCCCGGCGTCTGAGGCACCACCATCCGAAGCATCGGAGAAGCTGGCGGGAAATATAATTCCCCCACAGGTGTTTTCAACTGGGACTCAGAAATCCCTCGCCCCAAAGAAAGAGGTGGGGAAGAAGTCCATCGAGGCCTCGCACCCAACGCCGAAGTCACCATGGACCCCACGTGTTTCACGGTCAGGGACCGGCCTCGATGCGGTGGGGAAATCCTTTGCCGCTTTGAAGGTACAAGGTGCGAGGAGGAGGAAGCCAAAGTCCGGGGTCCCGCCCGGGACACCCGGAGAGTCGCAGGCCTTGAATCAGGAGAAGAGGAATCACTCGAGGGCAAGCTGCGGGACTTGCGAGACAGGTCTTGAAGAACCTCGGAGGAGGCCCAGACTGGTCAGACTGGAACCGGGTCGAGGCCAGGGTCAACTGAACCAGAACCGAGGAAATCTGCGAAGTAAGGATAGCTTTAAGCATGTCCTCGAACATAGGCACCAAGACCAGTGAATACTGGGGTTGAGGTGCAGCAGTGCGCTCCTTCGGGGGCGACCTCGAGGAAGAGTATTCCCTACGTGAGGAGGCACGCTTTGGACGACGTCTCAAAGAGGCCAACGAAGCAGCACTCGCATGAGACTCCGAGGGAGGCTTCTTTGCTGGCACACCTGCAGAAGGAAGAGGAGACTTACCTGAGGCCTGGATGGCAGGAGGAGCCGAAGACGGGGTCTTCGAGGTCAACTTCACCGAGGTTGAGGCCTTTGAAGCCGAGGCCCCCACTGTCGGGGCCGAGGCCGAGGCTGTCCCCGCTGTCTCCATGGGGCCAAAAAGTTGGAGGATTTTGGCCACTCGCCGACGAAAAGCCTGCGGTTGAAGAGTAGCACAACGCGGGGCAAGACTCGGCGCGATAATCAGCTCCAAGACACTCCACACACCAACGATGGGGGTCGGTGATGAGGATCACCCGGGCGCACTTATTGCAGTTCTTAAACCCGGACAGTGATATGGACATAGGAAAAAATTCAGCCGCGGCCCTGTGAGGCCAGGCGGCCTGACAAAAAACAGTAGCCCGGTCGAAAAAAATACAAGTTTTTTTTTTTTTTAACAAGACGCGTCGCGCCGCACAGCGATTCACCCGAAAACAATAAAACAAGCCGTGGTGCAAAGAGGCACTACGAATTCATGCAGAGCAAGGGAGCAGGGCTTCTGAATCCACGGAAAACTTAGAACTGAGGCCACACTGAGGAGACGCATGCCCTGAGTTGGGCGGGAGGGGCACTCGCGCATGCGCGGTACACTCGCAAGCTTGAAGATCTTCAAGCAAGTCTGCTTGCGAGAACGTCCGCTAGGGGGCTCTGTAGATGATGTCACCCACATGTAGAGAATATGCTGCCTACTTGTCCTGGGATAAAGAAGAGACCAAGCCTCGTCATGAGGTCTGTTTGTGGTATCACCTTTATCTCAAATGCATTCTGCATGTAGGTTTTTGAGTTATAAACGGCATTGCCTTTCAATCACCTTAAGTCTTTAGAGATACTTGTAAGTGCAGAGATTTTCCATCCTGCTTAAACTACTAAATGCCAGCTGTTTTTGTTAGCCTCTTTCATATTTTTTAGTTAGCATTACAGTCCATCGGGCATATTTGGATTGATGATTATCTCATCATTATGCACACACTTTTTAATTACACAGGATGGCAATTAATTAAGACAGTCAAACATATTTTCAAAGTAAATCTTTGAATATACTAATTTTCCTTGATGATAGCAAATCATATGAAAGGTATATTTTTTGATATGCATTTGTTTACGGCACATATTTCATGAATTAAGTGCAATTACTTTTTATTGTTCAGGGTATTAATTCACTCTGTTATATTGATGCAAATTAGTTAAAGTAACCTAAAGTTATAGCATATTAATTTTACCTTAAGTGCACCCTGCTACATTTACACAGGTCTTTAATCGTTGACATATAATATATGTTTTAGACATTTTCTGATATGTGTTTTTATAATATCGGACGCGGGTGAGCAAAAGCAAGCAATTCAAAAAACATATTGGAAAATGAAAGCTTATAAGCCCTAAAGAAATGGTCTTTACTGTGAAATGTTGACTTTAACTTTAATATCACTTAATTCCTTACGATATAGAGGCAATAGCTGTTTTAGTCCTGCACCGATATAGTTCATGGCTCTTGCACACACCCCTATGGAAGGTTTTTTTGCCGATGATGTGGGTGGAGGAGGTTTGAGCATTCAGGCTCTGCCTATAACAAAACCTGAGGCTTTTTCTTCTGTGGGGATAGTGCTCTCAGTCATAAAGAGTGGAGTTCAAGTTTATTATTACTATTTATTACCCACTTTCACTAGATTAAATATAATAGTTTTTTAAATTAATCATGTTTCATGCCTCAAGTGAAGGGTTCAATTTATAAATGATGCTCTCTGCCCATTTGATGCTTGCGCATTCCGATGAGGCCTTTTAATATGTGTAATCCATTTCCTATCTAGGTATGATCATCTGTACGATTATTTTTTAAAATCTTTAACTGATTAATTTTCAAATGATCCTATACAGTATTTAACTTTTACATGTGATAGTTTTTACACGTTTTTTATAATATATTATTTAGCACACAGTGAGTAGTGGTTAAACAATTCATTGATTATATCAGTTAAGCAAACAAGTGCTGTCACATTGCTCATATTCAAGCCTCTCAAGCAATTATTTAATCAATCATAGTACCAGCTCATCTGTATAATCAGGAAGACTGCGAAGACCTGCAACAGGGCATAAACACGCTTGAGAAATGGGCTGAGACATGGCAAATTAAGTTTAACGTGGTCAAGTGTAAAGTGATGCATGTTGGTAACAAAAATCTTGTACACGAATACAGGATGTCTGGTGCAGTACTCGGAGAGACAACCCAGGAAAGAGACTTGGAAGTACTGGTCGACAAGTTGATGAAGACAACCGCGCAATGCGCGGCAGAGGCGAAAAGGGCAAACAGAATGCTTGGAATGATTAAGAAGGGGATCACGAACAGATTGGAGAAGGTTATCATGCCACTGTACTGGGCCATGGTACACCCCCACTTGGAATACTGCGTCCAGCACTGGTCGCTGTACTTGAAGGACACAGTACTACTCGAAAGGGTCTAGAGAAGAGCGACTAAAATGATTAAGTGGCTGGAGGAGTTGTTGTACAGTGAGAGATTAGAGAAACTGGGCCTCTTCCCCCTTGAAAAGAGAAGACTGAGAGGGGACATGATCAAAACCTTCAAGATAATGAAGGGAATAGACTTAGTAGATAAAGACAGGTTGTTTACCCTCTCCAATGTAGTGTGAACGAGAGGGCACTCTCTAAAGTTAAAAGGGGATAGATTCCGTACAAACGTAAGGAAGTTCTTTTTCACCCAGTGAGTGGTGGAAAACTGGAACACTCTTGCTGAGGCTGTTATAGGGGAAAACACCATCCAGGGATCCAAGACAAAGTTAGACAAGTTCCTGTGGAACTAGAACGTACGCAGGTAGGGCTAGTCTCGGTTAGGGCACTGGTCTTTGACCTGGGGGCCACCGCGGGAACGGACTGCTGGGCACGATGGACCACTGGTCTGACCCAGCAGCGGCAGTTCTTATGTTCTTATGACTAATTTTTAAATGATTCCATGATTAATTTTTGAATGATTTCATAATTTACTTTCTTAAGTATTAGTTTTGGTCTGTTTTTCTAAACTTTTCTTAAAAAACATTTCTTAGCATACAAGTTTCAAATTTATTTATTACTCTCAAACTCCTTGGAGTAATAGTAGATAGATGTTGCACTCTTCAGGTGCAAATCAACAAAATCACACAAAAAGCATTCTTTACCATGCGCAACCTTCGCAAAATTAGAAAATTCTTCGGCAAAGAACAATACAGACTCATAGTTCAATCCCTAGTCCTAAGTCTACTGGACTATTGCAATATCCTCTACCTTCCTTGTCCCACCTACTTAATAAAACAACTACAGACTGTCCAGAACACTGCCCTCAGACTGATCTATTCCCTTCGAAAATTTGACCACATCACCAACGCCTTCCTAGATTCACACTGGCTTCCAATACAAGCCCGCATCCAATTCAAGCTATATTGCATATTATTTAAAACATTAAACGGAACGGCACCCTCCCACTTAAACAACCGCCTAAATAGGAACCTCTCTTCTAGACAAAGGAGAACCCAGTCCCCTTTCTCCTACCCCCCTTATAAAGGAACTAAGCGCAAAAAGATGTACGACAACCTACTAGCAACACTTGCAGCTAAATTGGACCCCTCCATCACCAACCTACTGACAGCTTCAACTGACCTCAAAGCTTTTCGAAAAGAAATCAAAACCATACTATTCAAGAAATTCATCCTAATTTCCTAACCCCACTCTTCTCCTCTCTCTCCCCCTCTTAGGATCCTCCCTTCAAAATGTGATTTAGACCTAACGCCTTTAACTGTATTCCTCTTCCTGAAAACGTCCAGCTATCGTTTTGATGTATTAGGCCCAACGTCTTTAATTGTATTCCTCTTCCTGGAAATGTCCAGTTATCTTTTTGTTGTAATCCGCTTAGAACTGCAAGGTACAGGCGGAATAGAAGTCATTAATGTAATGTAATGTTAAACCGCTTAATTAGGTTTCTAATGTTATTCGTTCTAAATTTCTATTGATTATAACAGTTACGTAAAAATGTGCTGATATATTGTTTATATTCAAGCTTTTTAAGCTTTCATTCGATCAATTATTTACAGTATCAATTCATCCATATAATCTCAAAACTTTTTTACTCAGGCAAATTCTTCTTGTTTATTGGCAATTCCCCTTTTCATTTATTGGACTAACATTCTGTTTTCTGCATTTGGTTTGTAAGATTTTATTACAATGAGCAGTTTACATTGATCGAAAATAAGTATTCTTAATGAACCACATTGGTCACTTGTTCTTATTATATTTCTCTATCATTTTTTAAAATACATACATTTTATAAAATGCAAAAGTATTGATTGTTTATAATATGTATTGATTCACATGTATATTCTTTTATGTATTTTTTAGTTTGATACTGTCCCCTGAGGAAGGCGATGCTGTCGCCAAAACTTGGATCCTAGTTGGGACTTTGTTTGTTTTTACATATTTTAGTTGTTTATCTTCAAATAAAAGACTCATGACCATCAGTTGGCTGTGACATCTCCAGTGCCGACCTATCATGGGTCATGGAGGAAAGACATACAGAAGAAGCTCATGAGGCCAAAGCACTCGAGCATAGAGATCCTCGTTTCCGGGCTCAGATCTTCGATTGTAGAAATGATCTGCTTTCTCATTCTTTGCCGTTGCAATGAGATCAAGGTGAGGCTGACCCCAACACCGCACTATGGTTTGAAACGTCACCGAGGACAGGGCCTACTTGCCCAGATCCAAAGTCTGTCTGCTGAGAAAGCTTGAACATCGTTGATTCCTGCCACATGCGCTGCTGATAGCGTGTGGAGGTGGCATTCTGCCCACAGAAAAAGAAGGCAAGCTTCCTGAGCCAGAGGGATGCTCTTAGTCCTTCCCTGGCAATTGACATAGGCTACTGCCGCCGCAGTGTTGGAGAAAACCCTGACCACTTGGCCCTCCAGAGTCTTCTGCAATCACATCAGAGCCAGCCGATTTGCTCTCAGCTCCAACTAGTTGAATGATCATTTCCTCCGAGAGAGTGTCCAACACTCCTTAATGGGACAACTATTACAGTGGGCTTCCCCAGCACCAAAGGCCAGCATCTGTCAACACTACGATCCAGGAGGCAATCCGAAGTGGAACGCCCTTGAAGCACAACTGCAGGAGAAGCCATCAAGCCATGCTAGCCCGAGCCTCCAGAATCCAAGGAAAACATCCCTGTGCAAAGCCCAGTGAGAGAGTAAGGCATTCTGTAGAGGACTTATGTGTGCCCTTGCCCAAGGACCACATCCAACATGGCAGCCATGGTCCCCAGGATCTGAAGATAGTCCTACGCCGAAAGAGACATCTGTTCCAGAAGGAAGAAATCTGGGCAGACAATTTCTGTCTGTGTGCTTCTGGAAGATTGACACGGTCCACAGCCGTGTCGAAGAGAACACATATATTCCAAAGACTGCATGGATATCAGATTGCTCTTTCTGTAGTTCAAAATCCAGCCCAGGTCCTCCATCACTGGATCACCAGATCCACAGTACGCTGACCCTCGGCCAATGAAGGAGCCCTGATCAGCCAGTCATCTAAGTAAATGTGTACCTGCAGACCCATTTTCTGTAAGTAAGCTGCCACAACCACCATCACCTTGGTGAAGGTACAGGGAGCAGTTGCCAGTCCAAAAGGCAGAGCCGAGACTGATAACGATGTTCCAATATATGAAACCGTAAGAATTTGTGGTGGGCCAGAAATATCGGAATGTGAAAGTAAGCTTCCGTGAGATCCAAAGAGGCAAGGAACTATCCCGGGGCTGAAATGACCGATTGCACTGTCTCCATGTGAAAGTACAGAACCTTAAGAGCCACATTCAGGGGGGGGGGGGGTCACGTGATGCACTCAACCTGAACGGACGTCTCTATACCTCTCTCCCGACCCTGGCACTGTTTCATCGGTTCTATACTGCATATTTTTGAGTCAGCCGGCTCACAATTCACCCTATTGGTCGGGACTCGCTCCAGGCTGTCCGCTGGTACTAAATTTATAGGGGTCTCGAGTTATGCTGGCAAGAGCCTCGAAGGCTACCAAAGCTCTGCACGGCCCCTTCACTCCAGTAAAAATGGTGGTGGCACCATCATTTGCTCAGGAGCAACTTAACCCGATGGTTACGCTGCAGGCGGATGCGATTGAAGAACTAAAAAAGCATCTTACCGCATTTCTAGATGATAAGCTCACCCGGCTGCAGACAACGGTGGATAAGATAAAGGACATGGTTGAGTGGCAGGCTACACGCATCCAGCATATGGGGGACCGGGTGTCCAAGCAGGAGGACCGCATAGTGGCTCTGGAAGCCGGGATCCAGTCTCTGGAGGCTAAATGCCGCCGCCTGGAAGACCGAGCTGAGGGCCTGGAAAACCGCAGCCGAAGGAATAATGTTCGGCTTATTGGCGTGCCAGAGTCTCTCAATACTGCGGATCTCCACGTTTTGATTTCCACGTGGCTGCCCAAGAAGCTGAACATGGATCCTGGTGGTGCTCCTCTATTGGTCGAGAGGGCACATCGATTGGGGAGCCACTGAGAGGGAGATTTGAGACCGCGGCCCGTGATTGCCCGCATCCTAAACTTTTCTGATAAGCAACGGCTCCTAAGCGGCTACAAGGCGAAAGGCAATCTTACCTACAAGGGGCACCGACTCTTGATATTTCAGGATTACTCCCCGAGGGTGACGGAACAACGGAGAGCGATGGCTCCTTATTGTATGCAATTGCACCAGCGGCAGATGAGGTTTGCGCTCCAGTATCCAGCCAAGCTGCGTATGAACCACGAGAACTGGGCTCTTTATTTCAACACCCCCGCGGAGATCCGCACCTTCCTGGAGGGTTTGCCTGGCTGACTGTCATCTTTGCAGGGCTCCCTGGACATTTGCGGTGACTTTCGCTAATGCCTTCCTTAGGGGAGGATTGGGCCTTGCATAGCAGGGAGGCTATTTCCCGGGCACTTTTTTTTTTTCCCTCTTCTGCTTCTTAGCCCTGTCTGCTATGTTTGCCTTTTCTCGCTCTTGACCCTTCCTCTCCCCGAGGTGTAGGAGTTTTTAGTGGGTCTGTCTGCTGCCCAGGGAGTTGGCCCATGTTCTTCCACGTATCGGCAGCGGACTTTGTGGCATGCTCCTCCTTGGGCTTTCTCCCATTCTTTCCTCTTTGCTTTTTTCTCTCTTTCTTTCTTTCTACCCTTTCTTTTCCCTTTTCTGTACCTCTGCAGGTTCGTTGGGTGGATTAAAGGGGGAGGGGGCGCATGCCTGGGCTGCTGTGTAGACTTTTACTGGGTGTACTGGAGGTCCTTCTTGGATATCAGGGCCTGGATGACTATAATATAGTACTTGTTAAATTTTCTTTGTTCAGGTCACTTAACGTTCAGCAGCTCTGTTTTGTTTGCATGGAGTTTGAACCATGTCAGTTGTTTTCCCTACCCTGACTCTGTGGGGAGGTGGTCTGGGGGCTAGCTAGTTCGTCCTCAGGGCCCTTTTTTCTTTTTCTGCTTCTTTTCTTTACTTATTGGAGTGGTTAGACACAAATTATAGACCTTATTGGAGGGGGGAGGGGGTTGGGGCATTTCATCTGGAGCATGCTTGGGTTGGGCAGGAGCTGGGTGGGGGAGGGAGCCGGGGGTTTTGGCAACTTTAGGCAGTTTTCTTTTCTTTTCTCTTTGCTACCTTTTTGCTAGAGTTGAGGATAGGGTATAGTAGGTTGGGTGTATGCAGCTCTTTTGGGAACTAGGGGTTTGGAAGAACATAAGAATTGCTGCTGCTGGGTCAGACCAGCGGTCCATCGCGCCCAGCAGTCCGCTCACGCGGCGGCCCCCAAGTCAAAGACCTGTGCCCTGACCGAGATCAGCCCCTACCTGCATTCGTTCTGGTTCAGCAAGAACTTGTCCAACCTTGTCTTGAATCCCTGGAGGGTGTTTTCCCCTATAACAGACTCCGGAAGAGCATTTGGGGAAGGAAGGCTTTCCGGGAGGGTGGAGGGAGGAAGGGGGTTGGGGGTATGTATGTTGTATGGCTGGGTAAGATTGTTGGATGGTGTGAGTGGGTTCGGGGGGGGGGGTAGGGGAGTCGAGGTACGCTGGAGGGACCGTGGGAGCGCTCTTTTCTCCTTGTAATCTGTGGCTGTATTGGTGGCTTTTTATGCTACACAGCTATGGTTAATTTGGCTGTGGTTACCCTTAATGTTGATGGTATCCACTCTCCTATAAAACGTAAAAAAATCCTTACTTGGCTCCGGCGCTATTATGCGGATATTGCTTTCCTACAGGAAACTCACCTGACTAGCGCCGAGCATGAGAAGCTGTGCAGGAGTGGGTCGGGGAGGTGAAATACTCTGCTTATAATGGCCGACAAAGGGGGGTGGCTATTCTGGTCCATAAACACTTACCCCTTCACATTCATAAGACCATTCAGGATACAACTGGTCGTTACGTTTTGGTCTTGGGGAACTCTTGGGCTTCCAGTTTCTCCTCTGTAATTTGTATGCTCCAAATGTTTACGATCATAGTTTCTATTCGGGGTTATTGGGTATTATAGATCAATATCCTACCTATCACTTGGTTGTGGGAGGTGACTTTAATTTTACAGCTGATCCGACTATTGATTGCTCTCCTGCCAGGCCGCAGCCCAAGCATAAAGCACATTGGGGTATGAACTTTCTCTGTGATCAGTTGGCAGTGGTGGATGCCTGGAGAACGCTTCATCCCTTTGATAGAGAGTATACATTTTATTCCCATCCTCATTCCATGTACTCTAGATTGGATTATGTTCTGGTGTCCCAAGCTCTCTTTCCCCGAGTGGATAAAGTCTCTATAGAAGATACCACGCTCTCGGATCATTCGGCGGTAGTATTGACAGTGGCGGTTACGGAACGACGGGGGGGGGGGGGGGGTGGAGGGGAGTTCCTGGCGGTTTCCTGCTGCTTTATATTATGATAAGAAGTTTCATGAATATTTGTGCGCTGGTGGTTGGACTATGACTCGTATAATAATACTCCAGACGTTGATCTGGCAGTGTTTGGGAAGTTTCTAAGGCAGTGCTGCGGCGTCATATCATACAATATGTGGCCACTATTCGAAAACAACAGGGGGAGAAACTTCTTGCCCTGTCTGGGCAGTTGGCCGAGTTACGTAAACGCCATAGAGCAACCTTAAAGGGATCGGACAGTCAGCAAATTCACTCTCTGCGTTCTCAGATTAACGAGATACTGGATCACCGTGCCCGCCAGGATATCTATTATCAAAAATTTCGTCTCTATCAGTAGGGCGGAAAGGCAGGCAAACTCCTAGCAAATTTGGTCCGGCCCTATAGGAAGAAGCAAATTATTTGGTTGGTGCAGAATTCCCGGGGAGACGACTTCACTCAGGAATCTCAAATTTGGGAGCAATTCGTGGACTTTTATAGAGTGCTATACGGGAGGAGGGACTTCACGGAAGAGGATCGGGATAGTTTCTTTCGGGATCTATGTCTTCCGCAGCTATCAGAAGTTCAGGCAGAGCAGCTGAATGCCCCTCTCTCCTTGGAGGAAATTCGGCTGGGGATAAAAAAAGCTGAAAATTGCTAAAGCACCGGGTCCCGATGGGTTCGGCCTGATCTGATTGCACAGCCCTTGGGAACTTATTTCAATTTCCTCTCCACTACCACGGCGGGCCTTACGAGTAATCTAGCTCATATTACCCTGCTTCCGAAGCCTGGGAAAGATCCCATGCGGGTCGGTTCATATCGTCCGATCTCCTTATTAAATCAGGATGTTAAGTTGTTGGCCTCTATCATGGCGGCTAGGCTCAATGTATTCCTTCCTCAGCTTATTGGGGATGACCAAGTAGGATTTGTACCCCAGCGATATGCACGAATACAGGATGTCTGGGGCGGTACTTGGAGAGACCTCCAAGGAAAGGGACTTGGGAGTTCTGATCGACAAGTCGATGAAGCTGTCCACATAATGTGCGGCGGCAGCAAAAAGGGCAAACAGAATGCTCGGAATGATAAAGAAGGGGATCATGAACAGATCAGAGAAGGTTATCATGCCGCTGTACCGGGCCATGGTACGCCTTCACCTGGAGTACTGCATCCAGCACTTGTCGCCGTACCTGAAGGAGGACACGGTACTACTCGAAAGGGTCCAGAGAAGAGCGACTAAGATGGTTAAGGGGCTGGAGGAGCTGCCGTACAGCGAAAGATTAGAGAAACTGGGCCTCTTCTCTCTCGAACAGAGGAGATTGAGAGAGGAAATGATCGAAACATTCAAGGTACTGAAGGGGATAGACTTAGTAGATAAGGACAGGTTGTTCACCCTCTCCAAGGTAGGGAGAACAAGAGGGCACTCTCTAAAGTTGAAAGGGGATAGATTCCGTACAAACGTAAGGAAGTTCTTCTTCACCCAGAGAGTGGTAGAAAGCTGGAACGCCCTTCCAGAGGCTGTTATAGGGGAAAACACCCTCCAAGGATTCAAGACAAAGTTAGGCAAGTTTCTGTTGAACAAGAACGTGCGCTGGTAGGGCTAGTCTCAGTTAGGGTGCTGGTCTTAGACCAGAGGGCTACCGCGTGAGCGGACTGCTGGGCATGATGGACCACTGGTCTGACTCAGCAGTGGCAATTCTTATGTTCTCAAGGCGTTGACTGCGATTCATGAACACAGGGGGAGAGGGGGTACCTCTGCAATTGTTGGGCTCGATATGGAAAAAGCTTTTGACAGTATATCTTGGCAGTATCTTTTTTGGGTGCTGCGGGAATATGGCATAGCTGGGACCTTTCTCACCTGGATTCAGAGCCTTTATATGAAGCCGCAAGTGCGTCTCATTATTAATGGCGGTCTTTCGCAGCCCTTCCCACTTTGTAGGGGGACGCGCCAGGGTTGCCCCCTCTCTCCTTTACTGTTTGTCTTAGCCATTGAGCCGCTAGCTATTAAGATCCGGTCTAGTTCCGCCTTGCGTGGTGTCCACATAGGGTCAGCGGAGTGTCGCATTACTTTGTTTGCAGACGATATTCTGCTTTTTCTGGATCAGGCTCCACTTCATTTACCGGTGGCGCTATGTTTGGTGTCTGAGTTTGGTATTCTTTCGGGTCTTCAAGTGAACTGTGAGAAATCTGAATTGTTACCTCTGATGGGACTGGGTTGGGAACCCTGGCACGATGGCCTACAGATTCCTCCGGTATCTGCACACGGAACCCAGGGTTATGTACAAGTGTAATATTCTGGCTGCTATTGATAAAATTCAGGTTCTTTGCTCTGCGTGGCGGGATCTCCCGCTGTCTCTATTGGGGAGGGCAGCGTTAATTAAAATGATCCTCTTGCCCAAATTGTTATATCCTCTCCAAGCGGTGCCCTTTCGGGTTTTGCAGCGGAATATCCGAAGAATTCGATCTCTTTTTTCCACGTTTCTCTGGTGCCACCAGACTGCGCGTATTGCTTATGTGAAGCTGATGCTTTTTAAGTCGGAGAGGGGCCTGGGCCTCCCGGATGTTCGTGCATATAATGTGGCAGCTCTCATGCGCTTTGTTCACGAGGGAGTGTCGAGGGTGACTAGATTTTCCCCGCCGGGCTGGATGGCAGGTTGGTGTGCACCATTTACCTTTCTGAATCTTGTGCATGCATCTAGGGGAGTAGGGGGAGCGCTGTCCTCCAAATTGCAGTTTATGCGCCCGTTTTGCCAGGCTTGGCGGTGGTGGCGGCGAGCGCAAGCATGATCTTCCCAGGTTTCTCCCTTTCTGCAACTTCAGGGTAATCCTGACTTCTCCCCGGGTTCGGGTTTAGGTCGTTCTCCATCTGCTGCTTGGGCTTCTAAGGAGGCCTTGACTCTTTCTCATATCTTGGACCAGGATACGGGTATATTTGCCCAATTTCAGGACAAATGGGACATTCCCAAAACTCAATTCTTTGCCTATTTACAAGCATGCCATTACTATCAGTCTTTGTTCGCAGCATGGCGAGGATTGGACTTGTGGACCCCTTGATATGCATTTACTGAGTATACCAGCTGCTTTGAGCTCTCTTTCGGTCTGGTACAGGGTGGTTCGAACCTCTGCTTCTCCGGGGCCTCTGACTTTGTTATATGATACTTGGAATAGAGATCTGGCTACACAGTATACTCCTGACTCTTTTTCAGCACTTTTTCAAACCCTGTCTGCCTTTGTGAAATCCGCGGCCTGGCAGGAGACCCAATTTAAAATCCTTCATCGAGCTTACCTCACCACGGAACGTGGTGCTCGCCTGGGTTTATGGGAGGAGTCTGTGTGTATTAAGGGAAGGGGGCTCCCGGGACGTTCCTCCATTCCTTCTTAGAGTGTTCTGAGATTTCCTTATGGAACTCCTCCCTTTGCGCAGCTTCGCTTAGTTCTGCAGCGCACTATAGAGTGGGATTATAAAACGTTGCTTCTTGGCGACCAGACCTTGTTGGAAGCACAAGGCCTCACTGTCCCTCAGAGGCGATTTATCTACCTCTCTTTGTTGACGGTTAAACGTCTGATATTACAATATTGGACTCAAGCAGGGCCTTTCCCTTTGGATTTCTGGATTCATCAGATGATCGAGCTGGCACGCTTTGAGCTTGCCTATCATAAACGTTCCTCCAATCCTGAGGTGCTAGCATATTTGGCTCTGTGGCAGGTGTTCCTACGGTTACCTCTGGTTTCCAGAATTGGGGGTAGGGGGTTGGAGAGTGATTGAATGGAGGAGGGGGTGCTTGGTGTATGTTTGTGGGAGTGGTTGGAGTGACTAGCGCGGTGTGAATGCAGTCCTTTCCTTTGCGTTGGGGATTTTTTTGGGAGGAATGTTATATTGAAAATGTATGGAGCTGATATGGGAGACGGCTTGTTCTTGCTCTTGGATATTTCTGTATTTTATTGTTGTGCTTAGTGTTTTTGTTCATGCCCATTGTATTATTCTCGATGGCTGCTATTTTCTTTTACCCATGTATTTCACTTGTTTCCCTTGTTGACTCCTTAATAAACATGATTAAAAAAAAAAAAGAGCCACATTCATATGCTGAAGATCCAGAATAGGTCTACAATCTTCAGAGCCTCTCTTTGGCATAATAAAGTATATAAAATGCGTAAGCCCGTCAGGTTGGGCGACACCTGCTTTATAGATTGAATATCCAGCAAGTGGTGAATGGTGGCTTGAACATTGAGTGCTCCATTCAGCTGACCTGCAGGAGAGTGCAGATGAGGTATACCCCTTATTGTTCCATGGTGCAACCTCATCTGGAGTATTGCATTCAATTCTTGTCTTCTTAACTCAAGAAAGATATAGCGACGGTAGAAAAGGTTCAAAGTAGAGCGACCAAGATGATAAAGGCGATTGAACTCCTCTTATATGAGGAAAGACTAAAAAGGTTAAGGCTCTTCAGCTTGTAAAAGAGATAGTCGAGGGGAGATATGATTGAAGTCTACAAAATCCTGAATGGAGTAGAACAGGTACAAATAGATTGTTTTTTCACTACGTCTAAAATTACAAAGACTAGGGGACACTTGAGGAAGTTACAGGGAAATACTTTTAAAACCAATAGGAGGAAATATTTTTTCACTCAGAGAATAGTTAAGCACTGGAACACTTTGCCAGAGGCTGTGATGAGAGCATAGCGTAGCTAGTTTTAAGAAAGGTTTGGACAATTTCCTGGAGGAAAAGTCCATAGTCTGTTACTGAGAAAAACATGGGGGAAGCCACTGCTTACCCTGGATTGGTATCATGGATTGTTGCTACTCCTTTGGCTAGATACTAGGGACCTGTATTGGCCACTGTGAGAACGGGCTACTGGGCTTGATGGACCATTGGTCTGACACAGTAAGGCTATTCTTATAGTCATAAACCAAGCCGCCAGAGGCCGGACAAATTCCAGTTTATAGCTTGACTGAATAATGTTCAAGACCCACTGGTCAGATGAAATGCAAACCCATGCAGGCAGGAATGCTGAGAGTCTGCCCCCTATCTGAAGAGGGGCTGCCTTCATTCTGGCTTCATTGCGTCTTTTTGGCAGAGGGAACAGAGTGGAACGTGGAGGGCTAGGATCGCCTGTAGTCAGCATAATGTTGCAGGGAGTCCTGGGAAAATCTCTGCAACGTGGCTCTCTCATATGGGTGTCAAGACAAAATTTATGAGGTTGTCCAGTTCCTTGCCAAACAAGAACTGCCCATTAAAGGGAAGCCTAGCCAAAGGTGACTGGGAAGTGGAATCACCAGCCCACTATCTGAAGAGAAACTTGCCAAAAAGGCAAAAACTCATAACAATTTCTTTAGGTACATCAGAAGCAGAAAACCAGTGAGGGAATCCGTGGGACCGCTGGATGATCAAGAAGCAAAAGGGGCAATCAGGGAGGATAAGGCCCTAGCGGAGAGACTGAATGAATTCTTTGCTTCGGTCTTTACGTAAGAAAATATAAGAGATCTACCAGAACTGAAAATGGTATTCAAGGGTGACAATGCAGAGGAACTGAAAGAAATCTCAGTGAATCTGGAAGATGTACTAAGCCAAATCGACAAGTTAAAAAGTGATAAATCACCTGGACCGGATAAACATAGACATAGGAAATGGTGGCAGAAAAGGGCCATAGCCCATCGAGTCTGCCCCTGCCAATTATCCACCCCCCCCTGAATTTACTCCCTTAAAGATCCCACGTGAGCATCCCATTTTCTCTTGAAATCCGTCACGTTGCTGGCCTCTATTACCTGCAGTGGGAGTCTGTTCCAGGGTACTAAAGGAACTCAAACATGAAATTGCTGACCTGCTGTTCAGGATCTGTAAACTGTCGCTAAAATCATCTGTAGTACTTGAAGATTGGAGGGTGGCCAATGTTACGCCGATTTTTTAAAAGGGTTCCAGGGGAGATTTGGGAAATTACAGACCGGTAAGCCTGACAGGGGAGATATGATTCAGTTGTTCAAATACTTGAAGGGTATTAACGTAGAACAAAATCTTTTCCAGAGAAAGGAAAATGGTAAAACCAGAGGACATAATTTGAGGTTGAGGGGTGGTAGATTCAAAGGCAATGTTAGGAAATTCTACTTTACGGAGAGGGTGATGGATGCCTGGAATGCGCTCCCGAGAGACGTAGTGGAGAGTAAAACTGTGACTGAGTTCAAAGAAGCTTGGGATGAACACAGAGGATCTAGAATCAGAAAATAATATTAAAAATTGAACTAAGGCCAGTTCTGGGCAGACTTGTACGGTCTGTGTCTGTATATGGCCGTTTGGTGGAAGATGGGCTGGGGAAGGCTTCAATGGCTGGGAGGGTGTAGATGGGCTGGCGTAGGTTTTAACGGAGATTTCAGCAATTAGAACCCAAGCACAGTACTAGGTAAAGCTTTGGATTCTTGCCCAGAAATAGCTAAGAAGAAAAAATAAAAAATTTAAATTGAATCAGGTTGGGCAGACTGGATGGACCATTCGGGTCTTTACCTGCCGTCATCTACTATGTTACTATGTTACTTCAGTACCGGGCAAAATGGTGGAAACAATTATAAAAAATAAAATTGTGGAACACATAGACAAACATGATTTAATGAGACAGAGTCAGCATGGGTTCAGCCGAGGGAGATCTTGCCTCAATTTGATTGACTTCTTTGAAGTTATGAATACACACATGGATAAAAGTGAGCCGGTTGATATAGGGCTCCTTTTACTAAGCCGTGATAGGGTTTTAGCGCGGGCTAGACCTTAATGCCAGAATTGAGCTGGCGTTAGTTCTATCTGTGTAGCGTGGGTTTAGCGTGCGCTAAAATCCTGCGCGCACTAAAAACGCTTTCGCAGCTTAGTAAAAGGAGCCCATAGTGTATCTAGATTTTCAGAAAGCTTTTGGCAAAGCTCCTCATGAGAGGCTCCTGAGAAAATTAAAGAGTCATGGGATAGGAAGCAAAGTTCAGTTGTGGATTAGAAATTGGTTATCGGATAGAAAACAGAGGATAGGGTTAAATGGTCATTTTTCTCAATGGAGGAGAGTAAACAGTGGAGTGCCGCAGGGTTCTGTACTGGGACCAATGCTATTTAACTTATTTATAAATGATCTGGAAATTGGAATGACGAGTGAGATGATTAAATTTGCAGATGACACTAAACTGTTCAAAGTTGTTAAAACGCATGCAGATTGTGAAACATTGCAGGCAGATCTTAGGAAATTGGAAGACTGGGCGTCCAAATGGCAGATGAAATTTAATGTGAACAAATGCAAAGTGATACATATTGGGAAGAATAACCCAAATCACAGTTACCGGATGCTAGGGTCCACCTTAGGGATTAATGCCCAGAAACGGATCTTGGTGTCATTGTAGACAATATGATGAAACCTTCCGCTCAATGTGCGGCAGCGGACAAAAAAAGCAAACAAGATGCTAGAAATTATTTAAAAAAGGGATGGTTAACGAGACTAAAGATATTATAATGTCTCTGTATTGCTCCATGGTGCGACCTCACCTGGAGTACTGTGTTCAAATCTGGTCCCCTTATCTCAAGAAAGATATAGCATCACTAGAAAAGGTTCAAAGAAGAGCGACCAAGATGATAAAGGGGATGGAAACTCCTCTCGTATGAGGTTAGGGCTCTTCAGCTTGGAAAAGAGAAGGATGAGGGAGATATGATTGAAGTCTACAAAATCCTGAGTGGAGTAGAATTGTGCCTATAAATAAGGGGTCAGCAAGCCGGTCATCATCATCATAAGATCTCCCAGATCAGGATCAGGCAGTGAAAGAACAGCAGCTGACTGAGCCGAGGACGTGTCCATAGAAGCAACACCACAGAGACGTATCCGAGGCAGAGCAGGACTGCACAGCGGAAGAACGGCGGCTTGAAACTCATCCACAAATGTTTCTGGCTCATGGTGCGTACAGTCACCCTCAGATGACTTAACTGTGTGTTTCTTAGGCTGTGGAGAATCTGCACATGGAACTAGTAGCCGTGCTAAGCTCTGAAAATAGAGAAAGCTGCCCCACTGGGCTAGCTGAGTGTTTTGTCACCTGCTTAAGCATGGAAGAGGCTAAGCTTGACGCTGCCACTTATCCCGACTGCACCACATGGCACTTGGTGCAAGGATGCTCTTAAGGCGTTAAATTGCGTAATCCTGGCAAGAATTCACATTAGGAGAGCCCAAGTACTCCATCCCAACAAGTTTTGAGGCAAAAATGGAAGATTAGGTTTTCACCTTCAATAATCTTCTTTCTGTTAGTACCTGTCAGATTCAGTACGTTAAGTGTTCAATTCCAACCCACAATCCAGGATTTGCAGAAAACCACACACTTTTCTGAGCACATGGTCTTCTCCCTTACAGAATTAGATTCAGTTTAGTCCAAAGCAAGCAACAAAGCTGAACAACTTCATGACAAGGGGTATAGGGGAAGTTCCCTGGAAACATAATTTCTGTACAGGTCTGCTCTGCAAAACATGAAATATACAGTACAGGCCCAACGGCAAGACAAAATAAACATTGATGAACAATGTATAACCTGCTGCATGGAAAAAACACCCACATGAAACAGCCTTCAGTAACTTGCATACTCAGGTAAAGGTGAAAACTCCCCACAGGATCTGTCAACTGGCTGGATCTGCCAACTGTCTACAAGGAGAATAACCGAGGCAAAAAACAGGCGATTCAGAACAACTGAAGATACACAAAGAGGGCAGAATGTACTGAATCCTACAGGTACTAACAGAATGAAGATTAGCAAAGTTGGAAACCTAATCTTCCATTCTGTAACATACTAAGGACTTTGCCTTAAGTAGTTCTGAGGCGGGCCAGCTTGGTTTACCTGGACAGGTACGGGTGAGCAAAGTGAGCAAACATGAAATAATAAAAAATCAGCTATTACACTTTCTCACATTGCACCAGGATTTACTAGTTAGAGAAACCGGTTGATAGATAGGGCCTAATCCAAGAGCAAGTGAGAATGTGATATTGGTAGCTAAATATATGAAAATTGGATAAGCTGGAATGAAATAATCAGAAATACAAAAGTTTAAGACAGGAATTCTAAGTTAACATATTGATTTGACACATGTCTCATGTGCTGGACTGATACGGGAAGGCAGGCTGAGACATTCTATGATTGATAACCACCATACCAACAGATGGAAAAGCTTAAGTTTATAGGGCTTCTTTGTCCTAAAGAGTGACCAGCCTGAACTAGGCCAGTCCTCAGGGAAATGTAGGCAGACAGGAGTTGGCTTTTGACCTGGTATCCACATACCAGGGGGCCCTAAGTTTGCCATGACTTGAGTTTTGCTGTGGGAATGACAAATCTAAACCATATGTGTAACAGTATTGATTCAAAATTAAGTTTTAGTAAATCAGTAAAATTACACAATAGAAATTCATTTAGGTAGCTATAGGTAATAAGTTAACAAATATAAGTTAACAATAAGTATAGATTAGGAATATATTTTATTTTGATTTTCGTATATCTGAAATCCTGAAGAGATCCTGATAAGGCTACAGATGGTATTTGACCTCTGACCTTAAGCAACTTTTTTCTACTTTTTAGAATCTTGATGGGAGGGGTAACTGCTCTTTCCATCTTTTCTTTGTTCAGTCTTAGTGAGACAAAGATCTCAGTATAGAAAAGACACACTGATGTTTACAGGAAAGGATTTAAAAGCTGTATAGCCTTTGTGAGTATATTACAATATTTGTCTATGTATTTCTTCTTTTTATAAAATATGTAAGCTTAATGTGAGAATGTAACTTTTTAGATATAAGAATGTAATTTTAGGACACGCCTATATGAAGCTAGCCTTATATGGAAACAAATAATGTGGACCAATTATATTGCAGATGGATTGTAACAAAGGAATGTCGTCATTTAGGATATATATGGACGTGTAACTGGTAAAACGTTGGAATTTTTTATGAGCAAGGCCAGCTTTTGGCTTCTGTAATAATTCTCATGATGCAAATGATAATCAATTGATTTGATAATCAAAGGAATTGATTACTCTTATGATCTAATATTGATAACTAATAAAAAATAAGATTTTGGATTTTATTAAAATATTTTTTGTCATTTCATTTTACAACCCTAGAATAGCTATAAGTATGCTTGTGTGCAATTATCCTGATCAGTACCTTCTGGATTCAGTACTCTAGATGACATACCAAAGCATTGGCAGTGTAAGGGACAGAAGAGCCTGCCCGCAATCCTAAGGTCCTAAAAAAATATTATCCAAGTGACCCGCCCCATACACCCAGAAAAATACAAGTAAAAGTAGGAAAATAGGACCAAGGAGCCACTCAACAAAGTAATTGCGGGAAGTGTGCAAAACTTCACCTTCCCATCAGTACAGGGCTGTAAAAGCAAGAAATTTCTGGACCATACTTTAGCATTCCAAGCAGCTTCACATGACAGAGATTTTTGATTGTTATTGCTTGGAGCCTGTTCTTATAAACATTTCAAAGCTCAACTGAAAAAAACTTTATCTTTTTTTCAAAATACTTGGTTAAATAATTTCTGTCATTCTTAAATTATCTTTAGCTTATAATCTTCTCACCGCCTCTTTTAACTTTATTATTGCTGCTAGGTTACTGCTGCTAGGTTATCAGTTTGTCTATGCTGCTAGTTAAATAATTTCTTTCTGTCATTCTTAAATTGTCTTTAGTTTATAATCTTTTGTAAACCATGTAGAACTTATGGTTACGTGGTTAAGAAGCACAATGTTATGTTATGTCAAGAAAACTGTTGGCTGCTAGCCACAGGAGACAGCGGACGCAAAAATGGCCCAAGAAAACCAATGGGCGATCGAGGTCTGAGATGTCGGCCTACCCCGCCAAGTTGGAGTAGATAGGACAAAGATGATCAGACAATCGAAAATTATGCGCCCACTGCAAATAGTGGAGTAAAACGCTCTCGACACCCCAATGTACGGAAGAGCCAAGTCATCCACATGGAGCCTGAGGAATGAAACGCAGGCAAACGAACCCCCTAGGTAAAAGGGGAAGTGGAAACTACTCGCTGTAGAAAGGAAGGTACAGTAAGGAGACTCCTGCATCCTGAATACAGAGAAAAGGTTCCCAGCACGAAAGAGCTTGAATCTCCGAAATACACTGTGCTGAGACAAATGGTGACCAGAAAGACAGTCTGGAACGTCAGACGTAGAAGAGTAGCATCTTTCAGGGACTCTAATGAGGCTTCCCCAAGGCCCTGAAGAACAATGTTAAGATTCCACCAAGAGAAAGGATGCCGCAAGGGTGGCCGCAAACGAAGCACCCCTCTCATAAATCGTGAAAGGCTGCAATCCGAATATTAAAGAAAGGCAACTGTTAAACCCTTCTCTAGTCCCACCAGAAGAAAAGCCAGGACCACTGAAAGGGGAGCCCTCTCAGGCTCCACCTGGTCCATAGTACACCACTATTGAAAAGCCATCCAGGCTTTGGCATAAGAAGCTGTAGTAGAAGGTGTCTCTCCCCTCCCCTCCCCCCAGATTGTCAAAGTGTCGAGATGACATCCAAATAACCCTGTTACATCAAGGTTATGTGCTCAAAAGTCATGTCATAAGATCAAAGTACTGTGGATGCTCCATGGGCACCGGACCCAGACTGAGAAAGCAATGACAAAGAGGGAGTTGGAGCCTCGTGCCCCGCTGAATATGGACGAGATCTGCATGCCACAGATGACGAGGCCAGTCCTGAGCAACTAAAATCATGAGGTAGGGATGTGTTGCCATCTGGTAGACAACCCAACCACCAAAGACCATGGAGGGAACACATAAAGGAGCTTGTGAGCTGTCCAGGGCTGAACCAAGGTGTCCAGCCCTAATCCTTCGCACTTTGTTCTGAGACTGAAGAAGCACCTGACTTTCACGTTCTCTGCTGAAGCTATCAAACCTAGATGGAGCTGCTCACAACGCTGCACAAGCAGACAGAAAGCTGAATGTGAGAGTGACCATGCTCCTGGGTCTAGGACTGGATGACTAAGGAAGGCTGCCTGTACATTGTCAACTCTGGCCACATGGGCCGCTGATAGGGACAGAAGAAATGATTCCACCCAGTGAAAGAGCATGGGCACTTCGGGGCCCAAGGGAGCACTTCCTGTGCCTCCTTGACCATTTCCGCACACCACTTCTCCATGGCATCGTCAGAGAATACTTGCACTGCTCCCGTGGCGGCCCTTGGGTAAAGGACTAGATCCCTGAGTCTAGCCTTACCTTATGTTCTGTTCTAGCAGGAACTTGTCTAACTTTGTCTCGAATCCCTGGAGGGTGTTTTCCCCTATAACAGCCTCTGGAAGAGCGTTCCAGATTTCCACCACTCTCTGGGTGAAGAAGAACTTCCTTACGTTTGTACGGAATTTATCCCCTTTTAACTTTAGAGTGCCCTCTCATTCTCCTACCTTGGAGAGGGTGAACAACCTGTCTTTATCTACTAAGTCTATCCCCTTCAGTACCTTGAATGTTTCGATCATGTCTCCTCTCAATCTCCTCTGTTCGAGAGAGAAGAGGCTCAGTTTCTCTAATCTTTCGCTGTACGGCAGCTCCTCCAGCCCCTTAACCATCTTAGTCGCTCTTCTCTGGACCCTTTCGAGTAGTACCGTGTCCATCTTCAGGTACGGCGACCAGTGCTGGACACAGTACTCCAGGTTCTACACCTCTTGAGCTTCCTGACAAAGAGGGAGAGATCCTGTATCTCTCTGCTTGTTGACGCAGTACATGGTAACTTGACTGTCCGAAAGAGGACGACTTGATCGTGGAGGTGTTGAAAAGCTTTGAGAGCATTGAAGATCGCTCTGAGTTCCAATAGACTGATGCGACAGCAACGATCCGTGCTGGACCAATGGCCTTGAGTACGGAGACCATTGAGATGAGCTCCCCAAGCATAGGTCGAGGAATCTGTCGTGAGGACCTCCTGGGGCATTTGAAACAGTAAACCTCTGGAGAGGTTGGAAGAGAGCATTCACCAGTGGAGAGACGTCTCAAGGAAGGAGTCACTGTAATGTGCTGAGAGAGTGGGTCGAAAGCCTGAGTCCAATAAGATGCCAGGGTCCACTGAGGAATTCTGAGGTGAAGTCTGGCAAAAGGAGTCACGTGAACTGTAGAGGCCATGTGACCGAGAAGAACCATCATGTGTTTGGCTGATATTGAAGATAGGGAAGACACTTTCCGGCAGAGTTGAGTAAGAGCATCCTGACGCTGTTGAGGAAGGAATGCTCTGAGTTGCACAGTATCCAGTACAGCTCCGATGAACTGCAAAGTCCGAGAGGGTTGTAGCTGGGATTTGGGAAAATTGATTTTGAAGCCCAAACTTTGGAAGAACCATGTAGTCCGTTGGGTCGCTACAATAACCCCCTGAGATGTTGAATCTTTGATAAGCCAGTCGTCCAGGTACAGAAACACCTGGAGCCCATGGTTGCGCAGAGCTTCTGCTACCACAACGAGGCACTTGGTGAACACTCTTGGAGATGATGCCAGGCCGGATGGTAGCACTCTGTATTGAAAATGAAGATTTCCCACCCGAAATCTGAGGAACTGGCGAGAGGCTGGATGAATAGGAATGTGAGTTTAAGCCTCTTTGAGATCTAAACAGCATAACCAATCGTTCTGAACTAGAAGGGGATAAAGGGATGCCAGAGACACCAAGAAAAATTTTTCTTTGACAAGAAATTTGTTGAATGCTCTGAGGTCTAAGATCGGTCGCAGATCGCCTGTCTTCTTCAGCACTAGGAAGTAACGGGAGTAAACCCTCCTGCTCTGTTGTTCCAGAGAAACCTCCTCGATGGCACGGAAATGGAGCAGAGCCTGGGCTTCTTGGAGTAGAAGGTTGGTCTGCGATGGATTTGAAGGATAATCTCTTTGAGGTAGATCTGATGATTGAGAGGACCCAGAGCTTGCATGTGATTAGCTCCCATCATTGGTAAAAATGATGGAGACGACCTCCAATGGGTAAAAGAAAGGACAGAGGCAGAACGATTGAGGATATTCTCTGTGTTAGATGGTCAAAAAGACTGAGAAGGCTTGGGTGCAGCAGAAGGCTGAGATTTTGTTGTTGTTTCTTAGAGGGCGCCTTTGAATAAGGAGCTGCCCGCTGAGGAAAACGCCTCTGGAAGGATGGAAGAGGCCTAGAAGTCTTAGCAGTAGAAGGCTTAGGCTTTGGTCTGATGATGGAAGCAAACGATTTCTTATGTTCAGACAAGCGTTTGGTAGTTGCCTCAATAGAGTCATCAAAGTGCTCATTACCCTGACAAGGAATATTGGTCAGACGATCTTTAAGATTCGGGTCCATTTCTACAGTGCAAAGCCAGGCAAGGTGGCGCATAGCCACCGAGAAAGCAGGAAAGTTCAAATGTATCATATGAGGATTGAAGAAGATGCATGCGTAATTGAGCCAGAGTGCGAGTCAGCTGTTAAAACTCCGGAAAACGATGTTGTGGAATATATTTGATAAAATCAGGCAAGCTGTTGACCAGATGTTTGAGATAGGAAGTAAAGACAAAGTTGTAATTCAAAACCCTAACATAGTAACATAGTAGATGACGGCAGATAAAGACCCGAATGGCCCATCCAGTCTGCCCAACCTGGTTTAATTTAAATTTTTTTTTAAAATTTTTACTTCTTAGCTATTTCTGAGCAAGAATCCAAAGCTCTACCCGGTACTGTGCTTAGGTTCCAACTGCCAAAATCTCCGTTAAAACCTATTCCAGCCCATCTACACCCTCCCAGCCATTGAAGCCCCAGCCCATCCTCCACCAAACGGCCATATACAGACACAGACCGTGGATTCCTTCTGCAGATGGCATGTGACCATGGGGACACAATCATCTGTCTAGATTAGAATGTTTTGTCAATTGCACTGGAAATAAAAGTTGCATAGTATAAAAGTAGGTTGTTTCAAAAATAATTGTATTTGAATAAATATTAAAAACACAACTTTTGGGCAATAATTCTTCAAAAACACTAACCTAACTGATGAGTTTGCTGTTAAAAGTTTTAATAACCTGGCAAAACTCAGAATGGAGTGGGGCTGTTTTACCTGTTCACTTTTATTACTCTTGGGTTGTCTATAGTTGAAAGTGGAGGTAGTGATCTCCTTTATGCTGTCATTGCTAGTTTCCCTTCCTTTTTTTGGTACCCCCCCACTTCTAGCAACAAACAGCTGATCTGTCTGGTAGCACCTTTTCCACTATTTCATTATTTCTATGGTCTTATCATCTCCCCACCCCCTTAAAAACATGGTCCGACACACACATATACAGAACCACAAGGGAAATGAAGTAGAATCCCTGTTGGACCCCCTCCCTGAATACCCCCGGGACATGACTACAGGACTTAAAAACAGGCCATGCTTGATGTCAACATAACTTCATCTTTACAAGAACTCTGGAATAGAAACTGTTTCTGTACCTTATGTGGCAATCAATTTCATTCAACATCTGCTGACCAAGATAAGTAAGACACAGCACAGATCTTAGCACAGATCAGTGCTTGCTGCATGGAAAGAAAATTATTATACCAGGGCCCAGCTGGAAGACAGAGACAGGGATGCAGGTGTAAGGTCTCAAACAGTGATTCCTGTATTTCCTATATTCCCTGACCAAAGATGAAACAGCAGGTTGGATGGATGGCAACAGACAGCAGGCAAGGCATGAGGCCTATGCATCGTATGCACAGGATGCAAAGCTTGGACATCTGTGATAAGTGACAAGGTTGTCTTTCTGACATTTGCCCACTACAGATGGAGTAAAAGCCTCTTTGGACATCAGATAACATTTGAACTACAGTTGCCTTAGTCCATGGAACATCACGAGCACGAGATGCCCTCATGTATGAAAAACCACAGCACCTGGCAGGATGGGATGGGGGCTGTTCTTGGAATTGGGCGTAGGTCATGCACAGATAACCTCTGAAAAAGCCCAAAGTAGAAGGGTGTCAAGGAAAGTTAATTTTAGGTGGTTATGACCATCAACCCAATCAGATACATGGAAAATTGTTTCAAGGACATATGCAGATGTTAATGACCTCGAACGTCAATTAGGGATATAGCCAATTATATGCATCTGTAACCATGGAATTAATTTTGCTAATGATGCTGGCAAATCAGACTAGCAACTGATCACTTATGATAATGCTAATAGCCAATCAGAAACTTTCCAATAGATTGTTATGCAAGGCTAATAATATATCAATTCATGTAAGATAAGGAAGAGCAGGCAGACAGGATATTTTTCTGCATTTCTGCACAGCGCAGAATTATATCTACTCTGCTCTACTTTGAATGCTGTCAATTTGTTAATCTGCTCTTTTTTTCATATATTGCCATTTACTTTATAATAAATCTGTACTTTTAAGCAACAGCATTCCTGGTGTCGTTTGAGTCAGTGTATGGTAAGGGTCTAAGCAGCCTGCCCTTTCGAGTACCCGATGCTGGTAGCTGCAGGTTCTTGCAGAAGTTTCCCTTCTTTCACATGGAAACAGCTCAGCAATGATGAACAATCTATGTGATCTAAAACTTTTAGTAATTTCCACCAACTGCTTCAAGCTTCCTCCTTTTTTCCTCTTTCACCAGACTGCTGAAGGTTTTTCTACCTTTTCCTGCTCTTCCATTCTGTGAGAACCCCCCTCCCCCACAACCCAAAATTTGGGCTCCTGAGTAGAACATGATAACCCTCTTCTACCTGATCTGCTTAGAAGTTTTATTACTTTTTTTTTTTTTTTTTTTTGGGGGGGGGGAAATTGTCCTGGATCCTTTCCTCTTTCTAGGATCAAGACCTGGATGAACTATATGACTAGTACATTTGAAGGAAGTGCAACTTCAAAATTAATTACACAAATCTGAGCATAATAAAAATGTGTGTGTGTGTGTGGGGGGGGGAGTTAAACCAGGATGGGGGCTGGTGAGGGAGATAACATTGGGGAATGAGTCTGGATGAGAGAAAGGCACACTGAAGAAGGAAGAGAACCTAGGAAGTAGATTAGGGGCCAGACCAAGAGAACAGAGAGAGGTGGATGCAAGAGGCCAAGCATGATGTGCTAAGTTTATAGTACTCCTAGGCAAATTCTGCAGAAAGAATTTAAAAATGTTACATTTAAGTCAACTTTATCTTTTGTATTGCACTTTAAATTGCTCTAAACAATGATTTTAACAAATAATGGAGCCCTTTTACTAAAATAAGACGTGTTTGCATGCATTAATCTGTGTATTACAGATTATTAAAAAATATTTTTGGAGGAGGCATGTCATGGGTGCAGAGTGGATGTTTCTGGGTTATCCAACCTAACGTGCTATGACAAGTGCACTCTAACTGGATAACAGTTTAATGTGGGAGCACTTGGTGCCTCCTAAATAGGAGGTGGTAAGTGCTCCCTTAATTCCGCATACTAATGAGAACTTTAGTGCAAAACCAGAAAAACCCAGAAATATCCTATGAAGTGCTGTGTTAAAACTTGGCTTAAACATGGTAAAGTCCCACATTAAAATGTGTTAAGCCCTGAATTTCCCACTCTTTAGTAAAAGAACCCCAACATGCAGAATTTTCATACACTGTGCATGGCGTTCCCCTAGAAGGGGATGACCGTCTCTTACAAGAAGCCCAACGTAACTGGAAGATATCCCACTCCTGATAGATCTCATTATTCATAAATTACAAAATAACTATACTCTTTGATTCTAAGTATCCAGAGACAATCCCACACTAACTACTATAATACAAAGCTAATAAAATACTGCTTTGATTTGTACACATTCCCAGAACTGCTGGAGATCTTTCCCATTTCCATTATTAGGAAAATATGAACAACAAAGGAAAAGATACCAAATTCAACAATTTAATTTTCTCCACAATTGCTGGACCAAAGCAGGATTAGTCATCTGCCTTTGCTTGTTTCAAACCTATCGGCATTTAACTTATTTATAAATGATCTGGAAATTGGAACGATGAGTGAGGTGATTAAATTTGCAGATGACACTAAACTGTCCAAAGTTGTTAAAATGCATGCAGATTGTGAAACATTGCAGACAGACCTTAGGAAATTGGAAGACTGGGCCGTCCAAGTGCTGCTCTCAATATCTTGAGCCATTCACTAATCATATCCAAATTAGACTACTGTAATTCTCTCTATAAAAGCATATCCCAAAAAGAAATAAGGAGACTACAAACAGTTCAACACACTGCAATAAAAATCATTACTAACTCGAAAAAGTATGACCATGTCACACCTGTCCTAAAAAAGTACGACTACCAGTTCAACATAGAATTTCCTATAAACTAGCTTTCTCCTAACATTTAAAATTAGAGATTCAAAACTGCCAGCTTTTTTGGACAAGCTCCTTTTTCCTCACACAACTTCTAGAACACATAGATCTACAAATCAGCATCTTTTTTCAATTCCCTCTTTGAAGGTAATACAGGCAAAATGAAATATTTTCAGTGACAGCCCCTCAACAATGGAATTATTTACATATTCATCTTCTAGAGGAAAAAGTATTAGAAAGATTCAAAAGTTCACTAAAAAGCTTTCTTTTCACTGACACTTTCAGAAATTAGGTTAGCCTCTGGACAATCAGATATCTACCATCCTTTATAATTACAATGTAGTGACTCCCAAGAATAAGCACTTCTAGTTACCAGAGACCCCATCCGTTAATGTTTTTTTTTTAATTGTTCTTTTTCTTACAAAACTGTAGTTCTACCCTTTTACCCTGCCCTCTAGTTTGTGTTGTCTAATGTTCGTCTATCGTACATCCCTATTTACATATTTTATGTACATTGCTTTGCATTTACTATCAAAGGGTTTTATCAAATTTAAATAAAACTTGGAAATGCAAAGTGATGCATATTGGGAAGAATAACCCAAATCACAGTTATCGGATGCTAGGGTTCACCTTGGGGGTTAGCACCCAAGAAAGGGATCTGGATGTCATTGTAGACAATACGATGAAACCTTCCGCCCAATGTTTGGCGGCGGCCAAAAAAGCAAACAAGATGCTAGGAATTATTTAAAAAAGGGATGGTTAACAAGACTAAAGATATTATAATGCCTCTGTATTTCTCCATGGTGCGACTTCACCTGGAGTACTGCATTCAATTCTGGTCTCAAGAAAGATATAGCATCACTAGAAAAGGTTCAAAGAAGAGCAACCAAAATGATAAAGGGATGGCACTCCTCTAGCATGAGGAAAGACTGAAAAGATCAGGCCTCTTCAGCTTGGAAAAGAGATGGCTGAGGGGAGATATGACTGAAGTCTACAAAATCCTGAGTGTAGTAGAACAGGTACAAGTGAATCGATTTTTCACTCCGTCAGAAATTACAAAGACTAGGGGACATAAGAAACGCCTTCACCGGATCAGACCCTGGGTCCATCTAGTCCGGCGACCCGCACACACGGAGGCCAAGCCAGGTGCTCCCTTATGGAGACCTTGATTACCCGTATCCCTCAATGTGATTTGCAAGAAGGTGTGCATCCAACTTGCGCTTGAATCCTAGAATGGTAGTCTGTCACAACCTCCTCTGGGAGAGCATTCCAAGCGTCCACCACTGCAGGGAATACTTTTAAAATCAATAGGAAGAAATATTTTTTCACTCAGAGAATAGTTAAGCTCTGGAACACATTGCCAGAGGTTGTGGTAAGAGCAGATAGCGTAGCTGGTTTTAAGAATGGTTTGGACAATTTCCTGGAGGAAAAGTCCATAGTCTGTTATTAAGACATGGGGGAATCCTCTGCTTGCCCTGGATTGGTAGCATGGATTGTTGCTACTCTGTGTTTTGGCCAGGTAATAGTGACCTGGATTGGCCATTGTGAGAACATGCTACTAGGTTTGATGGACCATTCTTATGTTCATATTTCCCTAAAAATGTTTCATTTAGAGAACTGAACCCAAACAGCACTCTACCACTACTCAAAGTATAAACCGAGATTTGGGGGCCAAAAAAGTGGTCCAAAAATGGGGGCCTCAGTTTATATTCGAGCCTCCTTTTTGATGATGGTGCTTTTTTCCACCTCACCCCCCAACACCTGGCACTGCTCTCTCCCACCTCCCCTCCGATGACCGGGTACTGCTGTCTCCCACCCGACTCCGATGACCGGTACTGCTGTTTCCCACCTCCCTCCCATAACTGGCATTGCTTTCTTCCCTGATGACTGGCATTACTATCTTCCTCCCCCCCCCCTGATGACAGACACTCCTATCCTCTACTACCCACTCCAGACCAACATCACACTTACAGTTCCTGGACTAAGGAAGCAGACACCTATGCTGTGCTGGTGAAGGGCCTTGAGCATCTGTACGTGCTCAAGGCTTGCTGGATTCTCTTCGAGAAACCCAGAGAGGGCAGGAGCCAGCAGACCTTGAGCATGCACAGACCCTCAAGGCTCTTCACCAGCACAGAGTGTTGGTGTCGGCTTCCTGAATCCAGGAACTGTAAGTGCAATGTCGGTATGGGGTGGGGGGAGCGGGTAGTGAAGGACAAAAGTGTCTAAGCCACTGTCTTCAATTCTCCAGCGCTGCTATGGCCTCCTCTATATCGTTCTTTTGCTGCAGTCCACCCCCTTACAAAACAACTTCTTGTTTCCATTGGAGTGGACCACAGCAAAAGACTGGTCCAGAGGAGGCTTCGGGCAGTGCAAGAGAATTACTCCCGCACCGGTAACCATGTAGTTTTCATGGCGAGGGGAACTTCAGAACAGGGGGTGGAGAAAGGAAGAGATGATGAATGGGAGGGGCAGAGAGGAAGGAGATAGTGGCACAAGGATGGAGGAAAGTGGGAGAGAAGAGAAGAGAGAGAAGAAATGATGCACATGAATGAAGGAGAGGGGAAGCGCTGGAAAAATAGATTTGAGATAGAGGCAGAAAAATGGAAGAAAAATGAATATGAAAATCAGAGCCAAAGATGGATGTAGTGCAAGATGTGAAGGAGAGGAAAGAAACAGCAAATGCATAAGGAGGCCTTGGAAACAGAATTAAGAGCAACGAGGGAGAAAGATGATCAGAAAAATAAAAATCGCCATATAACAAAGGAAAGAAAAATGTTTTTATTTTCAATTTAATGATTGAAATAGTCAATTTTGAAAATTTAGATCTGTTTTAATGATTTGAACTGTTCAGGAAGAAATGCATTTCTATTTCTTTTGTGATGTACTGTGTGCAGAATCTGGCATATTAGGGTTTTATTTGTGGGTTTGTATTTGAAAAGGGTTTTTCTATATCTCGGTTTATATTTGAAACAACCTTTTTTTTCTTCCTTTTTTTTTTTTTTTTGGGGGGGGAAGGTTACCTTGGTTTATATTATATTTTACGGTAAGAAAGCCTGCATAAAGCCAGAAGCTCAAATGCTTTGCATCCAGCAATCATGCTTAAATTTAGTTCAGCTTGTTTTCAATGTTTACAGGGGAAGGTCTTGATTCTTTTGTTTTTGGTAGTTTCTCCACTTAAAAGCAAATGGATCTTGTGCAACAAGTACAATTTCGAACTATAGCACTACTCCAGTTCACCTCTAGTTACTCCTATAGTTCTGACATTGTAAAAGTCCCTAGGTTTCTGCAAGGAGAACACTAATCTTACCAATGCCTTTTCTTCTGTATTTGGAGTCCACTGCTAACATGGCTATATAACCTCTTCGAAACATCTTTTTGTGCATATCCAACTTGCAGACGATGGCACCTACACATTCCTCATTTACCATGGCCTTAAAGATAAACAACAATTTTTATGTTCAAATTTTCTGGTACCCACACTTAAATTTAAAAGCAACATATTACTGCTTATTTTTATAAAGCTCAATTTGTTTTAATTAAACATAGAAGAGTATTCTCTCTCAAACTCATTCCAGCAGCAGCCATCTTCTCTTCAAGACTCTATTCTGTGTTGTGTCTACATATCTTTATTTTATTCTACAGAATATAAAGGGCCTGTTTCACAAAGCCGTGCTAGCTAAATCTCTATGGGCTTCGGGGCAGTTACCGCGCTACAGCCGCTAACGTGGCTTTATAAAACAGGCCCTAAGTGATCCCACATGCAGCCATGATCATACCAGATAAATCAGATAATCATTGCCACAGCATATGTAGAGATCCTTTTACTAAAGATTAGCACATGCTAACAGAATTAGTGCTAATTAAATGCTAAAAAGCCCACAAATGGGCTTCTTAGCATTTAGCAAGGGATAATACTGTTAACTCGCACTATGCTTTAGTAAAAAGGGCCCCATAATTATTTTAAAACATACTTGAGAATTACTGAAAATATCAACATCACTAAAACTTGTAGAATATGGAGGGCACCCAAATCAGTCAGCAAATATAAAAGGCATTAATGTCTAAGATATCTATTTACTAGCTGTGACATGTAAAACATGCATCATTTACTTGCAATGGGGTTTATTCACCTATGATAACACATGCCACAGGTCAGTACATAGATTCCCTAGTTTTGCTACTGCTTACACATCTGCATAAGATCATTCAGCATATAGTATTAAATAATATGGCCCTTAACTATTTTCACCACATTAGCATTTCCTATGGTTTACTTACAAACTACTTATAATGCACAACATTACTAGTCAAATGCTATTAAGATGTTGAGCAAAAACTGCTTTAAGCTCCACCTGCTCCACTATTTCAGGCCTCTATTATGCTTTTTCTGGTACTTGTGAATTTACTCATTGAACTATGCACCATGATCCCTTGTTGTAGAACTTTTCTGCTGAAAAAAATCCTGCTTCTTGCATATATCATTTATAGCTTTGGGGGATTTAAATCTCTTTATCCTTTTTGCACTTCTTCTGGTGTATATCAAATTAGATTCTTAAATCAAAATAGACATACCTTAGGAAAGAAAAAAAGTGTGTGTGTTGTGCCGGGGGAAGAAGAATAAGACAGACTTCAAAGAATCCAAAGGCCATTAATAATGCAAAAGCAGCAAACATTTTTAATGGAAAGCAAGTTTTAGTATAAAGGGGATCAGACAATTCATAATGCTTTGCAAAATATACAAACCTAAACCATCACATCTCCAATTACTATGGGCTAGAATTAGAAGTAAATATTATCAGAGTGAATTGTCCACCCTGCACAATGGGGAATGTTTCTTTTTTTAACTGCAGTATCAATCCTTGTCAGTATGAACATTATAGTACTAAGTAGATAAAGTACTTATAAATACCTTTCATTCTGTCTTGGATACAGAAGTGAATACTAGCTTTCTTTATAGTTTTTTTTAACTTTTCCCAAATATTGGGAACACTTGGTTTCTATGTACGAGTGTATATCTATATTTGTTATCTATCTATATACCCCCTCCCCCATCCTTATGTTCTCTAATAATTGCTAGAGCTACTGTTAGAAACCATCGGTTTCCTGACATCCAGGGGGAACTATTAATGAATGAATCATTTTTCTCCTCCAAATTGCTTCCCTACAATGATCAGATCCTCTCTTCTTACCTCATGGCTGGTGTGGAGCCTTGAGCATTTATGCATGCCCAAGGTCCCACACTAACCTAGTGACAGAACTGTGAGAAAAGGTAAGAGGACAGCTCCATCAAGAGTGTGTAGGTGTGGGAGAGGTAGGAGATCCATGTCAGATATTGCAAATTCTGGAGCAGTGGACTATTACATAAATCTACATTTGGCTTTTAAAATGAAATTTACAAGGTTTTTCAAAGTCGAATCAGAGGGGTGAGCCATTATTAGAGAGAATACTGTTTTATATATACATACAGAGAAAAAGACACATACCCCCACCCACTGACCCCTGTTTTACATACAGAATATATAAAAATTTGTTGCAGACATCATTTATAAAATTAATAAGGCATAATTTTTATTGACAGGAGTACTATAAAATTAGGGAGATAATCTTGTGTGCAAAATTGCAAACTTAGGTTATAAAATACTGACAGTTATGCATGTAACTTAATTGGTAAAGTAGGTGCTAATCAAGGCTGTATCAAATACTGTATTCATATTTGATTCAGCCCCAAATAGTGCCCTGAATACATTATTCATTCAGCCAAATAGCGATTTAATACAAATAATCCGAGGCGCTATTGTGCTAAATCCTACTGAAGTAACCATGATCACTGATTTCACGTTGTTTCTTCTATTATTTGTTATGTTAATGTTCAATGCCTATTATTCATATTTGGATTGGATTTATTAGATTTGATACGCCGCTATATATATTAGTGTTAAGCAGTATACAATTAAGCTTGAATTCCATAATGCGATAGATAGTTCGTACAGCTCTAGTGCCAGTTATCACTACCAATAATTAGTAATAACTGGAGTTAACTAGTGCTAATTGGCACTAAGTTGCAGTTATGCATATAAACTATACACAATTGCTATTCTATAAACTTAGCACTCAGAATCTATAGCGTGTAACTACAAGGGAGGGTTGTGCCAGACATTTTTGTGTCAATCTTCTATAATCATGTCAGTGACATTTTCACCAGCCACTGACATGGCCTAAGCAGCTAGTGAGGAGGCCATTGCCATATGTACGCTTTTAGCCATTGAAAATACTTGGCTAATAACTGGCATTTCTGAAGCCCTTAGAAAAATAGTGAATAAGAAACAAAAGAAAAATGAATGTATATGATACTGTTTTTTGTAGCAAATGAATTAATATCAGTATCTCACTATTGACTGCAAGATATACTGTTTAGTATAGTGCCTATTATGTTGGCATGCTAACTGTGAACTTGTACTGGCATTTGTGCATGTAATTGCTAATATAGAATTCATGCTTAAAACAATTTGGCATCTTTGCAGCTTCTGACACTGTGAATCATGAGATTTTATTGTCCAAATTATATTAACTTGGACTAGCTGGCTCTGTAATGAACTGGTTCAATTCCTTTTTGAAGGACAATATCTGGTCTTAAAGGATGGAACTTACTCTCCATCTTGAGTTCCCTGTGGTGTTCCGCAGGATCTCCTATCTCTCCTCTTCTGTAATATACCACAAAAACTTTGCAGTGTCCATTAATACTTAGTTTTTGGAAATCCATTTGGGATCAAATGAATAATTTACTGTTGATGTACAGTAGACTTTGATAGAATATTAAGTGACGTTTAAAGGGTAAATTGATTTTATCTTATATTGCACTTATTGAAAGTTTTAAAAATTAATAAAGAATTAAAAAAAACCAACCCAAAACAGATATACCAATTCTTTACATGAGTTTGCTTGGTCAAATTGTGCTGAAGTCTGGCAAGAAGCTTTATTCTTATGCAGACAATATTTGTCTGTTGGTTCCATTTAGCTTAGATTTTGAGGTTAAAAACAGGACCATAAATAACTGTATTCAGAAAATGAGAGATTGGTCCATTTCAGTTCATCTTAAACTGAATACTGATAAAACCAAAATTTTATTGGTTTAGAATGGCTCCTAGCAGTATCCTAAATTAGATTCTGAACTATAAAGGATTACAATTAAATACTGAAAAGACTTTTTTGGGTATGCTCCTCGATTCTTCTTTGACAATGAAGCCTGATCATTTTAGAATTATAGTTCTAAAATGTTTGGTCCATGTTAGATTATGGATATATTTTGTACCTTGGAATTGCTACCAAGATGGTTAATCAAATCCAGCTTCTTATAAATACAGCAGTGAGACTGATAAATTGCAGGTCTTGATCAATATGACCATGACTCACTCCTTTGCTGGTTAGCCTACACTAGCTTCCAGTAATGGCTCACTAATTTTTAAAACTCAAAACATCTAGCCTATATTCATAAGGAGCAGCATTTTACTTCTTATTTGGGTGAAGTGCCCCTGAGTTTGCCTATGATGAAGGATATGAAACGGGGCTCTGTAAGGCGATCAACTGAGGTACTCACTTTAAACGACTTTAATGGATTTGCATAACAGATGCAAGTTTGCAGGCTTCACCAAGATAAGTTCCCCTTTTGATAATGATCAGAGCTTGATGGGTGTTTGAATACGATTTTGTTCATGATATATGGGGACTTTTTGAAGTGATTTATCATCATTGTTAAATATTTTTCAAACACTCACATAAAAACTGGCACTGTGAGTATTGTTTTAGGACTTGTAAAAAAATTTTTTCACACAAGACACTAGCACTGTTTTTTGATAAAAAAAAACAAACAAACCCCAAACACTCCCAGGGCTGGACACAAAGGATGTTTATGGGTTATGCCCACCGGGCACTCTAGGGTGCTTTCATGCGTGAATATACCCTGGTGAACTTTTTCAGTCTATGAGAAGTTCCCATTAACTGATTGAACAGCCCTAAGTTTAAAATTTTTAATTAAGGCTTTGTATACAACGGTCCAAAAAAAACCAAAAAACCCCACAGTCCCAATTGCTTCGTTGAGAGTTGGTCTTTTTCTACAGTAGTCACTAATTTTTAAAACAGGTTTTTGATCATTAAGAGTTTAAACTTTCAGGGCATTAATTTTTAAGTTTCATTGATATCTGTTATGTTCTGTTTCTGAATTAAAACATTGCTCAGAAGTGTAGGTTTAAGGCCATTTTTCCCATTCCTTTATTTATCTGGCATTACAGCTAGGAATAGCTTTCCTTTTGTAATTCGAGCTTCAGTCTATTATAACTTTAGAAAAATGTTGAAGACCTACCCATTTTCAAGTATTGCTATTAAGCTTATTGCGCTCTTATTAATTCCCCAATGTACTTTACTCAATTTAAATCTTTTCTATCCCACCTTGAACCTTTATTTTAAAGGGAGTAGGCAGGAAATAAGTCTAGCATAGCATAGCACAGAATAGTATCCTAGCACCTAACTTTAGCACCTCTGTAGGAATCTACCTGCTCACAAATACCAACTTTAGTTCACTAATCCTGAAAAGGTATTCCACTTTATTGCACTATTATATTATTTTAAAAAAATCTGAGCCAAAATGGGCATGTGATTATCAACTGGGAATTCTTGAGTTCGGCTGTTTTTGATCCAGCATCACAAAGCTGAAGGTTCAATAGAAGTATGTTCACCAGAGAAACATCTTGTTCTAGTTTTATTTTGTGTGTATGCTTCATTTTATTTAGGGCTCCTTTTACTAAGCTGCGCTAATGGTTTTAGCATGCGCTACATTGCCGCACATACTACATGCTAATACCTCCATAGGGCTGGCATTAGTATTTTCCGTGTAGCGTTGGGGTTAGCGCGCGCTAAAAACCCTAGTGCACCTTAGTAAAAGGAGCCCTTAGTCTCATTTTGTGTATGCTAACAATAGCAGACTAGAACAAAATAGCATATGCCATTTTGTGTTTGCATGTTTTGCTTCATGCAGTGATCTTCAATTTCATTGCAAAGCCTGAGAGCTTCTGGCCATCCCCGAGGACCCCTGGTGTGGTTCCTATCCTTATTGCCTTTTTTTTCCCTCCAGGAGCAGAAGGAAAGCCTTAAAACAACCCATAGCAATAAGGCAAAGAATCTTCTTTTTTCTTGCTGGAGTCTCTCTTCATAAAATTCTCCCCTTCCCTTCCTAGGGCAGAATCTCACTATTATGTCCAGTGACACAGACACAATAAATTCAGAATTCATGCATCAGGCTTCTATTACCCTTAAACTGTTCCTGCAACTGATACTAAAGCTCTTCTAAAAAATCTATGGCAGCTGTAGCTTAAGGGGGTTAGTGAAGAGACTGCACAAATCACATTATTTCCCTGTGCCTTTCTTAAATCTTACCTGGAAGTGGATGGTAATGTGCCATTGCCCTTTCTCAGAATTTTGATGCAGTTTCACAGCAGGTGATATTTCATTTATCTATTTCAGGTGAGGATATTAATTGTTTCTGATATATTAAATACGAAAGCATTTTAAGCTCAATTCTGTAACTGATTTTCCACATTTACTCACCACTTACTTGCGTAAATGTACAGGATACCAAGCACTTTTGCAGGTAAATATACAATTAAAAACGTAAGAGGTGCAATGTAGCTAAGCACTATTCTGGAAGGGTGCATTGCATGTAAGTTGAATAGAATGTACAGGTCTCCCTCCATATTTGCGGTTTTGGGATTTGCGAGTATCCAGACAAGCAATCTCCCTCCTGCCTCCACAGTTTACCTTTAAAGCCCTGGTGGTGTAGTAGTGAAGCGGGGCAGGAGCAATCTTCCTACGCTCCTGCCCAGTGCAGATCCGCTATAAAAAATGGCTGCCTCAAGTTCCTGCATCAGTCTTGTGAGTTCCTGTGGTCTCGAGACAGCCATTTTTTTATAGCGGATCTGCACAGGGCAGGAGCGCTGCCCTGCTTCACCACTAGACCACCAGGGCTTTAAAGGTAAGCTGTGGAGGGGTCCGGGAAGCAGGCAGAAGTCAGGGTGGGGGCTCTAAAGTTATTTGCAATTTTTTTAAATATTTGCCAGTGAGCTGTGCCCTTAACCGCTGAGAATATGAAGAGAGACCTGTCTTTGAAAAGGGGTACTCACATGGGCATTTATGCATGCAACTTACAAAATGCAGTAAATTACACACACCCTTGCTGAAATTAGGCACTTCCACTTCCACCAATGGTCTCAAACTCACGACCTGGGGGCCACATGCGGCCCACCAGGTACTATTTTGAAGCCCTCGGTATGTTTATCATAATTACACAAGTGAACTAAAACCGTTTCTTGATATGTCTCTTTAGCTATAAATGACAATATTATTATTAAAACTTAGCCAAAAGGAAAGATTTATAAACTATAATGAGTTTTACCTCACGCAAAATTGTTATTTCTTTAATAAGACATTAACTATTTTTTCTGAGGCCCTCCAAGTACCTACCAATCCAAAATGTGGCCCTGCAAAGGGTTTGAGTCTGAGACCACTGACTTACGCCATATCTATGGCTGGTGTAACTGTGGATGCCTAGATTTTAGGCACACTGATGCCCAGTTATGTTAGTATTCTATAATTGAATCTGGGCATGCAGATGTCTTATAAAATAGGCTCACACTGTACAGTTCAGTTCACTTTATTTGATATACTGCAAATATAAAACAGTTAAAATCTACGTGGTTTACAATGAAAAATATGCAGGGTGGGGAAACATACAAAGAAAAAATTGACAAAACAATGAATACAAGACATGACTGGAACAAAAGGAAAAATAAGAGAATTACACTGGGACATATAAAAGAAGGCCCCCCCCCCCCCACACTTAAAGAATTGTGTTTGAAAGCATTGTAGATACTCCTTTTTTGAGCAGTCTGTCTCCTGAAGTATGCTTATCAGTTTCTTATCAATGGAAATTTTTCTAGTTTGCTCATCTTGGTGCGACTGTATTACAAAAGTAATTTTAAGGACCTACTTAAGCCCCTGGGAGTCCAGAGCACATAACTTTATAACAGCATACACAGTTCCAGTTTGGGGAAGGAACTAAAAAGTGCAATGCTGATGATAATGTCTGGGAGGGGAACAGATGGTTGTGATGGCACAAAATTGAAATGACGACATAGGGAAAAGGTGTTTATAAAAAATCTGGAGGTACAGGGTAGGGAATGTTTGATATACTGGTGGAATACAGAGGTGCTCAATGTTGGTGCTTAAGGTCCGCAACCCAGTCAGGTTTTCAGGATTTTCCTAATGAATATGAATGAGATTTGCATGCACTACCTCTACCTTATGCAAATAGGATCTTGTACATATTCATTGGGGGAATTCTGAAAACTTGACTGGGTTGCAAATCATGAGGACCAACATTGAACACCCCTGGTGTAGGGCAAGAGTATTGAGCAAGAATGTTGGGGCTATGTTATCATTGGCAAATTAGGCAGTACATTGCAGCACTGCATGGGAAGATATTTGTTCTACAAAATCATTCTTTTGAAGAATTTTGTTCTACTGTATTGGAACATGTTCCTGTTACCCAAAGGAGGTGATATAAAAAGGAGATTGCACCAGCAAGAACAAAGATGGATTTTTTAAAAAAATATTTGGCCAAAGGGTTAAATCAAAGACGTGAATGGTGAGCATTTTATTGAGTGGTTGCCTATTGGATAGTGCAGGAGCTGGAGAGCATGGATGACGTTTGTTCACTGGAAAGAGCACTGACCAGAAGAGGTTGGGTTGGTGCTTTTATATTTCCGCCGAGCGTTTTGCAATCGTTAGTGCACAGACATGAGTTTGGTTGCTGAGAAATTTTCCTGAACACCCGAATTCTAGCGAAACAAGGTTCTTGTCTAAAGATACTGATGGATTATATATTGACGAAAGGATTCATTGAAGACTGCTGAAAGAGTCAATGTGGGAACAATTGAATCCTTTTTTGAGCTAGGTGAAAGTTTAACATTGATTTTATGTCCTATGCATGGTGGTGAGCTATGTCCCATACAGAGATTATGTTATTTTACTGAGCGGAGTTTTTTATAACCGTGATATGAAATTAGGCAGCTTTTGAGCTTTGTTGTGAGTGTTGCTTTAAAGTGTGTTTGAAGCTTTTTCTCCACTGGATTTTTTGAAAATACATTTCTTTGATGGGTAGACTCACCAGGGTCTAGTAACATTTTTTGAGTGATTAAAAGATATTTGTTTTCTTATATTAAGCCACTTTGGACTCAAATCCCTAAATTCTGTATAGGATGCCTAATGTTGGGTGTGCCATTTTGGGCATGATTTGCAGATCTGAATGTAAACTAATTGATCAAACAGGTGATAATTATTGCCATTAATACACTAATTGGCAGTCATGGGCAGATATGCACAGATATGGCCTACAACCCTATTCTATAATTTGCACACCTAAAGTATCTCACATATAACTCCAAAGTGGGCATATAGACATTTGACAAAATTAGGACATCCCATGAAATATTCAGTTCTTTCTTAACAAATGTTCACATATCGATGTCAAATCTTTTTTTTTATTTATCTCTGGAAAAGAAAGTGATATAATTGCAACAAAAGGTTTTCCTTGATTTACTCATAAAACAAACAGATATCCACAAAAATGTGTATTCTGAGGAATAAATTAGGGCAACCCCACATATCCTCCCACTTAAAATGTCTGAAATTACACACATATGTATCACATCAGGTGCACATGATTAGAACATCGTTACTCAGCATTTTGAAGGAGGTTTGCCCTACTTAAACCTCAAGACATTTAGTTAGGTGGGCTCGTTACCGCTGCGGTGAGAGTGAACATCATAGTGAAAACAAAAGAGCTATCTGAGGCCTTCAGAAAGAAGATTGTAGCAGCTTATAAGTCTGGTAAGGAATTTAAAAAGGTCTTGAAAGAATTTGACATTAGCCATTCCACGGTCCGGAAAATAGTGTACAAGTGGAGAACTTTCCAAACAACTGCCAACATGCCCACGTGGCTGTCCAAACAAGGTGACCTCCAGAGCAGATCACAAGATGCTAAAAGAAGTCTCCAAAAACTCTAAAATGTCATCACGGTACCTAGGCTCTTGCTACTGTTGATGTGAAAGTGCATGCCTCTACAATCAGAAAGAGACTGCACAAATTTAACTTGAACATAAGAATAGCCTTACTGGGTCAGACGAATGGTCCAAGCTTAGTAACCCGTTCTCATGCAGTGGCCAATCCAGGTCACTAGTACCTGGCTAAAACCCAAAGTAGCAACATTCCATGCTACCGATCCAGGGCAAGCAGAGGCTTCCCCCATGTCTTAATAACAGACTATGGACTTTTCCTCCAGGAACTTGTCCAAACCTTTCTTAAAACCAGCTATGCTATCCGCTCTTACTACATCCTCTGGCAACGCGTTCCAGAGCTTAACTATTCTCCGAGTGAAAAAAAATTTCCTCCAATTGGTTTTAAGAGTATTTCCCTGTAACTTCATCATTGTCCCCTAGTTTTTGTAATTTTTGACAGAGTGAAAAATCGATCTACTTGTACCCATTCTACTCTACTCCATGGGAGGTGTTCAAGGAGGAAACCTTTTCTCTCTAAGAGAAACATAAAGTCCAGACTGAAGTTTGCAAGAGAGAATGTAGACAAACACCAAGACTTCTGGAACAGTGTTCTATGGACAGATGAGTTTAAAATTAAATTATTTGGACACCAGAAGAGAGGACATGTTGGTGTACACCAAATACAGCATTCCAGGAAAAGAACCTCATACCAACTGTGAAGCATGGAGGTGCAAGTGTCATGGTTTGGGGATGCTTTGCTGCAGCAGGACCTGGCCAGCTCACCATCATAGAATTCACCATGAATTCTACCGTGTATCAGAGGGCGCTTGAGGAACATGTGAGACCATCTGTAAGAAAATTAAAGCTGAAGCTTAACTGGACCCTGCAACATGACAATGACCCAAAACATACCAGTAAATTCACCAAAGACTGGCTGAAAACTAAGAAATGGAGAGTCCTAGAGTGGCTTAGTCAAAGCCCTGATCTTAATCCCATTGAAATGCTGTGGGGTGATTTGAAATGGGCTGTACATGCAAGAAACCCCTCAAACAGCTTACAGCTGAAAGAATTCTGTATTGAGGAGTGGGCCAAACTTTTCTCAGACCAATGTCAGAGACTGTTAGATGGCTACAAGAAACATCTCACTGCAGTTATTTCAGCCAAAGGGGGTAACATTAACTATTTGTGGATATCTTTTGTTTCATGAGTAAATCAAGGAAAATATTTGTCATTTACCTGCAATTACATCACTTTCTTTTCCAGAGATAAATTTTAAAAAATATTTGACATCGATATGTGAACATTTCTTAAGAAAGAACGGAATATTTAATGCGGTGTCCTAATTTTTTCACATGACTGTAGATGGGTCAGGGTCATTCCCAGGATTTAGGTAGTTATAGAATACTCACATTTCGGTGCCTGACAGCAATTGGGTATGAGCATGTACACCAGCCTTTGGCTGGTATAAGTGCAGGTGCCCAATTACATTACATTACATTAGTGATTTATATTCCGCTTGTGCCTTGCGGTTCTAAAGATGCAAAATTGCATGCTAAGTTAGTATCTTATAAACTAACTAAACTAAAACTTAAGTTTACAGACCGGGTCATCTCCATGGAAAATGGAGCTTGACTTGGTTAACAATCATGAACTAACAATAACAATAATGTTAAAGATTAAATAAATCAAGAAGAAAATAAACCGAAAGACAGAAAAAACAACAATAAAGAAAGTTAAGAGAAGCGAGATGTTAGATACTTAGAGAATAATAATGTTTTCAATATTCTACGGAATGTTTGAAAAGAATTTAAGTCTCTTATTACTAGTGGAATTGCATTCCAAATCTCCGTTAGTTTGAACATATAGGAATTTGCCAGTTTTCCTTTAGATCTAATTCCCTTAAAAGAAGAGAAAAAGAGTTTTAATCATATGCCCCAGGTACATTAGATAGACTGTGAGCCCACCGGGACAGAGAGGGAAAATGCTTGAGACCTGAATGTAACACCATTCTGAGCTCCCTGGGAAAACAGTATAGAAAATTGAACAAATAAAATAAATAAGTATGTGCATATCATTCCAATGTCTAACTTTGGGCAATCTTTACTGAATTCCTTTCACAATGGGCTTTACTTAAGTTAGTGAAGATTGAGGCAGGATCCAAGATGGCGTTCTGAACAGACGCTAGGTGGTGACCTTCTCACTAGACCTGTTACACAAGCCTCTCCCTTTTACCTGTTGTGTGTGGCTTGCCCACGTGGTTCTATGATATCGCTGGCAGTTGTTTGTTCCTGCTGGCGTTCAAGATTTTTTTTCCTGCGGGCCTCGAACGGTGCTGTGGGACCAAGTGCGGAACGAGACTTGAATGGGAAAGAGAAAGGGCCGACTCCACCGGTAACTGGGACCTCCAAGACCTTGGTGCAAACAATGCTGGACGGAGGGTTCTCTCGTCACCTGAAGGAGATGCCCCCGACTCTGGCAGGAATGCTGGTCTCAGCGAACCTTAGTGACAATCGGGTTTCTCTAAGCCCGATTCAAGGACAAAGTCCTGTCTAACCAAGAAGAAGCCCTGGAAAGAGAGTGGTTTGACAGCTTACCCAGAACGGTGGATTGCTATCTAGCCCCGAAGGAGCAGTGGGAGGAGAAGTAATGGAGAAAAAAATCCCCACTGGAGCCCAGACATCAGCACTCAAAGCAGAGGCAGGAAAAACTACTGTGAGTAACAACTTTCAATTTGGTCAATTGACTAAGCCAGCAGTAGTGAATTTAGAAGAACTGTGGAGGACTATAGAAATCATGGACTCTAACCTCCAGAAGGCAATGATTAAGGTACAGGCGGATTGTGTCTTTGTCAGCTCTCAGGTTGGGGTCCATGAGAGAATGTTAAAAAAACATGAAGAACAGATCACTCAAATAAAGAAAGTAGAAATGGAGATTATTAAAGAAAATTATTTTTTTTTTTTTTTTTAAACTTGAATACATGGAAAATAAACAGAGAAGAATCAACTTAAGACTCTTAAATTTTCCTAAATCTCCAGTATTATCTCCACTTGAGATGGTGCGCAAATATCTGAAAGAAATTTTAATAATTCCACAAGATAATTTGCTATCTATTACCAGGGCTCAATATATATCTCCAGGGAAAAACAGAATAGTTCCACTCCTGTTGAAATGGGAGAAATGGAGAAGGGAGGAATAAATTTAACAGATTTTTTTGGAAAATTCCCTGAAGTAGTCACGGAACGGATTACTCTCTTAGTGACGTTTGCCTTGGAGCATGACAGAGACTTTGTATTTAGACTTTACTTCAGACACATGATTGATAAGATCTTTGGTTCAGCAATTCGGATTTTTCCGGATATTGCTCAAGTGACACAGAAGAGGCGAAAAGAATTTCTGTTTTATAAACACAGAGCTTGGGCCCTGGGTGCATCCTTCGTTTTGAAATTTCCAGCAAAATGCTATGTTTCATTACAAGGAAAACACTTTTTATTTTTTGAACCAAAGCAATTGTTGGAATTTATATCGGCCAAGGATGGGGGGGGGGGGGGGAGGAGCAGTGGTGATTGGTCTGATAGCTTTTCTTGCAGTTTAAAGTCCAGGCTGTTGGGGGGTTTCCACCATTGTCTCCTGTGCTGTTCTTGTAATTAATACGTATATTCTCCTTTATTATTATTCTAATACTTGGATCCATATTTTTAAAGTTAGTGGACTAAATAATGTATTCTATTTTCTTTCCTTACATTACTGTTGTAAGTGATGTTAGGTTTATTAATTTCTTTAGATTATTAGTGTAAGTCTGTATTCAAATATTGAAGTGCTTGTTTAAAAATTTGAAAAATTGAATAAATAAATAATTAAATAAAAAGTTAGTGAAGATGCTGATTTAATAAATGCTAAATATAATGCATACTAAAAAAAGGGGCATTTCCATAATCTGTACAACATTTTGCTGTTTTCCAATATGTACATTTTTATTTATTTTTACCCAAGTATGCTTATCATTAGTTATGGTGTACCAAATTGTATCCACAAAGGCAAAGCTGGGCAAAATGGTGGAAACTGTTATAAGGAACAAAATTGCTGAACACAGACAGATGTGATTTAATGTAGTGTATTGCAAAGTATGTACGGCAACCCAGTAATGTGGTGCGACAAGATTCTGAGTGTGCTGCAATTGGCACGTCATGTAAGCAAGTCAACCAACGCCTCCTCTCCTCCTCCTCCTCGCTGGCGCCTCCTCACTGGTGTAGTAATTTCAGGGTTAAGAAGCTCAGGGCCCCGTCTGGAGGACCTTCGAGCATGACACTATTGTGTTGATGTCTGCACATTTGTGGAGACACTCCAGCCACGGCCCTAAGTTTAGCGTGCCATGATTTTGAAAAGTTTGCGAGACACTGGCTTAATGGAACAGAGTCAACATGTGTTCAAAGGGAAATATCACCTCACCAATCCACTACATTTTTTAAGGCATGAAAAAACATCTGGATAAAGATGAGCTAGCTGATATTATGTATCTAGATTTTGATGAAGACCCTCAAAGAAAATTAAGCAATAGGATATGAAGCAATGTTCCGTTATATACAGTGGTGCCTCACACAACGAACTTAATTCGTTCCAGGAGCAAGTTTGTTATGCGAAAAGTTCGTTATGTGAAACGCGTTTTCCCATAACAATACATGTTCATGTTAAAAAAAATAATTCGTTCTGTAGCATAAAATATGCTAAGATGACATAAAAAAAGATAAATTTTTTGTTATTATTTTTATTTAGATACATCTAAAAACATAATTGTTTTTTAAAACAACACACATTTTTTAAATTTAAAGACAGACTAAGTAGAGTCTAATTTTACAGTGAGAGAGGGCAGAGTCTCAGCGGCAAAAACTGGGACTTAACTGTTCATTTTTTTTTTTTTTTCTAGCATCGGGGAAGCGGCGAGAGTAGCTCCGCCCCCCCCCCAACGCATCAGCAGTAGGCGCCGGGCCCCTGCGAGCCGACGGTCCGCCACTGCACAGGGAGCCAGGCGGAGAGAGGGCAGTTAAGCGCAGTGCCTGCGCGGAAGGATGCAGCTCGGGCGACTTCGTTGTGTGAAACGAAGTTCGTTGTAGGAAGCAAGACATGAAGTTCGTTGTGCGCAGCGTTCGCTGTGCGAGGTGTTCGTTATGCGAGGCACCACTGTATTGAGAACTGGATAATAGAAAACGGAATAGGGTTAAATGGCCATTTTTCTCAATGGAGAAGGTGAACAGAATGTCACAGGGATCTGAACTGGGACTGGTGCTTTTTAACACATTTATAAATGGACAACTGAAAGCGAGCCAACATGGCTTCTGCAAAGGAAGATTGTGCCAAACAAACTTACTGCACTTCTTTGAAGGGATAAACAGCCAGATGGACAAAGGGGAACCTATAGACATCATTTATCTCAACTTCCAAAAAGCCTTTGACAAGGTACCTCATGAGCGGCTACTTAGGAAGCTGTGGAACCACGGGGTGGAAGGGGATGTATACAGATGGATTAAGCACTGGTTGGCAGGCAGAAAGCAAAGGTTTGGTGTAAAGGGCCACTACTCGGACTGGAGAAGGGTCACGAGTGGTGTCCCGCAGGGGTCGGTGCTCGGACCGCTGCTGTTCAATGTGTTTATAAACGACCTAGAAACGGGGACAAAGTGTGAAGTCATAAAATTTGCTGATGACACGAAACTATGTAGCAGGGTTAGAACCACGGAAGATTGTGAAGACCTACAAAGGAACCTAAACAAACTAGAAGAGTGGGCAAAAAAATGGCAAATGAGCTTCAATATAGAGAAATGCAAGGTCATGCATATAGGGAAAAAGAACCCGATGTTCAGCTACAAAATGGGGGGATCAGTGCTAGGGGAAAGTACCCTTGAAAAAGACCTGCGTGTGCTGGTGGACACAACAATGAAATCAACAGCACAATGTGCGGCAGCCTCAAAGAAAGCAAACCGAATGTTGGGTATTATTAAGAAGGGTATTACAACAAGAACGAAGGAAGTCATCCTGCCGCTGTATCGCGCGATGGTGCGCCCACATCTGGAATACTGTGTCCAGTATTGGTCACCGCACCTCAAGAAAGACATGGCGATACTTGAGAGGGTTCTGAGAAGAGCGACGAAAATGATAAAAGGTATGGAAAACGTTTCATACGCAGACAGGTTAGAAAGGCTGGGGCTCTTCTCCCTGGAAAAGCGGAGACTCAGAGGAGACATGATAGAGACCTTCAAGATCATGAAGGGCATAGAGAAGGTAGAAAGGGACAGATTCTTTAGCCTACTGGGAACCACTAGAACAAGGGGGCACTCAGAAAAATTGAAAGGGGACAGGTTAAGAACCAATGCTAGGAAATTATTTTTCACTCAGAGGGTGCTGGACACCTGGAATGCGCTTCTGGAGGCTGTGATAGGACAGAGTACACTACCGGGTTTCAAGGAAGGATTGGATAAGTTCCTGAAAGATAAGGGGATTGAGGGATACAGATAGAGGTAGAGATAGGCTATGATAGGGCATAGACAGAAGGACAGGGGGGCTTAAATGATTTAAACAAGGATCACCTTACAGGTCATGGAACTGATGGGCCGCCGCGGGAGCAGGCCGCTGGGCGCGATGGACCTTTGGTCTGACCCAGCAGAGGCAATTTCTTATGTTCTTATGGAAATGTCAAGTGAGGTGATTAAATTTGCAGTTGACAAAACTATTCCAAGAAAGAGATAATTGTTAATGTGGATGGACATACTAGATGGGCCATTTGGCCTTTATCTGCCATCGTGTTTATATGTTAAATTGCATGCAGACTGCTGAAAACTGCAGGACCTTGGAAAGCTGGAAGACTGGGTATTCAAATGGCAGATGAAATTTAGTGTGGACAAATGCAAGCGACACATGTTGGGAAGAATAACTCAAATTATAGCTACACAGTACTAGGTTCCACATTAGAAGTCACCACTGAGGAAAACAATTTAGGTATCATCGTGGACCACATGTTGAAGTCCTCTGCTTAGTGGGCAGCGGTGATGGCCAAAAAAGCAAACATTGTTAGGCATTATTAGGAAAGGAAGAGAGAATGAAACAAAGAATATTAGAACGCCTTTGTTATCACTCCATGGTGAGACCTTAAGTAGTGTAAACAATTTTGGTTACCGCATCTCAAAAAGATGTAGTGAAACTGGAACAGGTTAAGACGATAGAACAACTATCATATAAGGAAAGGCTAATGTGGCTAGGTCTCCTCAGCTTGGAGAAGACACAATTGGGAGAGTATAACAGGTCTATAAAATACTGAATGGAGTTAACAAGTAAAAGTGAATCAGTTGTTTACACTTTTAAGAAATAGGGGATGCTCCATGAAAGTTAAATAGTAGCACAAAACAGGAGGAAATATTTTCTTCCATTCAACTTAAAAGTGAAGTTCTGAAACTCATTGCAGGAGCAAGTGGTAAAAGTAGTTAACATAGCTGGGTTTTTTAAAAAAAATGATTTGAACAAATTCCTGGAAGAAAGTCCATACATTCTTATTAAGGTAGCCATGAGGAAATCCACTGCTTATCCCTGAGGTTAAGAAGCATGTAATCTTGCTACTTTTGAGACTTTGCAAGGTACTTGTGCCACTGCTAGAATTAGGATACTGGCCCAGATAGACCCTTGATATGGCAACCCGTATGTTCCTATGATGATCAAAACAACACTATCAGATTTCATTTTAAGCCAAACATTCTAAAAGCATACTAAATTATAATTTTTTAATTGTTATCCAATATAAGCATACAATCCTGCTCTCTTATAGTTTTTAGTAAAGTGTTTAGAACTTAAGAGATAGCACAATGACAAACATGTGGAGAGCCATTTTCAATAGTGTGCCCCAAGTCCGACTTTGGATGTTTCCCGCAAGCCGTTCAAAAGCCAGGGCAGAGAAATGTCATTTTCGAAACTGCTAGACATCCAAATTTTGGGGGGAAAATCACCTACTTAAGACATCTTGGCTACCAGCATGTCCAACTCTTAAGACACCTAACCTTTTTTGGGCTATTTTCAACCACAAAAATGCCCCAAATTCAAAATATCCAAATATAGGCCATTTGGATGCGAGAGGGACCACCACTGCAATAGACTAGCTACACAAACATCCCAACAGAGCAGTAGAGCACCTTAGAGGGTACTACTGTGAACATCACACAAAGGGTACCAGAAGTACATCTTACCATAATCCCCTTATAAATGCATGGTGAGCCCTCCAAACTCCCCTAAAACCTACTATATCCACCTGTCTACCACCCCAATAGCCCTGTATGGTAGAACAATAAGATTTTGGTGGGGTTTGATGGCCTCACAGTTTCCACCATAAATGTAGTGGTTAGAGCGTCTTATGGGCCTGGATCCTCCTCTCTATGGCTTACTAGCCCACCCACCAGGCTACTTAAAGACACCCGAGTGCTGCTCTACTAGGCTTTCCCATACCAGGTGCTGCTGTTCTAGAGCCAGGAATGCACCGTTTCATTCAGATTTCTCGGGGGTGGGAAGGGGTCAGTGACCACTGGAGCAGTGTGTGTGGGGGGGTCATTACTTAATCCCTCCAGTAGTCATTTTGAGAACTTTTTCTGCACTTAGACACTTTTAAAATAGGTCTAGCTCCGGACATCTAAGTTCTGTCATGGAAGTCTTAGAAAAGGTTTGATTACCGTATTTTCATGCATATAACGCGCACATTATATACAATTTTACAAACCTTGCGTGTTATACGCGTGAGCGCGTTTTACAACTTTTTTTTTTTCAATCCAATCGGCATCCCCCCTGCGAATCGGCATCCTCCCCCCCCCCCCGCTCACGTCACCACCCCCTCCCCCGCGATCCTACATCCCCCCAGCACCAAACATCTCTTACCCAACTGGGCACCGGCACCAGCACCAATGCACAGGACGTGCCAGTGCCAGTACCCAAAGATCCTCCCTCGTTGGTTTGGGCTGGGCTGGGCTGGGCGGTGCGGTGCAGGAGAGATCCTCCTTCTTCCTGCGCCGGGCTGGACTAGGCTTTGAGCATTTGCGCATGCTCAAAGCCTTCTGGTCTCGCTCTCTATCTTGGAGAGCGAGACCAGAAGGCTTTGAGCATGCGCAAATGCTCAAAGCCTAGTCCAGCCCAGCGCAGGAAGGAGGATCTCTCCTGCACCGCACCGCCCAGCCCAGCCCAGCCCAAACCAACGAGGGAGGATCTTCGGGCACTGGCACGTCCTGTGCATTGGTGCTGGTGCCGGTGCCCAATCGGGTAAGAGATGTTTGGTGCTGGGGGGATGTAGGATTGCGGGGGAGGGAGGGGTGACGCGAGCGGGGGGGAGAATGCCGGTTCGCAGGGGGGATGCCGGATCGGATTGAAAAAAAAAAGTTGTAAAACGCGGGTAAGCGAGCGGGAGGTGGGGGGAGGAGTAGGCGGGAGGAGGTTTTAGCATGCGCGGTATACGCGTGTGCGCGCTATATTAAATTTTTTTTACATAAATTTGTGTTTCCCGCGCGCTATACCCGTGTGCGCGTTTTACACGGGTGCGCGTTATCTACGTGAAAATACAGTATATCGTCACAAGACGTCCAAGTCTAAGCATGACCAAATACTATTTATATCAACATAAAACAGCATTCTAACTTAACCACTATTTAGTGCATACAAGTTTATAAAAAAATTTTAATAAAGTCTTCAGAATGTGCCATCCGCCCGCCAATTGATTCCTGGCTAAGGCTTTTTTATATTCATCCACATCAGACCTGCTTTTTATAATTGCGCATAAAGTGCTGAAAAGTAGTGCAATAAATATTCATTTTCTAAAAAAGTTCATTCAAATTCCTTCAAAATCAATTGTTCAAATCTTCGTACTTAGCTTATAATAGCAAGCTTTTTTACTCCTAAATCGTCGGGTAGGGACCTGTTGGCTCTGACATGTTTCGCCAACGGCTGTATCAAGAATAAGTCCCTCCCATTCATAATTTCTCCGCTGCATCCTGACTTAGTACCATACTTAGGGCTCCTTTTACAAAGGTGCGTTAGGGCCTTAACGCACGGAATAGCACGCGCTAAAATGCCGCGCGCACTAGCCAATACCGCCTCCTCTTGAGCAGGCGGTAGTTTTTCAGCTAATGCGCGCTAATCTGGTGCGAGCACTAAAAAATGCTAGCGCACCTTTGTAAAAGGAGCCCTTAGTACCATATAAGTTAAGTCGGGATGCAGCGGATAAATTTTGAAGGGGGGACTTCTTGATACAGCCGACAGAGCTGACAGGTCCCTACCAAACGATTTAGGAGTAAAAAAGCTTGCTATTATAAGCTAAGTACGAAAATTTGAACAATTGATTTTGAAGGAATTTGAATGAACTTTTTTAGAAAAAGAATATTTATTGCACTACTTTTCAGCACTTTATGCGCAATTATAAAAAACAGGTCTGATGAAGATGAACTTGCCATAAAAAAGCCTTAGCCAGAAATCAATTGTCAGGTGGATGGCACATTCTGAAGACTTTATAAAAAATTTTTTATAAACTTGTATGCACTAAATAGTGGTTAAGTTAGAATGCTGTTTTATGTTGATATGATTTAAGTTTATAAACAGCTATTTAATAAATCATTGGCAAATACTATTTATAACATGCCCCCCTTGAACTTTAGATGCATAATGGCTAGAAAGCCTAGCAAGATGTCCAGAAAGTCAGTTTCAAAAATTAGCACTTGGATGTCCTGGTGACTTGGACATCTATTTTTTGAAAATGAGCTCCTTGGGATATTGATTAGAAAGTAAGTTATTGCTGCCTTTGAGATAATTTGGGCAATTTGTTTTTTTGTCAATTTTGTCACTTTATCATTATCTGTTCCACTTCCTAGAATTTGTCGTAACAGTACATAAAAACAAAAAAAGGTTCCTATTCATAGACACTGAAAAAAATTAAGGAAAAGACCATGTGGCATCCATACCAGGGGTCGGCAATCTGTGGCTCGTGAGCCACATGCAGCTCTTCTTGTATGTGGCTGAGGCTCTCCAGGCCCTGACCCCTTAATCTTCCTCCTAACCCCATGATCCCCACCCCCCGGGCCTACCGAGGTACCCTGTGGTCCAGCAGGGGTCTTTGTGGCAGAAATGCAGCCCTCTCGCTCCTGCCTCCTCATGGCTGCCTTCTAAAATAGCTGCCGTAACATCTTACAGCTGCAGCACCTGTAATACTGCGAGCTGCCGTGAGCGGACACAGCAGCCACTTTAGAAGGCAGCTGCGAGGAGGTAGGAGCGAGAGGGCTGTGCTCCTGCCACAAAGACCCCTGCTGGACCACAAGGTACCTCGGTAGTACCGAAATGTGGGAATCATGGGGGTTCGGACCTGGGGCCTGGAGAAGGGAGAGAACTTTGGCTATGGATTGAGGGGAGGGATGAGAGGTACAGAGACCTGTAAGCAATTGAAGGGAAGAGAAACTACACCTTGCAGCTTTTTGTAAACCTTGGGTCAAACATTTTGGATAAATTGGCTCTTTGCTGTAAAAAAAAGTTGCTAACCCCTGTACTATCTTATCTTCTACCTTAGAGATCCTGGGTGCATGCTTTCTTGAATTCAAATAGTCTTTTTCTCCACCAGGGCTGTGGAGTTGGAGTCATTAAAATGTACCAACTGATTAGTTTCAAAATAAAAAAATAATTTGGTAAATTTATAATTTTATACTTACTGTATATATACATATCTTTGTCCTGGATCTAATGTTATATTTACCAGTACTTTAGATCTAGAACAAAAAATTTAAAAGCCTAGTATCAGTAGGAATTGGAGTCAGAGTTAGAAAGTAGCAAAATAGAAAATCTGGGTCAAAGGTTTGGTGCACCGACTCCACAGCCCTGATCTCCACCATCTTAACTGTGTGAAATTATTGCAATGGTTGTGTGAGCCCTACAGGCATTGGCGACTATATATGATCTAGCACCAACTATTTTCTGCTAGTTTATGTTCTTTGCTTAAAACTGTAAAAGGTCATTTGCAAGCTCTGAATCTGAAACAGCCTAATCATGTGTTCAGAGATATGCCATTTGGCCCACACAGTCTAAATCTAGATGGGAATAGATATCTTCAATTTGCACCCTAGAAAAACAAAGTAGCATACAATCTTAGACTCAGCACACAATTCATATCACTGAAAAATGGGTAATGGTGTAAGTCTAAATTAGTCTCAAAAGTTCTTCCACTTTGGGTTCACTGAGATATACTACTATCTTGCATTCTTAATAACTGTTAGAAGGTCTATAAAGACAAAAGGGGCAAATTTGTCCAGGCCCTCTTATTCATATTAAGAACGCATCTCTAAAATTCACTAGACAGACAAATATCACTAAGAGATGGCACACAAATACTATGAGCCAATCTTGGTTTTATTCCATTTTGTGCCCATGGCAAAAGACTTCTATTAACTGGGTCCATAAGGAACCACCAGGTATTTACCAGTGAAGATAAATACCGTATAATCTTCACTACAAGCTAATTATTTATATAATTGTGTTACCTAACAGTAATAATTAAATCTCGGCATTCTACATTACTTATAAAAATGTTAAACAGCACAATAAATCATGAATCATTACCTTAAAATAAACTATACAAAAAATTTGAGATCCTTTTACTAAGCTGCCACAAAAAGTGGCTTTAGCGTGCCCTTAGGTGTGTCGTTCCTGTGCGTCAAGGCGCTTCTTTCGTGGAGTCGAGATGCCAACATGTTTACATGCACTGTTTGCAGTAAGTTATAAGTTCACTATTGTCCCCTGAGGAAGGCGACGGTGTCGCCAAAACTTGGATCCTAGTTGGAACTTTGTTTTAGCATTTTTAGGATTTTATTATTGTTTTATGGTGTAAACCATCAATAAAAGACATTGTGACCACTAGTTGGATTTGACGGCTCCAGTGCCTCTTTTTGTTGTTTGTCATTTTTACTTGCAGTCATAAAATAGCTAACTTTTTTATTTTTTTGTATTAATGGCTATGTACTAATGCTGTAATTAGAACACAGCTATTTTTTAAGTTACCAAGTGAGCACTTACTTCCTTCCACCCATTTTGTAGGCAATACATAAGAGTTATCATACCGGAACAGACCAAAGGTCCATTGCACCCAGAGCATCCTATTTTCAACAGTGCTAACCCAGGTCCCAAGTACCTAGCTAGATCCCAAGTAGTAAAACAGATTTTATGCCGCTTATCCTAGGAATAAGCAGTGGATTTCCCCAATAATGGCCTATGGACTTCTGTTTTAGGAAATTATCCAAACCTTTTTTAAACTTTGCTAAGCTAATTGATTTCACCACATTCTCTGGCAATAAATTCCAGAGTTTAATTATTTTGTGTGAAGAAACTTTTTCTCCAGTCTGGTTTACATCTACTATTTAGTAGCTTCAACACATGCTACCCATAGTCCTAGAATTTTTGGAAAGAATAAACAAGCGACTCATGTTGTATCCTTGTGCTAACCAATTAACATGTGGTAATGTAGATATGCTAACTGGTTAGAACTGAATGTCCCCTCTCCACCCCCTAAAAAGTATGCATATGCTAACCAGTTGCTAAAACAAAAATTGTACATTTTGTAGTTACTGCAGAACACCTGAGCACATCCCATGGTACTCCACTTTTTGCTGCATTAGGCACATACAACTTAGTAAAAGAGTCTCTTAGTTACAACTATAACTGTCAAAATACCCAGGTCTATACATTTGGCCAGACACAGAAGTGAATAAGGCAGTATGGTTGAAAATTAAAAGAAAAAAGAAAAGAAAATGACAGCATGGTACCTTTCTGAGCTGGTAAAACTTTTGTAACTGCCCTATAAGGAGAACAATTCCAAATAGACCTTAAATGATAGAGTTTGTCTTTCTAAATTAACAGACAATACTACAATCTCTTAAAATATAAATACTTGGGTTTCCCATCATGCTTTCTCACCGTAACAAGGATATCCTCATCAGCATAAACTAGAGCAAGATTAATGTAGCTGAATAAAATGAAGCTGTGTTCTTTGGTCAAACGTCAGCAAACTGAATCAGTGCCTTTTAATTTATGCTGCACTAAATTGAAAGTACACAAACTGGTTTTCCTTAGGCTTAGAACCTCTGCAGAACACAAGAAAGACTGGCAAATAAACGTGACAAACAGGAAAACCATTTGTGCACCATCAACTGCTCATTTATATATATATGCGCTATTAATTGATCATTTCAATGCTCTATCCCAACAACTTTTCCAAAAGTGCTTTGATACCATTCGTTTAAATAAGAGCACAATTTATCAGAGGACTAAAAGAACCTCCTCGAGCAACCACTTCCACATCATTCCGTCCTCCTCAGCCCGGTGGCCCTTTGCCACTTCTTCCACACTTACCAAAAAGCACAGCTGAGGCCAGTTGTGGATAAAATACCTATAAGTATAAATGGAGTAAGGTTCGGACAGATCTTTGGTGATCAGTCTCATGATATCTGGCATTTGCAACTCGGATTCGTATCGGACGTAGCGTATCGTAGTGTCCTCGTCAGGCTGAGCGCGATCGTTCGTTTGCGAGCCGCTTAGGCTACAGGCTGCCAGGGAGGCGGCGAGCGCGGCGGGCTGGCCGTCCCGCAGCCGCTCCAGTCCGTTGCTGGCGGCCAAGCCGCTGTCGCCCGAGGCAGTCCTGTCATGCTGAGCGGGCTTCATGCTGCTATTATCGGGGCTGTCACCGGGCTGCACCGCTCCTCCGCCTCTGCTCTTGGTCTTCTCCGGCGCCCGAGCCGCCTTCGCGTCGTCGTTCAAACAGTCGCCCCGCGTCACGAACTTCGCTTTCAGGGAGGCAGCTTTGAGGTGGCGGAGCTCGGGGCTGATCAGGCCGTTGAGCTGGTGGCTGTTGCGGTGGTGGTTGTGGTGGAGGTGGTGGTGGAGAAGGTGGTGACCCTTCACGGTCTCGGCCTCGCCGCCGTCCGCCTTAAAATCCTTCTTGCCAGCGCGGTCCGAGTCGTGGCCGAAGCGCCCCGCCACCGGCGCCTCCTCGCCCGGCGTACAGCTCCCGCTCAGCGCGACGCCGGCCCCGGGGAAGGGAGAAATGTCAGCCGGGGGCGGCGGAGAGAGGACGCTGGGCCCAGGCGGCACCTCAGCCATCCTCGAAGAGACACAAGGCCGAGAAATAACGTGAGAGGAAACTTCAAGGAAGGCGAGCGAGGCATGGACACCGGCCGCAGCCCCGGCAACCCGCCCGGCCCATGTTCAGGGCGTCGCAGAGGGGCAGCACCCGCGCGACATACCTCAGGCGAGGCAGAAAGGAAGGGCGAGAGTCCGCGGGACGCCCCCGACGCGCTCACTCCCGGCTTCCGAATACTCCCCGTCACTAAGCCCGAGCGCCTCGAGTCCCGCTCCCACTCTCCACTCAGCGCCGGCCGTAAAGAGCCGTTGCCGCTGCAAAGCTTCCTGTCCGTCTTTACGACACTTCCGTACCTGGCGGCAGCGCTCCACAACTCGAACGGAAGAGGCTTTTGGAGCCGAGAGAGCTCGGCGCGCCAGAGAGTTTCCGCTGCGTTTCCTTCCCCTCTCCGGTGCTTTATCTTAATTATTTACAAAGATTTGGTATGCTGCCAATCGGCACAAAACTTGCAAAAAAAAAAAAAAAAGTTTATATAGAAAGGAGAGAGAGAGAAAGCAAACTGAAGAACAGAAGCAGGTCAGGCTAATTACAGACAGGACCGGCTTAATTTTGTCTTTTGAAAAAAGTATTCTGGATGAGCTGCTTTTTAAAATTTAGTGAACGAAATGTGGTCGAACATAAATGGAAGCTATTACACGGGTGACGCCTAAGCGCAGACACGACGGGGGTAGAAAGAACTAGAAGAATTGCCGAATAGAAGCCATTGCAATGGGAGCTGGTTTCTTGTACGGCTTCTTCAGGGAATCAGTGCTTGCTTGTGCTTAATCAATGTGCTGATGTTTGTAGCAGCCCGCTGAAAGGAAGCCGCACCTGAAATAGGTTCCTGTTGGAATGGCTTGCTGACAGATAAGTGCTGTTTTGATCATGCATGTGAGTTATATCTGATTCATTCCAAATATGGAACAAAAGTTTGATTAATTGGAGGGTTTTGACCAATGATTGAAGACAACCCATACAGGCCACGTTATGTTTCGGGAAGCGGCGGAGGACTTTTCCTCTATTTCTACATTTTCATATTAATGTGATTAAATTTGACACACGTTTTAGTGAAGGAGCTTGAGTATCCACTATTTCTAGTAAAAAGGAAGCCATAGTTGGACTAGGCAAATTGTCAGTAAACCATATTATATGAGATTTGAAAGGATTCTGTTTTAAGTGATGCTACTCCAGTCATCCAGTCAAGTTTCAACAACATAAAGATCTTTTATTAAAAGTTGACACATCTGGACTATCAAGCTGGATATCATTTGCAAAAAAATTTAGAATGCTCAATTTTTGAATAAGGAGGACTTAAGGGACTGAACAAAAATTAAGTAATAGTGATAATACATAACATTTATCTTGCATGAACAAAGCTAGCTAGGTTCCTATTCTACAAAGTTGGGATATACATATCTAAATATGAAGAACATACAAAATGGCAAAGGGATGTGATCTAGGCATGTTTTGGGTGGGACTAAAAATGAGCATTTCTTACCTATTTTTGAAAGGCAATGAATGTACAGTATTGGAAGCATTTTCAAAACACCAAGACATCCAGAAAACAACATAAATTGGCACTTGGATGTTTTTCTCGCCAAAATGTCCAAGTGCCAATTTTCAAAGCTGACTTTCTAGACATCTTGCTAGACTTCTTAGCTTCTGTTTGCCTAAAGTTTGAGGGGCATGTTGGAAGCATGTTATGGGCATGCTTAGCATTTGGACGTCTTGCGGCGGTGATCGAATATTTCTCAAGAAATCCAGGACAGAACTTAGACATTCAGGCCCTGATTCTCCAAAAGTGCGTCCCGATTTTAGGCAGCTGTAGACGTCCTACAGCTGTCTAATCAGCCAATCGGGATGCACGTTTTAAAAAAAAAAAATGCTCCCCAGGCAGGCCGCCCGGGAGAGGCGTCCTATACTAAACGCCGATTCTGTAACCGGCGTCTTTAGAGAATCGGGTTAAATTAGACGCGGCCGCTATACTTATGGCAGCAAGGGATCTCCCTGCTGCAATATGTATAGCAGCCGCGGTTGTTGCGGCCGCCTGTCCCATCACCGACAGGAGAATGCCTAACTCCTCCTGTCGGAACCCCGAGCCCCCTCCCCCCCAAACTCGTAATCGCCGACAGGAGGATGCCCAACTCCTCCTGTCGGAACCCCGGACCCCCCTCCCCCCCAAACTCGTAATCGCCAACAGGAGGATGCCCAACTCCTCCTGTCGGAACCCCGGAACCCCTCCCCCCCCAAACTCGTAATCGCCGACAGGAGGATGCCCAACTCCTCCTGTCGGAACCCCGGACCCCCCTCCACCCCCCAAACTCGTAATCACTGACAGGAGGATGCCCAACTCCTCCTGTCGGAACCCCGGAACCCCCTCCCCCCCCCCAAACTCGTAATCGCCGACAGGAGGATGCCCAACTCCTCCTGTCGGAACCCCGAACCCCCCCCCCCCCCAAACTCATAATCGCCGACAGGAGGATGCCCAACTCCTCCTGCCGGAAAGCCCAACGACCCCCTGCCCCAACTAATCTCCCTCCCCCAACTAACCTTTCAATGTTGGTCAGCTGGACGGGTCTTGCTGCCGTCCAGCCGACGGGTCTGCCTCGTGGAAATGAGACGGCACGCCCCTTCCCGGCCCATCCCCGCTAAATCTAAGGCCTGATTGGCCCAGGCTAGGCACCTTGGCCAATCAGGCCTTAGGATTAGTGGGGATGGGCGGACCCGCTATGCCTAAGGCCTGATTGGTCCAGGCTTCTACAGCCTGGGCCAATCAGGCCTTAGATTTAGCGGGGATGGGCCGGGAAGGGGCGTGCCGTCTCATTTCCACGAGGCAGACCCGTCGGCTGGACGGCAGCAAGACCCGTCCAGCTGACCAACATTGAACCCATCCAGCTGACCAACATTAAGTAGCATCTGGTGAGATTAGGTGGCATAGGTGCATTGACGCTGAATGGCATTTCTGGGTGCATGTCCTTAAGGTGCCGGGTTTGTAAAGAGGAAGGTTTTCATGGCCTTCCTGAAGCTCCATCTAATGTTCTAACAGATGGGGGGGGGGGGGGAATTGTGTGCTGTAATTTGGTATGAAATGTGAGCAGGAGCGTTTGTGGGCTGTTTCAGTTTTGAGGGAGCGGCCGGGAAGTATGTACTGTCATATAGGTGCTACCTGCAGCCATAAGGGCTGGTAGATAGGTATAGTAGGTTTGGGGGGAATTTTGAAAAGCTCACCATAAATTAGGTTATGGTGAGATGTACTGTACATCTGGCACCCTTTATGTGAAGTTCACAGCAGTGCCCCACTGGGACGTCTGTGTGGCCAGTCCATTACTATGCTGGCCCCTCCCACTTTCAATGGTCTGGATTTGAACATTTTGAACTTAGATGCTTTTGTGTTCAAAAATGGAGAAAAAAGTTAGGTGTCCTAAGGCTGGATGACCTGGTGACCAAGACGTCCACATAGGTCATTTTCAAAAAGAAATTTGGTGGTCTAGCGGCTTTGAAAATGGACATTTCCCTGCCCCAACCTTTGGACATCTTATGGGAAACGTCCAAAGTTGGACTTAGACGTTCTATCAAAAATGCCCCGCCACGTGTCTTACCAGATTGATGTTGGGCTTTATATCCATTACATAAAACATCTAGGTTTAAGAAAACTGCTCTTGGGCAGTGTTCCACTACAGGGGATAAGGGAGGTTGTCTGCTTAATTCTTCAGCGCTTGACCCCCTTCCCCCTCCCTCTTAAGTCAAACTGGCAAGGGATACCGGATTCTGTGACAGCTTCAAGAATAGTAAATGTTTTTTTAAAATAGCTAAGATTAACTTTTTATGTCCAAGCATATAGATGTCTTGAAATAGCAACATAAATGTTAGTGTTTATTTTGACCTTTCATGTGTCAGGTGTTTTATTTTCCTAAAAAGGAAGTTCATTCTGCATGCAACCAGTACATAAATGCCCATTTCTCTGTATTTTACAAAAGGTCATACAATGGCAGTTTGTGTTCTAAAATAGCATCGGAACTTGAGACGTGCCAGCCTGATTTGAATATCCTTTCTAAAATGCTGCCCATGTAAACTACTGAGCAAGATAAACCAGTATTTGATCTCCAATTTGCATACATAGGAAGAAAATGTTCTCAATTTGCATCCATTCATTCTCAATTTTCATACATAGGCGGAAAGTGTTCAAGTTGACAACAAGTATGAGTGGAAAAGAGAATTACATTGGTTTCTCAACTTCATAACATGTGCTTTGATCATGAGGTTACACATGTGCATTATAAGGCCTGGGGCCCAGGGGCAGCTTCTCTGACTCATTGCCCAATATACACTGTCCTCTACTTTCAGTAGAGAAGTCAGAAAGAATTATCTAATCTAGTACTTCTGAGTCAGACTATGCCTAAATAGGTTCAAGGCAACTTACAATGTAAGGAACTGCAGAATGTATATAATACATTATAGCAGTTTGAGGAGGGCTGAGTTATAAATGGAGAAAGGGGGAGGGAGAGTGGAGGTTCCATGACATAACATTTAAGATGAGTATGGGATTTAGTAACATAAGTAGTTAGTTGTCTACAGTGTATGCAAAGAAGAGTTTTTCATTTTTTTAGGAATCTGTTCTTGAACGTTTCCATCCTGATGTCAGTTGAAAGGTTGTTCCAGGTCTTGGTGCCAAGGTAAGTGAAGAGAGTCAAATGTGCGCTTGTATTTAACCCCTTTGGGCGATGGAAGTTAGTTGAAGTGATTCTAGTTTTCTAGTTGACGTTGACCAGGAATTGATGAATAAGTTTGAGCTGTTCAGCGATCTTTGCATATAGAATTTGGAACATTATACATGATAGTTTGAAGGTGATAAGAGTTTTGACAGGTATCCAATGTAAGTACTTAAGTATCCAATGTAAATAATTATAGTAAGGTGAGACAGAGTCGAATTTTTGTAGTTTTAATATCAGTCTGATCGCTGTGTTTTAAATCTGTAATTTGTTCAGGAGAGTAATGTTTAGGCCCACATAGAGGGAGTTGCAGTAATCCAGCTGGGATAGTATAAGCATTTGCGTTAGAACTGTAAAGTGGCACTCTTGAAAGAAGGGTCTGATAAGTCTTAGTCTTCTCATATTGTAGAAGGTATTCTCCCTTAAGTCGGATAGTTGAGATTTGAATGATAGGGTTGATTTGAGTATGACTCTGAGGACCTTGGACATCTTGTTGATATCCAATGTGGATCCTGAGGTTAGAGTTACAATGGGGAGGGACCGTGTGTATGGTGTTATGAAACCATAGAACTTTGTTTTTGTCCGCATGAACGACTACTTTGAAAAATTGCGAGCCATGGAATCGAGGGTGAAATACTCACGTGGTGAGTTGGTGGATAGGAAACAGAGAGTGGGGGTAAATAGACAATACTCGGACTGGAAAAGCATCACGAGTAGAGTGCCGCAGGGTTCGGTGCTTGGACCCGTGCTCTTCAACATATTTATAAACGACCTGGAAATTGGTGCGACGAGTGAGGTGATTAAATTTGCAGATGATACAAAGTTATTCAGAGTAGTGAGGATGCAGAAGGATTATGAAGACCTGCAATGTGACATAAACACGCTCGAGAAATGGGCTGCGACATGGCAAATAAGGTTTAACGTGGATAAGTGTAAGGTGATGCATGTCGGTAAGAAAAATCTTATACATGAATATAGAATGTTCGGTGCAGTACTTGGAGAGACCCCCCCCCCCCAGGAAAGAGACTAGGGAGTACTGGTCAACAAGTCAATGAAGCTGTCTGTGCAATGTGTGGCGGCGGCAAAAAGGGCGAACAGAATGTTAGGAATGATTAAGAAGGGGATCACGAACAGATCGGAGAAAGTTATCATGCCGCTGTACCGGGCCATTGTATGCCCCCACCTGGAATACTGCGTCCAGCACTGGTTGCCTTACATGAAGAAGGACACTGTACTACTTGAGAGGATCCAGAGAAGAGCGACTAAAATGGTTAAGGGACTGGAGGAGTTGCCGTACAGTGAGAGATTAGAGAAACTGGGCCTCTTCTCCCATGAAAAGAGGAGACTGAGAGGGGACATGATCAAAACATTCAAAATAATGAAGGGAACAGACTTAGTAGATAAAGACAGGTTTTTTTTTACCCTCTCCAAGGCAGAGAGAACGAGAGGGCACTCCAAAGTTAAAAGGGGATAGATTCTGTACAAACGTAAAGAAGTTCTTCTTCACCCAGAGAGTGGTAGAAAACTGGAACGCTCTTCTGGAGGCTGTTATAGGGGAAAACACTCACCAGGGATTCAAGACAAAGTTAGACAAGTTCCTGCTGAACCAGAACTTGCGCAGGTAAGGCTAGACTCAAATAGGGCACTGGTCTTTGACCTAAGGGCTGCTGTGTGAGCAGACTGTTGGGCACGATAGACCACTGGTCTGACCCAGCAGCAGCAATTCTTATGTTCTTTAGTTTGAGTTTGGATGTGGCCTAGGTCTATATTTTGTCTATTCCATTTGATGTTAAGTCATGATTAATTGGGACTGAGAATGTCTGATTGGGGTCAAGATAATTCTCCCAAAATTTAATGGAATGGGATGAAATTTGTCATGAGGGAAAGACTGGTAAAAAGAAAGTTTGAAAATGGATCAGATTGGATAGGGGAGTGGGAACATATTTCTCATCAATCTCCAAAAAGATGGATCAGTTCATTTCTGTGAAAAAAGGGATTCAAGCTTCTGTAGCACAAAAACTTAACAGAAAAACACATTGAGTTTGAAAATGGGCCAGATTGCACCAGGGGTTTCAGAGAAATGAGCCCCCCCACCCACACACACACACAAGTATGATCCATTGCATTTTTATTGGGAAAGGGGTTCCAACTTTTGTAGCATAGAAATAGAGGGGCACTTTTAAAAGGACATTCAAGTTAGAATAGAGTTGTCCATGTCAGAATATCTCAAGCAAACGTCCAGCACATGCATTTTCTAATAAGAAATATGTCAAGATTTCCAGTTCGAAAGTATATGTGATGGACACCCATTTTACAAACTAGAATGTCTAAATTATGAACAGGAGAATACAAGGGACATGGACATTTGTATGGCAGCAATGTTAGAAAATGGCCACACAGAGATGTTCATGCAGTGCAGAGGGGCAGCCTAATGTTAGTGAAGTTGACTGTAAACCAAGGGACTCGTGGCCATATCCTGCTTTAACTCTTTATTTTGTAATTGTGAACAGAAAATACCTGCTGTACCTAAATGTATATCACTTGAATAGCCTTCAGTCTTGCAGGTGGCTTATATTTAGGTATAGTAACTTACTAAGCTACTCCTCAGATTGCATACTGCTCTCAAGCTGTCACAAAGCCTGGTATTCCTTTTTAGTTTCACTTTCAGGGGAGAGGGAGGGAAACAGCCACCACTAGGGATTAAGGAGGTGTCATGCCTTAATCCCTCCAGTGACTGAAACAAGTCTAGCTAAGGACATCCTTCTTTTTACACTTGGAAACAGGATACTGGGCTTGATGGATCTTTGATCTGTCCCAATATGACAATTCTTATGTTATGGACATTTCCTTCTTTTGGTATTCTCTATTGGTTGTCCTGATTTCGGGCCCTACCTAATCCTACCTAAAACATATCCACAACACTCCGCTTTCTATTTGGATGTATGGCAGTGTCTGATGTCCAAATCCTGCCTTTGCAAAATCAGAATTTGGACATTTCAAAAACACGTGGATGTCCATTTTGTCATTTTGGGACATCCATATGCTTAAAAAATAAGCACCAGAGTGAAATCGATCAAGGCAAGGCTAACATTTGCTTTCTTCTAAGAGCAGAGATGATAATTTTATTACATCCAATGTAATCGATACTTTTGCCCTGGCAATGATTAGTATTTGAAGAGCCTGTGGATTAACCATTCCATATGCATCCATTAGGAGTCTTTGTTCACTTTACGATCATAATTTGGTTTTTCCTATTTTACCTAAGACCCATCAGCATATTTTTTTTTTTGCCTTGCACCTGCCCTATGGCTCTCATTACTGTCAAGCTTACAAATTGAATTAGTCCATGGATGCTTTAGAGCTTCTTTGAAAACTAACTTATTTCAAAAGGTTTCAGAGTCCATTTAACTATAAAGTATGTTTGATTTTGTTTGAGTAATTGTATTTCCTATACAGAATAGATTTCCTTCATTTTGATTATTTTTAGCAAAACTACTTCAGTCTACTCAAGAAGAATGCAGTATAGCAAATTCCAAATTCACATAAACATATCTTAACACTTTGGTGATGATAGGCTGCAGGAAGGTTTTTTACCCAGCATAAAACATGATCGATTTATGATGAGTTTTCTCAAATTGAACATTCAGTCATCGGCGTAAAGCTGATTCCAAATAAGTAAATGTGCCCAAACTGCCTTTGCCTTCTGGCATTTCCAAAGTATGCATGCTATTTTGCCAATTCCTATTTGCTAGGACTAGAGAATGACATGGGGACAAATTTTTCCCCGTTCCCGCGGGAACTCATTTTCCCATCCCGTTCCCGCTAGTTCTTTTCCTGCCCCATTCCTGAAAGCTCCGCCCTCATCTGCACAAACCTCAAATACTTTAAAATCATATGTTTGAGGCTTGTGCGGTTAAAGCATAGCTTACAGGAATGTGGAAGGGGCGGCGACAAAACTTGTGGGGATGGGATGGGGAAATTGAGTTCCTGCAGGGAAAATTTGTCCCCATGTCATTCTCTAGCGAGGACCTCGGTGTCATTTTGTGCATTTTCTGCATTCTCCACTCATGGTCTCCCAAATAATGTTCTGCTATGTCTAACCTAGTTTCTGAAGTTCTACTGAAAATTTACCAACTGGGTGGCTATTGCCACTATGGTTTTAATCTCACTTATAGTTTGAATATTGGAGTGGAGTAAATCACACAGACTTTTGAAATTCTGTCTAGAGTTTCATCTTTTCTAGTCACCATATATTCATCGTGAGGGGATCGTGCTTGGAGTGTTTCTATGAAGAAGAGGGAGTAGAAGACCACCTTGAAAAGAGGAGACTGAGAGGGGACTGATTGAAACATTCAAGATAATGAAGGGAATAGACTTAGTAGAGAAAGAGAGATTGTTCACCCTCTCCAAGGTAAAGAGAACGAGAGGGCACTCTCTAAAATTGAAAGGGGATAGATTCCATACGAACGTAAGGAAGTTCTTCTTCACCCAGAGAGTGATAGAAAACTGGAATGCTCTTCCGGAGTCTGTCATAGGGGAAAACATCCTCCAGGGATTCAAGACAAAGTTAGATAAGTTCCTGCTGAACCAGAACTTATGCAGGTAAGGCTAGACTCAAATAGGGCACTGGTCTTTGACCTAAGGGCTGCCGCATGAGCAGACTGTTGGGCACGATGGACCATTGGTCTGACCCAGCAGCGGCAATTCTTATGTTCTATTTTGATTTGGTTTTAGTCATCTTCAGATAAAGTCAACAAATAGTACTCAGATTAATATTGGTGAGAGATGTAACAAAGCAGTAAATGAGTAGTCTTCATGGGAGCTTCCATTTCAGATGGCCATTTTCTGTGCACGCTGGAGGCCCCCCCCCCTCCACACCCACACATTCATCCCTGAAGCTTTAACCATTAAGCTATGCTTCCAAGCTTAATTTTGGTTATTATTTTTTCATAGCTAAGTCGCCTGGATGCTATCCAGGCATTGATTGAAATTCAGACTGGTGCCCAGTTAGCTCAGTAGATAAAGTAAGGATAACTTTTTACTATCCTAACTTCAACTGTTTGCTAACTGGTTAGCAGGCTGAATATCACTTCTAATCAGTTAACCAAATAGGCAGTCACAGTCGATATTCAGTGGTATTACCTGCTTAAGTGACAGTTGAATATTGCCAGATGGCTTCTCAGCAAGGTTTATAACTTGGCTGATGGACCTTGACAGCAAGTATCTGTCAAAAGGAACCTACCCTACAGCATTATAGGCCATCTAACAGACACATATACCCAAGGCCGTAAATCTAGATCTAACCAAAGTAGAAAACTACAGACCACTAGCAGGCATACCATGGCTAGCTAAACTGATAAGATTCAACGTTAATACACAGTTATCAGAATTCCTAAACCAGGTAGACTGCTACCATAACTTTACATGGCTTCAGGCTGAGGCACATCAGTGGCAAGTCTTATCTAAGCAAAGGCAAGCAAACCATACTATTGCAATTCGCTATCTCAGTGGTGTTTGATGCAGTAGACCACTTAATTCTTATATTCGGGACATTTCCTTCTTTTGGTATTCACTTGAATGTTCTGATTTTGGGCCCTACCTAAAACATGTCCACAACACTCCCCTTTCTATTTGGATGTACGGCAGTGTCTGATGTCCAAATCCTGCCTTTTTAAAATCAGAATTTGGACATTTCAAAACACATGGATGTCCATTTTGTCATTTTGGGACATCCATATGCTTCAAAAAGTAGAAGAATTAGGAGTGTATGGGTTACTGTTGAAATGGTTCACAGAATTCTTAAGCAAGAAAACATACAAAATGAGGAAGGATCATAGGAAATCCCAAACCTGGAACGCATTCTGTGGGGTTCCACAAGGTTCCCCTCAACCACCATCACTTTAATGTATATATGAATGCCTTATGCAGGCGGTTCTTCCCATAAGTCACTCTTTCCTATGCAGATGACCTCTTAATTCTTTGTGTAGTCAAAGAATGCTTCACAGAGACATTGCAATACATATTGAAACTGATTGAGAATCTACCGTGTTTCTCCAAAAATAAGACCTACCCCCAAAATAAGCCCTAGTTAGAATGCCCCCGAAGCCCCTCCTGAATGTCCCATCCCCCTGCGCAGCATCTTTCCATCTCTCCCATCCAAACCCTGCCGACCCACTGCCAGACCAACATACCTCCCTCCAAACAACAGCGTAGGCAGCATTTTAAACAGGCTTCTTTGTGGTCTCCCGCTGAGTCCTACTCTCTGTCACACCACTGATGATGTCATCAGCGACATGGCACAGGGAAGGCCCTGGTGGAAGAAGGCCCGAAGCAGCTTGTTTAGAGTGCTACCGAAGCTGCTGTTTGGAGGGAGGTATGTCGGGCTCGCAGCGATGCAGCAGAGAGTAGGACCTGGCAGGAGAATACCATGAAGCAGCCTGTTTATAGTGCTGCCGATGCTGCTGTTTGGTGGGAGGTATGTCGGTTTCGCTGTGGGAGGGTCAGCATGGTTCTGCGCGGGGGGGGGGAGGACGGATAGAAAGATGCTGCTCAAGAGTTCTGCTTCATGGGGGGATGTATAGAAAGGTGCTGTGCAAGGGGTCTTCTGTAGGATGGGAGGGAGGGATAAAAAGATGCTGCTCAAGGGTTCTGCTTCATGGGGTCATGGGAGGAAGGGACGGATAGACGCTGCAGAGGGAAGGCACAAGGGGATGGGTGAGAGAGGAGGAAAGATGCTGCACATGTGAGGGACAGAAAGGAAAGGATTGGGGTGGAGGAAAGGAAAGGAGATATGATCATTGTACATGAAAAAAATAAGACATCCCCTGAAAATAAGCCCTAGTGTGTTTTTTGGGCCCAAAATTAATATAAGACACTGTCTTATTTTGGGGGAAACACTACGTACATGGTCACAACAGAACTTCCTCAAACTAAACAAACAGAAGATGAAGGTACTATGGTTCAGTGATTATAACTCGCTACCTCATTCAGAGATAACCCTATCCTTGATGAAAAGTTCATGATTAAACTAGTCATTGAAAGTACTAGGAGTAATCCTGGACTCTGATCTCACCATTGGAGAGCAGATTGGAGAAGGTTATCATGCCGTTGTACCAGGCCATAGTGCGCCCTCACCTGGAGTACTGCGTACAGCACTGGTCGCTGTCCATGTAGAAGGACATGGTATTAAAAAGGGTCCAGAGAAGAACGACTGAGATGGTTAAGGGGTTGGAGGAGTTGCCGAACAGCGAAAGATTAGAGAAACTGGGCCTCTTCTCCATCGAACAGAGGAGATTGAGAGAGGACATGATCAAAACATTAAAGGTACTGAAGGGGATAGACTTAGTAGATAAGGACAGGTTGTTCATCCTCTCCAAGGTAGGGAGAACGAGAGGACACTAAAGTTGAAAGGGGATAGATTCCGTACAAACGTAAGAAAGTTCTTCACCCAGAGAATGGTAGAAACATAGAAACATAGAAAGGTGACGGCAGAAAAGGGCTACAGCCCATCAAGTCTGCCCACTCTACTGACCCACCCCATTAAGTCTGAGTGCTGCTCGACCCACGTAGGGATCCCACTGGATGTCCCATTTATTCTTAAAGTCGAGCACGCTTGTGGCCTTGATTACCTGCGTCGGAAGTTTGTTCCAGTGATCTACCACTCTTTCTGTGAAGAAATACTTCCTGATGTCACCACTAAATTTCCCTCCTCTGAGTTTGAGCGGGTGCCCCCTTGTGACTGAGGGTCCCTTGGGAAGGAATATATCGTTTTCCACCTCGACACGACCTGTGACGTACTTAAAAGTCTCAATCATGTCACCCCTTTCCCTGCGCTCCTCTAGAGAGTACAGCTGCAATTTGCCCAGTCTTTCCTCGTATGAGAGACCCTTGAGTCCAGAGACCTTCCTAGTGGCCATTCGCTGGACTGACTCAGCTCGAAGCACATCTTTACGGTAATGTGGCCTCCAGAATTGCACACAGTACTCTAGATGAGGTCTCACCATGGTTCTATATAGTGGCATTATGACTTCAGGTTTGCGGCTGACGAAGCTTCTATTGATACATCTCATCATTTGCCTCGCCTTGGCAGCCTTCATGTCTGCACTGATGATCACTCCCAAGTCCCATAGAACACTGGAACACTCTTCCGGAGTCTGTCATAGGGGAAAACTTCCTCCAGGGATTCAAGACAAAGTTAGACAAGTTCCTGCTGAACAAGAACGTGCGCTGGTAGGGCTGGTCTTTGACCAGAGGTCCATCGTGTAAGTGGACTGCTGGGCATGATGGACCACTGGTCTGCCCCAGCAGCGACAATTCTTATGTTCTAAATCGCTACTCAAAAAATTATTCTTCAGACTGAGACAACTGAGGACAATAAGATCAGTCCTGAGCCTGACCATCTTTAGGACAGTGGCTCAAGCAGTCCTGCTCCCATACCTGGACTATTGCAACATCCCAAAGAGAAAGGTCTTAAGAGGTTGCAACTACTCCAGAACACAGCAACTAGGCTGATCCTTCACAAGGCCTGATTTGAAAGGGCCAACCCGCTACTAGCAGAACTACACTGGCTGCCAGTCAAGAACAGAATCCAATTTAAAATCTCATGTATGGCCCACAAGGGTAAATATTGAGAAAACTCGACTGGACTAACTTCTGCCATCCAGGTCACACATTCCTTCTACAACTCAAGAATGGTTCAGCCACTCCCTTCAAGTCTGGCGAAAATCACTCTTTGAGTTCACCTTCGAGTTCTAGGGCCCCAAAGTCTGGAACTGTCTCCTGACCTGCTTATGTCAGATCCCCTCCTACCTGCAATTTAGGAAGGCACTAAAAATGCATCTATTCTCTTTGTAGTCCAGGACTGAAGCCCTATACTGTATGATCCATAATGTTCCTGTTGTAAACCTTATTAATCTTATGTAAGACGCAATGATTCCCAGCAGACATTTGCAGAGTATAAGAAAATATGGTATGGTATCTTGTCCGGTTAAATCCTTTTGATTATTGGGCTTTCTAAATGAGACTTTTCAGACAAGGGGAAGGATTATTAAACTAAAGTTAACAAATAATAATAATGGGCCAGGGGGTAAAGCAAAGTGTACTATCAAAGTATTAACTTCCACAAATGAATCAGAAGATTGTGGGGAAGTACAATATGCTAAAAGACATGAGACAGGTGGAAAATTCCACTTTTGTACTTGTAGGGAATCTTGTCATTTGAGAATTTTTGTTGGCCAAGATCGAGATGTAATAAATAGAACCACACCTCCACTCCACTTAGTCTTATAGTGCAAAAATAAAAGGAACATAGAGAAGCATATTCAATATGATATCTAAATCTGATTGTGGATGTTTTGGGAAAAACGTTCAAAATTCCAGTGAAGGAAGTGATCATTTCAAACCAGAAAAACGGCTATATTTTTCCCCCCAAGAATAGTCATTTCCTAGACGTGTTTATCCTTGGTGCATCTATCTTTTTGAACCATTTAAAAAAAAAAAAAAGATCCAAATGAAAAAAAACAATCATTGGGATATTGGGGGAGGGGGGGCAGCATTCTTAGTACATTGGCCATACAGACATCCCAGCAGAGCTGTGGAACAACCTAGGGGGCACTGCAATGAACTTCACATAAATGGTCCCAGGTACACATCTCACCATAACACCCTTACATTGTACGGTGAGCCCTCCAAAACTCAACAAACTAAGGTCACTGCATAAAAGTCAGTTCTAACTTCACGCAGTGCAGTCTTAACGTTGTGGTGTAGCCGACTCCATAAATCCTGAAATTCAGTGCTGAAGCTCGGACATGTCCTACCACTGAAGTTCCAGGCATAATGCCCGGGGTGGTCAGCAAAACATTGAGTGCTGCCAGCTGAATATTGACCCCCCTAAATAAAGGGAATGAAGAGGTTAGGATTGTTCAGCTTGGAGAAGAGACAGGTCTATAAAATCGTGGTACTAAAACTAGGTAACACTCTATGAAAGGAACAAATCATGTATTTTTATTCTCCCTTTTTTTCCAATAATTTCTAAGATTCTATTTTGCTTTATTCCTCTTTTATATATGATGGTCTGAGAGTCCAGGGGAGAGTGCATAGTCCAGAACTACCCCCCTCCTTTGACTCATTCTCCCCAAACCAGTGAGTCACTGGTCCACCATGCATCTAGAACAACTGGCGCAGCTGCAAAGGATTTGGTTGGTGCTATTTTTTTTTTTTTTTGAGAGTTCAAATGCAGCACTTTCAGGGTTGGACTAGAAGGGTTATGCTTTGGTTGCCCCAAGAGGAAGGTTTCAGTGAAATCATCTTTGAGAAAGCTTATTTTGGAAGAGCTTCGGAAGGCTTTTACCAAGCTGGAGTCAGTTGTTACTTTGAAGGCTGATAGAGTGCAAGACAGAATTAGCACTTTGGAATTGAGATCAATATTTCAAAAAAAATTGCTGTTGCAGAAAATAAAGCAAAAGTACTTGAATTGGATCCTTATGTGTCTTTCGTATTGGCTGTGAGAAATAGTCTAACCTTGAGCAGAGGTTTTTTTTTTCCAGAGACACTGAGTACTAGCAATTTTTCCATCATCTGCTAAAAATGACCCATGATCCTCAATTATTAATAAAAGAGACCAGGCTCTGTACATACAAAACACATACAGGGAAGAAGCAATGCCTTCAGCCAATCCCTACAGGTTTAACGGGAAAATGTGGATTTGTGTGCTGCAGCCAGCACTTAACAGCCTGGCCCTGCAAAACATGAGAGACAATAAAGATACAGAAACATCTTTAGTTTTGGTATCGTGATTTGGGAATATGAATGTGCAGCATCTCCAATACCTTTCTGCTTTGCACATTACAAAAAGAAATGCATTTTTGTTTCTATTATTGTATTTCAGGCAGAGTTCAGCTTCTTAGGATTTTTGGTTCATGATTGTTTGCACATGGCTGGGGCGGTCAATGGCAGAAGTTGGCGGCATGTAAGTCCTCGCTAGTGAGGTGGTTGAAGGAGGCGGTAGCTTTGGCCTATAAGATGTCTGAGAAGCAGCCTCTGTGTATCTTGCAGGCTCATTCGACCAGACATCTGTCGGCATCCTGGGCAGAGGCGGTCATCTTGGTACTAACAGATATCTGCTGGGCAACCACTGGGTCTTCATTAAGAACATAAGAAGTTGCCTCCGCTGGGGCAGACCAGAAGTCCATCCTGCCCAGTGGTCCGCTCCCGCGGCGGCCCATCAGGCCCACTGCCTGAATAGTGGTCTCTGACTAATTTTGTAATTTACCTCTAATCCTGTCCCTATAACCTTACCTCTACTCCTATCTGTACCCCTCAATCCCTTTATCCTCTAGGTACCTGTCCAGACCTTCTTTGAAGCCCTGTAGCGTTCTTCTGCCTATCACATCCTTCGGCAGCACATTCCATGTATCCACCACCCTCTGTGTGAAAAAGAACTTCCTGGCGTTTGTTCTAAACCTCTCCCCTTTCAATTTCTCTGAGTGCCCCCTTGTACTTGTTGATCCCCATAATTTGAAAAATCTGTCCCTGTCTATTTTTTCTATGCCCTTCATGATCTTGAAGGTTTTTATCATGTCTCCCCTGAGTCGTCGCTTTTCCAGGGAGAAAAGCCCCAGCTTTTTCAGTCTGTCAGTATATGAGAGGTCCCCCTTCGGAAAGCATTACTGGGTTTATTCTTCAGGGATATTCCTGGTGGCAGCAGTGAAGTCCCCCAAGGTAATTTAAGCCTGCAAAATTGTCTTTGGTCATCTACTTCTAACTGTTCATTTCAAAGGGAGAGCCGCTGTTTTCCTGCCATGCCTGAACTGGTATTCTAAAATACAAGGAATCAGCCTGCATGGGAAGGCATCACAGGCACTTGTTTTTGAACAAGGATTCAGGTAACAAAGGGCAAGTTGCAGAAGAGACAGTACAGTGGTCCTGGAAATCTAAAACTTGGCTTTAATATATTGGCCCCGTTATAAAAAAAAAAATCCTAGTTGGGGGTTTGTTTGTTTTTTTCTTATAATCTTAATAGTTAAGGTTACAAGATGTTCGGCTTTACCTGGACTTGTCCTCTTTTTAGAGGACTGTCTGGGTGTCCAGACAACTTTCTGAACTCTCTGGAGTACGGCTCTCCCCCATTTACCTCCTCCACAGAAATTTAATCTATGGGCCAGCTGGCAGCATTATGAGCTGGGATGATATGCTGGGCTGTGGAGCCCCTGGGAGTACGAGGCCCTGTGCGGTCATACCACTTGCCCCTAAGACCAGCCCTGATTCCAGAGGCAGAACTGGACCATATGTGGTTCAGTGCCAATATTCAATCCTTGACCACATAAGACGACCACATAAAATTGGTTGCATAAAAAGCAGTCCTATCTTATGTGGTTAAGGGCTGAAAATGGCACTTAACTGCATACATTGTAGCAGCCAATATATAACCAGATGTTTAATGCGGGTGCCCGAACAAAGCACGGCATTCACTATTCAGGAATTCAGCTAGCATAAAAATGCTGACTGCCACTAGCTGAATATTGGCTGTTTTTGAAAGAGCGTGCCCTTTTTGCAAAAACTGCACCCTCATTTGGAAGAGTGAGCATTATTAACTATTATTGTTTTGGAAAGAAATGACACAAAAGCAGGTAGTGATGCAGAAAGTCCTCTCCCACTCCCCCCAACGCTGCATGGATGGACAGAAGCTGTGTGTGAAGCATCAGCACAAGAAAGAGTTTAAGTTCATCCTTCCCAAAAAGCAGGGGCCAAGAACTGAGCCCAGAGAAACTCCCAAGCATTGTATCTTTGCAGTGATATGGATGAACAGCTGAAGCAACTAGTCACCCTTTTTCAGTTCTCAGAGAATCTCAAATGAATGTGCATCCTTAGGCATTAAAGTACTGCTCAGCCCTGAGTGGAGCCCAGGTTTTCCCCTAATCATTAAAACAGGGTTTCCCCTAATTATTAAAGCACTCCTCAGCTCTGAGAGTAAGTCTTTTACCTGTCCAGATAAATAGGATATCATCTAGAAACCTCTTCCAAAAAATGATAGAATGAAACTGAGCTGAAATGTATATAAATTTCTCTTCAAATTCAGCAACCCATACGAGCAACAGAGGCATCCATAGCTACTTCCTGTTTTTGCATATAAAACTTATTCTGAAAGAAAAAGTAATTACATTGGATTACTAAAGATGTTAAATCTATCAAAAAATTTGTAGAAATCCATTGCGGAGTAGGTCTGATAGATAGCAAGTTTTCAATCAATTGAAGGGCTTCTGTTTGCTGAATCTGTGTATAGAGTGATGTAATATTTATTATTACAAAAATCACATTATCTGGCAAATTAATCTCTTGCAGTAGCCTCAGTAAATGAGTGGTATCCTGTAAAAAAAGTTTTAGGAGGGAATTCAAGGGGCACTAACCAATTTAGTGCTTACTAATGATTAATGCGCATTAAACATTAAGATGCTCATTATATTCCTATGGGTGTCTTACCATTTAGTATGCATTAACATATTAGCATTATTCCCCTAAGGTGATATTGTAAGTCACCCTTAATACCTTGTAACTAAGTGTTATTCAATCAACTTTTATTGGCCCTCAGAGATGTCACCCAGGGATCAACACGATCATATCCCTCGGCTTTACACACCCAATCGTCATCGGGTCAAAACTAAAGTGCAAATGGTATATTCTTTCTTTTTTCTTTTTTTCTTGTGTGTTAAACTCTTATTAATAATCTTAAAACAATAAATATAACTGTGAGTTTTAAAGAAAATACTTAGCTTCACCGGGATGGTAAGTAGCAGTTGGTAAGGGATATATATGCCGACATGTTTCACCCCTAAAAAGGGGGTTTCTTCAGGGCTACTATCCCTGTAAACAAGAGACCTTGTTTAGATATAGAAAACGCTAAGCATAACTCATAAAATGTATAACATTCACACCATAAATATGCTCATACCTTTTTTGTTGGTAGTAAATATCTCTTCCCAATCACTAACATATACTCAATATCAAGTGCTACAGCTAGGTCTGGGGTTTGTTGTAAAGGAAAAACCAGATTTTTTCAGGTTAAAGATTGCTTTTCATAGGTTCATCCGTAAGATCCAAATAAAACTGTTTTTTCAAAACGATTCAGAGGAAGTACAAAGTCCATCGTTTGAAGATCAATCTATTTGTAGAGTTAAATCCACTTGGGTTCCTCCACCCCCAGTGGATCCAACAATAGCCACATTCCGAGACCTGGTGCTAAACGATATTACCAACTATGAGCAAAGATACAATCCTAACTCTCTCAGATATAATCTGAAGTATCCCCAATATGTAGCATTACAAGAACTGGCAGATAGAGATGACATTGTCATCCACCAAGCAGATAAGGGAGGGGCTATAGTAATCCAGGATCGTAGGTGTTACAATGAAGAGGCAATGAAACAATTGGGTGACACAACATCATATAGCCCCATGACTAGTGATCCGGGGGATGAGTTGGCGAAAGAAATCTTTGATTATGTCACCAGAGCATATGAGGATAAGTGTATTACTAAAAACGAATACAAATTTCTGCTTGAGAAATTTCCCAAGACGCCAATCATTCACTTTGTGCCAAAGATACACAAAGACCTTCAAAATCCTCCGGGGAGACCCATTGTCAACACAAGGGACAGCATATTAGAACCCCTCTCCAAGTTTTTGGATGTTTTTTTGAGACAAGCAGCAGCATCGGTAAGATCTTATTTGAAAGATTCTGCTCATTTCCTCAGAAGACTTGGAGAGGTAGCCCAACCCCCTTTAGGATGTTATATGGTGACCTTGGATATAGTATCCCTATATACGAGGATCCCCCAGGAAGGGGCTATTGATATCATAAAAGAGACTTTGGACGCTAGACAAGGACCACAACGAATTACCACGGAGTTCCTTTTACCTTTGGCGAAATGGGTTATAAAAAACAACTATTTTTCATATGAGCAGATATATTATAGACAGGTCCATGGGGTTGCAATGGGGGCCACCTTTGCCCCATCGGTGGCGACTTTGTACGTAGGCCGGTTTGAAGAACAAAACATCTATCCATCGAGTTCCTATAATACTCATATAAAATTGTGGCTTAGGTTCTTGGATGATATTTTCTTCCTTTGGATCGGATCGGAGATTGAATTGATCAATTTTATCCAGTGGATCAATACGGTGGACCCTGATTTAAAATTTACTGCAACATATAATAGGTCACAAATTGAATTCCTGGACATTACAATATATAGGGTGGGCAATACTTTTGATACCACCCTATATAGAAAACCAGTGGCTAGAAACACTTTGTTACATTTTGGAAGTTTCCATCCCCATAGACTTAAGACCAGTCTCCCCATCAGTCAATTTCTAAGGGCCAGAAGAATATGTTCAGATATAAATGAGTTCCAGAGGGTGGCTAAAGATATTAGCCAACGTTTTCGTCTTCGGGGCTACCCAGAAAAATGTATCCATCAAGCATATGTAAGGGCTCGGTTTGCACATCGGGACTTACTTCTTCAAGACACCGATAGGGGGTCCCGGTCTACCCGGGAGGAGGTTGATCTGGTCTGCGTATTGCCATACTCTGTAATTGTTAATAGTATGGTGAGATCCATCAGGGAACATTGGCATATTTTAAAGAATCTTAGGGGTTTGACTAATTTTCCCCTCATTACATATACTAAGGGAAACACCATTGGCCAATTATTGAAACGCCGGAGACCAGCCCATGTACCATCGGGCCTGCATGCCCCCTGTTCCCATTGCCAATGGTGCGATAAGACCATTGGGGGTAATGTATGGGAAGACCCACATACTGGAAGAGTCATTCAAGCGAGAACATATACAACATGCAAATCGGCTTGGGTTATATATGTTATTGTATGCCCGTGCCCTTTGGTATATGTGGGTCGCACGAAACGTGCGATTCACCTAAGACTCAATGAACATAAATCTAGAATAGTGACGAGTAATGTATCCGCGCTCTTAGTTCAACACTGGCTGTCAAAACAACATCAAGTTGATCAGATCAGATGGCGGGTCATTGACACACTAAAGACAGAAGGGATACAGGGGAATTTGGAGGCCAAGCTAAACTACATGGAACAACAATGGATATACCGTTTAAAATCGGTTATCCCCTATGGGTTAAACTTAGAACTAGAGTGGTCATCCCTTTTATGATGTTTCGCTGGGGGTGTAAGGGCTTCCCCTAAACCAAAATGATGGGAGGATAGGAGAAAGAAAAAACAGTAAAGTAAACATTTCCCTCCCCCGGAGTGGGTGTGGGCAGAGGTTGGGTTTCCTCCCCCTTCCCACCGCACTTCCGGGTTTTGGGACATTTAAACCCGCTTCTAAGCACGCCGCGGCCATCTTGGAAAAATAACTTAGATCGGGTGGCCAGCCGTGTATAACCAACAAAAAAGGTATGAGCATATTTATGGTGTGAATGTTATACATTTTATGAGTTATGCTTAGCGTTTTCTATATCTAAACAAGGTCTCTTGTTTACAGGGATAGTAGCCCTGAAGAAACCCCCTTTTTAGGGGTGAAACATGTCGGCATATATATCCCTTACCAACTGCTACTTACCATCCCGGTGAAGCTAAGTATTTTCTTTAAAACTCACAGTTATATTTATTGTTTTAAGATTATTAATAAGAGTTTAACACACAAGAAAAAAAGAAAAAAGAAAGAATATACCATTTGCACTTTAGTTTTGACCCGATGACGATTGGGTGTGTAAAGCCGAGGGATATGATCGTGTTGATCCCTGGGTGACATCTCTGAGGGCCAATAAAAGTTGATTGAATAACACTTAGTTACAAGGTATTAAGGGTGACTTACAATATCACCTTAGGGGAATAATCAATAGCACCTTGTAAGAGAATACAGCTAAAAATCGATTGTCCTAATTCATTAACATATTAGCATGCACTAAATCAGTTATTGTCTCGTAATGAATTCCTCCCCTTAACCTCCATTGAGCATAAATTGGCTTATAGGTTCCAAAACAGAGTTTCTCTTAGAAATATTGGACATATGACTTGAGTAACATGCCCTGGGAGTTAGTGAAGATTCTTAAAACTTTTCGCGGTAGAGAGGGAAGTTTTGCCTTCCTACCGGACATGCCCAAGCAACGCAGCCGTAGCGCCGCTGCTGCCTTGCGCCGCTCCAGAGGTGTCCCACTGGGTACAATTGAGGACATCCTATGACGTATGCAAAATGCCCCAGTTGCGTTGAGCAGTCCGCAGGAGGTGCTGCGATTGGGCAAGACCGCTGTAATCCTCCAAGGACCCAATACAACTCTAAGCCCCGACGTTCGAGCTCCACCCCTGCAGCCCCGGACAACGAGCTCTCCCAGGGGTGAGGAAACCCCGGAGATAGGGCAGTTTCCAAGAGCTTTGGAGGACTCGGTAGGAGGGGTGCTCCATTTGGAAAGCCCAGCCAAGGAACCGGAGGCGATATCATCAGCTAATGAGGGGAACTTCCAGCCGGAGGAGAGGAAAGAGATTTCTATATTGGGTGAGAACTTTTTCACTTGTCAGCAATTCATTGCTCCTATTAAACCCTCTGAAGTTACACTAGAGGCACTTTGGGATTTAGTGACTAATTTTGGAAAAGCCATTAATCCCCATTTTCAATACTTTGAAGGGAAACTGATTGAACATACAAAAGAATTGAAAGAAGTTAAAGAGGAATTGAATGACTCTAAATCCAGTATTCAGAAAGTTGAACAAGATTTAATTTCCTCCAAAAAGATTCAAGAGACAATAATTAAAGATAACATTAATCTTAGGAGGAAAATTGAAATGTTGGAGAACACCGCACGAAGTAATAATTTAAGATTGATTAATTTTCCCAAAGTCACTTTAGTGACACCAAGGGAAATGATCAAAAGATATTTTCAGGAAATTCTGGGAATTTCAGATAAACTTTTACCTCCACTGTCTCAGGTATACTATTTGCCTGCTGGTGGTCAAAGTCAATATCAGAGGTCAGGACCTCAAGAGGCAATGGATGTCTCCGTGTTACTGGAGACGTCAGATAAAGAAATTGCGACCCCAGCAACTTTAATAATATCTGTTGCTCTTCAACCAGTTGACCCCACCCTCCAGCCGTCCTCTCTGCTCGTGTTCTGTTGGAGGCCAGGTTCCTGAAGAAGGGCTCCTCCCGAAACCAGCGCGGTTGAACCTTTCCTCCTGGTGCGGTTTTTCCGTCGGTGTGACAGTTTTGGATAAGTATTGTTTATTTCTGGATATGTTCTTCACTTTTTGGTATGGTTTTTGATTTCGTTGTGATTTTGTGCGTGGTTTTTGAGGGGGTTTGGCTGGCAGGGTTTGTGTGGGGGTCGCTCAGGTTGCTTGCTTGTGTTGTGTTGAGTTTTATTTACTCACTTTGATTGTTGATTGCTTTGATTCTTGCACACACAGGGCGCTCGATGATGGTGTGTGGGTGGAGGCTTATTGCCTTGACCCAGAAGTGAAGTGTCGGAGCTGTGCTCCTATCACTGAGGGTTCACACTGAGAGCGCCCTATAACATCATACAGTGTGACATGCATTTTTGACTTGTTACACTGTATTTGGCTTATAAGTTGTGAGACAAGTTTGGCACTGTGGGCTTCCCCCACGCAGACCTTGATGTGACTTGGTTGCCTTCCTTGTTTTTTCTAGTTTAGGATTTGTTTGGCAAATCAGGAGTGTCTTGTTGTTGTTGCTTCAACCAGATAAGGCATGGATTTTGAGTTTATTCTTTAAGAACAAACAGAAAGAATTTCTTGGACATAAAATGCAGATGTTTCCCGATGTATCAAGTGAAACGCAGAAGCGTAGGTGAGAATTTCTTTTACTTAAGCCAGGAGTGTTAGCTTTAGGGGCTACTTTTTACTTGCGACACCATTGCAAGTGTATTCACCACCAAATGAATAAGTATGTTTTCTTTGAACTTTGTCAATTAACTACATTCTTGTCTATATCCCGGTTGGATAAAGGAAAATCTTAAGCTCTTTAGAAAGTTATGCATTTTGTGCTCAGTTTAAGACAATGATTCTTGAAGTTTAAGTTTACTTCTATTTCACTCGCTAATTGTGTAAGTTTTAGATCCAATTTGAGGGCTTGAGTAAAGTTAAGCCATTGTTTATGTTTATGATGAATTTACTTGTTTAACAGTCTTATTCTTGGATTGTTGTAGATTGTATTTGGCTTGATTTCTTTCCTGTACAAGTTTAATGCTTGATATTAATTTGAAATAAATAAAAAAAGAAAATATTGGACATACTCATATAGGAGAATTTTGTAGATTCTTGTGAATTTTGGGGCGAACATAAGAATAGCCTTACTAGGTCAGCCCAATGGTCCATCTAGCCCAGTAGCCTGTCTTCACGGTGGCCAATCCAGGTCACTAGTACCTGGCAACAACCCAAATAGTAGAAACACTCTATGCTGCTGATCCAGAGCAAGCAGTAGCTTCCCCCATGTCTGTGTAAAAAAATTGATCCGCTTCTACACATTCTACACCACTCAGGATTTTGTAGACTTCAGTCTTATCTTCTCTTAGCCATCTCTTTTCCATGCTGAAGAGCCCTAGCCATTTTAGTTTTTCCTCATACAAGAGGAGTTCCATCCGTTTATCATCTTGGTTGCTCCTCTTTGAACCTTTTCTGGTTCTGCTATATCTTTCTTGAAACAAGGCGACCAGAATTGAACACAGTACTCAAGTTGAGGTCGCACAATGGAGCGATACAGAGGCATTATAACATTCTTAGTCTTATTAACCATCCTTTTTTAAAATAATTCCTAGCATCTTGTTTTTCTTTTTTGGCCTCCGCCACATATTGGGTGGAAGGTTTCATCATACTGTTTACAATGACACCCAGATCTTTTTCTTGGGTGCTAACCCTCAAGATTGACTCTAGCATCTGGTAACTATGATTTGGGTTATTCTTTCCAATGTGCATCACTTTGTGTTCGTTCAATTAAATTTCATCTGCCATTTGGATGCCCGGTTTTCCATTTTCCTAAGATTTGCCTGCAATTTTTCACAATCTACATGCATTTTGACAACTTTGAACAGTTTAGTGTCATCTGCAAATTTAATCACCTCACTCGTCGTATCAATTTCTAGATCATTTATAAATAAATAGCACTTGTGGCACTCCGTTAATTACCCTCCTGCATTGAGAAAAATGGCCACTTAACTCTATCCTCTGTTTTCTATCTAGTAACCAATTCCTAATCCACAACTGAATATTGTCTCCTATTCCATGACTCTTTAATTTTCTGAGAAGCCTCTCATGAGGAACTTTGTCAAAAGCTTTCTGAAAATCTAGATACAACACTACATCAACCGGCTCACCTTTATCCACATGTTTATTCACACGTTTGAAGTCAATCAAATTGGTGAGGCAAGATTTCCCTTGGCTGAACCCATGTTGACTCTGCCCCATTAAATCATGTTTGTCTACGAGTTCTACAATTTTATATTTATAACTAGGCTTATAGCCCGTTACATTAACGGGTGCTAGAATATATGTGTGTGTGTCTGTCTTTATTTTTTTTCTCTCTCTCCTTAGCCGCTTTCTGTATTTCTGTCTGTCTTTTTTTTTTTTTCCTTGGCTGTCCACTACCACCCCTTGCCTGCTCCCCCTGTCCATTCTCCCTTCCTTTTACCTCTCCTGTGTCCTCCACCACCACATCACTGCTCACCTTATCCAGCAGAAGCCCTTCTCCCTTTGTTTTACCTCCCCCTGTCCATCATCACCTACTTCCTGCTCCCCCTGTCCAGCAGTAGGCCTGTCTTCATTTTTCTGCCCCCCTCCCTGTTCATCAGCACCTCTTCCCCTGTCCATCAACCCCTTTTCTGCCCTTCCATTTCCGTGTGTTGCAGCATTTTCCTCCCACCCCACTTCCCTGTGCAGTATTTTCCTCCTCCCATACCTTCCTCCTGAACTCCATGCCCTACTTATGTTAAAATGTTTTCCGGGTTAGGCTGCCGTGGCCTGCAGCCGCCGACAGCCGCCGCGGCCAGCAGCCACTGCGGCCGACATCCGACTCGGGCCGCTGCGGCCGATATCCGACTCGGGCTGCCGCGGCCGACATCCGCCTCGGGGGGAGGAGAGGAAGAGAGAGAGAGAGCTTTGGGCGGCCAGCAGCTGCCGCGGCCGACATCCGCCTCGGGCCGCTGACAGCTGCCGCGGCCGACATCCACCTCGGGGGGAGGGAGAGAGAGAGCTTCGCGCGCATGCACACTCCTATCTGCGGTGCCCTACAGCTCACAGAAAACCAGCACACGCAGATGGGAGTGCGCATGCGCGGCCTAGCGTTTTATTATATTAGATTGTTTCCACTATTTTGCCCAGTACTGAAGTCAGGCTTACCAGTCTGTAATTTCCTGGATCTCTCAGGAACCCTTTTTAAAAATCAGTGTAACATTGACCACCCTCCTTTCTTCAAGCACTACAGGCAATTTTAGCAACAGGTTACAGATCACTAACATCAGGTCAGCAATTTCATGTTTAAGTTCTTTTAGTATCCTGGGATGTATACTGTCTGGTCTAGGTGATTTATCACTCTTTAATTTGTCAGTTTGGCATAGTACAACTTCAGATTCACTGAGATTTCTTTCAGTTCCTCTGCATCATCACCCTTGAAAACCATTAACGGTTCAGGTAGATATCTTACATCTTCTTCTGTAAAGACTGAAGAAAAGAATTCATTCAGTTTCTCCATGAAGTCAGTGGATATGATGGATACAGAATCAGTACTTCCTTAGAAGTTAACTTACCCTTCTGATTAGCAGAGGACAGTAAAGCCCTGATTCTATAAACGGTGCCTGTCATGCCTAAAGTTAGGCGTGCTTTAGAGTCTACTCTAAGTAGTTAATGAGCCAATTAAGTGTCTTAACAAGCGATAATTGGTACTTAGGTGTCCAAAGGATGTAGGTGCCACTTTGTAGACTCAACCACAATTTCATGGATGCCCATGTTTAAAACTCACACTTAACTCAATAGGCGTGGGTGTGGAATGGGCGTGGTTTGGGCAATAATTCAATTTGGGCATCCTTTGATTCATTTACATAACTCTGAGCAACCTAGGGCGTCCATATCATGCTTATATTGTAGGTGAATAAAAATCAGGTCTACTTTTGAACTTAGTTTGGGCTTCAAGTAGATCTGAGTTCTATGGATGAAACATAGGCACACTTTGGATGTTCTTGCAGAAGTTAGGCACAGTTTGGATGTCCTTAATGTGATCTGCTAAATAGCTCTCTGGGTATTTAGTTTTGCTTTATTAAATTCAAAATACATTTAATAAGGCACCACATAAATGGGGCACATCAAAACAGATATATTGCATGCAAAACCTATTTTTGTGGACAAACAGCAATGCTATTTGCTAATTAGAGGAAAAGATCCATTAACTGAAGCACAGCATATGAAAAACTCTGCTTTAGTTTTCTCACTTAAAAGCTACCATTTTTTTCTGACTAAACAGTGCTCCAATCAGCTCATTCTTTAAGCAAAGAAAGCACATGACACAAATACGGTATATAGATTGCATGCATAACTTCATTTGCAAAAGCTTAAGAACAGAAAACCCCACCAGATACAGACCTTAGCATGGCTTCTACTTCATTGCAAATGGAGGTTTCCAGCTGCACAATGGTGATCTCATTGTGAGATCATCAAGGTGCACCTGCAAGGTAGAATGCCACAATTAAAATATGTGTTGTGGAGCTGGTTGGGATTTGAACTTATGACCTCTGGAAGAGGAGCACAGGGCTTTTACTTATTGAGCTACAGCAGCTTCGAGGTAGGTGTCTTTGACTGCCTTGTGATATGATAGCTTAGAGATCTGCTCTCCTAATGTTGCTGGTTCGAATCTCAGTCACTCTGTCTGATGGAAGAGAAATAAATAAAAGCATTAAACAGATCCAACTCCTAATGTTACAATTATAATGAAAAACAGCATAAAATCGCCATTCTAATAACATAATAATGAAATATTATAACATTAAGGACATTATTTGGATATCTAAATCTCACCTAAAACCTGATTCTCTAAAGGACGCCTAAAGAGTTAGATGCCTAAACAGTGCTGAACTCTTCTGAGCGCAATTCTACAAAGGACGCCTAACATAGGCACCTAAACGGTGCCTAACTGTAGACGCATTTTGCAGAATCAGGGCCTATAACTTTAATTTGTTACTGCAAATCCATAAGAGGATTATCAGGCAGTTCCTCATAAGCTAACTCATCACTGCACTGTCGTACCACTTCTTGCAAAGTTGTTTGAATTGTAACAACTCCTTTATCTGCTCATAAAATTACTACATTTTTATTATCCTATAGTTCCTATAAAGCTTGATGTGATTCTTAGAAATATATCTACTAGGTACAGAAGTTTGTTCCATAATATGTAAATTTTTGAGAATTGCTTGTTGAAAAGTTAAAATAATCAGATCCACAGGACCAGCTGGATACCATTTAGAATAAGGTTGCTTAATTGAAATATCCAACTTCAAAGGATTAGAGACTTCAGTTGTGACTTAGGAAGTCATTGAAACATTGCAATTCCAGTTTTAAAAAGGATCATATTGTGTGTTAGATGTCATTGACTTTGGTTCAGGTCCTAGCAACTTGATACGTTAAAAGATCCAAAAAGAAGTCAGTCAAGTGCTAGGCCGATGAGGTCCTCCATCCTCATCCCCAGAGTAGTTGTCAATGTGTCCAGCCACCTGATTGCAGGTCACCCTCTTCACCTAGTTCTTTCGATTTTCCCAAACATGTCCTTCTCCAGTGATCTCTGTCTTCTAACAGGGTGACAAAAATAAGGTGGTCATAACTTCATCATGTGGACTTCAAATGACATATCTCGTCTGCTCTCTTCTAAAATCTATTTGTTAGTTCTCCTGGCGGTCCATGGCACACATAGAATCCTTCTCCAGCACCAGAGTTCAAATGAGTCAATCCTCTTTCTGTCTAGTTTCCATAATGTCCAGCTTTCACATCTGTAATTGACCACAGAGAAAATGAGGGCATGGCCCAGTCTGATCTTCATTTTAACTGTTATTTCCTCACCTTTAAATACCTTATCAAAAGTCTTCCTTATAGAGCGACCAATTGCTATTTTGCAGAGTATTTCTTCACTGCTAGTTGCTTCCTTGTTTACCAAAGTGCCCAAAAGTGCTCTTTACAACTTCTATTCTATCACCTTCAAGCTCAAAATCTTCAGTCATAATCTTTGTTTTGTTTATAGTCCGTTCTAATCCCATGTTATAACTTTCAGCTTTAACTTTTCTCAGCAGATACAACATGTCTTCTTACTACTGCCAATGAGCGTTGTGTCATCTGCAAAATAAAAGTTTAGATTTTGACCTGTTACTTTAAAAACAACGCTCTCTTCTTCCAAATTTGTTTTTCTGAAACAAAACCCAATGTGAACCTCTACTAGCATTCACCCCTGATGCAGTCAGAAGGCGAAAAATGGCCACGTTGGGTTTTGTTTAATAAAGCACAACTTTCCTGGTACTATCTGTCTGCTCCGTGTTTTTCTCTTATATGTGTTAAAAAAAAAAATATAAGGGTTTTTTTGTGCTTAAACTGCCTTCTTTTTTCCTCAATAGTTTCCCACTTCTTGTGCACAGTCTGTAGAGTAGAAGTTATTCTGAAAATGCACAGGAGCTGGGTTTATCCCAGTTTCTACCAGAAGTGTGAACACAAAAATATCCTGATCAGAATCCCCATGGACCCCTACCATGTACTGAAATCTTGTTTCAGATTCAATCCAAAATTCATTAATAGCATTGTTGTGCTTGTATAATAGTAAGTTTTTGATGTGCAAATGAAAGGAAGCTACAATATAGGTTTAACTGCATTATCAAGAATAAACACACGAGGGCAATCTTGTTTAATGTTCCAAGGTTTCTGAGACTGTGGAAAAGACATCTGTAAGCTGTGGCACTGGGCTTTTTTTTTTTTTTTGGGGGGGGAGGGGGCTGGAAAATATAATACATTTGTGAACAGTTTTTGAGAATTTTATTTCTTTCACTTAGATATTTTTCTCTGCCTTAAGTTGAAGGGAGTGGAAATGTTTTAAAAACCTATTTACCTGGGTAAAATGGGCAAAATGGTAGAGACTATTATAAAGAACAAAATGACAGAACATATACGTAAGCATGGATTATTGAGAGAAAGGCAACATGAATTTAGTCTAGGAAAATCTTGTCCTACCAATCTACTGCATTTCTTTGAAGCGGTGAATGAACATGTGGATAAAGGTGAGCCAGTTGATATTGTGTATTTGGATTTTCAAAAGGCATTTGACAAAGTACCTTATGAAAGACTTCTGAGGAAATTAGAAAATCATGGGATAGGAGGTAATGTTCTTTTATGGCTTGAGAGCTGGTTGACAGACAGAAAATAGAGGATAGGTTTAAATGGTCAGTATTCTCAATGAAGAAGGGTAAATAATTGGGTTCAATATCTGTCATCAAAACTGCTGCAAGTATTAAGCTAGAAAAGAGCAGAACCAAAATGGAAATGCTTATAAATGGAGGAAAAAGGCTCGGAACTTTGTTAGTGGGGAAACCCTCCCCTAACTTGAGGGTGGCACGTCAAAACTGCATGAGCCAAGAACGTGCGGACAATCATGCGCAGACAATTCCGTGAAGGACTTGTGCACGCCGGTTTAAAACAATTGCTATTAGCACTCCAAGGGAGTGTGTGGGGGTGGACCCCCCCCCCCACTAAACGTACAAGGGTTCGCGCTCCCATGAGGTGTGTGTGGAGGGAGGGAACCTCCCATTACAGTATAACTGCCAAATACCCAAAAAACAAAGGAAAACAGCAGTGTCCTCTGTAATAGGGGTGGGGTGGGGTGTTTACACCCCCACCCCCAATGGGAGCATGAACACTTCTGCGTTTACTATGGGGTTCCACTCACACTCGCCCTCAAAGTGCTAATAGCAACTGTTTTAATCCAGCATGCATAAGTCCTGTGTAGGATTGTCGGCGCGTGACTGTCGGCGTGTTCTTGTCTCATGCGTTTTAGTTACGGAACCAACGCGAGAGGGTAGATAACTTCATTGGCTAAAAAACCTCCAGAGGCAAATTTATTCAATACTGATCAATTCTAGACAGTCTTAACAGTGTCGTATTATAATTGCCTTTAACTTATCTTTCTCGGCATGTGAAGCAAAGCAGAAAGTCTGTCCAAGCCAATGATGGCCTACCGTTTTGCCTCGCGGCTGCTTCAGCACCATATTGGGATCGGACCTGTAAGGATAACTATGAATTAAAGATATGCTTCACTTTCAAAACAGTTGGCAGTAATATATGATTTCCCACCTAACACCTAGGGCAGGTTACAATAAAAACATACATAATTTAATTCTCGAACAACAACTTAAAAACATACCAAAAAAAATTTTCATATTTAGCATCACATTTCATCCTTCTTTCTTAATGTCAGTATTCAACTGTAGTATTTATTTAAAAAATTTAGTGCCAAACTGAAAACCAGCTATTTTGGAGACATTCCAGGGGTAGAGTTGGCATTTGGCCAGTTAAGTACCAATATTCAGCACTTAACTGGTCAAGTTAACTGCATAAAAGTCAATCCCATCTTTTATGTGGTAACCCATAACTGATAGCTCCATACATTTTATCCACTTTTCCTGCAATGACTTTAACCCCTTTGAAAATAATTCTTCTGTTTGACCTTCAACTTCCTTGACGTCTTCATCACTTGAAAACCGCTGTCCACTGAGAGATTTCTTCAAAACTTGGAACAGGAAATAATCCAAGGGTGGATGGTTCAGCTGCTGAAACCCACATTCTCGGATGGCAGCCTGTGATTGTCATGACATGTGCACCACCACATTGTCATGAAGCAACAGCACGCCTGCTGTGAGTGTTCCTCGTATTTTCTCAATCGACTCTCCCCGGTTATGGTTGTCTTGTGTGGCATGAACTCCAGAAGCAAAAGTCCTTCATCATCCCAAAAGACAGTTACCATGACTTTGCCTGCAGATTTTTCTGTCTTGAACTTTTTTGGGGTGGGAGATGAAGTGTGCTTCCACTACATTGACTCCGTTTTGGACTCAGGAGGATCTCTGTGATAGACCCAGGTCTCATCACCAAACAATGAAAAAAATTCATTTGGTCTTCACGGAGCATCTCCAAGTTCTCCTAACAGCTTTCTACCACTACTGCTTATCGCTTATATAGACTGAAAGGAGAACATAGCGCTATACATTGTGATATAGACTGTCCCTGCTTGGCAGAGCTTACAATCTAACTTGGACAAACAGACGTGACTTATAGGGTTGGGGATGCAGAACCCAAGGTGAGAGGAGTTAGGAGTCGAAAGCTCTCTCAAAGAGGAGGGCTTTTAATTGGGCATTGAACACTGCCAGAGACGGAGCTTGTTTGATAAATTGTGAATCTAAAAAAAAAAATCAGTTTTGGGCTAGTCTCTAAAGGCCCTCCAGCATCATCCCCAATGTGTCTAGCCATCTGATTGCAGGTTGCCCTCTTCATCTGGTTGGTGTCAGGTCAAAAGCGCGCCGGGACAAAGGCGCGCCCAGACAATTGAGCGCAGTGCGGAGGTGCGCGCCACTCAAAATTACTGTTTTTAGGCCTCCGACGGGAGGGGGGCATGGGGGGGAAACCCCCACTTTACTTAATAGAGATCGCGCCACGTTGTGGAGGCGTTGTGGGGGGTTTGGGGGGTTGTAACCCCCCACATTTTACTGAAAACTTCACTTTTTCCCTGTTTTTAGGGAAAAAGTTAAGTTTACAGTAAAATGTGGAGGGTTACAACCCCCCAAACTCCCCATAACGCCGGCGCGATGTCTATTCAGTAAAGTGGGGGGGGGTTCCCCAACAAAAACCCCCATCGGAGCCCCTAAAAACTGTAATTTTCTTCGGCGCGCGCCTCCGTCTTGCGCTCAGTTGTCGGCGCGCGCCTTTGTCTTTCGCGCCGTTGTCTATGAACCCATCTGGTTCCTTTGATCTTCCCAAACATGAAGTCGTTCTCCAGTGATCTCTCTCTTCTGATGGTGTGACCAAAATAAGACAGTTGTAACTTCATCATTTGGGCTTCGAGTGACATAGCTGGTTTGATCTCTTCCAGAATCGATTTGTTAGCTCTGGCAGTCCATAGCACGCCTAAAATCCTTCTCCAGCCCCAAAGCTCAAATGAGTCAATCTTCTTTCTTTCTTGTTTCTGTAGTGTCCAGCTTTTGCATCCGTAACTGACCACTGAGAAAATGAGTGGATGGACAAGTCTGATCTTCATTTGGGAGGGTTATCTCCTTGCCTTTGAATACTTTGTTAACAGCCTTCATTGAAGAGCGGCCAAGTGCTATTCTGCAGAATATTTCCTCCCTGCTAGTTGCTTCTTTGTTTACAAAAGAGCCTAGATTGAAATCCTTTACAACTTCTATTCTGTTGCCTTCTCTATCACAGCTTAATAAAAGTACCCCTTAATTTGGTAATGTAGTATTTTAAATACGTTTTGAAATTTATACCTGCTATCTTTATATTTTGCCCAGTATAAGAGACAACCTGCTGTTTGTCTGGTAGTGTATTGTGTGCAAAGTTTGGCTTCTTGAGAGTTCAGTTTAGTTTTGTCTACATTTTTAGTTTGTAGTTATTTATTCTTTGTTTGGTGAGGGTCTGTCTGCATTCTACATGTGTGAAAGAGACCAGGTATTTGGGTTGCATTGAATATCTGTGCAGGATCAATCTGTACTAATCTGGCTTGTTTAATTTCCAATAGGTATATTCATGTTTTAGTGCCCACCACAATGTCTATGGCGCAGCTTATTCTTAGCTAAAACCTTCATGTATGACTCTTGGAAATTTACTGCTATTATGGCATGGTAGAATTACTTTGTAGTTCCTGAGTGATATTTGTAGGGCTTTGTATTACTTTAAAATATGCCTGATACTGGATTTTGGATTTAGATTATGCCTTTCTAAGTTGTAGCTCAAGGCAAGTTACGTCTAGATACAGTAAATATTTTCTTTTTCTAGAGGGCTTGCAGCCTAAGTGGAGTGTTGAGTGATTTGTCCAAGAAATCAAGAAGTCACAGTGGGATTTGAATCCTGGCTTCCCTGATTGGCAGCCTGCTGCTCTGACCATTAAGTAAAGCGGATACAGATGATATCTATTCCAAACATGGGGCTAGATGCACTAAAGATACCAACTGGATCGCTGTTGGCTGATTCTCTGGCCGATTCTCCAGCAGCTATCGATGCACTATCAAGTTTGCATGCAAATTATTTGCACAGAGGTGCAAATCCTTTGCATGCAAACATGACTGATCAATTGCTCAGTGAGCGACTGACACACTTGCAGAGCCCTAACAGCAGTGACAGGAGAAGCAGCCTCCTGTCATTGTTGTTAGGTCTTCTTTTTTTTTTTTTTAATGGCACAGATGTTATGTGTGTGTTACACATGCACAATCTGTCCCATTAAAAAAAAGAGTCCCCCCCATACCAGGCATTCTCCAAGCCACCGTCCCCCCTTGAACCCAAAAAAGGGAAGGAGGGATGCCCAGTCCCCCCTGCCATGCAGAACACTCCTGCGCCATGCCCCCCTACACCAGGCACCTCCAAGCCACTGCCCCCGAACCCTCCCCCCCAAAATGGCAGGAGGGATGCCACCAGATGCCCCCCACCCCTGAACCTCCTCATACCTTTTTAAAAAGTTAGAAGCAAGAAGCCCACTCTGAGGTTCCTGCTTCAGGCCACCAGTCCTAAATGATGGGCCTTCCCCTTCTGGTACTGATTGGTTCAATCATCTAAGGTCCCTTCCAAGGAGAAGGGTCTTAGGCGTATGAGTCAATCAGGCCTTAGGCACCTACCTCTGTATCCAGGCCAATCAGGGCTTGACCAATATCACCCCCTCCCACCCTCCCTGGATGTGTGTAAAATTCATTCAGAAATCAGAGGCTTATATTAAAGATCAATTCTTTACAAACTTTGCTAATGGACCGCCAAATCTCTTTAATTTTGTTATAGTGGCCCAATTGTTCCGAGTGCATTCGCTCATATTTATAAACTTGTCATAAAGTTTACCACCAAAAGATATAATTTAGTCTATCCCAATTTTTCCATTTTTTTGTAATTAGCTGCATAGCCACTCCTGTCATAATCAAAAGTAATCTATTCTTACTTGCATTAATTGGACTCTTGGTTTTTAACAGAGTCCCGAATAATACTATGTCGTATGACAATGGAATTGAAGCTTCCAATATCATATTGATTTTACCCTATATAGACTTCCAAAAATTAAGTATCAAGGGACAATAGAATAACAGATGATCCAGTGTCCTTATTTCCAGATGACAGTGCCAGCATCTATTAGATTTTGAACTATCTAATTTTTGCAAACGAACAGGGGGTCCAAAAAATCCTATATAACAGAAAAAAATATGTTTGTCTCATAGATGCTGAAACTGTACATATTATCTTCCAAGTCCAAATCCATGGCCATTGAGTAGCAGAAATAGGTTGCTTTGTCTCAATGCTCCAAATGTCCCTTTTTTAGGCTTGTTTTTGGGTTTTTATTCAAGTATTCCGATATTAATTTATACCACTTGGCGATCTGATGCCCTAGCAAATCTGTCTGGAAGCATAGGCCCGGCAAGCTATACTGATTATTTAAATTCCGCCAATCAGGGAACCCCTTCTGAATGGCCTGCTACAACTGCAACCACCTATAGGCTTGAGACTTTGCAATGCCAAATGATTGTTGCAGTTGTGAAAAATCAAGCATTTTCCCGTTTGATAACACATCATCTAAAGTACGTATACCTGCCTGCAGCCAATGCTTACAGAGGATCTTAAACTCGCCTATTTAAATCTTGGAGTTCAACCATAAGGATTGACATGTGGATTGTTGTACTGGTATAGATGTTAAATTGTTAATGAATTTTAATGTTTTCCGGGTGGCACAAAGAATACTATTGTCCTTGTAGATTTGGAGCAACTTGATACTTAAAATATAGCTTAATCGTAATGGGGACATAAGTTGCCATTCTAAAATAAGCTAGTCTGGAAGATGCTCCATGAGTTCAGGATGGATCCAGTACATACCCTCATGCATAATGAAAGCTTGAAGGTATCTATAGAAATTTGGAAAATTTACCCCCTCCCCCGCCGATTCTGGTTTTTGCAAAGATACTAAAGCTATTCTGGCAGTTTTACCCAGCCAAACAAATTTGGTGAGGATCCCATTCAATTTCTTATAAAAAGACCCTTGAAAATAAACCAGCAACATACTAATTTGGTAGCAAACAGGCAAAATCATCATTTTGATAGTTTGGACTCTCTACCACCAATGTAATGGGTTCAAGTTTCAAGTTTATTAAAAGATTTTTTTAAACCTCTTAATCAAGTTTCTAAGCGGTGTACAATATAGAATTTACATAAAAACATATTAAAACTGGGGATACTAGATAAAATCTAGGTGTCTTAATAAAACACTAAGACATATTGACCAACTTCAAACAATAGGAAAAAAGGGGAAGAACTACAATCGTAAAAGAGAAGTGAAACAAAAAAGGGAAAACAATAGGTTAGGGCAAAAAGTAATAATTTTAATTTTTTGTGCTTAAGAGGACAGTTGTCCAAAGGCATACTGGAACAAGAATGTTTTTAATTTTGCTTTAAATTGTTTTATTTCGGATTCACTGCGCAAATGGTTTGGCAGTGAATTCCAGAGAGTAGGGACAGTGCACAGAAAAATTATTGGAGCGCAACATATTGATTAATTTTAAAGAAGGTATGACGAGAAGATTTTGAGACATTGAACAAAGAGATTTTAAAGTATTATAAGGAATTAAAAGTCTGTTAATGAACTCTGGTTGATTGTTTAATTTTGTTGTAAATGTTAAAAGTAAGATTTTGTAACTAATTCTATGTTCGACTGGTAACCAATGTGCACTGATTAAAAGAGGTGAAACATGATCGTATTTCTTTGCGCCATAAATGATCTTAATAACTGTGTTTTGTACATCTGAAGCCGTCTAATTTCCTTTTTTGTAATGCCTTTGTACAGGGCATTACAGTAGTCTATGCAAGAAATTACTAGAGAGTGGATCAGTGTGTTCAAAGAGGCTGGTTCTAGTAACTTTGCAAGGGAACGTATCATACTGAGTCGATAGAAGCATTTCTGAACGACCATGCTAATGTGAAAATGTTAAGAAAATTTACTGTCGAAAGTAACTCCTAACAGTTTTAGAATAGGGACAACTTTGATGGGGAGCGATTCAAGCTTCAGGGGGGCCTGAAGTGTTATTCCTTCTTTAAAAGGAAAGATCATAAGTGCTCACACATTTCTTTGACTTTCAGCAATAAAGATTTTTCATTTACTGTCATTGTATCTTCCAAAGTTCTTTGAATCATAATACCCAAATATTTTATGCCCTCTTCCTTCCAAAGGAATGGGAATGGATCAAATAATCCTTTTACACAATGCACATTTAACGGAAGAACCTCTGATTTGCTCCTATTTATTTTGTACCCAGAAAATCTGCCAAATCGATCAATCAATTCCAGTAAACGTGGAATAATAGATTCAAAATTCTTCAAATGAAGCAAGATATCATCTGCATAAGCAGAGACTGCTATGGTTTTATAAAAAGGGGAGGGGGGTAAGTTAGGCACTTAACTTTAGGTGTCAATCTATTTAGATACCTATCTTTAGGCACCTCTATAAAATTTCCTCCTGACTGTCTGTGATGGATTGAAGACTGAAATAGGAGATCATGTGAAGAACAAGAAAATGGGAAATCTGTTCTGCAAAATCTTCAGGGAGAAAAGAGGATTTTGAAGGGTTATTTTAAGGGCAATTCTGTGAAGGAATGTAGGTACTTAAATATAGATGCTCCCTTATAGAATTGTACTTTGTGTATTTGTATGGGGTGGGGGTGGGGTAGACATGGTGGGAATCCTAGGTCCCTTTTGTGTTGTTGTGAAAAGGTGGAAGGTTAGGTAGTGAGGTTGCTGAGCCATTTTTGTGGTGTGTTGTTTTGCTAGAGTATATTTTCCACCTGGGGATTTGTAACAGTTCAGCTTGCTCTGTTTTCCCATTAGGAGGTGTATTGATGTTCTAGGGAAGTGTTTTCTAACCAGTGATCACAGTAAACTTGGTATACTGTTAATACTCATCTCAACCAGTGATCCCTCTATGCAACTTTGAGCTGTGCAGAAGTCTTCCAACATTTTAGGGAGAGGTGTGATGATATCACGCATCTGTCACAAGGATAGGAACCGCCTCTCCCACCACCAGCAGCAGCAGGAACACCAGTCAAGGACATCCACATAGCTCAAAGCTGATTAGAGGGAACATTTATCTCAACCTTTTCATTACCTTTAAAATGGCTTCCTTCAGAAATTTGTAAGGTGTAACACTGATAAGCAACATATAAAAGGTTACTTTTTTCTTGTCAGTGTTACAGCCTACAAACTTCTGAAGGAGGCTGTTTTTGACACAATGAAAAGTACTGAAATGAGCATTAACAATACATCTGAGAGTCTGAGATCATCTCTGAGTAATGTACCCTGGTTTAAGAGTGAGGTCCATTCCTGTAACTGTGATGGACTACACAAAACTAACCCATCTGAAAATGTTATTCTGGAAGATAAGAAATTAATTGTTCTCTTAGGCTTCTGAGGTGGCGTCATGATTGTTGCAGTTGTCTGAGCCTTGTCACATCTGGGTAGATAGAACCGACGTTTCAGCCATCATGCTATGGTTTTCTTCAAGATATGCTGTGAGGTCTACCTACCCAGATGCAGTGAGACCCGGACAACTGTAATAATCAAGAAGTTACTTGCTCTCATTGTCAGCCATTTTGCCAACCCAAGTGCAGCATTTCTACATCTTCTAGAACCTGTGTATTTCTAAGGTTCACATGGGCATGGTATGGGGGAAAATACTAGAGTACAGGGGGAAGAGGTCAGCTGGTTAAAGCAGGAGAGAGGGAGGAAGAGAGAGAGTAGGGCTTTGGAGAGGGAGAAAGAGAGATCAGGCCACAGTAGTAGTGAGGGGAAAGGGTGTGCTGCCTTGATAATTCATGGAGATGTAAGTGGAGGCATCATAAGACAAACTTCTCTTGGTGCTGGTTCATTTCAGTGAAAAAAATATCTTCAATCTCCAGTAAACTGGGCTCCTATCAAAATGAATATACGTGTATATGCAAATAAATATGCTAATGTGCTGCCCCATCAAATGGAACAGTCAAACTACGCCTATGCTTTATTCCTTGTAGAAGTAATCAACTTCTTTGGAAAAAAAAATTGTTTTTAAATTTTGTAAGGATGTTTTAGTTCCCTGCCCTTGGTACTGTGGCAAATTACTGTAGGTAAGAATAACTTAGTTGATGAGATCAAAATATTGCTTCCATATGATATCTTTATGAAAGAAAAATAGTGGTGGAATCTATCATTACCGAAAATCTAGTAATGTCTGGTTCAGTTCGGTACACAGCAGAAACTGTTGACCATTTGCAAAACTGACTTTAATGTTTATGCCTATAACAGAGCGCTGAAGCTGGGCATCGGAGCCATTTAAGTCCTCTTTCATGTTACATTTTTTAAATTTATTTAGTCATTCAATTTTTTATACTGTTCTCCCAGGGGAGGTCAGAATGGTTTACATGAATTTATTCAGGTACTCAAGCATTTTTCCCTGTCTGTCCCAGTGGGCTCACAATCTATCTAATGTACCCAAAATCACAAGGAGTGGCATGGGTTTGAACCCACAACCTCAGGGTGCTGAGGCTGAAGCTTTAACCACTACACCACTCTAGAAATCAAAATGTAGTAGAAGTGAGCCAGGTATAGGACAATGAAGCCATTGTGACATCACTGATGAGGCTGGCTCTTAGGCATTGGTGGAATGAGGCATTATGATGTCACAATACCAGCTCTGGTTATCAGTGGCTGAAACATTTCACACTATTTATTGAATTTTCTATACTGTTCTCCCAGTTTACATGAATTTATTCAGGTACTCAAGCATTTTTCCCTGTCTGTCCCAGTGGGCTCACAATCTATCTAATGTACCTGGGGCAATGGGAGCGCTGCCCTGCCCTACCGGATTACGGCCCTGACTCATCTGAAATATGTGAATCACTTCACTCTGGCCAGAAACAATGGGATTTCTTTCCACCAGCTTCCTCTAAATAAAGCTGTAATACCTTGAGATGGTGTTGGCATGGAAACATCAATGCACACAATGCAGGCTATTCTTTCAGTGATTACTATCAATTTAAATATACACTGTACAGTAAGTTATCAGATGGTACAGTTAAAACATCTAACTTTATTCTGCTGGACTGGAGCAGGCTTTTTCTGTATCTACCAAACAGGTTTTTTTTTAATAAGTGCAAATCTTCTGATCTAACCGAAGGTGGTAAAAGTGGCAGAGGCTCCTCCATAAGGCCACTGCAATGCGAAGCATGTCTGAAGCACGGCTGGGTCTCTGTGGCAGCGGGGATTTTCTGGCAGGAGGCCAGCCTGGAACCTTCATGAACTCGCTTTCTTTTTCCCCATAAGAGCAGGAGTGGAATGTGAAGGCTGCCACTAGCACTAAATTGGTAACTTTTTTTTTTAAGAAAATGAACGCTGCAAATCACTTTATAATTTCAAAGAAATATCTCTGTTGTCGTCTGAGGTATTTTCCTTCTCTTGTCATTTAGAAGAGCAGTTAAAACCTTTCTGTTAGGGAATATCGGATTGATGATTAGCTTTTTAGAGTGGAATTCATCAAAGGGCGCTAAGCGTGTTAGTGCGTGCTAATCGCTAAAGATGGCTTAGCACCCTTTGATGAATTCCTCCCTTAATAATTAATTAATTAGGATTTATTAACCATCTTTATGAAGAGATTCACCCAAGGCTGTGTACAGTAAGTACAATTTTGTTAACATCATAACTGTAGTAAAAAGACCCAAATATAAACTCAAAATCAGCAAATTGAAACTCAATAATAGGACTACCATGAAACAATTTCAGAAGTATTCAAACAAGAGAGATATAATACAATGTCAGCATAATACTTATGAAACACCCACTAAGCACACATCAGAACATTCCAATAACATAGATAAGACGCTAATGCTTTGCTACAATACAGCTTATCCCATAGCTGAGGGGCCAAGTGCAGTTAATAGATGGGGACTAGATGGGCAGTTACAGAGTCCATTGGGATAAACAGATGGGAGGCTGAACTGACCCACATTGTTTATACAGTTAAACAAGATACAGTGGTACCTCGGAATCCGAACGCCCCAGAACTCGAACGACTTGGAATCCAAACTTTTTTTTGTAATAAATTTTGTCTTGGAGTCCAAACTCTGCTTTGGAATCTGAACTTTGAATTCCTAGACCACGGAGAGGCCCTACAAGGACTACAGGGACCTGACGGACTACACCTGATCAAGAGAGGCAAGAAAGTTTTTGGACATCGACTAGCCCGCCTACTTCGGAAGGCTTTAAACTAGGTAAGTTGGGGGAGGGTACATACACACATTCCAGAGCAGCAAGAATCCACCCTGGGGAAGCAAGTAACACCCACACTTCTGAGCCTAAGGTAAGTACCCATAGTATACACAAAAAAACAAGAGCCACACTAACGGGGACAGGCATCTCATCATAAATTTGGAGAGCAATGTATGTTAACGCACACAGCTTGGGCAACAAAATCCTGGAACTAGAAACAGAGATAAGGAATGCTGACCTTGACGTAGTAGCAATATCCGAGACCTGGTTCACAGACTCGCATGGGTGGGATATGGTTATACCAGGCTACAATCTACTTCGTCGGGACAGAGAGGGCAAATTAGGAGGGGGGGGGGGGGTTAGCACTATACACTAAGGATAATATCAAAACTACCAGGATCACAGAGGTTAGATACACAGGGGAATCACTTTGGGTAAACCTGGCCAGAGGGAATGAAAAATGCCTTTACCTCGGTGTGGTATACAGGCCTCCAAGACAACAGGAAGACAAAGACAAGGAATTGATTGAGGACATAGAGAACATCACTTTGCGTGGTGACACAGTACTGTTAGGGGACTTCAACATGCCAGATGCAGACTGGAACACCCTCTCCGCGACTACGAGTGGTAGCAGAAGAATATTAACCTCCATTAAGGGTGCACAACTCAAACAAATGGTATTAGAACCCACCAGGGAACAGGCAATACTGGACCTGGTACTCACAAATGGAGACAGTGTCTCGGAGGTATCAGTAGGAGACACGCTGGCCTCCAGTGACCACAACATGGTATGGCTCAACCTCAGGAAAGGCTTCTCTAAATCAAACACAGCAACGAGGGTCCTCAACTTTAGGGGCGCAGATTTCGACCACATGAGAGACTTTGTCCATCAAGAGCTGCAAAACCATGCAGAAACTGACAATCCGGAAACTATGTGGTCAAATCTAAAATCCATCCTGAACGAAGCATCTAGCCACTACATAAATATAGTAAGCAAACGCCGGAGAAACAAAAAACCACAATGGTTCAGCAAGGAAATTTCGGACCTCATTAAAAAGAAAAAAGAAGCATTTATCACCTACAAACATCTTGGGAAAAGGGAGGCAAAAGAAGACTATCTGGCCAGATCTAAAGCTGTCAAAAAGGCAGTCAGGGAAGCCAAACTTCGAACAGAGGATGATCTAGCACGGAACATTAAAAAAGGGGAAAAATCCTTCTTCAGGTACATTAGCGACAGGAAGAGAAACAAGGATGGGATAGAACGCCTTAGGCAATCAGACGGAAACTACGCAGAATCTGATTCTACCAAGGCAGAACTACTAAACGAATACTTCTGCTCAGTATTCACCTGTGAAGCACCGGGAGCTGCTCCACAACTACAGACAAGAGACAGCCAAAATGACCTGTTTCATGATTACGAGTTTACACCCAGTAGCGTCTACCACGAACTTTCAAGACTCAAAGAAGACAAAGCCATGGGACCTGACAATCTACACCCCAGGGTACTCAGAGAGCTGTGTGAAGTTCTGGCTGAACCACTATCCGTGCTCTTCAATCTTTCCATGCGCACGGGAAGAGTACCCCTGGACTGGAAAACAGCTAACGTAATTCCACTCCACAAAAAGGGCTGCAGAACAGAGACAGAAAATTAGAGACCGGTGCGTCTTATATCCATAGTATGCAAACTCATGGAAACACTGATCAAACAGAAACTCGACAAAATTCTAGACGAAGAAAATTTACGTGATCCACACCAACACGGATTTACCAGGGGAAGGTCCTGCCAATCTAATCTGATTGACTTCTTTGACTGGGTGACTAGTCATCTGGATGCCGGGGAGTCCCTGGACGTGATATATTTGGACTTCAGCAAAGCTTTTGATAGCGTCCCACACCGCAGGCTGTTGAACAAACTAAAATCTGTGGGATTAGGGGATACACTCACTACATGGGTTAGGGATTGGCTAGGTGGTAGGCTTGAAAGGGTGATGGTAAACGGTACCCCCTCCAAAACGTCAGCAGTGATGAGTGGAGTACCTCAGGGCTCCGTCTTAGGGCCGATTCTATTCAATTTATTCATAGGAGATTTGACCCAAGGGCTTAGAGGAAAAGTATCACTGTTTGCCGACGATGCCAAACTATGCAACATAGGCAAAAGCAGTGTGCCTGACATTATGACGCAGGACCTACGGCAGCTGGAACAGTGGTCATCAACTTGGCAGCTAAGCTTCAATGCTAAAAAATGTAAAGTGATGCACCTAGGTAAAAAAAATCCACACAGAACTTACACACTAAATGGTGAAACCTTGTCCAGGACTACGGTGGAATGTGATTTAGGAGTGATCATTAGCGATGATATGAAGGCTGCCAATCATATGGAAAAGGCTTCGTCCAAGACAAGACAAATGATGGGCTGCATCCGTAGGGGTTTTGTCAGCAGAAAACCTGAAGTCATAATGCCACTGTACAGATCCATGGTGAGACCTCATCTCGAGTATTGTGTTCAATTCTGGAGACCAAACTACCGGAAAGATGTGTTGAGAATTGAGTCAGTTCAGCGAATGGCTACCAGGATGGTCTTGGGGCTCAGGGATCTCACGTATGAAGAAAGGCTAAAAAAACTACGGATGTACTCACTGGAGGAGCGAAGAGAGAGGGGAGACATGATTGAGACCTTTAAGTATATCACGGGGTGTATAGAGGTGAAAGATGATATCTTCAGTCTTACAGGGCCCTCGGTGACCAGAGGGCACTCGCTGAAAGTCAGGGGAGGGAAATTTCAAGGTGATGCCAGGAAGTACTTCTTCACCGAAAGGGTAGTCGATCATTGGAACGAGCTACCTCAGCAGGTGATTGAGGCCAACAGCGTGTCAGATTTTAAGAGAAAATGGGATATTCACGTGGGATCTATAGGGGAGTAAAAGTCAGGGAGTAGGTCATTGGTATGGGCAGACTTGATGGGCTGTGGCCCTTTTCTGCCGTCAATTTCTATGTTTCTATGTTTCTATTGTATGTGTGTGTTTGTGCCCCAGAATCTGAATGCTGCTTTGGAATATTTGTTAATATTTTACCTTAAAATACAGTGTATTTCCTGTTAAAATTTGAGTTTGTGGGACCCAGGAACAGATTAATCCAGTTTCTATTATTTTCAATGGGAAAAATTGTCTTGGAACTCGAACGCTTTGGAACTCGAATGGGGTTCTGGAATGGATTAAGTTCGGATTCCAAGGTACCACTATATATGGAACTGATTTAGTTACAGTGTGTGTAGTAAGCTAGTCCTTGTGCAGAATGAGTGTATAGTCTACCACTCTTATGTATTAAAGGCTTGGGTGAAGAACCAGGCTTTCATCTGCTTTCTGAAGTAGAGGTAGTCTGGAGTTAGATGTAGCCCTTCTGGGATTAAATTCCAGATTGTGAGGGCTACTCCTGAGAAATATATTTCTTTTTTCTTTTGCTAATATTATGCTGAACTTTCTGTGATATTCCCACTCTTATTTTAATGCAACCTGCTTTGAGCTAGGTAGGTATCTGTGGGTTATAAGAATTGAAAAATAAAGTAAATATTGGATTGACATCAACCTGTTGGCAAAGCCCTGTTTTGCCAAACTGTAGCTTGCCATAGGAAAGTATTTGGATTTAGCTCACACCTCTCAAACTCAAAGCAAGTTAATATTCAGGTACCATAGCACGATTTTGGGAGCAAAGTCCCTTGGCTTTGCACCATTGGATTCAATCTTGCATCTTTCTATTTCTATAAGATTTTGGGGGAAAAAAACGGTTAATTTTCAGCCTTCATTTTTAATAATACAGTCTAAGTTGGATTATTAGATTAGTTCTGTTCCTTGTGAGCTGAACTAATATTCACAAATATGAATGTGGAAGAATCAGACTTCTTTTCCTTTAATGACCAACAAGGGACCCTGAGATTGAAGAGGTAATTGAGGAATCTCTAGATAATTCTTTACCAGCATGTCTGGATTTAGAATCAAGTCCTCTGTAGGTGGAACAGTAGGTGTGCCAGTTGCCTGTGACCCCCATGATAGACCCAATGGAGGCAGGCCTGAGAAATGGAGAGGAGCACAGTCATCCGTGTCATCATCTGGTGCCGTTTCAGCAAAAGAAGCAACGCTGAACATAGAAAAGGAATGCGGGATCAACTTCTTCTCAAGTTGGCTCATGCAGGCTGGTGTCCTCTGTGCATTCATCCTTCTGTTCCTAGCCCTGGCTTTGGCTGTTGTAACCATAACTCTATCTCGCTGCAGGAAAAACTGTATCTTAAACAGCATCTTTTGCCTTAAATTCTGCAGTGCCTTTCGGAACCTTTTGCTTAAGAGAGCGTAGAGAAGCGGGTTGATGGCCGAGTTCAGTAGTGCTAACCAGGCAGATAGTGTCTGTACCAGTGGAGGAAGTGCCCACATGTTGTCGTCGCACATTGTCAGGGCTTGCATAATGCTCACAATGATGTATGGTACCCAGCAACAAAAAAAAATTAAAATGACAAGAAAAAGCCGAAATGTGCCATTGTGTTCCAGTCCAGGGGAGTTGTAGATTGCGAAAATATCTTCCTTTCTTCTGGGAGAGAAAGAGGAGTTTGGTAAGTGAGAAGAGTCAGCGCTGCTTTGGGACTCTCCTGTAGGGGGATCTGGTGATATTTTTTTTGAGATATCTTTATTGTTCTCCATGGCAAATGCATGCCCCTCCTGTCTGGAGTTCATACTTGGTTTCATGCTTCTCTGTAATTGACATTCAATGTCATGTATGTGTCTAGCATGATCTCTTGCCACTTTAACTATACGTATGTAACAAAATACCATCACACAAGTGGGCAGCAGGAATGAGCAGGCCATGACAAATGCTGTATAGCTAGGGCTGGAGTTCCAGTTCACGGAGCAGCTGAATGTGGCCGGTCGATACTCAAAATGTCCCCATCCTAGGAAAGGTGGGACTCCGGAAAGAGCAGCCTGTGTCCAAATCCAAATCACGGTGCTGATGGTCCGTTTCATTGTAGTCTCAGCGTTGTATTGAAAGCAGTTGATAATGGCTTGGTATCTGTCCAGAGCTATGGCAGCCAATGTGAGCACTGAAGAGGTACAATAGAAGACGAATGCGTACCCCATGTACAGGCACAAACGCTGAAAAAGATGATTAAATAATAACTGCAGTTAGAAGAGTGTTAAGCATTACATTTCATGTTTATGCTGATGACTCCTGGATCTACTGCTCAGATCTCAACCTTTATGTCTGACATGGTCTCCTGGATGACAAAGGAAAAAACTGCAGTGATGATGTGCAAGATACCAAGGGCTCCTTTTACTAAGGTGCGCTAGCATTTTTGGTACGCGCTGAAGATTAGCGCGTGCTGCCCCTCGCGCTATGCATAAAAACTAACACCAGCTTAAAGGCGGTGTTAGCGTCTAGTGCGCGCTAAAACCGCTAGTGCAGCTTAGTAAAAGGAGCCTCAAGTCTTTAATGAAAAGTCATTAAAAAATATATCAAAAATATAATCATGAAACAGTTTGTATCCAAAAGGATTGATGAACCCAGACCCGACACGGTCCGTGTTTCGAAGAAACGCTCTTTCCTCACGTCTGCTCAGCTGTTCACTGCTGATTCCAGTTTTTATCCAGTTGTTATTCATCAGGTTTTTTTTGTATTAACACACTCTAGGACCCCTGAGGAAGGAGCGTTTCTTCGAAACACGGTCCGTGTCGGGTCCGGGTTCATCATTCCTTTTGGATACAAACTGTTTCATGATTGTATTTTTTTTAAATGACTTTTCATTAAAGACTTGGAATCTTGTACATCATCACTGCAGTTTTTCCCTTTGTCTTCCGACTTGACATTTCACTGCAGCTTTGTTGGATTCTTTGTTTGTTATGGTCTCCTGGATGTCACATCACAAACTTAAACTTAACATGGCCATGACGGAACTATCTGTTCTCCCGAACCCACTTCCCCTTCCTTCTTATTCTGCCTGGGTGGAAGGCGGTGGCATCCTCTCGTTTCCTCGGTCCATGATTTCAGGGTCACCTTTGAGGCCCTCTCTCCTCTGCACAACCCCCAAAACACTGCCAAAGCATGCTGTTTCATCCTCTTAAACATTGCAACAATTCTTTTCTGAGCACGCTACCAAAATGCTTATCTATTATTTTATCACCTCCCACATAGACTACTGTAAACTGCTCCTCAGGGGGTCCAGCACTGAATCATTTTTCTTCACTATAACTGTTTAAACATGTAGCTGCGTGACTTCTCTCCCTCTAGCGTCATGTAACCCCTTTACAAGAGCTGTCCCCGTCCTCTTCTGAGAACAGTACACGCTTCCTTACTTACCAATGCATTCATTCTGCAGCTTGATATACCACCTTTTCAATCACAAGATAAAGAAAAGTGCTATGCAAAAATATAAGAAGAAATACAAAAGCTTTTCTTCATGTAAAATATAGCAATTGTCACATGACTCGATTTTCTAAAAGTATATTTCAGCACCAATGAAACAATTATCTTTTTCTTCAGCATTTTCACCCTTCAGTATACAGTATATTTATTTATTTATAAGTTTTCAATTTATACAATCAAGATAAACTTGTACAGAAAGAAGATTCATGATAAGAAAAAAAAAAAATATCAAAAGACAATTAAACAAGCAATTAAAATAACTTGACATAAACCTTCTCAAGTCCTCAAATAGATCCAAGATGTAAATCAAATGCGAGTACATCATAAGGTATCAGAGAGTAAGGACATCTAATCTATTTAGCACGCTCCTTCTCGAGTCGGGACAAGGACAGGAAGGTCGTCAGTTGGGGAGGTTCAAAGAAAACATACTTCTGAGTTTTATAATGAATTACACATTTACAAGGATGTCTAAGAAAAAAGGTTGTCCCTAGGGCCAGAACACCAGGTTTTAACAAAAGAAATTCTCTTCTACGCTTTTGAGTCTCCCTTGCCAAGTCTGGAAATATTTGTATCTTATAACCAAGAAATTCTTTTTGTCTATGTTTATAGAACATTCTCATTAACCAACTCTTATCGGGGGTAAGACAGTATATTTATTTATTTTAAAAATTTATATACCAACCCAAAAACGCCGACGTCAGTTCTTGCTCCTTAAACCAGGGGTAACAGTGGTGGGGTGAGTTTTTTTTTTTTTTTTTGCGATATCCTTGTAAATGTATTGTCAAATATAGATCTAATACGTATATATTTTTTGAACCATGAACTATGAAATGCCTTGAAGGGGATGCAATAACATCAAGTTAAATAGTTAAGAATATTCCTGTAACCACAGTCAGAAAATTGCTATTCCTTTGTTAAATTGGATGTGATTCCATTATTTTCCTTATTTTTTCACTCATTAAGATTCATGGATCTATGATTTTGGACTAACATATTGATTAAGAAAATTATTTCCTTATTATTTTTTGTTAAATATAAATAAAGAATTAAACAAACAAACAAAAAATTTACATACCGTTTAAAACTAAATGGTTTGCATAATTTACATACACAGTATTTAAAATGAACACATAATAAATCAAATACATAGGGGGTCCTTTTATCAAGCTGCGGTAGGGGTTTAACATGCGTTAAACCGCCTGCTGTGCTAACGCTAATGCCTGCATTGAACAGGCGTTAGTTTTTTAGCTGGCCCCGGGGGTTAGCGCGTGATGAAATGTCCGATGCGCTAACCCCGCTAGCGCGGCTTGATAAAAGGACCCCATAGTCAAATAAACATATAGGGGTCCTTTTACAAAGGCACGGTAGTGGTTTAACGCGCGGAATACCGTTGCATTAAATTGCCTGCCGCGCTAGTACCTAACGCCTCCATTGACGAGGCGTTAGGATTTTAGGCTGCCGCGGGGGTTAGTGCGTGATGAAATGTCCGACGCGCTAACCCCCGTAGCGCGCCTTGATAAAAGGAGCCCATAGTAAAATAAATGTAAAAACAATCTTTCAAGGAAGTACCATAACTTGGCTAAAAAAGATCATGGATAGTTCATCAACTTTATCAAAAGTAACTAGAAAAAGGCATCTACAAAAATCTGCGTCTTCAAAAATTTTCTAAACCTACCCTTTTCACAGCAATTTCATATCTGACCCACTAAGGAGTTCCATAACTTAATTCCTGCACAACAGAAAGTCATTTTACCGGTCTCAGCGAGTCTTGGGTTCACAGACGTCTTCAGTAAAGCTAAATTCTCAGAACGCAAAGATCTTTTTGGTAAATAACTAAGTATATTACTTTTAAGCAATTCTGGGCTGTTTCCATACATATGTTGATGGCAAATCATCACTGCTTTATACTGGACTCTTACACCATCTCTTGTGAACTCCTTTTATCAGACAAGTCATTTTTATCTGTGCTGTTCTCCACTCCTGATTCCCAATTCAGTGGCATAGCGAGGGTGAGAGGCACCTTCGTCTCCGCCTCCCTGCTTCTTCCTTGATCCCCCCCGTGCCGCGTGTGCACCCCCTTCCCCTGAACCTCTAATGCAAGGGTGCCCACACTTTTTGGACTTGTGAGCTACTTTTAAAATGACCAAGTCAAAATGATCTACCAACAGTAAAAAATTTTTTAAAATCCACAAAGGCAGAGAAAATGTTAATTATCATTCATATTCCGGGGGTTTTTCAAAGAGGTCAAGGCAGATGACTCTATGCAATGTCACCTCAGTAACAACCATACAAACATAGACAAATATACCCCCTCCCTTTTTACTAAACTGTGATAGCAGTTTTTAGCTTAGGGAGCTGCACTGAATGCTCTCGACGCTCATAGGCTCCCTGCGCTAAAAAAACGCTATTGCAGTTTAGTATAAGGGAGCCATAGTGCAAAATATAGACAGCAGATATAAATTCTCAAAACGGACACATTTTTGATCACTAAATTGAAAATAAAATCATTTTTCCTACCTTTGTTGTCTGGTGATTTCATGAATCTCTGGTGGCACTTTCTTCTTCTGATTGTGAATCCAATCTTTCTTCCCTTCTTTCAGCCTCCTGTATGTTTCCTCTCCTCCAGACCTCATTCTCTCCCCCAACTTTTTCTTTCTTTCTCCCTGCCCCCTTTTTTTCTTTCTGTCTCTCTGCCTCCCTTTCTTTTTCTCTATCTTTCTCCATGCCCCTTTCTTTCTGTCTCCCTGTTTCCCCTTTCTTTCTGTTTCCCTTCTTTCTGTCTCCCTGCCTGCTCCCTTTCTTTCTCCCTGCCTTCCCCCAAGCCACTAGGGTTGCTGCCGCCCCCACCCCTGCTCCAAGCTCTCCCTGCAGAAGTGTTGAGCTACCCAGAATTCTGCTCCCCGACGTCAATTTTGATGTCGGAGAGGAAGTTCCAGGTCAGCCAGGCAGCGATTGATGTCAGGGAGAGGAATACTGTTCGATCCGACGCTTTTGCAGGGAGAATTTGGGGTGGCGGTGGGGAACATTGGGGAGAGGAAGGCTGATTGGCCTGATAGATTGGGACGGCAACAGGAGTCTATCATGGAGCCCGGGATGGGCTCCACGATCGACTCGCATTGCCTTCCCGATCTACCGGTTGATTGCGATTGACGTATTGGGCACCCCTGCTCTAGTGGATTACCGCCATGAGCAACAAGATCTTCAACATGCTTCTCGCAACCCTGTCAGCTCTCCCTCTGATATCACTTCCTACGCATGGCACCCAGAAGTGACGTCCGCTGGAGGGGTGACACGGTCACGAGGAGCACATTGAAGTTGTTGCTTGCGGAGGTGAACGACTAGAGGTATGAGGAAAGGGAACAGGAGGGCACACGTGGGAAGAAGTAGGGGGATGGGGAGAAGGAGGGGTGCCGGCACCCCCAGCAACATGGTGCCCAGGGCGGATCGCTTACTCCCGCCCCCCTTACTATGTGGTGCTATTTGCCTAGAATAGATTTTGATTTAGTGCATCAGGCTTGCTTTTCTAACCATATTCAAACACAAAACCAAGAAACAGATCAGTCCCGGTGAAAACAGACTGATATATTTATATCAATAGCCCGATGTGACCACCTTTCGCCCACAGGATGCATCAGGGGTAAAAACGGCAGGGAAAAGATATAGAGTAAGCCCTTGCTAGTCAACACTTTTAATCCACAAAGAAAATCAGTGCTTCTTCCTTTAGATAGGCAGCATTACTTTCTCACAGGCAGTTTTTACCCCCGACGCAGACTGCTTTCATTGAGTTTGTGGCAGATCTTTGCCTCCATTTTGTGTACTTTGACCATATTCAAATCCAGTCTAAAAGCTTATTTTTTATAATTATTTCTAAATCTTAACCTCTTCTTCTACACTCTTGTTTTCTGTATATATGTTCTTTGACTAGATTTTAAGTTCCATGGAGCAAGGATTCTCTATTTTGTGGATTTGTACAGTGTTATGGTGAGATGTACGAGTACTTCTGGTACCAAAATAAAGTGTCGGCATCCCAAGACAAACGGTAGCCTTTCCGTGTGAATGATGTTAACGCTGGACTAACGTGACCATGCTAATCTCTGTCATGTTAGTAACTGATATAATATGACAGAGCATATTATATCATACTTAACTAGTCAACCTTTTTTGGCTAAGATCAAATGTAAGATTTGAATTATGAGACCCTTTGATAGAAACTGAGACTGGGGACACATAACCGTTTCAACCCCAGCCAGACTTGGAGGATTAGAACTGTAAATAAAAAAAACAAATAAACCTATATTATGTTAGCCACAAGATGAACATCTAATTTGAAACATCTAACCTAGATATTTTCAAATCATATCTACTTTCAGTAGGGATAGCCTGTCATTTGCTCCTCCAATGTTACCCCTCTTAGAGGGTTTTGTGTTGTCTAACAGAATGTTTGTCAATTAAGTGTTTTTTTGTTTTACTGTTATGTATTGTCACTTCAGCTGTTCTGTTTGATGATCCTTGTGAAGTGAAGTGCCTTTATGCCGCTCCGGTTTCTCCCCCTTGCCCAGCCAGTAATGAACAGTGACGGAAGTCTCGGCGTCTTTATTATTTTCTGTTTAAATGACCTCTGCTTCCTGAAGAAGGGGTTTTTGCCCTGAAACTAAGCTTGGTTGGACCAACAATAGGACTTGTGAACAGAAGCGAATAGAAAACATCTTTTAACTATCTGGTGCTCTGCATTCCAGTCATTGGTCTTTTCTTATAAGCTAAGTTTGCTTCAAATTATAAAACCCGTAGTCTCTTATGTATTGGCTTAGATACGGGGGGCTTATCCATTGAATTTGGGTGAAAATACAATATTATCTTGGAGAGATTTACTTATATCTAAAAAAAAAAAATATTTTCTAATTTCACTGTTCACTTTTATTGTTTAATTATTACATGGTGCATTTACACATATTAGGATGAACCCAATGATAGTGTGTGGCTGAAATCTTGGTATGATTTCTATGGTGGTTGATATTCTGAGCAATAAAGTGGTTTCCTAAGGGAAGTTGCTCTTCCAAGCTCAGAACCTCACACTGAGGCCTGGATTCTGTAAATGGCTTTCCGATTGTAGGTGGCCAACTGCTGCCTAACCAGCCAATCGGGACACACGTTTTCTATTTTAAAAAAACCCTCCCGAGGCAGGCCGCCTAAATTGGAGGCACCTCCAGGAGCCTAGGGAGGCGCGCAACCCTGCCTAAGGCTAAGCATGGGCATAGTTTGGGCCAGAAGTAGCCTTAGGCGGACCTAGGTGGCCGTACGCATCTCCCTAGGCCAGCGGGAGACGTGTACAATGTAGGCCAGCAAAATGCTGGCCTACATTGTAAGCAATTAATTGAGCTTATATCAAGTTTTACTTCCAAAGATATTACAAAAATGTTACTCTTCAACCAATGTTATTTATAGCAATTTAAAACATTTGTATGGACCTTCTGTTTGTAACTAGGCACCATACTGCCGGTTACTTTATTCTGCATCAGTCCAAATTTATTAACTTCATTAACTTTATTTCATTCTGTATTATTTTTTTTTTTCTTTTCTTTCGTGTATTTGGATTTTTTTAAAAAAACGATGTATTTATTGTTTTTTTATATATAACTCAAGCCTAAAAGTTTTCATATTCCTATTAGCGCTGTGATTATAGGGAACCAGTCACTTATCTTAATAGTAGACAGTTCCTCCTGCACCTCCCCCGACATGTATGTTTCAACTAGAAACTTTTCTTCAGGAGCGAGGTAAACGTTTGTGGGAGCAATTTCGAGCAGCTGCTCCTCCTTCACCTAAAAGCCCTTCTGTTGGACGTTTTTTTGGTTCATTGTGGGCAAAAAGTGTAGACGTAGTGGTGATCTGGGCGTTTAGTAGAGGCAGGCCATAATCAAAACAAGGACGTTTGTTTTGGTTATGGACACTTTCCCTGCTTCTGCTTTGAACGTTTAAGGACTTAGGCCAAAAAGGGACTTAGACGGTTTTTTTGATTATGCCCCTCCATGTGGTTTACATTCAGGTAGTCAAGTATTTCTCCAAGGTTTGTCCTGGTGGATTCACAATGGGGCAATGGAGTGTTAAGTAACTTGCCCAGGGTCACAAGGAGCAGTGCAGGGCTTGAACCTGCAACCTTAGGGTACTGAGGCTGCAGCCCTAACCACTAGGCCACTTCTCCTCTAGGAAAAAAAAAGCACAGGATTTCCTCATGTCCATCTTAATAAGTTGGCACCCAACCACAATGGAGTATGCATGTGGGCGGAGCAAAGGCACCAGACTCATAGAATACTGTAAGTTATGTGCCTAGATGCTAACTTTTAATAATAATAATAATAATAACTTTATTTTTATATACCGCCAGCTATCTTGCGACTTCTAGGCGGTTTACAGTAAAAGAGATTGTGAATACAATAAAGAAAATGTAAATACAATGTAAAAACACCTGCCTTTTACATAGTATAAATGTTGGCAACTAAATGCCAATTAAAACTATGATCTGGGTGCTCAGAATGCCATTATACAGTCCCATATTAGCTCACAGATTTTGGGTGCCTAATTTTTAGCATCTTCTGTACAATTAACCCCTTACAGAACACTACCTTTGTGCTGCTAAGTGCTATGAGAGGCCATTCCAGATGCAGTTTGGGTGCTGAAGCCTTTAACTGTTTTGAAGTACCTCTGTGAATGTTGTGTACGGTATTTCAGATCCAAAGGCTGGCTTAGGTTACAAAGCAGGAGACAGATCTTACGAAGCGACTATAAATGAAACCCTCCTGCTCATTCCCCGATGTTCAGAAGCTTTGCATTTTGAGAGAGAGAAATAGTAACATAAGGAGCCAAATACCCGTCGAGTTCAGCTTCCTTCTAAGTCACAAGTGCCTGTGCAAGCAGCGCATACGTCTGAGCATTCAGTGTGCCAGAAAGGCTTCACTTAATACCTTCACTAGTTTTTATTATTCTTCATATGAATCATAGTAAATGAACCGTTTTTGTCATGTAATGATCTCAGATGTAAGCTGTAAATAACGTTGCCTGCTATTTTTCATATAGCCCTCACGTAGCAGTCTACAAAATACACCAGTGGAAGCACCAGCATTTAGGGGTCATTTCAACTAACAGTGCACACTAACACCATTGTTGTGTGTTAACTACTGCAGGGTCCATTGCCTAGAAAGGACTTCTGTGGTGGATAAGGCTCCATAGCAGTATCAGTGTGTGCTGTTAGGAAATGAACCCCTCTCCCTCCCACCTTAATGAATCTGCTTTACTGTGCAGGTAATAGAAGCTCCGACATATCACATTTTTTTTTTCTTAGTAAATTAATGTGCAAGGAAGAAAACAAGGAAACCTTTCAGTAAATGTAGTTTAATTAAATTTACATGTATATGTGACGTGAAAATATTGTAACACAGTAACTTTTGTGCAGTAGGTTAAGGATCTTAAAGGGATACATTGATAAAGCTTTTTTTCTGCACGTAAAGCAATTAGAGGCCGACAGAAACCGGGGTACTTGGTTTTGACCAAAACTGAATCAGCAACTGAAATTTGCTGTTTGGTTTCTGCTGAAACTGAACCCGGCTCCTTCCCGCCACTCTCCCCTCCTCCCAAACAGAGAGTGAGTCCTTCTGAGCCAGCGCTAGCCCCCTCCCCTTTTCACCAACTACAGCCCCTCCGATCTCCCACCACCTGAATGCCCTCTTCAGACCTACTTTTAAATGCCATGATGGTCTAAAGCTTGCACCCCCCCCCTCCCCTTCCTCCTCCCCCTTGGGTAGGGTTACCAGACATCCAGGAAAAGCTGGACATGTCCTCTTTTTAGAGGACTGTCTGGACACCTGGAGGGATTTCCAAAACCTGGCAGTTTATCTGGGTTTTGGAAGTCCTGAGCATGAAGGCTGTATCTGGAAGCTTATGCGCATGCGTGACCGTCACCGTGATGGTGTCATATGCATGCACGCATGTGTGTGATGTCATTGCATTGACGTCCACGCATGCGCGAAGGCTTCCAAATATGGCCTTTGAGCTCAGGGAAGTTCATGTGGGGACAGGGCTAGGGGGAGGAGCAAGGCGGAATGGGTTGGGACTAGGGGCAAAATGGGGCAGGGCCAGGTGCCCTCTTTTTTTTTCCAAAGAGGAAAGCTGGCAACCCTACCCTTGGGCCATCTAGGTCTACCTTTTAAAACTCTTGGTGGTCTAGTGTCCTCTTCTGGGCAAGAGTGATTCCCAGCCACTCTTACTCTCATCGGTTCTTCAACCAATATGGCTGCTGGGACTTCCCATGGCAGCCTCGTGAGACTGCTGCGGGAGTTCCTGGTGTCCATTTTGGGAATGAAACTAGCAGAAGCAGGAGAAATCTGTCAGAGGAGGTCCTGGTGGCCATTTTGGGATTAGAACCAGCATAAGCAGGAGTGACTGGAGATTGCCTGGAAGAAGCCACTAGACCACCAGAAGTTTTAAAAGGTAGGCCAGGGGGGCGCTGCCAATAGATCATGAGGGCATTTAAAATAGGGTTGCCATATTTTGGGCCACAAAACCCCAGACACAAGACCCCACCCCGTTCCGCCTCTGGCCCCACTCTGTTCCACCCTCACTCCTGCCCCCACAAAGCCTTCTCTCTTCACTGACGAGCTCTGGCTGCGTCCGGAGGGCCTGGAGCATGCGCGGATGTGTGTGACATCATCCTTGCATACTCAGAGGCTCTCCAGATGTGGTCAGAGCTCAACGGGGCTTTCCAAAATGAGGACAAACTGCCAGGTTTTAGAAAGTCCGTCCGGGCACCTGGACAGTCCTCTAAAAAGAGGATGTATCTGTGTTTTCCTGGACGTCTGGTAATCCTAATTTAAAATCCTGAAGAGGGCCTTCAAATGGTGGGAGGGCAGAGGGGCTGTTATGGGTGAGGGTGGCTGTGGCTGTCTCTGTGAGGTGGTTGGGTAGCCTGAGAGGAAGGGGGGGGGAATGAGTTGTGACTGGTCAGTTAGGCAACAGGGTGATTATGTGGAAAAATAATGTAATTTGCTTTTAAGATATTTAATAAAAAGTGTTTAAAAAAATAAAAGGGTGGAAACTTTTGAAGATCCCTCATAATCTTTTTGTCACTTGTACAGGTATCCTATTATAAAATCACTCCTAAATGAATCTCAGTTAACTAGCTCTTGGTTAACTAGCACTCTCACCCAACCAGCAAAAAAAAATTGCTGAATAAAAAGTCCCCTGGAGCACCAGCGGCAGCAGTCTCAAGCTGCAAACCTCCTTCCCTCAAACCCTGAAGCACCAGCGCGGCAGTGATCCTGAGCCACAAAGCCCCTTCCCTCCCTCAAGCCCTGAAGCAGCAGAAGCAGGCGGTGGTCCTGAGCCATGAACCCCCTCGCTCGTTTGCTCGCTCCCTCTCTTCCTTACTCAATGCAGCAGCCGGTCAGCAGGAGGCAACGCTCAAAACAGGCTGCTTGCAGCCAGGCCCAGCAAGGCCTTTCCTCTAATGACACAGCAGAAGAAAGGCCCTGCTGGAGCTGGCCGTGAGCAGCCTGTTTTGAGCGTTGCCTCCTGCTGACTGGCTGCCGCTTTGAGTAAGGAAGGGAGGGAACGAGGGGGGTTCATGGCTCAAGACCACCGCCTGCTTCTGCTGCTTTGGGACTTGAGGGAGGGGGGCTTTGTGGATCACTGGTGCTTTAAGGTGCATGGGGGGATTGAGATCTATGTTGGACAAGGTTTCTAACTCTCAATCAACCAAAAAAAACCAACAGCTATCCAGCATCCACCTATCCCCATGGGTACTGGATAACTGAGATTCAACTGTATTCTAGTGAAGAGCTGCTATGATCTATGGATTAGATTCAATAAAGGGCACTCAAAGTTAGTCACCGGAATGATCCACACGAAGATAGTATTTTGTAAAGGTATTCTGCGCAGTGTGTCCTTTACAGAATACTAGGCTGATATTCTTTTTGCACCTAACTTTGGATGCAAACACTTAACCTGCCAAAGGCTGGTGTAAATGCTGGTACCTAACTCATGGCACTTAGGTACACAAATCAAATGAAGGTATTCTATAACATTGTGCCTAAATCCTGGGAAGGTCCCTGACCTGCTATGGTCCACCGTTTCCCCAGCCACAGCCCCACCACCCTCCCATAAACTCAGTGTCCTCAGTATGGGCCCCAAAGTGACGGACTGGGTCATGAACTGGTTGAGTGGAAGGTAGCAGAGGGTAGTGGTCAATGGAGATCGCTCTGAGGAAAGGGATGATGCCGGTGATGTGCCTGAAGGCTCGGTTCTTAGGCCTTTTCTTTTTAACATTTTCGTAAGCGATATTGCTGAAGGACTGTCAGGTAAGATTTGCCTCTTTACCAAAATCTGCAACAGAGTAGACATCTATGATGGTGTGCATAACAAAAGGAAGAGCCTAGCGAAGCTTGAAAAATGGTCAGAAATTTGGTAGCTAAGACTTAATAATAATAATAATAATAACAATAACTTTATTCTTGTATACCGCATTACCATGGAAGTTCTATGCGGTTAACAGAAGAAGAGACTGTACATTTACAATGATGTTACAATTTCGTTAAGGTTAGATTTACATTTTGGACGATACAAATTCGGTCAGGTTACCTTTACGTTTTTTGACAATAAATGTGCTGTGAAGTTATTTTGGCAGTTAGGTTATATGTTCAGAACGGTTAAAATTGCTATAGTTAGATACAGCAGCGTTAAAGATTGCAGTGTTGCATGAGGTAGTGAGGGTTTAGGGGGAGAGGTCAGGAGGGGAGGGGGGAGGAGGGAGGGTTGATCAGAGGAATTTGTCAAAGAGATAGGTTTTGGTTAACTTCCGGAATGTTTGATAGTGGGGGGAATTGGAGATAAGGGTAGAGAGGCATTTGTTCCATTTGCCTGCTTGGAATGCTAGAGATCAATCAAGGAATTTTTTGTAGAGGCATCCCTTCATGGAGGGGAAGGAGAACAGGTTGGTGTTTCGTGTGCGAGAGGGGCGTGCAATTTCAAGGTGTTCGGATAGGTAGATTGGTGAGGAGCCTGCTAAGGTTTTGAAGCAGAGGCAGGCGAATTTGAAGGTGATTCTTGCCTCCACCGGCAGCCAGTGGAATTTAGCATAATAGGGGCTGATGTGGTCGTATTTTTTGAGGCCGAAGATGAGGCGGACGGCGGCATTTTGTACTATTCTAAGTACAATGCTAAGAAATGCAAGGTCATGCATTTGGACTGCAAAATCCTGAGGGAACGATACAGTTTAGGTGGTGAAGAACTTATATGCAATAAAGAGAAGTACTGTGTGATGATCTTAAGATGGCCAAACAGGTTGAAAAGGTGACGGTGAAAGCTGGAAGGATGCTAGGGTGCATAGGGAGAGGTATGGCCAGTAAGGAAAAGGAGGTATTGATGCCCCTGTATAAGACTCTGGTGAGACCTCATTTAGAATATTATGTACAATTCTGGAGACTACACTTTCAAAAAGATATAAACAGAGGAAGGCTACTAAAATGGTTAATGGTCTTTGTCACAAGGTGTATGGGATCAGATAAAGATCTCAATATGTATACTTTGGAGGAAAGGCAAGAGATATCATATCTATGTGGTATAAATGTGCATGAGGCAAGTCTTTTCTATTTGAAAGGAAGCTCCAGAATGAGAGGTCATAGGATGAAGTTAAGAGGTGATTAGACTCAGGAGTAATACTTTATTACAAACTCAGGAGTAATCTAAGGAAATACGTTTTTACAGAAAGGGTAATGGATGTGTGGAATAGTCTCCCAGTAGAGGTGGTGGAGACAAAGACTGTTTCTGAATTTAAGAAAGCGTGGAACAAGCATTTATGCCCACATCTGGCACTTAGGGAGAGGAGGAGATAGTAGATGCTACAGATGGGCAGACTGGATGGGTCATCTGGCCTTTATCTGCCATCATGTTTCTATGTTTCCCATGGTCACACCCCCTTTTGAGTTGTGCTGTGAAATTTAGGTGTGCATGTTATAGAATCCATTGTAGAGCAGATCTAAACTCCTAATTACTGCCAAAAGTGCTTGTTAACTCCAATAATTGATTGTTAGCGACTTATTGACTAATTGGTTTATGCACGGATCTTGCATCTGAATTTGGGAGACCTGTACAGAATCCGGGAGAATGGGACTTTTGCTCCAAATGTCTTGACTTTCTGGGGGCCTGAGATGGACAAACTGCATAGTATCCCCCCCCCCCCCCGAATCTATTTGAAAGCATTCACAAATTGACCCTTAGCACCCAAATTTGCATGTGCTATAAGGTATGTTGTTCCTGCAAATTAAGATAATTGGCTCTTGACAGGACTATAATTGCACTTAACTAATGCTAATTGGCAGCAGTTTGCAGTTGCGTGCACAGCTGCCCTTAATCCTTATTTTGTAACCTGAGTGTGTAAATTTTAGGATGCGTATCTTCAAAGCAGATGTTGATATGGGAGGGGCATGGGTGGGTCAGGGGCATGCCCAGAATATTTGCACTTAGGTTGTAGACACCTGCATTTATGCCCACATCGGACACATTTTGGTACCTGCATTTTCACTGGCCTTTGAGCGCATAAATACAGACCTAGTCGCTATTCTATAATATAAATTACATGCGTACTTTCCCTTTCAGATTAGCTACTTAATGCTCACTTTTCAAGCACCTAATTATTGATATCCTGTACAGAACATACCCCTATATTCCTGGCAGGATTTATATGAGCTTCACTGGGACCTCTGCCCTCTGCCAGAGCTGATCTGCCGTGATGAAGAAGATAAAAAGAAGAAGTAGAATGTATGGGAAAAGCTTCACTAACAATGAGACTTTAGTTTAGTAAGTGAACTTAAAAATAAGGAATATGAAAAAGTGCATATCCTTACCTGGTGATTGATCCATCTATTGTATATTACAGATGTTGCCACCAAAGGCATTACACCTATTCCCACTAGGAGGTCACTCACAGTCAAGTTGACAAGGAATATGGAGGTTATGGAATGGAAATGCTTGGTCGCAGCAATTATGATAATAACCAGCAAATTTCCTGGAAGAAGGAGCAGGCAGCATTACTTTCTACTATAAATGAACAGAACCTGCATTTAAGATTGGTCTATGGGTAGCTTAATGCTTGGGCCAGAGTATTACATAATAATTTAATTTATTTCTCATTTCTAAAACTGTACATGAAACAAACATAAGATAGAAAAATGTTAGAAGTAGAACTTTCTCAAGAATTAAAAAAGGTCTCAGACAAGACTGAGAAACTTGAAGATTTAACGTCCGGGATGGTAAAAGAAAGAGTTGCTCTAAATAGGAAGATTGAACAAATAGAAAATTTTAATCGCAGATTGAATATAAGAATTTTCAATTTTTCTAAAACTCTGGTGATGACTCCCATTGATTTATTGAAAAAATACCTTTCTGAAATTTTGAGTTTTTCCTCTGACAATATTCCGCCTGTAAACCGTATTTACTACTTGTCAAAGAAAAAAGAAATGGGATCGGATCCAGAGAATTTACAATTAAGTCCAGCTAATGCTTCATTAAATGTTACGAATTTATTGGAATCTACTATCACTGAAAATACTGAAAGAGCAACTTTGTTGGTGTCTTTTGTATTTGAACAGGACGTTAATGCTGTCTTTAAAATGTTCTTCAGAAATTCTCAAGTGCCATTTTGTGGTAAAAAAAAAGTCTGGATATTTCCAGACGTTACCAGACAAACTCAAGAACGAAGGAAATTATTCCTTGTCATGAGACCTGAAGTGGTTTTCTTGGATGCTTCATTTCTGCTCTCCTATCCCTGTAAATGCATGATAAAATATTTAGGGATAAAATATGTTTTCTTTTCCCCAGAACAACTAAGGGCATTTATTGATATGAAGAAATTGGTTACTGGGAATGTCTAGTGTTACTGAACAGTTTAATTTGAATTGTGGGATAACTGTTAAGCCATACCTTAATAATTGTTTTCTAAGATAGGAATCTCCTCATTAATTGCACTTGGATTTCTTGACTCTTGCTCTGATTGTGGTCTAAGAAAGAATCATATAGATTATGTATTTTTGTTTAATTTCCTGCTTGCATAATTCTTTCTGTATTTCCTAACAAGTATATTCTTGGATATAATTTTCAAAGTCTTAATAAAAATGTAAAATAAAAAAAGGAAAAATGTTAGAAACATAAGATAGAAAAAATATTAGAATAATCACAGTGTAAAAAAGCACATATCTTACGCTTTTTTTGTGTGTTGTGGCTAGTGGATGTGATCAGATCTTAAATAAATAAAATAACTAGCCATTTGCTCTGAATCTTCATCCAGAAACTTTAAAATGGCGATTAAGACCTGGCTGTTTAAACAGGCTTTTCTCCGGAGACACTGCCCGGTGCGCTCCCCTGGTAAGATTTGAGCTTACTGGGCATGTGCAAGGGGACCTTACTCCTAGAGCCTCCTAGTCTACCTTCACCCTGTTAGTTTTTTCTTCAGCCGCTCCTGAAAGGTTGCAGCTCTCCCCTCTCATCCTAAAAAAAAAGAATAGGAAAAATCTAGATGAAAACCTATATTAAAGAGTTAACAAAAAACAGAAGACCGGAAAGAGCCCTTTCTTTTTTAATTCTTCAAACAGAAAAAAAAAAAAACTAGCCAAAAAACCAACAACAAAGAAGTGAAGAGGAAAAGAAAAATACCTTTCTCCACACTGGGGCGGTATTAGCTGCCAGCATTAGGACCACAAGGTGCCATTTTTCTTCTTAGTTACCGCAATGGCCGGCGCTTCCCTCACAGCTCCTCTTTGCCCTGTCTCGGTACCACAAGGGGGAAGGGGGGAGCAATTTGCTGCCGACGCCATCAACAAAAAGTCAGCAGGCTCAGCAGGCCATAAAAAGAATCTCCTAACGCTTGACAGATGCAAAACCCCTTCTCCACTGGTGGCAACCTCGACACGGATCTCTCTCAAGGAAGCTAGAGCAGCTATTGTAAGTTATGAGGCTCCACTGAGGGCTTCCGTGGGGCTCAGTCCTCTCCTGGCCTCACTCAGCAGGATTCTTCTGTAAATCCAGGTACTGCTAAAAATGTTAAAAATCTGTCTAAATCTAAACAAGCAGCCTCTCCACCACCTACTAGTCAGGATCCAGTACCTCCTAAGCGACCCTCTCTCTCAGTTCTCCTCTTAGAGCAGGGATCTCAAATTCCCTCCTTGAGGGCCGCAATCCAGTCGGGTTTTCAGGATTTCCCCAATGAATATGCATTGAAAGCAGTGCATGCACATAGATCTCATGCATATTCATTGAGGAAATCCTGAAAACCCAACTGGATTGCGGCCCTCAAGGATGGACTTTGAGACTCCTGTCTTAGAGCCACCTACCCACAGTTTAGACTCCATTCAAACAGAGGAATACTCTTACCCAAAATTTTTACAAAAGGTTTCTAATCTCTTGAGTCTTAATCAAGCTGCAACACCTACAGGAAGTAGGGTCCTCTTGCACATGCCCAGTAAGCTCAAAGCTTACCATATGCTAGGAGCATTCAGGCTTAGTCAGAGGACTTCACCTTCAAGTGTGGCTGCATTCCCCTGCTGTCTACGGAGAACAGCTGTTACAGGTAAGCAACCTTGCTATCTGGGATGATTTCAGTGGTTTTCCTACTGCTGCCTCCAGTTCTTCCCCCCCCCCCCCTTTCCATCCTATATTACTTTCCCCTTTTTCCTTTGATTTAGTGGTGTCAATTACTGGTATGAAAGATGCTTTTCTATTATGACATTGTAGTTCTTATCCATCTTTCCCTTTCCTCCCCATCCCTGCAGTCCAGCATCTCTCTATTGCCCTCCCCCACCCCTACCCTGGGCAGGATCCAGTGCTTGCTCACTGTTCTTATTCCCATCAGTGATGCTCTTTTTTGGTCCACAGTAAATACTGTACTGTATGCTGCCTTCAGCGGCCTGGAAGCCTTCCCTCTGCTACAGCTTCCTGTCTATGCGGGGACATGAAGCAGCAGAAGAGAGAAAGTTTCCAGGCTGCCAAGGGCAGTGTGTTTACTTCACTCATTCTGCTGGTGGCCCAAAGAGTGAAAGAGCATCGCTGCTGAGAATGAGCAAGCACCAAATCCTGCTGGGGAGGAGGGGGACTCCATACAGGTGTGCATGCTGCCCAGGTCTCCACAGGCCAGCCATATGGCTTGCAAGCCTTGCATTACAAGTTTACAAGTTTATTAGGATTTTATATACCGCCTATCAAGGTTATCTAAGCGGTTTTACAATCAGGTACTCAAGCATTTTCCCTGTCTGTCCCGGTGGGCTCACAATCTATCTAACGTACCTGGGGCTATGGAGGATTAAGTGACTTGCCCAGGGTCACAAGGAGCAGTGTGGGATTTGAACCCACAACCCCAGGGTGCTGAGGCTGTAGCTTCAACCACCGCACCACACACTCCTCCATTGAAGACCACTGCCCTAATCCAACCCCTCTTCTCCTTACTTTTGCCTGGGGACAGGAGGGAAGGGAGAGCCCCGTTCTGTCTACAGTCCCCCTTCTTTTTTGTCCCCAAATTAAGCCATCACCGCTAGCCTCAATGAACAGAAATAATGAGAGCGTAAACAATTATTTTAAGAAAATATTAATAGGAATCTATACATTTAGGGGTGTAGCTTGTAATGTGAGTTACTGTTAAATCATGCTGGGGTCAATATGCAGCCGGCGATGGCAGGCATTTTTTTAAGCTACCACTGACATTGTTCCCAAATATCCAATGCCGAGCCATGTCCAGGCACCAGCACTGAATATCTGGATTTATGCAGCACATAAGTGACGCGGAAAACCAAAGAAACTGCAGATGATGTACAAGATGCAGGCGTTGTTTATTAATAGAAAAAATGCAGTAACATATACAACCTTAAAGCCAACCAGGGGACCCGACACGGTCCATGATTCAGACAACACGCCTTCCTCAAGGGTCCGTAGTGGTTAAGGTATAAAACAAACCACATAACAGCAATCATAAGTGACGCCACATAAAGATCGGACTGATTTAACCTCTAAACTTAGGCAGTTAAGTGCTGAATATTGGCACTTAGTCACAGAAGTACCAACTTCACCCACGGACCACCCACAAAATAGCCGGCTTTGAATTTCGCCAGCGTTACCAGATGCCCTATTGACCCGGACATGCCCTCATTTTAGAGGACCGTCCGGATGGGTTTTCAACACCTGGCAGTTTGTCTGAGTTATGGAAAACTATTGAGCTTGGGGCCACGTCTGGAGGGCATCTAAGTATGCACGGATGCGACGTGATGATGTCATATGCTTGTGCGCTTATGCCCTCCAGACGTGGTCTCACAGAGACGAGGTTCATGGGGCACCGGGCTGTGGGCATAAGAACCTAAGATTTGCCGCTGCTGGGTCAGACCAGTGGTCCATCGTGCCCAGCAGTCCGCTCTTGTGGTGTCCCTTAGGTCAAGGACCGGTGCCCTATTTGAGTCTAGCCTTACTTGCGTATGTTCTGTTCCAGTAGGAACTTATCCAACCTTGTCTTGAATCCTTGAACAGGGCAAGACCAGGGGTAGAACAGGGCAGGGCCATCAACCTCTTTTTTTTAGAAAAAAAATCTGGTAACCCTAAGTTTAGCAGTCTGTGGTGATAGCGGCACTAGTCAGTTAAATGCTGACAAATATCAGTGGATAGCACCAACCAGAAATTGTTTCTGGCCCATTAAATCACGTTGACCCTTTTATTTAACTGTGAACTCCAGTTATTAGTAACTAGGCTTCAATGCATAAAATGGTATCTGTGTTAAAAGTTAGTGGTCAAATAAAATGTCTTAGTGGTAGCCGACGGCGATAACTTCCCCCCTTAATGAAAAGGAGCTCCCCTTCTGAAGCTTTGATTCCAATTTCAATTGCTGATATTGAATTTTTTTTTCTCTCTTTCGCGGATCTGGTTGTGAAAATCATGAGCGCAATAAGAGGGGTTTTCAAAATTCAGTCTAGCTTTGAGGACATTGTAAGAAAAAAATAAATGCAAGTCCAGGGCCCAGCATTCATTTTGGTTTTGAAACCGACAAATCTGTATCGGTAAGTGGACTGTGCTGTATGTCGCTGCCGTCCGAGAATGAAAATACACCTGCCGGTTCTGAGAAAGGCAGACGCAGCTAGAAAGCAATTTCTGAGAGCTCCCGTGCTAAGGCTGCTCTCGGTGCCCCCAGATGGAGTGCTGCTTACCTGTTACAGCTGTAATGCACATCAGGATCATGGTGAAGCTCCAAATCCCTTTTGATATTGAGTCAGGTCCTTGACTGATATCCAGAGTGTTCAGGTCCTTTGTGCCAGACTGTGCACTGCCAGATGACAGGAAGATACTCTTTGACAAGTCTGATGAGCTCTCCCCGTTTAAAGGACTTGAGTACATCTTGTAGTGATTCGGGGTGGAGTTGGCACCCCCACTTCTTGTGAGTTATTCCTTTAATTATCAGTCATGTGAACTGCCTATCCCAATAAATATTTTCAGTTACAATAGTAGTAACAGCCAAGGATGCCTTATACCCCCTTGAGTGCCAGCTTATTTTTTTTAGGTAGCAGCTTTCTTGCAGGTGCAGGCTTTAAAATATACATAAGAAAAACACCAGTCCAAACCAGTAGAACCCACTATCGATAGTAAGGCAAAAAAAAAAAAAAAAAAAGGAAAGCAACATGCATTTAAATGTGGGGGAGAAATAAAGTTTCAACTTGCAAATGCATTTAGAAACATAGAAATAGACGGCAGATAAGGGCAACGGCCCATCCAGTCTGCCTACCCTAATGACCCTCCCCTACCTTTACCAAGTATTACAACAGAGTATTAAGCACTTCTGAGTGCGGAACCAAATCCTTAGGAAGCGACGCCGAGGACCTCTAATTCTGAAGCCCTGCAAGCGTTCTGTTTGAGGAAAGCAGGCCTTCGAGTGCTGTTGCAGAATAAGTGACAGTGGCAGGGAAAAGCTAGATAGATAGCCATGGAAACCAGTCTTACACTGACGACACGATGTGCACTATTGCTGACAGGGAGGCCACGGACAGACAGTGTTGAAATATGCATGCAAGCTCTGTTGTATCCCCCCATTCCCACAAAAATGCTGGCGTTTTGTATGGGGAGAGATTGTTGAAACTGAGCAAGTTCATCAAGGAGAAGAAAGGGATGAATTTGATTACATTTAATATTGGTGCTTATATGTTGCTCTTTCAACCATAGAAAATGCAGAGAGGGGTGCAAGGCAAGCTGCATTTGGGTGCAGTAGGTATTTCCCTGTCCTTGGAGGGATTACAATCTAACCGGTCAATATTCAGACTGTGGTGATCACATTTAGCTCCAAATATTCATTGCTGGGCCATGTTCCGGCACCAGTGCTGAATATCTGGGACTAATTCAACCTGGGATGGCCTCCAGAGGTTACACAGGGCCCAGATGAATAACAAGGGTCCCACGACAACAAGAGGGCATCCGTTGAAAATCAGGGGCGGGAAACTACGAGGTGACACCAGGAAATTCTTTTTCACTGAAAGAGTGGTTGATCGCTGGAATAGTCTTCCACTACAGGTGATTGAGGCCAGCAGCGTGCCTGATTTTAAGGCCAAATGGGATCGGCACATGGGATCTCTTCACAGGGCAAAGGTAGGGGAGGGACATTAAGGTGGGCAGACTAGATGGGCCGTGGGCCCTTATCTGCCGTCTATTTCTATGTTTCTATGTTTCTATGTAATTTTGGCTGGGACCTGCATTACATAGTTACATAGTAGATGACAGCAGATAAAGATCTGAACAGTCCATCCAGTCTGCCCAATAGTCACACTCATTATATATTCATGGTTAAATTGTATTTTCTTTAATATTTCTGGGCAATAGACCATAGAACTCCGCCCAGTATTGTCTGTAGGTTCCCACTGCTGGAGTTGCCATTGAAGCCTTTCCAACCTATTCTAACCATCACTGGAGCTTCTATCAAACCCTCCCCAGCTCATCCTAAACCAAATCACCCTATATGGGACCATGCAGGATTGCCCAGTACTGGCCTTAGTTTGTTTCATACCATTCATTTTCTAATTAGAGATCCTCTATGTTCATCCCGAGCTTTTTTTAATTCCGTTACCATTTTAATCTCTACCACCTTCCTTGGGAAGGCATTCCAGGCATCTGCCTCCTTCTCCGAGAAAAATAATTTCCTAAGTCTGCATCATATCTCCCCTGTCTCTCCCTTCTCTAGAGTACCCATATTTAGGTCTTCCAATCTCTTCTTGTATGTCTTTTGGCGCAAGCCCCATACCATTTTTCATCACTTTTCTCTGGACCACTTCAAGTCTTTTTACATCCTTAGCCAGATATGGCCTCCGAAACTGAACACAGCACTCCAGATGGGGCCTCGCTGACGACCTGTACAGAGGCATCAACACCTCCTTTCTTCTGCTGGTTATGCCTCTTTCTATACAGCCCAGCATCTTTCCGACTACAGTCACTGCCTTGTCACATTGTTTCATGGCCTTCAGATCCTCAGACACAATCACATTGCAGGAAACAAATTCCTCAGTCCCTCCAATACCCTCTCTCTCTGTCTCTGCCAGGTCCCAATTGCTTCTTTATCCCCCTTGAAGGGAACAATAGGCCTAGCCCAAGATCCTACCCCCATCCCAAGCCTACCTGGAACCTCCCTGCAGGTCTAGAGAGTCATATAGGCAGGAGCGATGCTCACTGGCTCCTGCTCATCTTGGGTGTGGCCTCAAATGACCTCTTCAAACCCTAGTGGTAGTCTCATGGTACTCCTCGCCTCTGCCGGGCAGGTAAATCACTTTTCATATCAGGCAGTAGGTTTGTAATTTATTCCTTTTGTGTGTTGCCTGGTTCTGCAGTCTGTTCATATGTTGGTAAAACCCACCTGTTCCAACATTTGAAACTATATTTTTCTGTGTTTTAAAATGGTGCAAAAATCTGTTAAAGGTGTCTTTAGTTTGTGATTCCTCCTGTCCATGCCAAAGTCATGTTATTCCAGGAATTAAATGGTAGCAAGGTGGATATTTAAGTATAAAAATTTATTGACAATAACATGGCAGTCATTACAATAGTTAAAAATAATTATAAAAATATGTATATCCAGTAGAGCAGTGTCCTGCAAACTTTTCGGCACCGGGGCCCACTAAACCCAGTGCTGCAATTGAAGGAACCCGGAAGTCCACGGCTGTCGATGTGATGATGTCATGCGCATTCATGATGTCATCATATTGACGTCTGTGCATGCGTGGAGGCCCTCTGGCCGGACTCTGAACCTGTCCCATTGCTGGTGGGGGAGAGAAGGAGAGGTGCCGGCGAGGAGGAGAGTTGGGTGTCAGGTCAAAAGCGTGCCGGGACAAAGGCGCGCGCAGACAATTGAGCGCAGTGTGGAGGTGCGCGCCGCAGAAAATTACTGTTTTTACGGCTCCGACGGGGGGGGGCATGGGGGGAACCCCCCCACTTTACTTAATAGAGATCGCGCCGCGTTGTGGGGGCGTTGTGGGGGGTTGTAACCTCCCACATTTTACTGAAAACTTCACTTTTTCCCTGTTTTTAGGGAAAAAGTTAAGTTTACAGTAAAATGTGGAGGGTTACAACCTCCCAAACCCCCCACAACGCCGGCGCAATCTCTATTAAGTAAACTGGGGGGGCTCCCCAACAAAACCCCCCGTCGGAGCCCCTAAAAACTGTAATTTTCTTCGGCGCGCGCTTCCATCTTGCGCTCAGTTGTTGGCGCGCACTTTTGTCTTTCGCGAGGTTGTCTATGAACCGGAGAGTTGTCGTTGCCAGCTGACAGCCTACAGGACGTGCCTCTCGCTACGAGAGGCACGTCCTGTAAGCAGTCAGCCAGCGCCTTTCCTCCTTGTCGGCGTCTCACGGCATACTTGGAATCTGCCGCAGCACACAGTTTGCGATACACTGCAGTAGAGTCTTGGTTATTAGACATTCAAGTTCAAGTTTCAAGTTTAATATGTATTTGATTAATCGCTTTGTCATTATTCAAAGCGATTTACACGTAATTAAAATTACAATATAAAAGAAATTTTAAAATAGATAAGGGCTAACGGGACACCAACAATTACAACACGAACTGGAAACGAAGGGATAGGTGGGGGAAGAAATTACAATATATTATAGCAGAGTGGGAGACAAAAATGGAAAACACATATGGAAGGGATAAAAATAAAGATGATTGAATAAAGGTTGTGGAGAAAAGAAAAGGTTATTTCCAAGACTTATAAAATATTATTAAAAGAAATCAATAGTGTTAAATTGCGAAGGCATCGTTAAAAAGGAAAGTTTTCAGTTTACATTCTGAATTATCCAACATACCTAGGTGACATTCACAACATCGACATTTTGAGGTGCATTGCTTGCTTTCCCTCTTTCCTGGTGTCACATTTAGTTAAAAAGGAAGCACTGCTAGGTAAGATTTTTGGGCCCAACAGCCCTGATTCTATATATGGCAGCTACTTAATTTTTTAATTGGTTCACTTGGTGTTGGTAATTGAACAGTGCCATTAAAAACCAATTTAAAAATGATTAAAACATTAATTTTCAGGTAGGTGCCTACCCAAAAAGTGGGTAGAGTATGGGCAAGGATTGCCTTAGGTACCAGCAGGCGTCCACCCTGGCCTAATATACCAGTGCCTGACATTAAGACACCTATCGGTGTCTAAGTTGAGTTAGGCACCATTCTATAAACAGCGCCTAGCAGTTGATTGACAACCGTGCCTAGCCGCTAAGCGCCGTTTGTAGAATCAGGCCCAACAAGTTTGTAAACTTTTCTGAGTCGTGCATTCAGCATGCCTCTCTTTTATTCCTCATCCACTTTTTCTATATCATCCGACCAACTGTCAGTCCTGTTTACATCAGATAATTGAGACTCTACTGTACCAAAATTGCCAGTATGCTCAAATTCACACTATCATTGTTCACATCAAGGGACTGGACTAAACATTAATCTTACCTCAGGAGTGCACAAGAAATCATTATACAAAGGCAAATAACAATCTTGTGTGTTTCAACCAACTCTCTTTTTTTTTTTTTTTATGTCAATGCTGCTGCTGTGAAGCTCTCTGCCATTCTTCCTGGAAAGCCCTAAGGGCTTGGCGGCATGGAAGAGCTATGCCACAAACAGACTGAAGTTTTAGGAAAAACAAGTGCCTGCAGCCGAAAAGCTTTTTCCCCAATTAACTCCCTGCAGTTTTGGGGAGGAGGGAAGCAATTCATTAGAAAAAGTTGCATAAACAAAAGTTCTGGTCAAAGAACAGTGTAAACTTAAAAAAAAAAAAAAATCTGTTTCTTAAAGGGGAGGGGCAGTTATTGACATGGGCTACTGTTAAGATTTGTTTTTATAGTATTAACCCCAGTTATTAGTAACTACCGTAAGTCTCTTTGCATAAAGTCAGTAGTAAAATAACTTGCAGAAATATAAAACAAAAAGAAGCTTATACTCAAATAGAAAAAAAAAACAATGAAGAAAAACAGAGCAATTAGAAACAAAGGGAGGCCTTTTTACTAATATGCTAATATGCTAACAGGAGCTCTTTTACTAAACTTACCGCATGTTTACCACAAAAATTACTGTGCAGGAGGGTGGATCTTGCATCTGCCTTGCATTTACAACACAGAGCACAGAGTTATAGTTTAGAGTTCTAAAATTTCTTAAAATTTGGTATACTGTTTAACTTTATGCAAGACTGCAGCAGTCTATACAAAATAAGAAATAATAAAGAACTCCAATAAAGACCTTGCATTAAAAAAAAACCATCAATCAAGAGCTACTAGGACACCATGTCACTTCATAAGGATTACATACTTGGGCTGATAGCACAGGCCCAGGGCACTAACTGTTACAATGACAGCTGGCTAGAGCTGTGCAACCCTATCATTAGAGCATATTTTGATGTGTCATCATTCAGAATTCTGGTACAATCCCTCATACTGAGTCAACTTGATTACTGTAATATCGCCCACTTGGCAGTTTTCCAGAAGAATATGCGCCGACTGCAATTAGCGCAAAATACAGCAATCAGACTGATCTTTGGGTTGAACAAGTTCGATCATGTAACACCTTCCTACGTACCGACTTCTGCATTGGCTGCCGATGGAGGCACGTGTGAAGTTTAGGTTTGGTTGTTTCTGTTTTAAGGTACTATTCAGTTTAGCCCCTAAATACATAGTGGATTTTTTCTCTTTCTCAGCCAACAGACATAAGAGAAGCTCATACTTGAATTTTGTTTCCCCTCCGGTTAGAGGATGTAAATTTAAAAGACATCATCAACATCTTTTCTCACATCAGGCAGCATTATGGGGTAAAGATCTAGAACAATTGCTTACGCCTACTACTTATGGGGAATTTAGGAAACGCCTAAAAACATATCTGTTCCTAAAGTACTTAGGCAACTAACCTGCACAATCTCATTCCACAATAACTGATCCCTAGAGCTGTTAATCACTAGCTTTTAACTTTGTTAAATCCACTCAATCTGTAGCATCTTTTTAATCATTGTAAACCGCATAGAACTTCACGGTCCTGCGGTATATAAACTGTTATTATTATTATTATTATCATAGTCTCCCCTATGCAGCACTTGATCCTTCTTCCAACTCCAAGCCGATCCCCAGTGTGGTACCTGATTCATCTCCCAACATGAACCTGACCCATGATGCATCACTTGATCCTCCCTCTCCCTCCCCCGACAGTATTCTGACTTCTCCATGACAGGTCTGACCCTCGATCCAGTAGGAAGCCAGCACAACCAGCCTATCCCCCTTTCCCAAACCCCGCTCCTTACACTTTACAATCCTGCCTTTGCCAGAGCCCTCCTCTCTCCCGAATATTTGCCCAAAACTTAAAACTGGTCTTACACAGAGGCATTTGAATATGAGATGGAGTGTTACTGGTCCAAACCATGAACAAAAATAAAATGCAATAGTAAAACTACAAATCCATAACACCTACCATTAAATTACAAACAGTTAAGTGAAATACAAAACTACTACCTTATAATGCCCACAATGGTTCTGGTAAGAGAGGGTAAGGTTGGGGGTAGTGGTTAAAAATATTTCAGTATGTATAAAAACCTGAGCTCAAGCAAGAGGATCTGTGTGGTTAGGTCACAGATTAATTGTCACTCACCAATTACATCGAGTTTTTCTCTCACTCTCACATGTACTGCTTGCATCCGTGTAAATGCTCATACATTTTTTGTTTACATTATTATTTTAATTTTTTTAAATTTAATTCTTATATACCCCTAATAACCGTGAGGTTTCTTAGCGGTTTACAAAAATGATGCATTAAAAGATACAATAAATAAAAATAAATAAGATAGGTACTTGGAAATTCCCTAACTGTCCCGGACCCCTGAGGAAGATATTTAATTGAATCACGGACCGTGTTGGGTCTCTACTCTTTTAAAAACTTATGTGGATTATTTATGGATGTATGCCATCACATTGATGGGCATAATAAAAAGAAACATCTAAGTTTGATTCGGATGTATGGCACTAGCCACCCAAAGTCAGCAGTGGAAAAATGTCCATTTTCAAAAAATACATCTGAAAATCATCTATCTGGATATCCAGGACATTGATCATTCAGTCCACCAGTACATCTATCTTTATACCACCTTTTCGACCAAAAATATGTCTAAGTCCAAATGCCCAGAACAAGACCATTTAGACGTGGGAGGGGCCAGCATTGTGATGGACTGGCCACCCAGACATGGCAACAGAGGAGTGTGGCATCTTACAGGGCACTGCTGTGATCTTCACAAAAAGGGTGCCACATAAACATCTCACCAGAACTCCCTTATAGGATATGGTGAGACCCCAAAACATCCCCAAAACCAACCATACCCACCTGTCTACAACCCCAGTTGCCTTTATGGCTGCAGGTGGCACCTATATGACAGTAGAGTATGGTTTTAGGGGGTTTTGGTGGGCGCACATTTTCCGCTATGAATATAGTGGTTAGAGCGGCTTATGGGCCTGGGTCCTCATATCTATGGTTCACTAGCAACCCCCCCAAGCTACTTAAGACAGCTGTATGCAGCTCTACTAGGCTTTCCTATAGCAAGTGCTGATGTTCTGGAGACAGGTATATACATTTTTATTCTGATATTTGTGGCAGTGTGAGGGGGTCAGTGATCACTGGGGGAGTGTGTGTGGGTCTTTACGTTGTCTCTGCAGTCTGGTCACTGTGGATACCTTTTTGGCAATTATTTTTTTTTTTTGAATTCTTTATTTATAATTTTAATAATTGACAATAATTACAAGTCAATAAAAGAAAACATGCAGTGTAAATTGAAATTAAATCAAAATTCCAAACAGCTAAGGAATATCAAAATATACATCGCATTATTAGTCCACAATTTTGGAGACGAGGCTAATGAAAAAGACTGAAATAAGTCATCAAGGCAATTAGTATAAGGCAAAAAGATAGGCGTTTTGAGTGCTCTTGAACCAATATGTTGAGCTTAACAAGAGAACAAGGCAGCTCATGAAGACTCTCTATCAGAAATAAATTTAGATAAATGCTTTGGATCATAAAATACATATCTATTCCCCCCATATGTCAAAACGCATTTACAGGGATATCTTAGGACAAAGGTCGCCCCTAGCTGAACAGCCTGTGGTCTCAATATTAAGAATTGTTTTCTTCTTTTCTGGGTCGAGCGAGATACATCAGGGTACATCCTAATTATATTTGTCATGAATGGAACATCTCTATGCTTAAAAAACATTTTAAGCAGCCAATCCCTGTCTGAGTCAATTGCAAACTGTACTATTAAGGTAGCAGGGACCTGATTTTCCGTATCCGACCTCTCTAGAAAATGTGTTAAATCCAAACTATCAACAGATAAATTATGTTGATTTGGATTTTGAGATTTAACTCTCGTTGGCAGGTAATATATTTTTGTGAGAGGTGGGTACGAAGTTTCTGGTACCTTCAAAATTTCTAACAAATATTTTTTAAACATAGCTAGGGCAGTTATTGTTTGTACTTTAGGAAAATTAATAATCCGAAGATTACATCTTCTAACAGAATTTTCCAACATTTCTTGTTTAAAGTGCAAACTAGCACTGTCCTTAATCCAAGTCTGGGCTTGTACTTCCAAAGTTTTTACTTTAGGTTCAATGTCACTCATTTTATTTTCCAGGCTTGTAACTTTATCCTTTAGTTCCAAATTTTCCGATATAACAGTATTGCAGCTCAAAGATAATTGCTGAATTTGACTCCCCAGTAAAGTTTGCATACTAGATATGGCCTCCCATATGGATTCCATCGTAATCACCTTGGGCCTTTGCAAGGGAACAATCTCAGTTCCAGGAATCCCTGCAATGCCCATTGAACCAGATACCACTTCATTTATCAAAAGAGTTTCTTGGGCTACTGAAATACCTGTAGCCATCAGTGAACTTGAAGAGTCTCCTCGGGCTTTCTGTGAACTCCTCACCGCTTGCTGTGATCTTGGAAGCTCCTCCTCCCCCCCTCCGGGGTTAGTCCTCCCAAACAGAGAGGACAGCAAGAGGGCATCTCGAGCCGGTGAGTCATCAATCGACTCCTCCGTCGCAGCGGGACAGCAAGGCGGTCTTCGCTCATCCGGGGACAGAATGACAGCCTCAAAGGAGAGATCCCGCACCTCAGCCTGTGCAGTCTCTCCAGCCGTGGCATCCTCCGGTTGTAACGATCGTGAGCCGCGTTCTACAAAGACATCCATCGGACCCAATGGTGCTGCTGCCTCAACGGGGAACACCCGAAGTTTAGACTTTCTTTTTACCATAACTCTAGGAAATCCACACGATGAGCACGACGGCGTCTCCGCAGCTACTCCCAATCCGCCATCTTAGGTAAGCTCCGCCTCCGAAAAGCTATGCTCATTAAGTTCCTTTTTGGCACTTATACCTGCTTTTACATCGTCGAACTCACAACGTATAAGTTTCGTCCAGGAAGTCTCTGAAACATTTGATTATCCCTGCAGGACGACTAAGTCTAGGTTGGCCTACATCCCACCCAAATACCACCCTAACCTCTCCTCCAGATATGCTCCTTTTAGTTTTGGGCACATGGCGTCATTCAGAGGCCTAAAGAGTCCCTGGATATGTCCAGAAAGTTGGTTTGATTATCAGCACTTGAACGACCTGTCGGACAACTTGGGCGGGTTTTTAGATGTGCTTTAATTTCGATTATGAGCCCCATTGTGTTTTATTAACTGAATAAAAGCCTGCATCATGTACATCTCTTCTGCAGTTTCCTTCCCCCTCCCTCCTTTTTTGTGTATGTTTGGTTAGATCAGAAGCAATCAGGCTACATGTTTGATGTCCTTATTTTCATCACAATAGAGGATTCACACCTGCAGTCCTTTGTGGGTTAATTCAAATGCATGTAATCTCTTTGTATGTCTGCACTTCTTTGTTCTCAGTGGAACTCCAGTTTCTCAATCTCTTTTCCTGCTGACTGAAATATCTACAAGGTGTCTCTCTGCAGGTCCTAAGAATATAAGATTTGTCTTTTACCGATCATTTCTGTCACTAATATCTAATGTATAAGTGCTAATTTTCCATACTTTCTTTACTCATCATTAAAGATCCCCTGAAGACACAATTATCCATCTGGCAGCATATTTTGATTTTATTTTTGAAATTTCAAAATTTATAATAAAGTAAATCCAATAAATCTGAAATAATACAAAGTTACATCAGTTAAGGTCTATATAAAAGGAGAGAAAATAAACATTGCAATTGAACAGCCCATAAAATAGAAAAGATCACATCCCTAAGACCTGCCCTAATACACTGATCCCAAAATGGACTTAAATAACAATACTCATAGCAAAGGACATAAAAAAAAAAGAAAATTTAACACTAAGCCTTGTTTTTCTCTATGTAAATTCTCAAGTTGCATAGATTCCAGATAGAGGTAATTGATTGTTCCCTCACAAAACAAAATTCTTCCTAGCTACCCCCAAAGACAAAATCAAAGACACCACAATTCAAGTAAAAGGATCGACTTTCCCCCTCGAACAAACCTTAAAAATACTGGGAGTCACACTGGACAAACATCTATCCTTGGAAAAACACACTGATAATTCAGTCAGGAAAAGTATCTCGGTACTCTGGAAACTACGCACTATAAAAAAATACTTTGACGACACGTCTTTCCGCCTGCTAGTACAATCCTCTATTCTTAGCATACTGGACTACTGTAATATCATTTACCTAAGCTCCACGAAGAAAACCATCAGAAGACTTAGAATGATCCAGAACACCGTGGTCCGCCTCATATTCGGCCTGAAAAAATGGGAACATGTTACCCCTTTCTACCACAAGCTTCATTGGCTGCCATTAGAATCCAGAGTCCTATTCAAATTCGCCTGCTTTTGTTACAAAACAGTATCCGGTCTATCCCCAAGCTACCTCAACCCACACTTCCTCCTGAACCCCAGCAACAAGAACTCCCACAGAATTCAGCTGTTCGCCTTCCCATCCCTAAAACTCTGTCACTCCAATAAATTCCTCAACAAAACCTTCGCCTACCAGGCCGCCAAACTAAATCCATGGCTAGCCCAAATGATCCTTGAGGCCCCCACCTACCTCGGCTTCAGAAAATTACTCAAAACTCACCTCTTCCAAGGCCAGGACCCTTAATGCCCCTCCACAAAGAACCAAAACCTCCACCCCCTCCCCCCCATTGTACTACCCTACCCTCTCCCCCTCGACCCACTCTCTTCTACTCCTTACAACATATGAAAGGTCACTTGGACACACAAAGTCAGAGGCGTGAAGAAAGTACAAGAGGTTTATTCACAGCATGCCGGACTCTAGTGCAGTTAACAGCCTGCCTACTAGAGTGTCAGAAACAGGAAATACACAGACTTTTATGCCCTTTTCGCAAACTAATATATGCAAAAATTATAATTTTCATTTGTTACTTCTATAATTTTCTACAATTATTATTGGTCCTAAGCCAGCACTTATGATAGGTTCAGGGATACAACTTATAGTCCTATAGGAAACTAGCTCATTTCTCTGCTTATCTAAATCTTACAGGTCTAAATGTTATTTGTACAGAAGGACAGGGCACATCATGGCTCAAACTCTTATCTATTCAGCTTACAATGTGGTAAGGAGGGACATACATTTCAGGCAGATGAAGTCAATAGATTGTACACTGTTTTCAGCTATGTAGGCCAGAGCAATATTTTAAACAAGAGTTAACTATTTCATGACCCTACATTCCCCCCTTTCAGGCTGGCGTACCTAATGAGCCAAGCCTGACAAAATAAAGTTAGGGGTCAGGAAAGTCAGGGTTCCTAGTGGGTAAGGGATGATACTGGGAGAGGGCAAGGGCCAATGCAGCAGTGGAACGGTTGACAGCAGAGTCCACAGTGCGGTGAAGAAATTTCATAGCCAGTGGAACTAAACAAGGTAGACAACATAGTACCAGGGAGGACAAAGCAGTTATCAGCAGAATTGTTTTCAGGGTTGTACCAGACGGTAACCAAGAGCCCAGGGAACCAGAGAACCAGTCTGTATTGAGGCCATGCCAGATTTGAACAGGAACATGAACCAGCTTGGTGATACGATCCACAACTTCCTCAATCACTTTACCATCATCATCAAGTTCAAGGCAACAGTTGGAAAGGTTGAATTTACCACAGAAACCCCCTTCAGCAGCTACTAAATAGTCCAAAGCTAGACGATTCTGATAAATAGCAGTGCGCATTTTAGCATTCGCTCTGCTAATGGTACTCAAAGCTCGGGAGATCTCATTAGTTATCAGTTCGAGTACAGCTTGTAGACGAATAATGTGGTTCAGCAGGTAGATTGGGGTCCGATAGCCCCAGGTGCCATCTTCGGCCCATGTGGCAGGTCCGTAAACAGCAATGATCCATTCTGCAGGCCATCACCCCATTCACCTATTTTAAGGGAATTGGTGGAAGTAGACCACTTTTGGAGACCCCTGGTGTTGAATACAGGGGCTCCCAGGTGTTCACCATTGGCCAGCGGTAACAGGAAGAAGCTGGGGCGGATCATGCCGAGTACACAAGTTCCAGTCCAATTTGCTGTTAACCAGGAGTATGCAAATAAGCCGCAGAGCCAGTATCGACCATCAGGGGCTGGCCAGTGATCATAGGAGATACCCTTGAGCAGATTCTGGAGGGGACTACCTGGCAGAGTGGAGGTGAGGTTAGCAGGCTAGGGAGTCCAGGTAAACGTTGTGACATTGAAGGACCAGAGCGAGGTACATTTGAGGTGTCCGACTTGAACATTGAAGGAACCATCAATCCACTGCAGGCAGTGAGAGGCAATAATGGAGGTCCGCAAAGTCCATCGAGGAGGCCGAGGAGTGGAAGCAAAAGTAAGGTTCTGTGTAGATAGGTTTAACATGTCCAACTGCTTTGCCTCCCATGGCCATTGCTCACCCATATTAGTGCCACCACAAACAAAACAATTGCTAATATTAAGGGTTTGTCCAATAGCCTCAGCAAACTGTTTAAACAAGTTTCGAGTAACTGCTGGAATTTCAGTGTCTACTTTCATGTTTTCATAAAACTGTGGAAATACAATGGAGTGATTTACTGGTGCTCGGGGTCGGGTCACTACGTGGATGTATAGGTCTGCACCTGGGTCAGACCCTTTGCCTGAAATTCTAAACCCAATACGCCATTTCACACACTCTAATTTCTGATTCCAATTTTGGGGTTTCATGATAGTGAAGGAAACTGGGTTGCAGGTCCCTACCGGGCAGGTCGGGCTAGGCATAGGGCCTAAATGTAGAGTAGCAGAAGCTGGGGGTGGCTGGCCCTTTTCATGGGTTAGGGGGTAAGTAGCCCACTTAATCTGGTGTTCATATTGACAGGCAAAGGCACCATACTTTCTCTGCCTGTACAGTGGAGGGATTATGAAAGGGCACATGTATTTATCACATGTGGAGTAGTATCTCTGCCAACTGAGGGACCCACAAGTAACAGAATACTTAGAGTTCTCCAGACCTGCAGCCCTATCAGCAACCCCACATGCATCAAAATACACAATTACTGGCTTCCTGGGATCCATTATGGAAGTTTGGTTAACAAGCGGACTATCAACCCCATTAATGCGGACCCATTTTTCATCTTTAATACTAGTGGGTTGGCAACATATGACTCCATCAGTGGTCTGTCACTTGCGATAATTGACTCCCTCATAGGAACAGACATCAGGTAAGGGAGCAATATGACAACGGAATTGGGTTCTATACAGGAGGGCCATTTCTACCTGATTTCCATTACGGACTTCAGAAAGACATGGTTTACAGGACTTAAGGGGTTGTGCCTGAGCTTCTGGAACAACAGGAAACAAATACAAAAGGAAGAAGCATAAGACAGTAAGAAGAAAACAGCAGTCAGATATAACACATAGGAGCATTCGGCAATATATACACAGAAAACCCATTTGTCACAGAGTGACTCTCAATGCACATAGAAGAAGGTTCAATTGGGGCAGTGGTTAACCACAAACAGTCAGTTAAACTCAAACACTTATGAAAAGGTTATATTCAGAACACCTGCTAAATACAGTGGTAAATGTTCAAAGCAATTTTGAGGTTTTAGAGATCTTCAGCTGGAGGTCTGTCTTGCCTGGGGTGGCTTGCCATACAGCAGCAAGCTTGACTCTGCTGTAATGAAACCAGGTTTCGTGTCCGGACACCTTGACAGCTGTAGGGGAAGAAATGAGGACAGTGAAAGGGCCTGTCCACCTAGGTTTCAGGGGGTCTGACTTCCAAGTTTTTAGCCATACCGTATCCCTAGGGATGTATCCATGGACTTGTGTTTCAAGTTTCAAGTTTAAGCGATGTACAGTTTAAAATTATATTTGTTGGGTGACAATACAATAAATAAAAATACTTAAAAGAAAAAAAACCAAACCAATACAGAATTACAATTCGGTAGTGGGGCCCTTTCCAGGACCCATTTGTGGAGCTCTTGAAGGGCCTTAGCTAAAGACTGGACCTGACACCGGCGCGATCTCTGTTAAGTAAAATGTGTGTGTGTGTGTGTCCACCAACACCCCCCGTCGGAGCCCCTTAAAATACTGTTTTTCTTCGGCGCACTTCCGCCTTGCGCTCAGTTGTCTGCGCTGGGTTGTTGGCGCGCCTTTGTCGGCGCGCTTTTGTCTATGAACCCTTTTAAATATGTGGAGTGTTCAGTACCATTCCAACTGCCGCTGCTAGTTGTTACTGGGGACCATCATAACACTTCCACGACCCTTATCGCCACATGGACAGTAAGTATAACATATGACCAGAGCAATGAACTTATCTCAAGAAAGATAGCGGCACTAGAAAAGGTTCAAAGAAGAGCGACCAAGATGTTAAAGAGGATGGAACGCCTCTCGTATGAGGAAAGACTAAAACGGTTCGGGCTCTTCAGTTTGGAAAAGAGACGGTTGAGGGGAGATATGATTGGTCTACAAAATTCTGAGTGGAGTAGAACGGGTACAAGTGGATCGATTTTTCACTCAGTCAAAAATTACAAAGACTAGGGGACACTCGATGAACTTACAAGGAAATACTTTTAAAACAATAGGAGGAAATTTTTTTCACTCAGAGAATAGTTAAGCTCTGGAATGTGTTGCTAGAGGTTGTGGTAAAAGCTGATAGTGTAGCTGGTTTTCGTTTATAAATCTTTATTCATTTTTAACACTTTTAATAGGTGGAATACAGGATAAAAACATTTTACACTTTAAACATCGCTTAATATTCTTGCAAGACACAAGCAGATTAATACCCCTCCCCCACCCTACCCAACAATTATCATTATAATTCTTTATTAAATTTCCAGAACTTATAAAAAGTGCGCTATAACATGCATGTCATTACCATAAAATTAAGCATTTATAAACATTCAGAAACGGTTTATCAAAACCCATAAAAATCCCTCCCCCCTCCCAATCCCCTCAGGAAAGATTAGAGATTCATTTAAAATATATATCCATCTCCCCCCCTCCCCCCGGATGTGCAATTAAAATGTCAGCAAAAATCAAAACTATAATAATTCTACAAAAGATATCAATGGGCCATATATTAATTTTAATTTTTTTGTGTTCCCTGACAAGTCAGGATTTATTTTCTTATATTTATATATTAAACATAAATTTGCCCACCAGAATGCAAAATTAAGACGGTCCCAGTTTTTCCAGTTGCGCGTAATCAACTGTACAGCTGTACCCATCATAATTAAGAAGAGCCGTCCTTTATATTTATCTAGCGGGTCCTTAATATGCAACATTGTTCCACATATCACTACCTCATAAGTCAAAGGGATTGCAGCCTCTAAAATATTATTATGTCCCCAAATCGATTTCCAAAAACCAGCATAGCTGGTTTTAAGAAAGGTTTGGACAAATTCCTGGAGGAAAAGCCATAGTCTGTTATTAAGACATGGGGGAAGCCTCTACTTGCCCTGAATCGGTAGCAAGGATCTTTGGGTTTTAGTTAGGTACTAGTGACTTGGATTGGCCACCGTGAGAACGGGCTACTGGGCTTGATGGACCATTGGTCTGACCCAGTAAGGCTATTCTTATGTTCCTATCTGCTTAGTTGCAGGCACCACAGTGCCCCAGCCAAATTTCTTAGATCTTATGTGATTTTTCAGCAGCTCTGCAGGTGGACAAATCTGTGTGAAGCACCCTGTATTGCTTGTGTGATGAATATTGTCACAGGGTAGACCCTATGACTGAGAAGGGTGGTAAGAAAACACTGGTGCCTAGGGCTAGGCAAGGGAAAGTACTGTCCCAAAGTGGAAGAACCCTACCAACCCCTCAGCCCAGAACTAGAACCAGTCAGGGAAGGTATAGTCAGGAGCAAGAAAATACCTATTTGTTTTCACCTGAATTAAGGAAGGGGGAACAATATGCAGGTGGAATTAATAGTGCTATGAATAGTGTTCCTAGGGGGAATGTTTACAAGGCAACTCACAACATTTATGGGGGACCCAATTCAAGGTAACAACAAGAACATTCTAGTCTCCATTTTAGCCAGGAACAAGCAACACCTGCAGCTCATTATCCTGAGGCTTATAAGGGCAGCCACTGAACCAACCCACACTGGAGAGGAAACATGGTAGTGAAGAAAGACCAGTTCCTAGGACCTGAAGCAGCATACCTCAACATAATACACAGGTCAGATCTAACCATATTGATTTTGAAATGGTAGAAGATTTTGTGAGTGAAGCTTCTGAGAATGAAGAGTATTTAGACCCTGAAGAAGTCATGGACTCCCCGATGTAACATTTAACTAGTCAATGTTGGGGTAATTGTCTTAATATTTCACAATCTAAAACACAGTCTTCAGTGGCTACTAACTCTCTCATGGCTGGTACAAGAAAACCTCCCAAGACATTCCCAGTCCCTGAAACCATGCAGGAGCTCATTTCGGCTTAAGCAGGTCTCCGGGTGGTGAAGGCTATGAGGCATTTATCCAGCTCATTTTGAGCCAATGGATATCCAATCCAATCCTATCCTTGGTCTTATATACCGGGTGATTCCCAAAAGGGACTTGATCCAGTTAACAAAATTAGCTCAAAGAGCATAGAAAAACAATAATTGGATAGAAGATTCATCTATTACAAACCCTTATTTGTCAGTTAAAAATTTCTTGAACAGATAACGTCTTCAAAGTTTTTTTAAAAAACATATCAAAGAGGAGAGGAGTCTAATTTCTGAGGGGAGGTAATTCCAAATTTTTACCATGGCAAATGCCATAGAGTGTGAAAGCCTACCTAAAGTTTGAGTACCTCTAATAGAAGGAATAATAATTTAAATTTATGTATTCCTCTAGTGCGAGACTGGAGAAACTGGGCCTTTTCTCCCTTGAAAAGAGGAGACTGAGAGGGGACTTGATCGAACATTCAAAATACTGAAGGGAATAGACTTAGTAGATAAAGACAGACTGTTCACCCTCTCCAAGGTAGGGAGAACAAGAGGGAACTCTCTAAAGTTGAAAGAGGATAGATTCCGTACAAATGTAATGAAATTCTTCTTCACCCAGAGAGTGGTGGAAAACGAACGCTCTTCCGGTGTCTGTTATAGGGGAAAACACCCTCCAGGGTTTCAAGACAAAGTTGGACAAGTTCCTGCTAAACTGGAATGTACGCAGGTGAGGCTGGACTCATTTAGAGCACTGGTCTTTGACCTGAGGGCCGCCGCGTGAGCGAACTGCTGGGCAGGATGGACCACTGGTCTGACCCAGCAGCGGCAATTCTTATGTTCTTATGTACTGAAACTGACCTGTGGGACATGGAAACTGAGTATGTTTAAATTGAGGTCTTGCTGGAACTTTGCCAAATACCAAACTTAGTAAATAAAACGGTTTGCTAGTTTGTTGAAAAAGTAAAGGGGTTGGCTGCCCCAGTAAACTCAAGTTTGGGAAAAGTTTACTGTAGAGCCTTAATGCCTTGTGAAGGTCCTTGTATGCTTCTTTTGAAAGAGTTTTTCTAGGCTGTGGCAGTTTGCACTTATGGATATTTGCCCTTATGGATATTTTTTTTCTTTTTTGCTTTTCTTTGAGACAGGATTGTGGGCCCTGTGGGGAGGGACCACCACCAACGGTCACTGTGGGAGGAGGTCCCTTCTGCCATGAGCTCTGCAGTCAGAAGAGCTCAGTGGCAAGATCTAGTCTGACGCTGCCAGTAATCATTTTGAATAGAAACTATATGAAAGCATTTTTGAACCAGTTGAATATAGTATTGGAGTTGTAAGCAGTCCCTGGTATCAGAACTTTGAGTGGACCAGGAGGAACACAGGGCCAAGGGAGGCCATTTTGGACTATAGCTTTAAAAGCCAAGTTTTCTTTTGATCCATGAGTGTTATTTTGGGTTTTTTTTGAAAATTGACATTCCAGATGGAATAAAGTACTTTAAGTTGGAATCAATCCAGGTGTTTTATTACTTGATCCACCACTCCAATTGGGAACTGATTAACTGCTCGGTCAGCGCCGTGTGCTCTGGGCTCTCTCAGCTGTACCTGCTTGGGCGTGGCCCCGCCTGGTGATGCACGGTGACAATGTGCTGCTTTAAACCTATAGACTCCTACAGTTTTGAAAACCTAATTTTGGACACCATTTATTGAATTACCCCTCCCCCGAGTATGCGAATGAAACTCACAATTTATTGGTCACTTGGAATCAACACACAATACAGTGTTTTCTTTGAAGAAACTCCAAACAAATTTACAGCTTCAACACATTTGCACTCTTTTCCTTTTGATGCAAGCAGTGTCTTACTTGCGGTTCACCACATATTAGCATCTTCACGTATTCACCATTATAGGACCCTCGGGGACCCCTGAAGAAGACTCTTTGTCGAAACGCGGACCGTGTTGGGTCCTGCGTCCCTAGTGGACTAGGTCATTTAAGGTTTTCATGTGGATTATTTTACTTTTATGTGGATGATTTTATTTTATGTGGATGATTTATTGTACCTTTGGAACTTTGACATTTTTCAAATAAAATCCGTTTAAGGAACATTGTCATTCCACAGTTTCTTTTGGTTTCTTCTGGATTTTCTTCTCTGTGGATACTTTGGGGTCAATCCTCTTTGGTTTTCACTCTTTTCCTTGATCACTAGAGAATGTCATTCTTAAAGCCTTCATCCGTATCACTTCCACTAGGGTCCCACCCAACAGCTTGATGCCACTCCTGTATTGCTGGGCTTCTCACTGGACATTAGGTGCAGGAATAGGTCTTGGAGAGGGGGAGGGGAGGGGGGAAGCCACCAGCCTTTCTGATTCACCCTGGATCCTCTGGCTCAGGTTAGCACCAACAGACTCCTCTCCAGTGGGAGATTCTTCTCTGTTCTGCTCAGGGTAATCCCAATTTTGACTCTTCTGTGATCCAACTCCAACAAAGTCCTAAATTGATGGCTGTTGGTTGTGAAGGACAAAGAAGTTGCAAAAGACCCTAGTGCTCAAAAACCTGGGCCTCGTATATAATACAATACCATAACACACTTCTATTCCACATAGCGTAGCAAGGGTGAGTGGTGTCCGTGGTGGTGGCACCCCTCCCCCGCCATCTTCACCGCCCACCCATTCCTTCCCGACCTGCCCCCATGCCTGCCCCCTCCCCATACCTCTTTAATTTTCCCAGCGCGAGCAGCTTTACAAAACTTGCTCACATCGTGTGGGCTCTCCCCCCTGACATCACTTCCTAGGCACAGGATACGGAAGTGATATCAGAAAGAGCCGACACCCACGCGGGCAGCAGGTTTGTGATACTACTCGTGCCAGGAAAATTAAAGCAGTATGAAGGAGGGGAAGGCAGGGGCACTCACACAACAGGGGAGTGGGAAGGAACGGGGAGGGGGGGACAGAGAGGACAGGTGCTGGCACCTCTACGAAGATGGTGCCCGGGGTGTACTGCCCTCCCTTACTAATAATAACAATTTAATAATAATTTTATTGTTATATACCGCCATACCAAAAAAGTTCTACGCGGTTCACAACAAGGTGAGCTAATACACGGGATACAGATAAAATACAAATTAGAATAATGGTCTTAAAAACAGATAAAGTCAGACAGCATTTACAATATAATGCAGAAAATACCGGCATGGCAGGGAAAGAAGTAATACATAGAACAGATAAAATACATCAAGTTGAATATAAGGAACTTGATTGAAAAAAATGAAGCAGAATGCATTAAGATACCAGCCTATCAAGGAAATACTTTCTTTTTTTTTTTTTACAGAAAGGGTGGTAAATGCGCGTAGTCTCCTGGTAGAGATGGTGTTGACAAAGACTGTCTGAATTCAAGAAAACATGGGACGGGCACATGGGATCTCTTAGGGAGAGGAGGAGCTAATAGATGCTGCAGATGGGCAGACTGGATGGGCCACTTGGCCTTTATCTGCCATCATGTTTCTATGTTTCCCTTAGCCTTGTGTTACTCAACTACCAATTCACCATCCCATCTTCAGAAGTGACTGCTTCCAGGTTAGAAAAATATTAACCTGCCTAGTGCTTTGGATTCATGTTTGAATAGAAGGGGCTGGAGGAGTTGCCGTACAGTGAGAGATTAGAGAAACTGGGCCTCTTCTCCCTTGAAAAGAGGAGACTGAGAGGGGACATGATCGAAACATTCAAGATAATGAAGGGAATAGACTTAGTAGATAAAGACAGGTTGTTCACCCTCTCCAAGGTAGAGAGAACGAGAGGGCACTCTCTAAAATTAAAAGGGGATAGATTCTGTACAAACGTAAGGAAGTTCTTCTTCACCTAGAGAGTGGTGGAAAACTGGAACACTCTTCCGGAGGCTGTTATAGAGGAAAACACCCTCCAGGGATTTAAGACAAAGTTAGACGAGTTCCTGCTGAACCAGAACGTATGCAGGTAAGGCTAGTCTCAGTTAGGGCACTGGTCTTTCACCTGGGGGGCCGCCGCAGGAGCGGACTGCTGGGCATGATGGACCACTGGTCTGACCCAGCAGCGGCAATTCTTGTGTTCTTATAAATCAAAATGTTTACTATCATTATTACATTAATGGAGCAAAATCAAAGTTTTGCTCCCGGTTCTTTTTAAGAACCAGCTACAGCTAAGTACTGTGTACACACTCCTCACTGTGCCCCTATAGTTTACAGCACATTACCTGTCATACTCTACTGTTTTGGATTTTAATGCATTTAGGTTAAGTAATTGATTTATTGGGGTTGATTATGTGTGATCCTACGCTCTCTATTCTTTGTTTATATGTGTTTTGATTTACACCTCTTGAGAAAGCAGCAAGCGGTGCTGTGAAATGTCGGGGCACGTCTCAACCCTGAGCTTATACCTTTGTGGAATAAATAAGTGCTTATTTTGCATAAACTCTCCTGATGCCTTTTGCTGCCTGTGTGTGCAGACAACAGCTGATGTCTGCTGCTCCGAAGCAAAACGGTAGGTAGAATTTCAATTTTCGTAGGTATGCGAATCAGTTGCTGAGCTTTAATTTTGACATTATTCATTACTAGCTGATGCCCCGGCGTTGCACGGGTATTTAATTATAGCAATAACACTGTAAATGGATTCAAATAAAGATACTTTATAGTGGTGAATGAAATTATTTATTTACAGCTTTATAAAAAGTACAATAATCAAATTATAATGTGAAATATTTGACAAAATGAATACAATACAACTAACGCAAAACGTGATTATAAACAACATTTTTAGTTTCACCTCCTGGAGCAAGAACATATAAATTCTTGGGTGAACCCACCCTTGATCAAGCAACATAGAGTTGTCCATGGGAAAAACAGGGGGATCTTAAATCCAGTCCACAGTATGTAATAGTCTGTCCCAGTGATTTGTTGATTGTGATAGAGAATGCAAGTCTCACTGGAATTTGCAATCTCTTAAACTGAAAAGGAAGATGTGTTGCAAGTTTCGTTCAAATCGGGCAAGCCGTTTTTGCATTGGCAGCTTTTTACATTTTTTCCATTGACATGAATGGGTGAAATCTGATTTTCTGTTTGTAGCTCCGCCCACGTGTGCAGGTGGGCCGCGAGACCCCCAGAACATATCATCCCAGGTAGTGAGGGATCTGCATACCAAGTTTCGTTCAAATCGGTCAAGCCGTTTTTGCGTGATCGCGGCACATACACACACACACACACATACATACCTCCGATTATATATATATAGATTGCTATTTAAAAAAAACAACCAAAAACCAGCCTAACCATAGAAACAGATGTAGAACTATAGAATATGATATCAGATAAGACAGGTATGGCCCCTCATCTGTCTAATTATTTCAATGTTGTAGACCAGTGTTCTTCAACCACCGGTCCATGGACCAGTGCCGGTCCACAGAAACTTCCTGCCGGTCCACAGGGCCAGCATGTGCATCAGGCCCAAAACAATGTTCTTCAACCGCTGGTCCATGGTGCGATCGATGCGGCATTATCTTCGAGCCAGCTCCCTCTTCCTTACAGATTCGGTGCACAAAGCCACGGGCAGTGGCTCCTATGGGCATCCTGCGCCTGTACCGGAAGCCTTCTCTCCGATGTTACAACGTCAGAGGGAAGGCTTCCAGATGAGGCACTGGACGAGCAAGGTGCAATTAGTACTATTATGGGGGCGGGGTCTGGGGTGGAGATTGAGTAGAGATGGGCGGGGTCTGGCCCACGACTTAGCCCAGTGTTCTTCAACCGCCGGTCCACGGACCGATGCCGGTCCACAGAATAATTATTTTATTTCTGCTGGTCCATAGGTGTAAAAAGGTTAAAAAACACTGTTGTAGACTACTGCTACTATTCATCACTTATAAAGTGCTGAAAGGCTTACACAGCACTGTACATCTGACCTCGTTTCTAATCGTATGCTGAAAGGCTGGAGAAGCTGGGGCTCTTCACCCTGGAGAAGTGGAGGCTTAGAGGGGACATGATAGAGACTTATAAAATCATGAAAGGCATAGAGAAGGTGGAGAGGGACAGATTCTTCAGACTAGCGGGGACAACAAAAACAAGAGGGCATTCAGAAAAACTGAAAGGAGACAGATTCAAAACGAATGCTATGAAGTTCTTCTTCACTCAGAGGGTGGTGGACAATTGGAATGCGCTCCCAGAAGAGGTGATAGGACAGAGTACAATATTGGGTTTCAAAAAGGGATTGGATGACTTCCTGAAGGTGAAGGAGATTGAAGGATAGAGATAGAGGGTAACTATACAGGACACTAAATGAATAGGGAATACACAATTTAGGTAAAGGATCACTTACAGGTCATGGACCTGGGGGGGCCGCTGCGGGAGCGGACTGCTGGGCACGATGGACCCCTGTTCTTATGTTCTAATCTAATCTAATTCTTAGTCTTATATAATGAATCATCTCCTAAAAATAGGAGCTTGGTTTGGTTTACATAATTAGATCACAAAGAAAAAAAATTACTTGGAGCTATAGCCTAAAAAGCAGTGAAACATAGGGGCTGTTTTACAAAGCCGCACTATTGGCTGCCGCGTGGCAACGGCCCCGAAGCCCTTTAAATCTCTATGGGCTTCGGGGCCGTTACTGCCCTGCAGCCGCTAGCGCGGCTTTATAAATCAGGCCCATAGTGGGTTTTTTTTTTTTTTTTTTTTTAAAGCTTTGCAAAAGATTTGGGGCTCCTTTTATTAAGCTGCAATAGCGGTTTTAGCACACGCTTAGCACCCGCAGAATTGCAACGCGCGCTAGACGCTAATGTCAGCATTGAGCTGGCATTAGTTCTAGCCGCGTAGCGCAGCTTTAGCGTGCGCTACAATTCTACACGTGCTATCGCAGCTTTAGTAAAAGGAGCCCTTGATCTCTGGCTTTGCCTCACCCCTTTATCCAAAACAAGGAGTGAAGATACTTTTACAGATCAATCAAATAAAATCTCCACAAAGTTGCATCATATTACTGAATGACATGTTGAAATATTGATGTATTTCACTGTTTTTCCCAGGCTTTTGTGAATGACATTATTCCATTTAATCTGTTCACCGTACCTGGGAGGCCGTGCCATGTATCTACCACCTTTACCATAAAGAAATATTTTCTAATGTTACTCCTTGGTGCATCATCCTATGGCCTCTGGTTTTAGAATATTTTTGCCACTTGAAGATATTTGCTTCCTGGGATTTCATTGTCTGTCTTATCCTCCCTCTTTGGGATAATGTATATTTAGCTGAAATTTTATTTTAGATAAAATGTAGAAATCAAAATTGATGTATTCAGGTTGGGACTTACTTAGGGTTGCAGAGTTTTCATTTGCAACACTAAGTTAAGTAATTTTTGGATTCTTTAACTTGCATACAGTAAAACCATGGCTTGCGAGCATAATTCGTTCCAGAATCATGCTTGTAATCCAAAGAACTCGTATAGCAAAGGAAATTTCTGCATAAGAAATAATGGAAACTCGGACGATTCATTCCACAACCCAAAAACTTTAATACAAAATACTGTACTGTATAAAGTAAAAATATATAGAGTAAAATAAATTAACCTGCACTTGCAAGACCTCGCTCATGTAAAACAAGCCACTACACTCCCGCAGCGTCAGAGAAAGAGAAGAACCATCGGCTCGGTTGTGATGGCGTGATGCTCGTGTACTGTACGTACTTGTATTGCAAGACCTTACTCGTTTAGAACAATCCACAGCGTCAGAGAGAGAAGAACCATTGGCTCAATTGTTATGTACGTATACTGTACATACTCGTAAGACAATGCTCGTTTATCAAGTTAAAATTTAATAAAGAATTTTGCTCGTCTTGCAAAACACTTGCACACCAAGTTACTCGCAATCCATGGTTTTACTGTATTTTGAAAGGAGAGCATATATGCTGGATATTTCAATAAGTTAGAATTGTTTCTAAGGCATTTGGATGTTTGTCTTTCAAATCCAACATCTAGTTTAACTGAGTGTTCATAATGTTTGGAAAGCACTTCTTTTTTGTTTTTTCATAAGACCTCAGAACCACCACTCCTCCGTCCCATCAAAGCGTATATACGGGGAGTTACAAATGGTGAAATCCTCACCGGTCTCTTCAAAGTTTTAAATAACATGCATTTCTTAGTGTATTATTACTTAACTTAGTAATGGTGAAATCTTGTTTTTCATGCGGACTTACCGTTCAGTCCGCATGAAAAACAAGATTTCACCATTACTAAGTTAAGTAATAATACACTAAGAAATGCATGTTATTTAAAACTTTGAAGAGACCGGTGAGGATTTCACCATTTGTAACTCCCCGTATATACGCTTTGATGGGACGGAGGAGTGGTGGTTCTGAGGTCTTATGAAAAAACAAAAAAGAAGTGCTTTCCAAACATTATGAACACTCAGTTAAACTAGATGTTAGATTTGAAAGACAAACAGCCAAATACCTTAGAAACAATTCTAACTTTATTGACCAGATTTCTAAGGAAACAATCAGCCTTTTCATATAAGTTTGAACGGATATTTCAACTAAGCAGCCTGTAACCACAGTGTGCACTAAGAATTTGTTTGCTGCATTATAGCTTACTGCCACAGCATCTACAAAATCCTGAGTGGAGTAGAATGGGTACAAGTGCATCAATTTTTTACTCCGTCAAAAATTACAAAGGCTAGGGGACACTCGATAAAGTTACAGGGAAATACTTTTAAAACCAATAGGAAGACATTTTTTTTCACTCGGAGAATAGTTAAGCTCTGGAACGCGTTGCCAGAGGTTGTGGTAAGAGCATATAGTGTAGCTGGTTTTAAGAAAGGTTTGGACAAATTCCTGGAGGAAAAAGTCCATAGTTTGTTTTTAAGACATGGGGAAAGCTACTGCGTGCCCTGGATCGGTAGCATGAAATGTTGCTACTCTTTGGGTTTTGGCCAGGTACTAGTGACCTGGATTGGCCACTATGAGAACAGGCTACTAGGCTTGATGGACCATTGGTCTGACCCAGTAAGGCTATTCGTATGTTCTTTAGATCTACGGTTCTCAGGCCATATCGGGCAGTTTTTTCAACAGCAAATTTTGCTTGAATGAACTCTTTTTGATATTTTGTTTCTCTAATGATTGGTTAGGGAAACAACTGAAGTGTTACTTTGTCTCCAACGTATAGCCAGTTGGCTTGCGCATGATTAGTGTTTTGAGTTTTCCCCTTTGTGAATTTTGACTTCAAAACCTTAATAGTGCAAGTTTCTGGCTGTAGTTTTATAAATCCTGTTGGCACTTAGTATCAAAACTCACTAAGTACGATTTTGTCACACATTTAGGGCTCCTTTTACTAAGGTGTGCTAGCGTTTTTAGCGCACGCGCTAATCTTAAGCATGCACTAAAAATGCTAGCGCACCTTAGTAAAAGGAGCCCTTAATGTTAAGAAGAATTTCCTAAAAAAAAAATTTTTTTTTTAGGATCAATGAAAGATATCTTAATCCATAGATAACCAATAGACATTCAATCAGTCCATGGTTTTGATTTCTGAGATCCTTTTCCTTCTAATCAAGTGATGATTACTACATCATTTAAATTTGATGGTATGCATTTTCATTTGAGTGAATTATTTTTGGTGTATTTATTATACTGTATATTTGATTCACTCACATTTTTGTATATTTTGGGAGGTACAGATTGTGAGCCCACTGGGACAAACAGGGGAAAATGCTTAAGTACCTGAATAAATTCATGTAAACTGTTCTGAGCTCTCCTTGGAGTGCTCTGAAATTTTAGGGTTTTACCAGATTTTACTATTGTAAATTCTGGACCCATGGCCCCGCCCCCAGACCACCCAGTTCCAACCAGCCCCGCCCTGTTCTGCCTCCCCTGTCTCTGCCCCCTCAACCTGTTCTCGTGCTCAGAGCTGCATCGGGAGGGCATCTGCGCATACATCGGTGTGATACGATGACATCACATGCATGCGCACATGCGCATGAAGTCACCGCGTTGCATCCATGCATGCGCAGATGCCCTCCCAATGCGGTCCTGAGCTGGAAAATTTTCAAAACCTGGACAAAGTGTCAGGTTTTGAAAAGCCATCCAGATGCCCGGACATGTCCTCTAAAAAAAAATAAATAAATAATAACATAAGAATAGCCTTACTGGGTCAGACCAATGGTCCATCAAGCCCAGTAGCCAATTCTCACGGTGGCCAATCCAGGTCACTAGTACCTGGCCAAAACCCAAGGACTAGCAACATTCCATACAGAATCTTAAAGAAAACAAGATTCTAGAATCCCAAGGACTAGCAACATTCCATGCTACTGATCCAGGGCAAGCAGTGACTTCCCCCGTGTCTTTCTCAATAACAGACTATGGACTTTTCCTCCAGGAACTTGTCCAAACCTTTCTTAAAACCAGCTATGCTATCCGCTCTTACCACAACCTCTGGCATTGCGTTCCAGAGCTTAACTTATTTAGGTACATATACGAGTAAATCCGAACGCCTGGTAGCCCTATGAAATTTAGGTGTGCATGTTATCAAATAGGGCATATGAAAGATCCATGCATGCATATTATGGCAAATCTAGTGCAAATCATAAACTGTTAACTCTATGTTATTTATGTTTAACCTGTAACCCATTCTGAACTCTTTGTAGGAAAACGGGATAGAAAACAAATTAAATAAATAAAATATATATTTTCTAATTACTGTCAATTAAGTGCTTGTTAACTCCAATTGATTGTTAGTGCTTAATTGCCTAATTAGTTTACAGGTGGATCTAGGGTCCGTTCCCAAATTTGGGAGACATATAGAATCGTTTTTTTAGATTCTGATCCGATTATTTGGAAATTCATTTCAGCTCTTTGGAAAATCTTTTTTTTTTTTTTTTTTATCTTTATTCATTTTAAAACATACACAAAGTGCATACAGAAATATAACAATTGGCACCAAATAACTGCACTTATTACTAACAAATAATAATATAGACATATTTTCCCCCTTCCCCCCAAACCGGATGTGTGTAAAACTTAATAAAATGTAAGGCTTGGACTATTACTTGGTGGATACAAAATTTGCTAATGAGCCCCAAATCTCATTGAAGTTTTTACCATGACCCTTTAGTTCCGAATTTATACGTTCATATCAATAACATAAGCACAGGGATTTCCACCAAAAGGTGTGATTCAGTTTATCACAATTCTTCCAGTTTTTTTTGTATATTTTTCTGGGGGTAAGGCTCTTTGGAAAATCTGAAGTGGATTCCATTGAAATTTTTGAACCTGTGGCCTCACCTGCTATAAAATAAATTTTTAGTGTGTGAGTTCAAGTGCATAGGCCCCAATGAGGCTCAGGACAATGGCCAGAAATGGGTGAAAACAAAATGAATGCTAATTCTGTGCCTATCACTGGTTGAAATTTTCACTTTTGGGTCCAGTTTTGGAGGTTCTGATGCCTAAAACTCAGGCTTGTTTACGTACTGCTAAGCTCTTCCTCGTCCTTGGTTACCCTTGCGATCAGGCAATGGAACAAAGGAAAGAAAATCCACAAGCTGAGAAACAAAACTAAAATTCACAGGGATCTGCAGTTTCAAATACCTAACCATTTACGTAGTATCGGATTACCTTTCATCCTTGCTCAGTTGAGTTACATCCACCTACAAAAAGAATGAAGAAAAATGACACATATTGTCCTGACACGAAGAAGAATGTTTTGGCCTTTGAAAGCTAGCCAAAAAATGTTTTAGTCCATTAAATAGGAATCGCATTATTTTCCTGTTTTTGGCTTTATTTTATTTCTATTTATTACCTTTTAAAGTGGACTAACCCTGCAATTACACTACTTTATCTAAAATGATACTGTATTTTGTGTATGTAATTTTCCATTCTAAGATAAATAATTAAAGCTTGAACTGGCAGAAATGGGTATGATGGTATTATGCCTGGTTCAGATCCTATATATCAGAAAGCAACAGTCCATACCATTCAGCAGCATCTCATTGCCACTTTTTCTTTTTTTTTTTTTTGGGGGGGGGGGTGAGAGATGGGGGAGGTGAGATGATGGAATTTCATATACTGCCTTCTCCGAGGACAAGCAGGCATAATATTCTCACATGTGGGCGAATTCATCCACAGAACCCAGTATGGACACTGCCAAGAGCACTATCACTTTAAATATTTAGGCAGTACCTATCCTGCATGCATGGTGGTGCCTTCCCACCTGACTTTGGTTCACGGGACCATCAGTTCATAGTTTTCTGTTGAGCTAAGAAGCTGTGTCTTCAGTTTTCTTTTCAATGCATCGAACCTTTGCCTTATTTTCTTTGTGCCTTCTTAGGGTTACTATATTTGTCAAGCCAAAAAAGAAAACACCCGGCCCCACCCATGCCCCAACCCCCACTCTACCCACAGTGCCCTGCCCTGACTCCCACTAGCCTGGCCCCTAATCTGCCCTACCCTCCCAGCTCTGCCTCTCTCTCTCTCTCCAGCCCCCCACCCGGGCCACTTCGGAGTCAGGTATGGCTCTGTCCCACATACCTCCTCCAGCCTGCAATTTCAAAACTTTGGGCAGCCGGCAGTGTTAGTGTCATGATCTTTGTTGCCATCAGCCTGCCCTGGAAGCCTTCATTCTGCATGCTTCTGTTACCACATAGGTGGGAAACAGCAGAGCGAAGGCTTCTGGAGCAGGCTGGCGGCAGCAAGATAATGTCGTTAATGCTGCCGGCTGCCCAAAGTTTTGAAATTTCAGTGCCAGAGGAGGTATGTGGGGACAGGGGAGATGCAGAGAGCCATACTCATCTCCTGATGAGGACTGAACTAGAGAGTGAATCCAAAACCCGGACAAACTCCCTCCAGTTCCGGTAAATCTGGACGTCTGATATCCCTGTGCCTTCCTATACTTATTTTTCAGTGTTTTCATCATACTTTCTTGTTTTTATCGTGTTCCAGTATTTTACCCAACTTTGGTTCATTTTTGTCAGTTTTTCATTTGTTCGCCTTCGGGTCACTACAAGCCCTTATTTCCTCCTGGGAGTGTTGACCAGTTTTGGCATCCTAGTTACTTAACCTCCCCAGGCCTTTGAGCCCTTTGACTTAGTGTTGGCCATTTTTCCCTCCATGTCAAAGGGGGTACTGAGTGGCTTTAAGAAATGTTCTCAAAGAAAAAATGTTGGTGATTAAAAATGATGTTTTTGGGTAAGGTCCACAGTGTACTTCACGCTGTCTGCGGGATCTATCTGGGTGAAAACCTAAAACGATAAGGTTATTCCCCAGAAACTGATATTCACCTTCATTGTTGTTGAACTAAACTTGGTTAAGCCGGACCACTTCAGGCTCTGACCCACATAATTGTTGTGTCCCATGTCTGGGTTCTTAACATTGGGACATTCACTGTGACCTCTGTCTCCACATGCAAAAGAGGTCACTGAAAGCCTGAAAACTTCAGTTTGAAAAACTTTTCAGTACTGTGTCATCATCGACATCAAGCATGGTGAGGCACTCAGAACTCGACACCTGGCATCCTATGACTCGAGCATCGACATGTGCATTGAAAATGCATCCAGAGTGTCAGGTGTTGGACTTCTTACTGAGACAGGACTCTACTTCTTCTAAGCCTTGCACATTGAGAGACATGGCACATAAGAAAGCTAAGAATCACAAACATTATTCCCTTCTAGGTATGGCACTGTGTCCTCCCAAGCATCAATTTTCTCAATGCATAATTAGCATCAATGCACCGAGGACCACTCTCCTTCCATCCAACTGATGTCTCCTCGTAAACATGCCTCAACATTAAGATTTCTCATGTCCCAACATCCAGTACAGCAGCCTACTTCCATGCTGTCTCTTACAGTACCAGCACCGTCTCTCCAGGAAAAGATCTGGGCCAAAATGGTGGGCCTTCTCTTTCCCAGTACATTGTGGGATGCACTGGGGAGGGGCCTAAGGCCCTGATTGGCATAGGGGCTTAAAGGCCCTCCCATAGGAGGGGCTTTAAGCACCTGGGCCGGCCAAATCCCTTAGGCCTTTTCGGGGGTGTGTGGTGTGGCTTAAGGGATCTGGCCAATTGGAATCTTAGGCTGAAACAGGGAGGGAAAATTTGGTCGCTGTGGGTATGAGGATAAGGCCATTTAGTGCCCCGTGGAGCGGTTAATGGCCTTGTCCCTGCAATTGAGGGAATGCATGCAAAATACTTATTACCCCTTGTGATTGTGCAGTCTATCAGCCTCTCCCTTCTTCCTCCTGATTTCTGTGGTCCAGACATCTCCCTCCCTTCACTGGTGATTTTCATTGTCTTTGAGTAACATGAGCATTTAAAGAAGTCACGCATGGCTGCCTGAAACTTCTCTTCTGACGCAACCGGAAACAGGAAGTTGCGTCATAGGAGAAATTTTGGGCAGCTGCATGCGACTTGATTAAAGGCTCATGCCGCTCGGAGACAATGAAAATCACCAGCGAAGGTGAGGGGAAGGGAGTGGGCTGCTTTACCGCATGAAGGGTGCTGAAGGGAAGTGGAGAGAGGAACAGATGCTGAAGGGAAATGAGGAGGAGAGAGTGGGGAGAAGACGTTGAAGGAAAGTGAGTAGGAGAGAGAGGGGAGCACATACTGATTGGAAGGAGGGGGATAAAGGAAAAAGGGCACATGCTGGATTTGGGAGACAGATACCAGATCTGAGGGGAAGAAAGGAGGAGAGAGAGAAACAACCCCCTCTTGGGACAAGAGTTTACCATCCAGTCATTGCATATTTGATAAATCACTCTCTGAGAAATGGTAAACGCTGGTTTATATCTATTTTTCAAAATTTTAAGTTCAAAAAACGTTTCTTTTCTTGTTTTGCACTTTTGTTTAAAACATGTGTCACTGGAGCATTGTTACAATCTCACTTATCTTATGAGGAAAAAGTCCTGTAGAGTCCCAACGCGGTCCTGTTTCGTTATCTGCTTCAGGAGACCCAGCTGTAAAGTTGAAAAGTTTCTCACTCAAAAGATAGAACTGAAATGCTGTTTAAGATGTCCGTGAAACTGATTCGCTTGAAAAATCACTAAGCGAATCAGTTTCACAGACATCTTAAACAGCATTTCAGTTCTATCTTTTGAGTGAGAAACTTTTCAACTTTACAGCTGGGTCTCCTGAAGCAAATAACGAAACGGGGCCGTGTTGGGACCCTACAGGACTTTTTCCTCATAAGATAAGTGAGATTGTAACAATGCTCCAGTGACACATGTTTCAAACAAAGGTGCAAAACAAGAAAAGAAACGTTTTTTGAACTTAAAATTTTGAAAAATAGATATAAACCAGCGTTTACCATTTCTCAGAGAGTGATTTATCAAATATGCAATGACTGGATGGTAAACTCTTGTCCCAAGAGGGGGTTGTCTCTGTCTTCAGAGTTTCACTTCTCTGAGCGTACTTCAAAGTAATTTCACTCTCTTGGAATTGGTGCTCATTATAGTCAGTTTGTTTCTATCATATTTAGACTTTACTGACGTTCTATAAAAGCATATTATCCCTGTTTTTTGTTAGATACGGAGTTGCATCCATCTTTGGCATTAACTTAATGTTCAATTTTTCTGCTTTCTTTTCAAAATCTACGTTTCCATGTCTTACCTTCCCTTCCTCTCTCTCTCTCTCTCTTCTTCCGTCCTATTTCCATGGTCTGGAATCTCTTTCCTTCCTTTCTCTCCCTCCCTCCCTCCTTCCTTCCTTTCCCCTGGTCTGGCATCTATCTCCTTCCCTTCCCCCATGCCCTGGCATCTCTCCCTCCCCCCTCCATGGTCTGATATCTCCTTTCCTTCCCTCCCTCCCATGAACTTGGCTTCTTCTTTTGTTCCTCTCCTCTCCCTTCCCTCTCTTTCCCCAATTGGGTGCAGCAGCAACAGAAGCAGCATTTCCCTTCCCCCTTTCCTGTGCAGGAGAGGCATTTCTCTTCCCCTTTCCCTCCCTCTCCCTTTCCCTGTACAGCAGCAGCAGCAGCAGCAGCAGCAGCAGCATTTCCCTAGGATCCTCCTTTCCTATGTAGCAGAAGCATTTCTCTTTCCCCTCCCCTTCCGTTCTCTTCCTTGTGGAGCAGCAGCGTGTCTGGCCAGCTCGTTCCGTTCAAAACCGCTGGTGGAAGCTCCTTGTGAGATCCGCGCCTGCGTCTGAAGCCTCTCTGATGTTGTGAAGTCAGAGAGGCTTCCGATGCAGGAGTGGATAGCGCGAGGAGCCACCAACCCGCGGCTTTGAATGGAACGAGCCGGCCAGATACGCTGCTGCTCCAAAAGGAAGGGAAAGGGGAAGAGAAATGCTGTTGATCGCGGGCTGCGTGTTTGAGACCGCTGAGCTAGAGGGAGCTGAAGTGAAATCCCATGGTAACTGTAGAATTGGCCTTTGGTAGTAGCAAGGGTGGAGGCCCAGTACGTTACAGTGGAAGCTAGTGGCAGGCAGCAGTGAAAGATTATCTTGGACCTTGGGCAGTTTGGCAGCAACGGTGGTAATGATTCTGGGCAGGAGGAGGGGAGCAGACACTGCACAGAAGGCAGTAGGAAGTTATAGTTCACATAACTTCCTATCACCAATTTTTGAGGGTGCCATGGCCCTCGTGGCCCACCTTTCTGATGCCTATGTGTAGCCTGATAAGGAGTTAAAATATTAAATACTATTCTCTCTCTGATGATGCATCTAAATACAATGCTTAGAACCGATGCACTTACTTTTCTTGAGTCAACAGGGCACAAAGGAGAAGAAAAGATAAATGCATTACTGGCACTTTTTCAAGGTTCTGGGCTTCACGTATAGGAGTACCATGGCTACCGCTACAACTCAAATAATGTCTGATTTCTTCAAAGCAAGGGCTCTCAACTGGTGGCATCATTAGACAAAAGTATTTGAGGAAAATGGTGGCACAGGGGAGGCAACCCATATTTCTGTACATCACAGCCCTCCTTTTCCTTCCCCCGATCCCTCTTTTTCATATTTCTTTCCTCCGCTTCTTCCATCTGCCTCTCCACCTCTCCCTCTTCCTTATCTGCTACGGTTCTCATTCACGTGTGACACAGATCATTCTGGACTCCTGAAGAAGGAGTGTTCTTCGAAACATGGACCATGTTGGGTCCTGCTCTCTCACAAACGAGAATCACTTTTTGGCTTACTACAATTCATTTACTTCAATAAAGTTCCTGAGCTTTGTACATCATTTCTGCAGTTTTTTTTTGCTTTTGTCGATTCCCTTCTCTGCAGACTAATTGGACTTGTTCTCATTCTGGCTCGAGCCTAGTATTACAAAGCATGGGTAACATAGAATGACACTACATGGCAAAATTGGTAAAACAAGCGTGCGTGATGAAACACAGCGTAGAAAACGTGGAACAGCAGACACTGTGCGGCAGACATGGCATGAGAGATTGAAGCATGGTAGACAGTGTGGCTAACATAATATGGCAAATATGACGCATTGTATATAGTAGATCAAATGGATACACTCTGGGCATATATCAAAATATTCACAGCATTTACTAAGTCACACTTATATTGTGCTCAGAGAACCGTTACAAGGTAAAAACACCCTGTCAGTGAACTAGAAAGTCTACCTTTGAAAACAGTTCAAGTTCTCAGTCATTGCACAACGTACCAAGGATGGAGGGGGGCAGACCGCCACGGGTGCATGCCCTAGGGGAGTACACAGCTGTCAGGGTCTGGAACCTCCTGGGATCTGCCAGTCTACCCCGGCGACCAAGAAAAAGACTAAGAAGCCGGCGGGAGCGGCAAAAACGTCCTTTAAGGAACACCCTCACGATCTGGCTCTATCCCACCCCCTTTGTGACGCCACCGAACAGCGTTCTCAGCCATTGGTCAACCCAGGCAAGGCTGACCAATGGCTGAAAATGCTGTCTGGTGGCATCACAAAGGGACAGGGCAGGCAGGCCTAGTGGCTGGCAGGCAGGTAGGTACAGGGGACAGGGCGGGTAGGTAGGCAGGCCTTTATCCCCACCCCCCAGGCAAGCAGCAGGAAAGCCCCGGCCTCTCCCTCCCAGGTAGGCAGCAGGCAGGCCCGGCCTCTCCCTCCCTACCCCCCTGGCAGGTAGCAGGCAGTCTCCAGCCTCTCCCTCCTCATTCCCCAGGAAGGTGGCAGGAAGGCGGCAAGCAGCAGGCAGGCCCCGGCCCACTTTCTCCTCCCCCCCATCGTGCGTACTTTTTATTTTTACTTCTGGTGCCTCACTCGCTGAGAGTGGCACACAAGGGTTGTTGGCTGCCTGGTTCCCGCCACTTTTGCTGAGAATGGCAGACAGGCTGCCTCTTCTTCTGCTCTCTCAGGGCATAGCGGCGCACCAGTTTTCCTGCCTGGTCCCACGCTGCTATGCCGTGAAAGAGCAGAAGAAGAGGCAGCGGCATCTGCCGTTCTCGGCAGGGACCAGGCAGCCCTTGTGTGCTGCTCTCAGTGAGTGAGGCGCCAGAAGTTTAATTTATAAAAAAGGTACGCATGGGGGGAGGAGGAAGAGGGCAGGTTTTCAGGATCTCCCTAATACATATGCATAAATGAAATCTTCATGCCTACTAGTCCTAGTGTATTCAAATCTCTTTTATGCATATTCATTAGAGCTATCTTGAAAAACCTGACCTGTCGATGGCCTTTGAAGAGAACGAGAGGGCACTTGCTAAAGTTAAAAGCGGATAGATTCCGTACAAATGTAAGGAAGTTCTTCTTCACCGAGAGAGTGATAGAAACCTGGAACGCTCTTCCGGAGGCTGTTATAGGGAAAACACCCTTCAGGGATTCAAGACAAGGTTAGACAAGTTCCTGTTGAACCAGAACGTACACAGGTAAGGCTAGACTCAAATAGGGCTCTGGTCTTTGACCTAAGGACTGCCGCATGAGCGGACTGCTGGGAACGATGGTCTGACCCAGCAGTGGCAATTCTTATGTTCATTGATCTATGTGGTTAGCAAGAAAGCAACTGCATACGTATGAGCTAAACAAAAATACTTTCCAGAATCTATACAGACAGGGGCAGCTCAAGACAATCTGCTGCCTGAGGCAAGGGATGAGCTGGGCCCCACCTTCTACTGAGCATCCAAAATGGGGATGGGGCAAGGCCTTCCCCAACTATTAGGCAAGACTAGCTAGCTGCCTATGGCAGCAGCTTCTTAGAGGGTAATAGCTTCAGTAATACAGTAAATGGCAGCAGAGCCTCGCATACCACTCCTTTTAGGCCCAGGTTTCCAATGTTTAAAGCAAAATAATAAATCCTGCCATGTTTCTCACCACACATACAGTACTTTAATTTGTTTTTCAGCAACCCCCCCCCCCCCCAACAAAGGAGATAGATGATGCTCAAACAACAAGGAGCAAAATGAGAAGGAAAAGCTCAGTTTAACACACCATAATAAAATTAGTTATATGGGAGCTAATATTCTACCTCCCCACAACATGTAGATCAGAACTAGAACATTTCTCTACGGAAATCACCATACACAAAAAAAATAAATCCTGATTTTCATGTTATTTGAGCAATAGCAACACAAAGCTCACCATTACCAGGCACATTGTGAAATACAAAACCTGAAAAGGGGCTCCAGATTTTGTACTGAATACAGTACAAAAACATCTGCAATTAATATTGCCCAAAGCTAACACATTTCAATTAATAAATTCTAAATAAAGCATATTATTCTGACTTTGTTTTCTGTACGGTTTCATGTTCTGTTATGGTGGTTCCAGTTATTTGTCTACTTTCCTGTCTTTCTTGTTTCCAGTGGCTGTTGTCTCCTTTTCAATTCTCAACTCTCCTTCTGCCTTGTTCCTTTAATATACAGTATGGGGCTCATAATCGAAAGTTAAATACATCTAAAAAACCCAAGTCGGCACGTGGACAATCTAAAAGACAGGTTGTCCAAGTGCCAATAATCAAAACGGCTTATTAGACAAATCCAGGGACTTTTTAGGCCTCTGAATCCTGCTGTGCACCCAGAGCTGAAAGGCATGTTTTTGAAGGAGTGGTTAGCGCAGGATGTGGGCCGACCTAGACTTAGTCGTCCTGCAGGGATAATCGAAGGTTTGACGAGACTGCCTAGATGGAACTTATATGCTGTGAGTTAGACAATGTAAAGACACGTATAAGTGCCCAAAAGATATCCAAAGTGACCAGAGAACCATTGCAGGGACAAAGTAAAGACCCCTTACACTCCCCCTCCCCTGTGTTCACTGACCCCCTCAAACCCCCACAAAGTTCAGAATAAAAATGCACATACCTGCCTCCAGAACATCAGCACTTGGCATAGGAAAGCCTAGCAGAGCTGCACAGAGGTGTCTTAAATAACCTGGGGTGGGGGTGGGCTAGTGAACCATAGAGAGGCAGACCCAGGCCCATAAGCCACTCTAACCACTACATTCATGGTTGAACATGTGAGCCTACCAAAACCCTATTGTACTGCCATATAAGTGGCACCTGCAGCCATAAGGGTTATTGGAGTTGTAGACAGGTGAGTATAGTAGGTTTTTGGGGTGTTTTGGGGGGGGGGGGCTCACCATAACCTATAAGTGAGTTCTGTTGAGATGTTTATGTGGCACCCTTTTTGTGAAGTTCACAGCAGTGCCCTGTAAGGTGCCCCACTGGTCTCCAATGTCTGGATGGCCTGTAGGTCACAATGCTGACCCCTCCCATATCCAAAAAGTCTTGTTCTGAGCATTTGGGTGAATTTTTGTTGAGAATAAGGTATAAAGATAGATGTAATGGCGATCTGGACAATCAAATGCATGGACGTACAGATAGACGATTTACAAAAAAATAAAAAAAATTGGATGTACTTTTTGAGAATGGACATTTTGCTGCTGCCCACTCAATTAGCACCCTACGTCCAAATCGGATTTAGACATATCTTTTGATTATGCCCCTCCACCTATCTCTGACATACAGATTTTTCCTTTTTTTTTAGTTTTTTTGCTCCTGTCCACTCAAATTTCAGCCTGCTCCTTTCCACTTTTCACCTGCCTATCAACTTTCCATCTCCTTCTCTCACCCCCTAGCTCTGCCATTTTCCATCTTGCCCCTTCCCCAGCCTCTTATTCCCACTTATCTTTCCCTATTTCTCGTTACCACATGTGTATCTTCTGTACTAGTGCTGCCCAATTCAGGGCACTGCCACTGAGGAGTTATACGGGGGCCAGCAATATTCATTGGTAGCCCCTGCATAGCTAACTGGGCATGTAGGACCACATAAAATGCAGTCCTAACTTTGCCCCATTAGCTATGAGGGGCATTTTTGACAGGACGTTTAAGTCTGAGGTTGGACGCTTTAGGCAAAACATCCACAAACCCAGCAGAAAAAAATGTTCATTTTTAAAACTGCCAGACATCTATCTTTTATTTTTGAAAATGACCTATATATAAGTTTTGGTCCTTAGGACATCTATCTTTTTTGGCCATTTTCAAAATTAAAAACTTCTACATGAAAAACATACAAAAGCAAGTTTTGTAGATGTACCCAACTATCTTGTCTGATGGTGGCACTGGAATCCCCATCAGCTGAGTCGGATTTGGGGATTCCTGCTGGCTCAGGTGATGGGGATTCCCCCTGCTAGGATCAGCTGAGCCGAGGAGCCCTACACCCCTCACTCTAAGCAGACTAGATGGGCCATTTGGCCTTTATCTGCCGTCATGTTTCTATCTCCCAACATCCCCGGACCCCTACACCCCTCCAACATAATGGACCCCCCATACATACCAGATTCTCCCCAACATCCCCCATCATTGTTGTACCCTCCTCCCACATTCCCGGACCTCCCCAATACCTGCCGATGACAGATTGGCAGAAGAGAAGCTCACTTCCTCCTGCCTACAGGGCTGCGTGCTGTGAATGATGGGCCTTTTCCCTCCCAATGCATCTTGGGATGCAGTGGGAGGAGCCTAAGGCCGCAATCAGCTCATGGCAAGCCCTCAATGTGCTGTTTTGTACCCCATCTCTGGGTAGTGGGTGGGGGTCATGCCTTAAACCCTCCAGTGGTCATCTTGTCATTTTGGTCACCTTTGAGGACTAAGACCTGTTTTACTTTGGTCTAAGTCCCAGCGTGTAAGTTCCACCTAGGATATCCTGGAAAAGCTTCGATTATTGCTTCAGGACGTCCAGGTGAAAGCCCGCACGATTGCTGCCCATAACACACCTCCTAACATGTCCCTTTGAGCTCTGAACACACAGACACTGCTGCTGAACATCCAGAAAGTTTGTTTTGATTATCGGCACTTGAACATCCCTGCTATTAAGACGTTCAAGTACTGACTTAGGCTGGCCTTTGACGTTTTAAAGTTTTGATTATGCCCCTCTATGTGGGTGCTGGTATTGAATATCAGCTGGCAACTCATACAGTGTTAGTTGTGGCCTGAAGCCCCTCTTGACCCCTGGAGAACATCTGATCCACCATCCTGCTCATTGCCTTCCCTCTCGTCCCCTGGAGCCTGTGGCGTAGCGAGGGTGGGAGGCACCTAGGATGGTGGCGCCCCCTTTTGCCCTCCTCTCCACCACCTTCTCCATCCATGTGAAACCCCCTTTTGCTCCTTGCATGCCCCCATGTCAAACTTGCTCCCTCCCTTCCCACCACGTACCTCTTTAAATCTTCGCCAACACAAGCAGTTTTCCTGTCTGCTGCTTGTGGTGGCACCCCCCTATGCCCTCCTCTCCACCACCTTCTCCATCCATGCAAAACCCCCTTTTGCTCCTTGCATGCCCCCATGTCAAACTTGCTCCCTCCCTTCCCACCACGTACCTCTTTAAATCTTCGCCAACACAAGCAGTTTTCCTGTCTGCTGCTTGTGGTGGCACCCCCCTATGCCCTCCTCTCCACCACCTTCTCCATCCATGCAAAACCCCCTTTTGCTCTTTGCATGCCCCCATGTCAAACTTGCTCCCTCCCTTCCCACCACGTACCTCTTTAAATCTTCGCCAGCACAAGCAGTTCTCCTGTCTGCTGCTTGTGCTGCCATTGACTTTCCTTCTGATGTCATTTCCAGGCCCTGTGACCCAGAAGTGATTTCAGAGGGAGCCAGGCTGGCACCAGCAGCTGGCCAGAGTAATTGCTCATGCTGGCTAGATTTTAAAGAGATACAGGAGGCAGGGTAGGGAGGGTGTGAGCATGGCATGGGGGGGTGGAGAGGTGCTGACACCTGCACCAAGATGGCACTCAGGACAACCCTCCCCCCCTTACGACGCCACTGCCTGGAGCATATCTGATCTGCCCTCCTGGTCCTTAAGCACTTCTGATCCCTCTCCCATTCCCCAAAGTGAATCCAATCCCCCCTCTTTCCCCTCAGATGGGACCTTCTTTTTAACATAGTAACATAGTAGATGACGGCAGATAAAGACCCGAATGGCCCATCCAGTCTGCCCAACCTGATTCAATTTAAAAATTTTTTTTTTTTAAGCTAAGATATTGAAGATGGATGACGGCAAATTACTGTGTGTATAAAATGCCTTTGGTGTTTGTCTGAAGTCCTTATGGACGTGAGGTTAATAAATCTAAGAAAGAAAAAACAGCAGCCCTTCTCAATTAGGAGCAATGAATATTGACAAGTTCTGGTATGTGACCTGTGCTCTGCTGTAATCACCCTCTCCTCTCTCTGGATCTCATTTCTCACAGAACTCAGAGCTAAGAGACAGAATCAAACCTATTCTAGCCACTCATATGCCTCATGGGACTATTAAAAGGTCGAATCTTTTCTGCTTTACAAATTTGCACCATACTGATGATTTTTGCCAACCATAAAGATTTGAAGTGTCCCCTGTATGTTTTTCCCCCTCCCCATGGTTTGTTCACATATCACAAAAGTCCTTAGCTAGGCTCTGCGCCTTGGGAGGTGAAGCTAATTTAATACTCCTGGAGATTCAGCTACTGGCTGCAAATCATCAAGAGGCCATAAATAAACCTACCACCATATAGAAGAGACAATGAAGTTACATGTACACCTACTACCTCCAATTATAATAAGAGCAACAATTACAAGGTTGCACTCCTACAGCCACCCTGATGGGAAAATGAGAGGAAAATGTTCCATTAGCCTAATGAAGAGAGCATGAGAGAGCTACGCTTCCATTTTCTCACTATTAGTCCCCACAGAGTGTCACAAGCCTAGGACGAAAGTGAGAGTTTGAGAGTAACAATTAAACTTTCTGGCAATTAGCCCCTCCGACTTGCATACAACTAACCTGATGAGAAAATTAGAGTCAAATTTTTGAGTGTCTCGCCATTATTCTCTACAAGGTATCACTCATTTACTAGAGAAGCTTACATGGCCTTAAAATAAAGTTTGCTGCATGACTGAAATGCCACTCCCAGAATGCGTGCTGGAACTGCAGATTAGTGTTCTAACTGGTAATTGCTACGGAGAGTCAAAGCAACGAAGAAGGTTCAGTATAATTGATATACTGCAAATGCAACTAAGTGGTTTAAAGGGAAATCTCATAGATACTGTATACATAGAGGGGCATAATCAAAACAAATGTCTAAGTTGAATTTGGTCATATGGTGCTAGATGCCCAAAAGTCGGCAGTAAGAAAATGTCCATTCTCGAAAAATATGCCTAGAATATTTTTTTTTGCTTTTGAAAATCGTCCATTTAATGTCCAGGCTATTGTTCATACAGACTGCCATCTTTATACCACATTTTCGACCGAAATTTTGTCCAAGTCTCAAACACCCAGAGCAAGATCTTTTGGATGTGGGAGGGGCCAATCTTGTAATGGACTGGCCACCCAGACATTTCAACAGAGCATTAGGGCACCTTACAGGGCATTGCTGTGAACTTCACAAAAAGGGTGCCACATAAACATCTCATCAGAACTCCCTTATAGTTTATGGTAAGCCCCCCAAAACCCACTATACCCACCTGTTTATAACCCCAATAGCCCTTATGGCTGCATATGGCACCTCTATGGCAGTATGGGGTTTGGGAAGGTTTTGGTGGATGCACATTTTCCAACATAAATGTAGTGGTTAGAGTGTCTTACGGGCCTGGGTCCTCCTCTCTATGGTTCACTAGCCCACCCCCTAGGCTATTTAAGACACCTCTGTGTAGCTCTGCTAGGCTTTCCTATACCAGGTACTAATCTTCTGAAGACAGGTATGTACGTTTTTATTCCGATCTTTGTGGGTGTGTGACGGGGTCTGTGAACACTGGGGGAGTGTGTAGGGGTCGTTACTCTGTCTCTGCAGTGGTTATCTGGTCACTTTGCATACCTTTTTGGCACTTATACCTGTTTTCACATCGTCTAACTCACAATGATTAAGTTCCATCCAGGATGTCTAGTAAAACCTTTGATTATCCCTGCAGGATGACTAAGTCTAGGTCGGATTATCCCTGCACATCCCTGTACACCCCCCCTAACCACTCCTGCAGATATGATCTCTGGGCGCACAGCGGGATTCAGAGGCCTAAAAGGTCCCTCAACACATCCAGAAAATTGATTTGATTATCGGCACTTGGACAACCTGTCTTTTTTAGTTCGTCCAACCTGTCTTTTAGTTCGTCCAAGGATTTAGACGTGTTTAAGTTTTGATTATGAGCCCCATATTCTTTCACTTTCACCTTAGTCAGATCCTAGGCTGGGACTGTGCACTATTCTGTAGTTATCTCAGTGAGAGTCCTTGCCAGGGGCACGACCTTAAGGGGATTGTTTATGAAGTGCGTGACTTGACACACCAGCACGGTATCCATCACTGCAGTGGCATGCATTCAGCGTGTACCAGTTGCATAAGGCAGTGGTTTCCAAACCTGGTCCTGGATAGGGTTGCCATATTTTCCTAGACCCACCCCCAGGACCGACTAGTTCCGCCCATTCCCATCCCCCCCCCAACCCACCCTAGCCCCGCCCTCTGATTCCTGCTCTTGCGCGGACTTTTTCCCTGCCTGACACAACTTTTCAAAACCTGGACAAAGTGCCATATTTTGAAAAGCCATCCGGTCCCCCGGACATGTCTTGAAAAGGAGGACATGTCCGTGGAAACCCGGACATCTGATAACCCTAGTCCTGGAGGCTCCCCAGCCAGTCAGAGTACTGTGTGCAATTCTGGAGGCCGCATTACCGCAAGGATGTGCTGAGACTGGAATCAGTCCAAAGAATGGCCACCAGGATGGTCTCGGGACTCAAGGATCTCCCGTACGAGGAGCGGCTAGGGAAGTTACAGCTCTACTCACTCGAGGAACATAGAGAGAGGGGAGATATGATCGAGACATTCAAGTATCTCACGGGCCGCATCGAAGTGGAAGAAGATATCTTCTTTTTCAAGGGTCCCGCGGCAACAAGGGGGCATCCGTGGAAAATCAGGGGCAGGAAACTGCACGGTGACACCAGGAAGTTCTTCTTCACTGAAAGGGTGGTTGATCGCTGGAATAGTCTTCCACTTCAGGTCATTGAGGCCAGCAGCGTGCCTGATTTTAAGGCCAAATGGGATAGACATGTGGGATCTATCCGCAAAGATAGATAGGGAGGGTCATTGGGGTGGGCAGACTGGATGGGCCGTGGCCCTTATCTGCCGTCTATTTCTCTGTTTCTATGTTTCATTGTGGATATCCTAAAAGCCTGGCTGGCTGGTGTGCCTCCCGGACCAGGTTTGGGAACTACTAGGACAGGGAATAAGCATGGACTGTATTGTGAAGATAGCACATGATACTTTACATAAGCAGGAGCACGCTACAGGGCTTCAAAGAAAGTTTGGATAGGTACCTAGAGGACAAAGGGATTGAGGGGTACAGATAGGAGTAGAGGTAGGTTATAGGGATAGGATTAGAGGCAGTTACAAAATTAGTCAGGGACGCTGTTCAGGCAATTAGGCCTGATGGGCCGCCGCGGGAGCGGACCGCTGGGCAAGATGGACCTCTGGTCTGCCTCAGCGGAGGCAACTTCTTATGTTCTTATGTACTGCACGCTGCCACTTACGCAGTCAGAATGGATTCACTTATTAACTATCACTACAATCACGGTGCAGTAAAATACTTTTCTGCGTGAAAACCATATGGGGACATGCCGAGAACACTCCTGACACTGCACGACCTTTGCTCTTATCACATGTGAATATTTTTATCTAATGCATAGGATAGGGAGAATTCTATACATGGAACCCAAAGTTGGGCGCTGGGAATCGACGCTGTCAATCACGTAATGGCACTGTTTGGAGAATCGCGGCTACGTGGAAGGTAGACACCAGAAATGTAGGCCAGGGTTTTAAAGGCCTACATTTCTGGTGCCTAGTTTCCATGAGAATCACATCTACAGAGGCGCCTAACAGCGCCTAAGGCCACTTCCGGTGTTAACCATGCCTACAGTGGCCATCGGAGCTCTTAGGTGCTTCTTTAGTTGGGATCTAGGTGCCATTTTTGGAGGCACCTTTAGGCGTCTCCATTTTTTTAAATGATGTTTTAATTGCTTTTTAATTGGTGCACTCAATTATTGTGCTGATTGAACCAATTCAAATGATTAAGTTAGTTGGTCGTAGGGCGCCTACCATTGCCTAACTAATGGCACTGTTTTGAAAATTTGCTGCTTAGATCGGAACTCCTCATACTCAACTGAAGGCCTAATGCCTAATTTCTGGGAATGCTCCAGAGCGGCCCTTGTCCTTTCTACCCATTTCATCTTTCACCTTTTCAGTACTAGCTAAAGACAAATTAGAGGCAGTCTCTGAGTTACAGATGCCTGACTTAAATACAACTTAAGTTTGTGGGTTCAAACCCACACTGCTCTTGTGACCCTGGGCAAGTCACCTAATCCCCCTATTGCCCCAGGTACATTAGATAAATTGTGAGCCTGCTGGGACAGACAGGGAAAAATGCTTGAGCACCTGAATAAATTCATGCAAACTGTTCTGAGCTCCCCCTGGGAGAACAATATAGAAAATGCAATAAATAGTGTGAAAAGTTTCAGCCTCTGATAACCAGAGCTGGTATTGTGACATCATAATGCTTCATTCCACCAATGCCTAAGAGCCAGCCTCATCAGTGATGTCACAATGGCTTGATTGTCCTATACTTGACTCACTTTTACTACACTTTGATTTCTAGAGTGGCGCAGTGGTTAAAGCTACAGTCTCAGTACCCTGAGTTGTGGGTTCAAGCCCACACTGCTCCTTGTGACTCTGGGCAAGTCACCTAATCCCCCCATTGCCCCAGGTACATTAGATAGATTGTGAACCCGCTGGGACAGACAGGGAAAAATGCTTGAGTACCTGAATAAATTCATGTAAACCATCCTGAGCTCCCTTGGGAGAACAGCATAGAAAACTGAATAAATAAATAAACATGGTTGCAGCTTCATTTGATTTCACTGAGCAGTATTTCCAGTGGGGCATAGACTCCTACTCTTCTCTTGTAGCAGATTCAGGAATGATGCATGGCCACATTAAGAACAGGGTGTGGTTGTGTTAGAAGATTGTAGCGGTCCCGGCATGTTTTTTTGGAATAAGCTAAACGCTAATAGCCTGAACATTTCTGTACCTTCCCCGACCCTGAAGAAGAATGAAACGCGTCGGTGGGGAATGAAACAGTAATGGTTCAAAGCTAAGTTTTCATATAAATTTATAAACGCATTTATAAATCGATTTAAATATCGATTTTAAGAAAAGAGCTGGCACTTTAACAATGAAATGAAATGAAAAACTATAAATAATGTATAAAATTATAATTAGATTGAGATAGAGATGAATTGATACAACACCGGCTTTTTAAGTTCCGATGAGGACAGTCACCACACAGGCTCTCCAGTTGTGAGTTTAAGTGTGGCACCCTAAGGAACTTCGGTGGGATAATTAATTATCTAAGGATTTGCATCTAAAAACGATTTAGTGGAAGAGTTTATTTAATTGGTGCCACTATTTGTTTTGATGTACCTTAGAAGAAACACTGGTAGGGACAGTTGGCCCTTTTGTCAGCTGGGAGCAAAGGTAAGCAGCATGAATCTTAAAATCTACAAGTTCTGAATTACATACAAATCTAACTTAAGAACAGCTTTAAAAACGAAACTCATTCATAACCCGGGGACTGCCTGTACTTCTAGGTACACTACACATTTCCCTGTCCCCAGAAGGGCTTATAATCTAAGGAGCATATCACATGAACTAGATGAAAAAATCACCATGGGCCATCCAGATTCAGGAAAATCAAGTAGAAACAGTATTTTGAATGGATTAGAGGCGGCTCTGTGTTTCACTTTTTGATAGTTGTATAAACCTCCAGTTTCTTCAGTGTTTTTTAAACTCACATCAATGAACCCCTGAGGCAGGCATTGTAGGACACAACACAGGCACGCTGAAACAAGGCCTGTGTTGGGTCCTACAACAATAAATTCTACGTGATTTTCCTGAATCTGGATGGCATGTGTCTATAATACTGCCAGAGGGTTGTTATCAGCTACTGTCTCTGTTGGAACAAGCTGCCCGAATCCCTACGGCGGGCTCCGTCTCTGGCAGTGTTCAAGGCTCAGTTAAAAGCCCACCGATTCGAGAGTGCTTTCGACTCCTGACTCCTCTCACCTTGGGTTCTGCATCCCCAACCCTATATGTCATATCTGTCTGTCCAAGTTAGATTGTAAGCTCTTCCAAACAGGGACCATCTATAAATGCCAAAATGTACAGCGCTGGGAACGCCTTTCAGCGCTTTATAAGTCATTAGTAGTAGTAGCACTTTTACAATCAATGGTACAATTATCTGTTTTCTCCTTCTATAGCACTATCAGCAGAGTTGTGATCAGATGCTGTCTCTGCTGCACTTTTAGCACTGGTGCAAATTGGCTGCTTTCTCTAACTGCAGAGCCAAATTTACCAAAAGCAGCCACTCTTTTCACTCTGCCAGAGCTATTTGCTTTGCTTTTTGTCGCCAGCAGGCTAATTGGTGCAATCAAAGCAGTGCTGGGGACAGTGAGGGCAACCAGGGATGTGATCCTGCTGCTGGTTGTCAGCAGGACTTAATGGAGGTAATTTTGTAAAGCTTTTTTTTTCTGCAAGAAACTATAGACTGGTCAGTTTGACTTGGGTTCTGGGAAAATGGTAAAAGCTATTCAAAAAATAAAATTACTGACCATATACACAGACACAGCTTAATGGGAATGAGTCAGCATGGGCTCAGCAAAGGCAAGTAATAAATTAGTGGTAGATTTTTTTTTTTTTAAAGATGTAAAGAAACATATGGATAAAGGTGAGTTAGTTATTTTATTTAAAACATTTATAGTCCACTTGTCAATCCTTCTAGATGGATTACAAAAAATACATTCATAATTAAAACTAACATTCTAAAGACACAACAATAATAAATGATAAAAATCTCAGCATCTGCAAACACAGTCAATAATTATGCAAATCTGTATGCCTTCTGGAACAACAGGGTCTTCTACGAGAGGGTGCTGAAAAGTTCTCAGCCCAGCCAAGACGAGAATGACATGCCCAAGACATCTAATAGATGATATCACCCCCCTCCCTCCCAAAAAAATGATATTTGAGTGTCCAGCAGTTTGCCATTCGAAAATGGCCATTTTTGTTCCTCCAGTTTTGGATGTTTAGCTAGAAACATCCAAGTTGGACATAGATGGTTTTTTGGGTTTGGTTTTGTTTTTTTTCCAAAAAAATGCCCCTCCAAGGATACAATCCAGCTGTATTTAAAGGTCTCTCAAGAGGCAGTGTCCCATAATTCACACCTGATGACAGCCACCTCACCACCCATAGATAGAGTTTTAGGATGTTTTGCAGATCAGATATTATGACAAACTAAAATTACATTAATGTTGTGATGTCATCTCAGGCCAACACACTGCAAAACACTAAGCAGAAACTTATGCAAAAGCAAACTCAGAACCTTACCACAACATAACAACACTAACTTCCAAGACTCAAAGAGCAACAGCCTTACCCATGAAAAGACAGCACAGTAAATATTACTCTGGGCCCTAAAATACCAATACACCACCTGGTGAAGAAAACAGAACAAATGGGACTGCTACAGTTTTCTACACAGAAACTACATACAGTATAAGCAGAATACTGCACCATGGTCATATGCGCAAAATATAGACAGTCCCTTAGAAAATATGAAGCAAGGGACACAGATATATGAATAACAAAAAAAAAAAAACCCTGAACTAAAAGAAATAAGAATCTGCATACACACCAATATTAAAGAAATAGAAAATGAAACCAAAATGTCAGAGGTGAGCATATGTGACACCCGGGGCCCATCATTTTTTGACACACCCCTCATCTATTTGAAAAATATGATTTTTAGTAACAATTCACATATCGCACAACAAGAGTGTACCTAGGAAAAGGCAGCATCTTAAATACTGCAGTGAGCACTAGAACACCAACACATACATTGTAAAACTAAACATGCTAAACAAGTCAATGGCAACAGAAACCCTGTCCTTTTCATACACATAGAACAGAGATACACCTCGTCCAATATGGAATAATCACAAACTAAAAATAGAAATATGTAGACAAAAGTTAAACTGAACCGCCAAGAAACCAGACTCTGCATACAATACAACACCACAACACCAAAGAAACAGTGACACATGTCCCCTAATACTGTGCAAAATATAATGCCAGTAGATGTAAATTTGAGAAAAACTGATACATAACAATCAGCACTTTACAAATCAACAAACAGAAATAAAACAAATAATGAAAAATAAGAAAATACCATTTTATAGGACTAATCCATTTCAGAGGTGAAATCTTTCTTCAGAACAGTACAGTAAACTGCTGTTATGGTATCCTGTTCTGACCTGATAAAAGGGGTTTTAGTCCAAATAAATTGCTTTATTTCCATTTGCTATTTATAAACTTTTATTAATACAGTTACAATACTACTTGATTCTAAGTAAAGAAACAAAAAAACTTTCTACCTTTTGTCATTTCTGCTTTAATCATCTTCTCTTTGCTCTCTTCTTTCTATACAGCATTTGTCCTCTCTCCCTTCCATGCAACATCTGCACCCCCCTTTGCCCCTTCCACCCAGCTTCTGCCATCTCTTTCTATCCCTTCCATCTACTGCCCACACTCTCTCTGCCCCTTCCATCCACTGTCCACTCTCTCTCTCTCTTCCATATGGCATCTTCCCTCTTTCTATGTCCCTTCATTATCCTGTGCCCCTTCTCTCCTTTGTACATGATTCATTTCAGCTTCACTCCCTCTCTATTTTTCTGTTTCCACCCCCTCCCCTATGCTTTGGCATCTTTCTCTCTCTCCTCCTTTCCTTCCTCCCCACTCCACACCATGGTCTGGCATCTCTTTCCCTACATGCCCTGGTACCTCCTCCCCCTCTGGTCTGACATTTGTCTCCTTAGTTTCCCTTCCAGAGTCTGTTATAGGGGAAAACACCCTCCAGGGTTTCAAGACAAAGTTGGACAAGTTCATGCTAAACTGGTGAGACTGGACTCATTTGGAGCACTGGTATTGACTTTGGGGTTGCCGTGTGAGTGGACTGCTGGGCAGGATGGATGATTGGTCTGACCCAGCAGCGGCAATTCTTATGTTCCCTCCCCCATGCTCTGGCATCTCTCTCCTCTCCTTCCAATCCCCCTTCCCCTCCATTATGTGACATCTCCTCTTCTTCCTTTCTCTTCCTCCCTCCTTCCTTTACCCTGGTCTTGCATCTGTCTCCTTCCCTACCCCCCATGCCCTGGAATCTCTCCCTCCCCCTCCATGGTCTGGTATTTCCTTTCCTTCTTTTCTTTCCCTCCTTCCCATGGACTTGGCATCTCTGGTTCCTCTCACTTGTCTTCCTTCTCCCTCCTTCCCTCTTTCTCCCCAATTGGGTGCTGCAGCAGTAGCATTTCTCTCTTCCCCCCTTTCCCTGTGTAGCAGCAGTATTTCTCTCCCCCTTCCCTGTGCAGCAGCAGCGTTTCTCTTCCCCCCTTGCCTGTGCAGCAGCAACATTTCTCTTCCCTGCCCTGTACAACAACTGGCCAGCGTTTCTGGCCAGTTCCTTGCTGCAGCCAGTTTTCCATTCAATGCCACGGGCATCGACACCTCGTGCGATCCGTGGCTGCGTTGTAAGCCTTCTCTCTGACGTCGTGACAGAGGGAACGCTTCCAACGCAGCCGCGAATCATGCGAGGAGCTGACGGCTGTGGCTTTCAGTGGAAAAACTGCTGCAGGGGAGCCTGCCAGAAACTAAACACCCGCCAGAGGGAGCACAACCTGGGCCGCAGACACCCCTGATTTAAAATTTACTGCCACTGTTGCTGGTTAAGGAATGAAGTAGCGGCAGAATAGGGAGGGTAGCTGGCTGTGCACCCCCTTGGGGCGTGCATCCAGGACGGACTGCCCCCCCCACGCCCCCCTTGGTACACCACTGATGCATTTGTAAAAGATTAACCATACAAATCACAGACAATAACAGATACTCAAAAAGAGGTTTACAACATTCCAAAAAGTGCTTAAATGAAGGAAAAAAGGATCTCAGAAATCCACGCCAAAGGTCATTACAATCTCAATTGTGGATGGGAGTTTCGTTCATCGATCCTTAAAATACTTTCAAAATAACAGGATTGCATACACAAACTAACAATCTTATCACATACTAAAATCATCCATCTTTTTTTCTCTTTTGTCTAATTTTTAATTTTTTGTCCCTTTAAGTTGATATAATAATAACCAACAGTTTTATAGAATGTCATTAAACACTCACCAATCACCGTGCCGAGGCAGCTAAGAGACTGCAAGTGAATTAAAGCATGAAATAAATCATATCTCAAAAAATGTTGGTTGTTTACCTTGAAAAAGCCCGATGTGTAGGGCGAAACGGGTCCCATTGGGAAGCACAACATGTGAATTCATGAAAAAATCAATGGTTGACACTGAAGAAGAGTTTTCACATGCTCTATAAAAGATAAGCGTTGTGCTAAGCGCCAGGCACTTTATTTCTTGAGATATGATTTGATGTGATCCTGAAGTCTGGAGATCTCTTGAAGATTGAATTTTCTTCTAGTGTACTGGGCATTCTATTGGATTCTTCACTTTCGTTTCAAAGCCAGATTAACCATCTTTCAAAAAAAAAAAAAAGTTTCTATAGCCTTCGTATGTTAAGGAAAATTTGTTATTTGTTTCATTAACAACATTTTGCTGTATTAGTACAAACCATAATTCTGGTGCAGCTGGACTACTGTAATTCCATCTATGTAAGCTTGAGTAAAGGCAATTTAAAATGGTTACAGATAATCCAAAATAAAGCTGCAAAATTTGGTCATGTATCCCCTTTTTTGATGACTCGTCATTGGCTTCCTGTCTGCTTTAGAGTTCAATTTAAATGTGCAAGTGTGATATTTAAAATTCTACATGGAATATTCATGCCTTTAGGTCCTTTGTCTTTCAACTCTTTATTTCCTTAGATTCAAGAAATTCCCAGAAGTACAAACTTTCTTTTCCATCTCTCTCAAAGGAAAGAAATCGGTAGATTACATCACCCGATCTTTTCAAACATCCTTACAGTGATTTGGAATGAAATTCCCTCTAACATAACAATACTTTTTCTCTTCAGATTTTTCATAAATCTCTAAAAACATTACAATTTCAATGTTTTTTTGATAATTGTTCAAACAAGTGTTAATGATCTATTATTAAAGACTGAGGTTTAATCTGGTGTTTTGAGGAAGTTTTGTCATCTTAATTTGAATCAGGGCCGGATTAAAGGGTAGGCCCAGTAGGCACGTGCCTTGGGCCTGCGAAGTTCAGGGGGACCCGATGTGCTGCTACGATGACATCACATCATGCCTGGGTTAGAAGGCTGCAGGTGGCAGTGATGGTTCTGTGTATATCTTCCCTGCTTCGGCAGACAATGCTGCTGTTGGTGCTTGCCTGCACCGTTGCCCATCTGCTTGCGGCCTGCCCGCTGGCTCCATTTAATTCCACTCACTGCTGCTGCTCCAAAAAAACCAGGCACACGCAGCAAGTGCACGCTGCCAGCTCATAAGCCTTCTCTCCATCAGAATTGACGTCGGGGGAAGGCTTATGGGTCGGAGGTTCAGTTGCTGCACACGCCTGGCCCTTTTGGAGTTGCGGCAGCAGCGGGGGGGGGGGGGTGTTAAATGGAGTCGGCGAGCAGCGACAAGCAGTGGCGGCGGGCAGGGGGTGAGTGGCGGGAGGTGGAATCAGTGGCAGCCGGTTTGGGGGAAGGCAGGCAGGCTTCGGGGGGAGGAAGGGAGGATTCTGTGTGGATCCTGCACTTCTTGCCATGAGACTGGACCCACAGCAGCACCAAATGAAGTACAGTATGTTTAAACATTTCTTCTGCTGCCATCAGACTGCTGCATGATAAAAAAAAAAAAAAGAGATCAAGTGTAGGCAGCCTCAATCAGCCTGAGAGGAGAGCTGAGGGGGAGGAGGCAAGGAATGAAGAGCCAATAGGAATAGGCTATGAAGGAGTGAAAAAGTACTGAATGAAGGATGGGAATGAGAAAGAGGAGACAGGAAGAGAAATATAGGGGTGGAAAGATGATAAAGAGTATTTGGAGAGAGGGATAGAGTGAGCAGAGATCAATGTCTGGTGGGAGAAAGGGAAAGAAAGAGGACAGTGAAGAGTAGAAGTAGAGAAGCAAAAAGGGGAAAGAAGTAAATAAGAAAATGGGTACATGTGGGCGGGGCAGGGCATGGTGGGGTACCCTGGGCAGGGGACGGGGCATGGTGGGGTGGTGCAGGGGGCCCAGTGGACTTGTGTGCCTAGGGGCCCTCTATGAATTAATCCTGTCCTGATTTGAATTATTGATATTTTTTCTATCAATCTATGTAAGTATATAAACCGAGTCGAGCCCCTAATTTAGAAGATGCTGTATATAAATCTAAGTATTAGATTGGATTGGATCTGTACTGGGACCGGTGCTATTTAACATATTTGTAAATAATCTGTACATGAGAATGACAAGTGAAGTGCTTACATTTGTAGATGACCCATAACTATTCAAAGTTGTTAAAACATATATGGACTGTGAAAAATTGCAGTAAGACCATAGAAAATTGAAAGACTGGGCATCAAAATGGCAGATGAAATTTAAGGTGGACATGCACATTAGGAAGAATAATCCAAAGCATAGTTATTAACTGCTAGGATCCTCCTTAGGAATCCGCACCCAAGAAAAAGATCTTCCGCCTAGTGTGGTTGTGGCCAGAAAAGCAAACAGGATGCTAGAAATTATTAGGAAAAGGATAGTAAATAAGACCAAGAATATTATAATGCCTCTATATCATTCCATGGTACAACCTCACCTAGAATATTGCATTCAATTCTGGTTACCTCATATTGTGTCCAGTATTGGTCGCCGTACCTCAAGAAGGACATGGCGATGCTTGAGAGGGTCCAGAGAAGAGCGACAAAAATTATAAAAGGTATGGAAAACCTTCCATATGAAGACAGGTTAGAAAGGCTGGGGCTCTTCTCCCTGGAAAAGTGTAGACTCAGAGGAGACATGATAGTGACTTTCAAGATCTTGAAAGGCATCGAGAAGGTAGACAGGGACAGATTCTTCAGACTATTGGGGACCACAAGTACAAGGGGGCACTCGGAGCTGAAAGGGGACAGGTTTAGAACCAATGCTAGGAAATTCTTTTTCACTCAGAGGGTGGTGGATACCTGGAACGCGCTGCCGGAGGTTGTGATAGGACAGAGTACACTACGGGGTTTTAAAGAAGGATTGGATAAATTCCTGAAAGATAGGGGGATTGAGGGATACAGATAGAGGTAGAGATGGGATATAGAGAGAGTATAGATAGAGACCAAGGGGGATTTAAGGGTTCAGACAAAGATCACCGTACAGGTCATGGGCCTGATGGGCCGCCGCGGGTGCGGACTGCTGGGCGCGATGGACTTCTGGTCTGACCCAGCAGAGGCAACTTCTTATGTTCTTATGTTCTTATATCTCTAAAAAGATATCGTGGGATTAGAAAAAGTTGTAAGATCAACCAAAATGATAAAGTTTCAAGTTTCAAGTTTATTTAAAATTTCTTATACCGCCCAATCAAGCCTTCTTGGCGGTGTACAAAAACACCAAAACAATGTGCCAAGGGGGGCGCTGTTGAGCCCGACAAAGATGGTCGTCTGAACAGCAGGCTCCAGCAACCTTCACCATCTTTTTACTCTCTGGCTGCACTGCACTGGTGTTAGACCCCTCCATCCAGCTCCATCCACACTATAAACGATGGCTACAGCTACTAAGGGCAAAAGGCACAAGCCCGACCCTCCCTCTCCCGCAAAGGACTCTAAATTGGTGACACAGGATGGCCCTGAGGCTCCCTCCATGTCTGATTTGTGGAATGCAATCAAAACAGTCCAGGATCTGATGACTGAGACCAAGGATGCCATCTCTGAGCTTAAAGATGACTTATCTTCAATCCAAACTGAACTGACCACCTTCAAAGTGAAAATAGCTGATCTGGAAATAAAATCAGCAACCACAGATGCCAATGTTAAGGCATTACAGGGCCACGTGAAACGCACGCTGGCCCTGGAAAAAGAAATGGAGGACGCCAGTAATCGTTCCCGCCGGAATAACTTGAGTCTTTTGGGGGTCCCGGAGGGGCAGGAAGGCAATAATATGGTGGCGTTCTTGGAGTCCTTCATCCCCAAAATCTGCACTTTAAGCATGATTTTGAAATTGAACGTGCTCACCGCTCTCCATCCTCCAGGTTCCCGCGTGATCGCCGGCCACGACCCATAGTGCTTCGGATCCTCCGCTACCCGCAGGTCCTAGAAATTCAGCAAAAAGCCCGATCACTAGCGCCTGTGACCCACGAGGGAAATAAGATCCTTTTCCTCCCAGATCTGCACAAGAACACTGTTAAAGCACGACAACAACTGCTTGCATTCAGACCACAACTAAAAAAGATGGGAGCCCGCTTTTCTACCCGGCAAGAATGAGGGTAACTTACCTAAATCAAACAAAAGACTTCACTGACCCGGAGCTTCTGGCTACTTACATCGAAGAGACTTCACCAACCCCGATTGACTCTGTGTGAGCCTGTTTCCCTCTGTGCCTGATGCTCATCTGCCATGCTGCCTCTGAAACTGACTCTTTCTACATGTTATTCTAACTCTACAATTGTTATTTCCATGATTATTTCTCTCTCTTTTACTATATATCGCTTGAATGACTCCTTCTCTAATTTATTTTTCATTTTTACTACCCTTTTACCTTTCCACTGCATCGCAGGACCTCTAGGCATGTTCGTTACTCTCTTCTTTTTACAGACATGTGACTCTGCACTGCAAGACCATGCACCTCAGCCATTTTGTGTTTTTTTTTTTTTATATTATATTAAGTTACTGGACTATTATGCTCACTCTACCTGCTAAAACCCTTTGAACCTCTCACTCTTTTTCTTCTCGTTGGTGCGGATGTTAATTGGTAAGCATAATGAAAGTACAGTGGCTTTAAATTTACACTTTTAAATGTCCAGAAACTTAGATGATGAATGTTTACTACATAGGTTTGGTCTTCTGCAATTTTTTCACACATGATTCAATTACTGTGCCACGGATTTTAATCTTTTATTTATTTTATGAATTTCCTTACTTGTATTATCCTATGACATCATAGGCTTTGCTATCTGATGTCATTTATACTAGATCAGAGTGCTAATGTCCTTAGTGGGACACACTGACTGCCTGAGTAGTTCATCTTTCTGTATTATTATGCCTCTCTTTCCATTTATTTATCCTCCTGAACTCTATAATCATTATATATTGTTTTTAGTTTCTTTCATTAATGTTACTTCCACAGCAGGCATTCATGGCTGACTGACATTGAATGTGCCTCTTTATTCTGATGACTCACTTGTTTTAGTGGTTGCTGTTGATTGCCATTGTTGGCATAGTTCATTCATTATAAACACAGCACTTAAACTTTTTGACCTGTTGTTTACTTTAGTTAATTGTGCATACAGCTAGAGCTACCTTTTGCAATACACTGATCAAATGGTTGCTGAGTTTGTTTTGTTCACTCGGCTATCTGTCCCCTCCTCGGCCACCCAAAGTTTTTTTGCTTGCTGTTTTATTACAGTGGGCTCTTTCTCCTTTCAGGTACATCTCTTACTCCTCTACTATAATCCTTTTGTTGATTTCTCATTTTTGTTATAAGATGCATACATCTTCTGCTTTTTTTTGCCATAGTTGTATTTACGTTAAAGAAAAATACAGGGACTCATATATGAAAACCCTAGTCAGTAAGAGTATTTATGATAAAAGATGATAGACTGACTACATTGGTAATAAATGCCAGCGGGGAGAGAGCTGATGACGGCTTAGAAAAACGCTCAGAAAAAGTGAAACTCTGAGGGGGGTGAATACCTCCCCTTGGACAAGAGTTTACAATCCAATCATTGCATTTGCTATTTGGAGCATCACTCTCTGACCACAATTCTTAAAAGCTTGCACAGATAAGTGTATAGTATCATTCAATGAGCAAGAGATTTTGTGCATGATACTTTTGAACAAAAATTTTTTTGTCAACTAAAAGTCATTGAAACAATTGAATTTTACCAGCGGTCAGAGAGTGATGCTCCAAATAGCAAATGCAATGATTGGATTGTAAACTCTTGTCCAAGGGGAGGTATTCACCCCCCTCAGAGTTTCACTTTTTCTGAGCGTTTTTCTAAGCCGTCATCAGCTCTCTCCCCGCTGGCATTTATTACCAATGTAGTCAGTCTATCATCTTTTATCATAGTTGTATTTACAGCTTATAAGTCCCACACCAAATTTTGTCTGGCTTATATAGGTATCTCAACCATGCTAAATATCATATATCCATGCTTTCAATGTCATTATCAATAACATCTTTAAATATCAAAGGTCTAAATAATGTGATTAAAAAGCGGAAATTATTGTCTTATATTGATGATCTTAAATCAGATATTATTCTGCTTCAGGAAACTCATCTCAATGAATCTAGCTCAAGTAAATTTCTTAAACAAGGCTTTTGTGCGCCATTGTTTTCCCCTGCTCTGAATGGAAAAAATGGTGTAATTACCCTAATTAAACATCATCCATCCATCTCTATTTTATCTAGCTCTCATGATACTTATGGTAGATGGGTTAGTGCCAAACTTTCTATATCCAATCGCACATTACGCATTTTAAATATATATGCACCAAATTTAGATTCTCCTGAATTTTTTCATAATTTGGCCAATCATATCTTACAGGATCCCGACACCCCTATTATTATTGGAGGTGATTTTAATCTTATTTTAGATCCTTCCAAGGACAGGAAATCACATGCCTCCTACAAGAAACCAAAATCATGGTATGCATTGCATGATATTATAGCCCAGCTTCACTTAACAGATCCCTGGAGATTGCAGCATACTGCCCTTGATCAATTTACGTTCTTTTCAGCGCCACACTCGACTTACTCCAGGATTGATTACTTTCTTGCCTCTTCTTCTATCTTACCTCACATCACCACCTCTGATATTCACTCTATCACAATTTCTGATCATGCAGCTATTTCCCTGACTTGCTCTTACTTTTCTCTTACACCTCGCAGTAGGCAATGGCGGTTCAACTTTTCACTCCTTGCTGAAAACCAATTCTCTGAAAGTATTACTGCGGCCATCCAAGAATTTTTTCATTTTAACATCCCCACTCAGTCCAATTGGATCAACACCTGGGATGCCTTCAAAGCTTTCATACATGGAACAATAATTCAATTTACTGCTAGACTCCACTCCTCTAGAAAACGAACCCTACGAGACCTTGAATCTCGCATACGTGAAGCGGAAGCTACCCATATTTCAGACATTACTGATATTACAGCCCTGACTACTCTTCGTAACCTTAGAATCCAATACAACTCTTTATTGAGTTCATCTGCTGCCAATTCAGTCTTCGTCCAAGCGGCTTCGTACTACGCAGAAAATAACAAACCTGGACATCTGCTTGCGAATTATTTGAAAAAATCCCAGGATAAAACTACCATATCATCCATTAAGGACCCCGCAGGAATACTTACTACAGATCCTTCAATCATCTCATCCGCCTTCCATAATTTCTATCAAGATCTTTATTCTTCAGAAATCACCTCCTCTGAAGCTAATCTCAATTCCTTCTTATCTTTCCCGCACCCCACTCTTTCTCCTACGGATTCTCTCTCACTTTCTTCTCCCTTCACTTCCTAGGAAATCACGGATGCCATTAACTCCATGGCTCCGAACAAATCTCCAGGCCCGGATGGCCTTACAATAGAATTTTACAAAGCCTTTCTACCAATTTTACTTCCACATTTGCTTCCTTTCTTTCACTTCTTGTGCAATCAAGGTCATTCCACAGGCTCCTTTACAGAAGCTAATCTCATTGTCTTTCCTAAACCGGGTAAGGACCCTCAAGAGGTCAAAAATTACCATCCCATCTCATTAATCAATGTAGACGCAAAAATTTTCGCTAAGATCCTTGCTTCTCGGCTTCAAACCGTACTTCCTCTGCTCATTTCCTCGGACCAATCTGGTTTTCTAAATAATCGTTACTCTTCTAATAATACCCGACTCTTGTCTCACATTATCCATCACTCATCTTCTCACGCAGATAGACTGGTAATCATGGCTCTTGATGCCGAAAAAGCCTTTGATCGTCTAGAATGGCCCTTCCTATTTCATATTCTACGTTGGTATGGTTTTCCTGATCCCTTCTTATCTATGATTAAAGTTCTCTACTCTCATCCCACGACACGAATTATGATAAATGGACTTCTTTCCCAACCCTTCTCTCCATCCCGTGGCACAAGACAGGCTTGCCCCCTATCTCCCTTACTCTTCAATCTTGCTCTTGAACCACTTTTATCTGCTATACGGAATGATTCTCGAATTGCTGGCTTTCATTACAATGATTTTTCAGTTAAACTCTCGGCATATGCCGACGATGTTCTTCTTTATGTTCATCCAGAATCTATTATCTTTATCCTTGAACAAATTAATCGCTATTCGGCGATTTCTGGATACAAATTAAACATCAATAAATCTGAACTTTTACCTTTAAACTGTATAGATATTCAATCTGATTCTTCCCAATATGGTTTCATATGGTCCCCTTCTAAGATCAAATATCTTGGATTGTATTTTGGGCCCTCTCTCGACTCCACCTCACGACTTAACTCTGACTATATCTTCTCTATTATTCGCTCCTGCACTTCCAGATGGTCCCCCCTTAATCTCTCCTGGTGGAGTAGACTATCTACAATACGTATGATGATCACTCCGAAAATTAATTACATCCTTAGTATGCTTCCCTTTCTCTTCCCTCACTCAATTTATTCTCGTATTGAACACTTACTCACTTCCTTTTTATGGCAAGGCAAACAGCCTCGGATTGCACTCCATAAACTGAAATGTTCTAAGGAGCAGGGAGGAGTCAATTTTCCTAGCTTTCGCGAATATCACCATGCATTTTTTATGTCTCAGGGCTCCTTATGGCTGAATGTTGAGTCTATGCGTGTAAATCCTACGTGGTTACCTTTGGAACTCTCTTTAGTTGATTCTTATATATTGCATCATGCTCCTGCCATTCCTCTTCCTCAATTGGCAAAACAAAACCCGATTATGTTAAGTACTTGGCAGGCGATCAATTATATTGACTCCCTTTCAAATATGAAATTGGCTGATTCAGTATCTGCACCTATCTGGCATAACCCCAAACTCAAGATAGGCAATGCGGTGATGGTTTGGAAAACTTGGCAACAGCGAGGAATTTGGCATATTTCCCATCTTTTGACTAATGACAAATGGATTACTTTTTCAGATATCATGGCCAAATATAACATCCCTCCCTCTCAATATTTCAATTGGATTCAACTCCACCATTGCCTTTCTGCGAGGTATCCTTCTCCAACTTCTCTTCATACCACTTCAGACCTACACTCTATGGCTCTTTCCTTCTCTGCATCCCATGGACAATCATCTAATTGGTATAAATATATACATTCAAAATGTTTCCCTGCAATTTCGGCTTCCCTGACTAAGTGGGATTTGGTGTTGCAATCTCCGTTAACTGATCGTATGTGGACGGAACTGTGGATTAGGATTTTTAAATCGCTCCACTTGGCCTCCCATAGACAAACTGCGATTTTTCTGTATCATCGAGCCTTCTGGACTCTGTCCAAAACAGCTAAAATTAAGAGATCCACGGATAGCTCCTGTTGGACCTGTAAATCCTCTGAAGGCTCCCTACGACATATGTTATTTGATTGTCCCCATTTACAGATTTTTTGGTCCTCTATCTGGAATGTGATTACCAAACTTTTTATTATTAATGACCCCTTCACATTGGATGTCTTACTTCTGGGATCCTCGGCACTGTCCTCACCTTTATCTTTGTATCATGATCGTCTTTTGACCCTTTTGTTATTCATAGCTCTTCAATTAATTTTACAAAATTGGAAAGACTTCTCTAACCTCAGCCTCACTCATTGGTGGAATTCAGTATGCCTATATGCTAAATACGAGAAACATATGGCAGAACGCTCTAAGTCACTATCCACTTATGATAATACATGGTCTATACTAATAGACCATTCTACTCAAGACCTTTGAAATAATGCTTATGAGATCATTTATTGATTTAATATCACTCATCAATTTGTTTTAATCTTTCACACTTTTCATTGGTGTTCCTTATCTGATGTATCTCAGGAATCAATATGACCCTCTCTCCATTTATAATGCCAGATTCTATTAAGCTTTTGTATTCTCTATGGCTTTACATACTAGACTACATTATGATGCTATACATAATTCATGGTCCTGCCATCCTATTTATGTATTTATCTTGCAATGTACTATGACCAGAAGACTGTGTTAGTTTTCTCATTATTATTTGTTGCTTCTATCCTTGAGTATCGATAATATTTCTTATTGTGATATGATGTACTGAAGGGAGCTGTCACTTGGTTTTTCTTGTTAGGCTTCCTCGGAAGCCTTTGTTGTATATTTTCTATTTTATATCTATGAAATCAATAAAAATATTTTGAACAAAAAAAAACAAAAAACAATGTGCCAAATAAAATATAATTTACACAGAAACAGACCAGAGGAAATGACAATTTTTAAAGACATTGACGAACGGGAACAAAAGGAAAGAAGGGTTAGAACTACAATTGATAGAGAGAAAGAGAACAAACAAGGGAAAGAATGACAAAGGGAGGGGGAACAGAAGGTAAAACCTTTCTTGAATTTCAGTCATCCTTAAAAGGACAGTTTAGGTGAAATCTGTTTTTTATTAAGCAACAAACTACAACAAGTACAAACAGCAGGCCGAAAGTCAAATATAGAACACATAGCTCCCCTCCCCAAGAGGACTGGACTCTTATGTCTTCTCAGGTTACAAAGCGCCCCATCCCCCCTATCCCCCCCCCAAAGCAGACCCCTCCCAGAACCCCACATCCCCACCTCCCCCAATCCCCCACCCCCCAGATCAGACAGGCAGAATGGAATACAACTGCAGTCTATTCAAGATACGACTACGAACCCGGGGAGATAAACTGTCCAAATAGGGAGTCCAAATATGAACAAAGTCTCTGCTCCGGCGGCGAGAGGTAGAAACCAACGTGGCCTCCCACCCTAGAAGGTCATGTAATTTATTCCTCCAGTACCAGAAGGAGGGCGGGGTATCTGCCAGCCAGAAATTCAATATACACTTCTTCCCCAAAATATAACATTTGCTCAAAAACAGTTTCTCCGCAGAGGTATACACAGAAAACAAAGAAAAATGAGTGAACAGCATATGATATGCAGAGACAGGAACAGACACCCGTAGGAGACCCTGAAGAAAGGAAGCCAAGGCCCCCCAAAAACTCTGAATACTCTCACATTCCCAAAGACCATGAAAATAAGAGTTCACCTCCGCTTGACAGGTGAGACAGTATTGGGTAGCGACACAACCCATATGGTAGGCCTGGCTCTGGGAGGCATACCCTCTCATCAAGGTCCTGAAGTGGCACTCTCGGAGCTCCGCACTATGCACCAGAGTAGGAATATGGCGAATAGCCCGCAGCAAAAACCCCACCCCAAGCTCCTGCCCCAAATCCCTCTGCCAAGCCTCCAGCACCACGGTAAAATCCCTCGGGGGCCCTAGGGCCCCAAGCTGTTTGTGATATACAGAGACCGAGATCCCAGAGGCAAGGTCCTCTCCCCCCTCCAAAAAGGCACGAAAACTGATCCCAAAATCCAAAGAAAGAGAGCTCTGAGGAAGGGACTGCACATAATGCTGCAATTGACAATGAGCAAAGAGAAGGCCCGATGCAGGCAGACCACAACGCAGCAACTCATCGCAAGAGAGGAGCGTCCCATCCTCCCGCATCATATAAAAAAGAAACTCAAACCCTCGAGCCCGCCAGCGCCCAAAAACAGAGGGAAGCAGCCCCGGGAGAAAGGAGAGATTACCGGTCAGGGGCAATAACACACTAACATGAGGATCCTGGCGCCATAAAGACAGCACCCGGCGCCACACTTCCCAAAGGGGGCGAAACAAAACACTACGGCGACAGAACCCCGGCAGAACTGCCATCCGAGACTGCAATAGAGAGAGCAGATGAGAAGGATAATAATAGTCGCGCTCCAGGAAAATATCAGTATAAAGGTCAGTACCCAAGACCCAGTCCCGGACATGGCGTAAAAGACACGCCTGATTATAAAGAGCCATATCCGGCACCCCAAAACCGCCCCGGTCCCAGGAGCCCACCAGCAACTGCCACCGCAACTTCGGTCTCCGACCCCCCCAAAAGAATTTAGACAACAAGGAGGAGAGAGCCCGGATATCCTTACGCAAGAGATACAGCGGTAAAGTCTGTAAAACATAAAGCCACTTAGGGAATAAAACCATCCGAAAAAGTTGCACCCTCCCCATCAAAGAAAGCGGCAGATTACGCCAAGCGGCCAACACGGAACCGGTAATGGAGAACAAATGAGCGACATTCAACCGGTAGAGCTCCCGAACATCCATGGACAACTGCACGCCCAAATAGCAAAACGAGGAATCCGCCCATTGCAAGGGAAAAGTCCCTCTCCAAGAACGCCGCAGACCTGCATCAGAGGCCAAAGCCTCCGATTTCTTTAAATTTAAGGTGAACCCAGAAAAATCTCCATACTCCCGTACACTCTCCAAGAGAGTAGATAAGGAACGCTGCGGATCAACCAAAAAGACCAAAAGATCATCAGCGAAGGCCGCAATCTTAAAATGAGCGGCCCCCAATTGAAGACCCTTGATGTCAACATTAGATTGCAGCTCTCTGATCAAGGGATCCAAAGAAAGCACAAACAGCAAAGGCGACAGGGGACAGCCCTGACGGGTCCCCCTACTGATGGAAAAGGGGTCCGAATAGCCACCATTCACTGAAATCCGCGCCACCGGATCACTATATAGTGCTAATAGGGCGTTAAGAAAAAAAGGGCCAAAGCCATAGGCCCGCAGCGTAGCAAAGAGGAACCCCCACCGCACCCGATCAAAAGCCTTTTCGGCATCAAAACTCACGAGTACAGCGGGGTCACCGTCCATAGCAGACTTCTCCAGGGCCAGCAAGATACGGCGAAGATTCTTAGATACCGGCCGATCACGCACAAATCCTACCTGCTAGTCCGATATTAAAGAAGGCAGCACTCTAGCCAAATGATTCGCCAGCACCTTAGCCATCAATTTCGTCTCAAAATTCAGCAGGGAAATGGGTCTATAGGAGTCCGGCAGAGTGGGGTCCCTACCCGGCTTAGGAAGAACTATTATCTGAGCAGAATTCAAATAACGTGGCAAAAACCCCTTAGCCACATTCAAATTAAAAATTTCAGACAACACCGGAGCAACCTCATCCACCAGCACCTTATAAAATTCACCACGGTAGCCATCGGGTCCCGGAGCCTTGCCCAACGGGCTAGCACGAATCACCCACGCCACTTCCTCCGCCTCCACAGGGCGTTCCAACATTGCCAAGTCAACAGGAGAGAGATGGGGTAAATCCAAGCTGTCCAAATAAACCCCCCCATCAAGCACATCCGGGCCAGGCGCGGCATACAAGTCAGCGAAAAAATCCCGCAGAATACGACTAATATCCTCAGTCTTATGGTAAAGCGTTCCCTGCGCATCGCGCAAAGCTGTGACCCTCGCGGACCCACGAGAGGAGCGAGCTAAATGCGCCAACATCCTGCTACTCTTATTAGCGAACCTGAAGAGCTGGAATTGATAGTGTTCCCGAGATCTCTGAGCCCCCCTATGCAGGAGCTCATTCAAGGCCTGCTGCACCTCCAAAAGCTGCGTCTTAAGCGCCAACGTGGTGGCACCTGCAAAGCGGTGCCGCAGAGTCCGAACCCTATGCTCCCAGGCCAGAATCTCTCTCTGACGCGCTCGAGCCTCAAAGGCAACAAATGACACGATTTCCCCATGCAACACTGCTTTCGCAGCCTCCCAATAGAGTATGGGGTCCTCTCGATGCTGCAGATTCGCACTTTGGAAATCCCTCCATCTAGTCAACAAAAATTCGTGAAAGCGGGTATTACGATATAAATGACAGGGGAACCTCCATGAAACACCTCCTCCCCGAGGTGACCCCTAAAGCCACCGCAGGCCCACCCAGGCATGATCCGATATTTCAATCGGTCCCAGGATGGCTTCCTGAACCCTAGGGAGGAGATCCCGGGAAAGAAGAATAAAATCAATTCGTGAAAGCATCCCATGTGCTCGAGACAAATGAGAATAGTCCCGCTCCACCGGATGAAGAACCCTCCAAACATCCAATAAGTTCAAAGAGGAAGCCAGCATGCTAGCCCCAGTGCAGGCCCTTAACGACTCCCGTCCCACCGAAGAAGAACGATCCAGCCATGGATCAGGGACCTCGTTGAAGTCGCCCCCGAGAATCAAGGGAATATCGCCAAACTGCAACAAAAGGTTACGCAACTTCTGAAAAGATTTGGCAGAAGGATTTTTAGGAGCATAAAGATTACAAAACAACAAAGGCTTATTGTTAAGAGAGACCGAGGCAAGAATGTACCGACCTTCAGGATCCCGAAGCACCTTATGTACCTGCAGGTGAAGGCCCTTACGAAAAAGTATCACTACACCTCCCTTCCCCCCCAGAGCCGGAGCCTCCAAATGCGTATCCACCCACCAAGAGCAGAGCTTAGCATGCTCTACAGAGGGCAACCGGGTCTCCTGTAGAAAAGCAATGGAGGCCCTCTTACGATTCAGTGCTTGCAATATTTTATACCGCTTAATAGGCGGATGTATCCCCCCCACATTCCAAGAAATCAGATTATGTTCCAGGAAAGACTAAAAAGAGCGCCAAAAGCAGATACAGAACATCCCATCGCAGCATGCCAGAGGAGCATCCCAGCCACCACCCCTCCAACCACACACTCAAAAAAACCACCCATCCCCCACCTGTCTGAACCAAAGGAAACCCCAGTCCCCCCCAATCCACCCACCCCCTCCCCCTATCCCCCCAACTCCCCCCGACCCTCCCCCGCCCCCCCAACCCTTGCCAAACCAAATACTGCACCCCAATAGGTGCCACTTCCAGAAAGCAGGCGCGCCCACTGCAGGCCTCCCTCAAACCCCTCAGCCCCCCAAACCCCCCCCAGAAACTAGCAGTCAAAGACCAACACTGAAAGGGAAAGGAAAACTATCTGTGCCAGGGACCAGGACCTCCAAACCAAAACAGACCCCTACCTCCCCCCCAGGCATCCCACGAGCAAACAAACACTCTTCATCCCCACAGCCAACAAGCGGACCCAACAGCCAGCACCCACACGTCTCTCCCCCATCCACTCCTCCACCCAGGCTATCTGACACACCGATACAACCCCCCTAAACAAACCCTACTACCCCCCTCTCCAGAACCACGCCGTCACCCCTCCACACTCATACCGATACAGACCAAACACTCTCCCCCTTTCCCCGACACAGCAAGGCAAAACAAACACAAAATGCAGAGAACCCAACAAATGAAGCACTGTTCATAGTGTGGAGTGAAAGCAGGTGAAGTCCCAGCGTCCAAGGGGGAAGACCCACAGGGGAGACAGCGCAACACCAACAAAGTCAAGGTCCACAGCTGCGAACTCCCAGCACAGCCAACCCCACCGAAGAAGACGGTCAGCAAATCACGGTGCCGCCTCCGGAAACTTTTCCTCCACAAACCGCCGGGCCTCCTCTGGCGTATCAAACTGGTGTGACCGGCCGGAGTGCATCACCCTCAGCCTCGCTGGATACTGAAGAGAAAAAGGAATACTGCGCCGGACAAGACTGGAACAGAGGGGAGAAAACTTGCGCCGAGCCTGAGAGACCTCCGCTGAATAATCCTGGAAACAGAGGACCGGCTTGTTGTTGTAGAGCAACTTCCTCCCCTGGCGCAGGGCTCTAAGGACTGCAATCTTATGACGATAGTTGAGCAGACAGCATATGACCACCCGTGGACGATCCAGGCCATCTCTCCAGGGCCCAGGCGGTGCGCCCGCTCGATATAGAGGGGGCCCAGCTGCTGCGGCAGGGCCAAAGACTCCATCAGCCACTTCTCCAAAAAGTCCCCCAGGTCAGAGTCCCCCAGAGACTCAGGCAGACCCACAAACCGCAGGTTGTTCCGGCGGGACCGGTTCTCCAGGTCCTCCACCTTTGCCCGGAGCGCCGCCAGAGAGGTAGAGTGGCCCGCCTGGTCTTGCGTGAGCCTTTGCACAGCGTCCTCAGTAGAGCTGACCCGCTGCTGTGTCTCCCTTACCTCCGAGGACAAAGCGGCAAAACGCTGATCCAGGGTGTCCAGCTTGTCTAAAATACGTTGCAGCTTGTCCCCCAGTGTGCCCTCCAGCGCAGCCTGCACTTCCGCTGTAACCTCCGCGACCCAGAGGGAGCTGGGGGTTTTGGGCGATGCAGGCGCCACGTGCGCTGCCATTTTACTATCAGGCTGCTTCCTTCGCTCGCGGTCCGTCCTGTTCGGACGAGCGGCCATCCCCCAGACAGCCGCTGTGGGGACACCCGACAGTGCTCCCCTGCTTGCAGACACCGGGAGCCGAGGTATTCAATGCTGATTAGCAATTACTGCTGCGGGCGCGCCGGAGCCACGAGCCTGTCCTGCTCACAGCCCCATGCTTCCGCCGGAAGTTGGATAGTTTAAATTACAAAAGCATCAAGGAAGAGAAAAGTCTTTAACTTCACCTTAAAATTGGCAAGAAATGTTTTTTCACTTAAGTAATTTGGGATACTATTCCAAAGAGAGGGGGCACTAACAGAGAAAATTGTAGTCTTCATTGTGCTGATATGTTTCAATGAGGGAATGGTAAGACTACAACAGGAACTCACGGCAGCCATTTGGTATGAGTGATCTGCATAGGGCAGGATCGAAGGAAGATCCCTCCTTCCCCGAAAGACCGCTAGACCACAGGTAAGATCCGGGGAGGTCCAGGAGGCGGGAGAGAGGTGGAGGTGATTCCAATATGAGGAAATCGCGAATAATTGAAATTGCGAGTCCTAAAACCACGAATTGGGAGGGGGAAGCGTATAGTCATATTATATTATATTAAATTTATATTTATTCATTATTTAAATCTTAGCAAAAAACTGTAGCATTACAAAATTGGGAACTTATCTGTCAGTCTCAACGGAGCCACCTGTTTAACTTCTTTACACCTTCATCTAAAGCTAGTTCTCACTCACACAATATCCAATACATTTTGTTCACATATATTTTTTCCATTTCTAGCACAGTTTTGCAATGTAAGAGATAAATACGAGTACCACATATTGTTGACAATTATCAGCATGGTATCAAAAATGCATGGACACTATTACCAAGAATTCTTTTTATATACAGGGACAATAGGTTCCATCTACAAAAGGCAGATGGGAAATAAAAAGATGCCATTGCCAAAAATATGGGGTGTTATTGGCAGGAATAGGAATTAAATCCTCGACTGATGTTACCAAGAAGGCCAACATCTGGCTTGTGAGATTTCTTGGTCTAGTAGATAACATCCTATACCTAGTCTGGGGGTCCAAGGGAAACGGGATGAAGAGGTGGAATAATAAGTGACAATATCCACTTAATAATGACTTTCTCTTTTGTTCTCTTTGTGATTCCAGATTCCTACCTTGGCACACCTAAATTTAGGCATGATTGTTCACGGCAGGTAAATGGTAAATGGCCATGTCTAATTGCAAACCCCTGGAAAAAGGAAGCTGATAGTGAATTCAAATGCTCAATAAATGAGATACATATCTTACAATGATCCAATCAATGTTCAAAAATTATCCTTTACTAACTTTATATTTCTTTAGCATTATTCTGTTTTCATCATTCTCACTTGCACACAATTCAAAACAAGCAGGGCTTTGTTTTGCTTGTAACAGCTTCCTCAGAACCAGGTTTCCCCCCAAAAACAACTGTTGTGAAGCATCCACACAAAAAGTGGCTGATTCTTGCTGTATCATGGCCTAAATGCGTCATACAGAACATGTAACATAATATTCTATAAGCTTTGTGCATTAATTTGGAGACATGCCCATATCTTGCCCATGTTCCACTCATGTGCACACCCCCTTACAGTTACACTGCCTCCTGGATTCTATTTATGATGCCCAGATTTGTGTGCCTAAATTTGGGTATGGTCCCCAGATGTGCATGCAAATAAATTGACTAACAAGCTGTTAACCATGAAATTGGTTGTTAGCAACCAATTATTGAAGTTAATTGGCACCCATTAGAATTTGCTTGCACATCTGGCTGCGTGCTGTACTGCTGGCTGCGGGATGTCTCTCCCCCTCACCCTATTTTTTTCAGGGTGCAGGGAGATCTTTTCTAGTTAGTCCCTGTTTTTTCTCCCTCATATTTGGGTTTGATTGGTGTACTATAAGGCAGTGCATCTAACTCACTTATCAAAAGGGGGTATGGCCATGGGTGTGTGTTAGGTGTGTGCCAAAAATATGTGCATGTAGTTATAAAACTTGGGCGCCAGAATTTACATCTTGTTTCACCTGGGAATTGGTGCCAAGCTTGATTCGATAAAGGAGGCGTGTCTTTTATAGAATCACACTTTGGGCCAGATTCTGTAAACGGTGCTGAATAGGGAAGTAGTGATCATCAAACAGTTTGGTTTGATATAACGGCTAAAGTGGAGAGCAGCCGCACAATACTTAAAGTCCTAGATTTCAAATATACGGACTTTAATGAAGTGAGAGAGTACCTGAAGAAAGAGCTGTTAGGATGGGAGGACATAAGAGAAGTGGAAAGACAGTGGTCTAAGCTGAAAGGAGCGATAAAAATAGCTACGGACCTTTATGTAAAGAAAATAAATAAAAACAAGAGAAAAAGTTTCAAGTTTCAAGTTTCAAGTTTGACCTTTATTTGATAAATCGCTTATAATAACATCTAAGCGATGTACAGTAATAAAAACCATCAGGGTGTGGTAATACAATTAATTTACAATAATTACTCATAAAACAAACAAAATTAGACGAACAGGAGGGGGTGGGAAGGAAGGGGAAAAGTTACAATCTTGTTCTTAGTTAAAGAAAGACATCGAAAGGGAAGCACATTGGGTATTAAAGGGTAAGAAAAAATGTTGGACCTAAAAAATGCTAAAAGGTGGAATATCATATGTCAAACGCGTCTTGAAATAGGTAAGTTTTTAAAATTTTCTTAAAAACAGCGAGGTCAGTTTCGTTTTTAATGAAATTTGGAAGGGAGTTCCACAGTGAGGGGGCTTTTACAGAAAATATGTCATTTCGCCTAGTGCCTATGACTTTTAATGAGGGTACTGAGAGCAATTGCGAAGAAGAAGATCTAAGAGAACGTGAAGTTTTGTGTGGGACAATCATTTTAGCAATATATTGAGGTTCATTGAAGATTAGAGATTTATAAACCAGGAATAAAATTTTAAATGTGATTCTATGGGTTATTGGAAGCCAGTGTGATTTAATTAGTAAGGGGGAAACATGGTCGAATTTCTTTGCGTTATGGATTAGTTTGATTGCTGTATTTTGGATAATTTGGAGGCGTCTATTTTCTTTTTGAGTTATATTAATTAGAAGAGAGTTGCAGTAGTCCAGTTTGGAAATAATAAGTGAGTGAATTAAAATATTAAGGGATTTAGTATCTAAGAATGTAGAGATTGAACGTAACAGTCGTAGTCTGTAAAAGCATGATTTGACTATTACACTGATATGATCGTGATAAGATAGATCGACATCAAGTGTTACACCTAGGATTTTTAGCTTAGGTACTGATTCTATTAAAATATTGTCGAGTGTGAATGGTATTTTTTGGGATATATCTCTTTTCCAATTGAAAAGCATGGATTTGGTTTTTTTGGTGTTTAAAGCCAGTTTGTTATTACTTAACCAGGAAGCCAATATGGTTCTCCAAACTAGTGGTGGAGAAAATAAAGGTGAAAGAGTTGACGTTCGTGAAATATAAAAAAACCCAAGAAGAGGAGTGCAGAAAGGACTACAGAGTGAACCTGAAAGAAGCCAAGAGAGAGATACGCCTGGCGAAAGCACAGGCTGAGGAACAAATGGCTAAAAATGTAAAAAAGGGAGATAAAAATTTTTTCAGATATATTAGTGAAAGGAGGAAGATGAAAAATGGAATTGCTAAACTAAAAGATGCTGGGAACCAATATGTGGAGAGTGATGAGGAAAAAGCAAATGTGCTAAACAAATACTTCTGTTCTGTGTTCACAGAAGAAAATCCTGGAGAAGGACTGAGATTGTCTGGCAAAGTTATACGAGAAAATGGAGTAGATTTTGCGTCGTTTACGGAGGAGAGTGTTTATGAGCAACTTGAAAAACTGAAGGTGGAAAAGCGATGGGACCAGACGGGATCCATCCCAGGATACTGAGGGAGCTCAGAGAAGTTCTGGCAGGTCCTATTAAAGACTTGTTCAACAAATCTCTAGAGACGGGAGTGGTTCCCGGGGATTGGAGGAGAGTGGATGTGGTCCCTATTCACAAAAGTGGTCACAGGGATGAAGTGGGAAACTACAGGCCGGTGGTGAGCCTCACTTCGGTTGTTGGAAAAATAATGGAAGTGTTACTGAAAGAAAGGATAGTGTACTTCCTTGAATCTAAGGGGTTACAGGATCCGAGGCAACATGGCTTTACAAAAGGTAAATTGTGCCAAACGAACCTGATTGAATTTTTTGATTGGGTGATCGGAGAGCTGGATTGAGGACATATGCTAGATGTAATTTACTTAGATTTCAGCAAAGTCTTTGATACTGTTCCTCACAGGAGGCTGTTGAACAAACTTGAAGGGCTGAAGTAAGGACCCAAAGTGGAGAACTGGGTTAGAAACTGGTTGTCGGACAGATGCCAGAGGGTGGTGGTTAATGGAAGTCGCTCGGAGGAAGGAAAGGTGAGTAGTGGAGTCACTCGGGGTTCGGTGCTGGGGCCAATCCTGTTCAATATGTTTGTGAGTCACATTGCTGAAGGGTTAGAAGGAAAAGTGCCTTTTTGCAGATGATACCAAGATTTGTAAAAGAGTAGACACTGAAGAGGGAGTGGAAAATATGAAAAAGGATCTGCAAAAGTTAGAGGAATGGTCTAATGCCTGGCAACTACAATTCAATGCGAAGAAATGCAGAGTAATGCATTTGGGGATTAATAATAGGAAGGAACCATATATGCTGGGAGGTGAGAAGCTGATATGTACGGACGGGGAGAGGGATCTTGGGGTGATAGTGTCCGAAGATCTAAAGGTGAAAAACAGTATGACAAGGTGGTGGCTGCTGCCAGAAGGATGCTGGGCTGTATAAAGAGAGGCGTAGCCAGTAGAAGGAAGAAGGTGTTGATGCCCCTGTACAGGTCATTGGTGAGGCCCCACTTGGAGTATTGTATTCAGTTTTGGAGACTGTATCTGGCAAAGGACGTAAGAAGACTTAAAGCGGTCCAAAGGAGGGTGACGAAAATGATAGGAGGCTTGCACCAGAAGACATTTGAGGAGAGACTGGAAGCCCTGAATATGTATACCCTAGAGGAAAGGAGGGACAGGGGAGATATGATTCAGACGTTCAAATACTTGAAGGGTATTAAAGTAGAACAAAATCTTTTCCAGAGAAAGGAAAATGGTAAAACCAGAGGACATAATTTGAGGTTCAGGGGTGGTAGATTCATGAGCAATGTTAGAAAATTCTACTTTATGAAGAGGGTGGTGGATGCCTGGAATGCGCTCCCGAGAGAAGTGTTGGAGAGGAAAACGGTGACTGAGTTCAAAGAAGCGTGGGATGAACACAGAGGATCTAGAATCAGAAAATAATATTAAATATTGAACTAAGGCCAGTACTGGGCAGACTTGCATGGACTGTATATGGCCGTTTAGGGGAGGGTGGGCTGGAGAGGGCTTCAATGGCTGGGAGAGTGTAGATGGGCTGGAGTAGGTTTTGACGGAGATTTTGGCAGCTGGAACCCAAGCACAGTACCAAGAAGAGCTTTGGATTGTTGCCCAGAAATAGCTAAGATGAAAAAATTGAAAAAATTTAATTTGAATCAAGTTGGGCAGACTGGATGGACCATTCAGGTCTTTATCTGCTGTCATCTACTATGTTACTATGATTATCTGGAGATCATTTCTTTCCCTCTGCATAATGTTAACAGGCCAACTCAGGAGGAAATATTCAACTCTGTCTCTCAAAGGTTTACTCCTGTGTACCCTACAAACTTCACAGAAGTGAGGTCCTTGTTCAGCATCAAAGGGGGAAGGAAAAAGCAGGGTTGCTGGCCACACAATTCAGCTGTTGGTTGACTGAATCATGGAGCATTATGGCTTTCAAGAAAGCTTCCTGCATGCCTACTTTATAAAAGCAAAGTGTTGCATTTAACAGCTGGTCATAGGACAAGTTGGAGGGAGCTTGAAAGAACTCAGGAAAGGTGGTGTGTAACAGTGCTGCGGGTGAAAATTTAACAAAAAAAGAACGGGGTAAAAGATGAGGATGGAGTGGTGGGGAGTTACATTCTAAGCTCAGCATCACCTTGGTGCTGCAGTGCTAAAGACTTTCCGGCTTTGAATGGCCTTCTTAGTGCTTTATGAACCAGTGAGCATAAAATGGCAAATCTGAGTTCGACCTTCCACCCTGTAAGAGTTAAGAAATGATTATTATTATCATTACTGTGCTTTTACTTTATTGGTTAAATTAACATTTAGTTTTTAGGATTGCTGTGCAGTATACATTATTTTACCTACTGTGTGTTCAAAGTAGTCTTGTCACAGCAACAGCATGCCAGCGTGAAAAAGCTTTTTAACAAATAGGCAAATACATGTCTTTTGTGAATTAAAAGGTGTAATTATATCAGCTTCAATACATTTGTGGGTGAAAAGCTAAAAATAAGTGGAAATGAAAATGTTAGAAAATATTGAAAATTAAAAAGTACAAAAAAACGTGTTATTTGGTTGAGAATTATGCATGTTTCTATAAATTAAACATAGCTATTAACGTTTTCTGTTCATAATGGGCTTGGATCTCTTCAAGTCTTAAAGACATTAGAGTTACAGAATATTAACTACATGAAAAAAATAATGCATGCCTTCATATTTATTTCATCTCAGGTTTAAAAAAAAATATATTTGATGCCCATATTGTTCTTTATGGACAGACTATGTCATAAGAACATAAGAACTACCATCTCCGGATCAGACATTCGGTCCATCAAGTCTGGCGATCCGCACACGCGGAGGCCCAACCAGGTGTACACCTAGCGTAATTTTAGGTCCATATGCCTCTCGTAAGGAGATGTGCATCTAGTTTGCTTTTAAATCCTAGAACGGTGGATTCCGCAATAACCTCCTCTATTACTTTAATTTTACATAAGAACATAAGAATTGCCACTGTTGGGTCAGACCAGTGGTCCATTGTGCCCAGCAGTCCACTCTCGCGGCGGCCCCTAGGTCAAAGACCAGTGCCCTAACTGAGTCCAGCCCTACCTGCGTACGTTCCAGTTTAGCAGAAACTTGTCTAACTTTGTCTTGAATCCCTGGAGGGTGTTTTTCCCTATAACAGCCTCCGGAAGAGCATTTCAATTTTCCACCACTCTCTAGGTGAAGAACTTCCTTACGTTTGTACAAAATCTATCCCCTTTTAACTTTAGAGAGTGCCCTCTCGTTCTCCCTACCTTGGAGAGGGTGAACAACCTGTCTTTATATACTAAGCCTATTCCCTTCATTATTTTGAATGTTTTGATCATGTTGCCTCTCAGTCTCCCCTTTTCAAGGGAGAAGAGGCCCAGTTTCTCTAATCTCTCACTGTACGGCAACTCCACCATCCCCTTAATCATTTTAGTCGCTCTTCTCTGGACCCTTTTGAGTAGTACCATGTCCTTTTTCATGTACGGTGACCAGTGCTGGATGCAGTATTCCAGGTGGGGGCGTACCATGGCCCGGTACAGTGGCATGTTAGCCTTCTCTGATCTGTTCGTGATCCCCTTCTTAATCATTCCTAGCATTCTATTCGCCCTTTTCACCGCCACCACGCATTGCGCAAACGGCTTCATTGACTTGTTGACCAATATTTCCATGTCTTTTTCCTAGGGGGTCTCTCCGAGTACTGCACCAGACATCCTGTATTCATGTATAAGATTTTTTTTACCTACATGCATCACCTTACCACATTACCTATCCACGTTAAACCTCATTTGCCATGTCATGGCCCATTTTTCGAGTGTGTTTATGTCCCGTTGCAGGTCTTCGCAATCGTTCTGCGTCTTCACTACTCTGAATAGCTTGGTATCATCTGCAAATTTAATCAACTCGCTCGTCATACCAATTTACAAGTCGTTTATAAATATGTTGAAGAGTACGGGTCCAAGCACCGAACCCTGCGGCACTCCACTTGTGGCGTTTTTCCAGTCCGAGTATTGTCCTTTTACCCCCACTCTCTGTTTCCTATCCGCCAACCAGTTTTTTTATCCACATGAGTATTTCACACTCGATTCCATGGCTTGCAATTTTTTGAAGTAGTCATTCATGCAGGACCTTGTCGAACGCCTTCTGAAAATCCAGATAGACAATGTTGACCGGCTCGCCCTTGTCTGTCTGCCTGTTTACTCTCTCAAAGAAGTGCAGCAAGTTGATCAAGCAAGATCTTCCCTTGCTGAAGCCGTGCTGGCTGGTCCTCAAGGTGCTGGCTGGTCTGTCAAGGTGATCAATGATGTGGTCCTTTATCAGCACCTCTACCATCTTTCCTGGTACCGAGGTCAGACTCACCAGTCTGTAGTTTCCAAGATCACCCCTCAAACCTTTCTTGAAGATCAGCATAACATTCACCACCTTCCAGTCCTCCTAAATCCTTCCCGATTTGATTGACAGATTGGTTGAAGCAGTTCAGCTATAGCCCCTTTCAGTTCCTTGATTACCCTCGGAAGAAGGTCATTTTAAAAGCATCACCACATGTAAATAGTGACCTTTACCTGTGAAAATAGACTCCATATGTAAATAGCAAGTTTAGAAGACCACTATTTACAGGTATAGATGGTTGGCGCACTGAGAAATTGAGGGTGTGTGTTGTGGGCATACTGGAGGAATTCTATATGTGGATGCCTCCTTTAGGTGCCTATTCTTAAAGAGCATTCATGCTGTTATGGAATATCAGTGTAACCCAGTACTGGGGAGAAAGACTCTCTAGTCCAGTGCCTCACAATCTTTTTTCAGCCGCAGCACCCTAAACTCGGGGCTGCTTCTGGGGGTCCACTGAGCATTGATGATGTCAAACTCATGTGCGTGGTGTCGACGTCCACGCATGCTCGGGGGCCCTCCAGAAGCAGCCCTGAGCTCATGGCCCTTCCAAAACCCAGACAAACTGCTGGGTTTTGGTAACCCCTCCATCTGGTAGCCCTAAAATTCTGATACACCGGGGGGCAGAGAGGAGGAGAGGCACCGGCGCCAGCAGTGACAGTTGCTTATCTCTCACGGCACGCCCGGAATCTCATCACAGCACACTATTGTAGATAGGTTCCCCACTGTTCATTGAAACTACTTATGTTCTTTTGTTACCCGTATTGAGCTTTCTTGGAGGACGGGATATAAATCGAAATAAATAAATACATGAGCCACAGACTTAGGGTGTACGTAACTTACAGCATTCTGTATGGTTTATATGTAAGTGCCACCCATGCTTTGCCCATGCTCTACCTCTGCGTATGCCCCTCTTGCAATTTAGGTGCTCCCTTTCAGAGTAGTGCGTAAGGGCAATATTGATATTTATATACCTATGTGTCTACATGTGTGTGATAATGTCAGTATTCTGTACACAAAGAATCCCAATAAGATGGTTATTTCATCAATATTAATCTAACTTGGAATCACATATAGCTCATAAATATTTCTTATTCCAAGTAATAAATGTCCGTTGTAATATGTATAGCTATGATAAACATTTGAGCGATGAGTGGTGTTTCTGAGGTCCGAAGCTTCAGTAAAATTATGAAACTTATAACTATTAAGAGTGGTTCAATCATATATTACAACAGACATTTATTACTTGGAATAAGAAATATTTATGAGTATTCTGTACACGTGCATATAGGCCCTGATTCTATAAAGTCTACCTAAAGTTAGGTGCTGATAGCACCGGTTCTATATAACTTAACACCCATTATAGAATCATGCTTAGGTGGTGCTCAGCATCCTATCGTTTAGGCGTCTCCAATTTATGCCAGGGTTTCCTATGCCTAACAGCACCTGATTCACAAAGAGGTGCCTAACTCAAGAACATGCCATTTGGCCTTTATCTGCTATCATGTTTCTATGTCTCTATGATCCACCCCCTAACCACAGCCACTTTTAGTGTAGTTGCTTTGGGCTAGGCACCTACTTTTATAGAATCAAGATTTTTGAGTTATGCGCCTGACTTGCAATTCAATTAAGGCCGATTGTGAGGGGTTTGAATGCCAATATCAGCATTGATTAAGCCTATTGCTCAATTACAGTAGGCACTGATATCGGTGCTTAACTTTAGGCGGAGTTTATAGAATCACAGCCCTTGGACCAGATTCTATAAATGATGCAAAAAAATTTGGCGCCATTAAAATTCAACATTCAACACTATTCTATAAAGGGATGAGCTCAACTTTGGGTGCCGAATTTGGACCTCAACTTTGGATGCAGGTCTTCGCTATTTTGTAACATTGCATGCATCTATTGTGAATGTACCTGAGCTGCCTGTGCCCCTCCCATGCCCATGCCCCCTTTTGGGTTGTACAAGATCCAATTTAGGTGCCCATTGTTACAGAATAGCACGTAACCAGATTGATGCCAAATCATAACTAGTGTCAATTAAGTGCTTGTTAGCTCCAAGAATAAAATCATTGGAGCCCATTAATTAATTTAGACGTACGTATCAAAAATGGGTATTTTTTCCACTGCTGACTTTAGGCGTCTAGCACCATATGCCCAAATTAGACTTAGACGTATGTTTTGATTATGCCCCTCCACATGCATAGCCCTCAATGGAGACTATATTGTTTAACTTGCATTTTTACCAAACTATTAAAATCACCCTCATCATTTATTTATTTTCCGCATATCCTACAATTCCATGCGGATTACAAATTATTCAGGTACGCAAACATTTTTCCCTATTTGTCCTGGCAGGCTCACACTCTATCTAATGTACCTGGGACACTGGGGGATTAAGTGACTTTCCCAGGGTCACAAGGAGCAGTGCGAGATTTGAACTCACAACCCCAGGGTGCTGGGGCTGTAGATCTAACCACTACACCACACACTCCCCATATACACACTATGGCCCTGATTCTGTATAGGCCTTTAGGCAAGCTTAGGCGTCTTGCGGGCCTCCCTAGGCTCCCGGAGGCGCCTTCAATATAGGCGGCCTGCCTGGGGAGCATTTTTTTTTTAAAAAACGTGCATCCCGATTGGCTGATTAGACAGCTGTAGGACGCCTACAGCTGCCTAAAATCGGGACGCACTTTGTAGAATCAGGGCCTATATGTTGTTACTATATAGTCATGTGAAAACATTAGGACACCCCATGAAATATTCCACAAAAATGTGTATTTTCTCTGGCAAACTTCAGTCTGGCTTTGATGTTTCTCTTAGAGAGCAAAGGTTTCCTCCTTGCACACCTCCCATGCAAGTTAAATTTGTGCAGTCTCTTTCTGATTGTTGAGGCATGCAGTTTCACATCAACAGTAGCAAGAGCCTGTTGTAGGTCCCGTGATGACATTTTAGGGTTTTGGGAGACTTCTTTTAGCATCTTGCGATCTGCTCTGGGGGTCAACTTGCTTGGACAGACAAACCTGGGCATTTTGGCACTTGTTTAGAAAGTTTTCCACTTAAATACTATTTTCTGGACCAATGGAATGGCTAATGTCAAATTCTCTCGAGATATTTTTAAATCCATTACCAGACTTATAAGTTGCTACAATCTTCTTTCTGAAGGCCTCAGACAGCTCTTTTGATCTCACCATGGTGTTCAATCTTACTTCAGTAGTCATGAGCACACCAAACTAAATGTCAGGTTTAAGTAGGGCAAACCTCCTTCAAAATGCTTAGTAACGATGTTCTAATCATGTGCACCTGATGTGATACACCTGAGTGTGATTTGAGCCATTTTAAGTGGGAGGATATGTGAATATGTGAGGGTGTCCTAATTTATTCCTCAGTTAGAATACACATTTTTGTGGATATCTTTTATTTCATGAGTAAATCAAGGAAATCTTTTGTTGTTTACCTGCAATTATATCACTTTCTTTTCCAGAGATAAATAAAAAAAAAGATTTGACATCGATATGTGATCATTTCTTAAGAAAGACCTGAATATTTCATGGGGTGTCCTAATTTTTTCACATGACTATATATATATATACATACAACAAAGGTGATCTGAAAAGTTTGATAAAAATTTATTTATTGAAAATATTTATATCCCGCAAATCCAACAATGCTAAGCAGATTCCAAAAGTATATATATAATCAAAAAATAAAACAAAATAAGACAAAATCACAAAAAGTACAAAATCTATATAATAAAAGCTAAAAAAAAATCCACACACACAAAAACAACAAATTTAAAACATCATAAAAACTGGATAATTAAAAAACAAAACAAAAACCAAAACAAGTCATACAACTAAAAAAGGTATTCAATTAAACCCACCTCAGGCAAATTTATAACCTCATAAATCGACGTTGCAAATAAGGCTGTTTTCACACCTTTCATGAACTGAATCAAAGTAGGAGCCTGCCTTAACTCCAAAGGAATAGCATTCCAGCAAACCGGACCCTGTATGGAAAACATAGTTTTATGAGTTACAGATAGTTTCACAAATGTCAAAGATGGTACTTTCAAACTTGCCCCATCCATAGAATGTAATGTGCGTGATAGCTGATAGACTTACAGACCAGAGCACAACACTGTTGGGCAGTTATTCTGCAACAGCCTAAAGATAGTGCATAAGACCTTAAATTCAATTCTAAGGTCAATCGGTAACCAATGTAGAGCACACAAAATCGGCGAGATATGATCGAATTTAGATGCCCGTACAATCAAATATGCAGCAGCATTCTGTGCCATTTGCATTGCCTGCAAAAATGCAAGTTAAAAAACTTAGTATATACTGTATATACTTTCTCAGATATGGGGTCAAAATGAACAGGGCCATTTTGAAGGCCAGAGTGCAAGGCAGAAAAGGTGCAAAAATCACTCCCTATCCACATGGTACAATGGGTGGGGTGGGGTGCCAGGGGTTGCGATGCACAGGACGTGATTCCAGCTTGGAATGTTCCTGAACATCATTTATTTTGTTTTTCAAAAATAAAGTAAGTTAATATTCAAGTTAATTCTTAATCTCCTCAATTGGTTATGTGATGTCTATATGTATTATCTTTTAAAACTAATAACAAGAATAGAAATTAGGCCTAAAACTGGGAGTAGGGATGTATTACTCTGTATGGCCAGCTGTCAGTTCTTGTCTTTTGTGACAATATTTCTTTTCTTTTGTAATAATTTACTGGAACATATTCAGTGTCAGCCGGTCATCTCTGATCCTTGAGTACTTTAAGCTTGATACACTTACCAAATTGCATACTTCACTTTGAGTATCGTATATTACAAGCACACACACACACATACACACCATACCACCGTGGAAGTCTTTGATGGCTCTCTTTGAACTGGCTAATTGCTATTATATATGCTGTAAGCTTCCATGCAAAGGATTATAGAAGGATCACCTAGACATTTGATAAGTATTTCCTTTAAGAACTGAGATGTATTTGTGCATTGCAGGTGAACCTGATTTCCTATAATGAATGCTTTTTATCTATATATAGAGCATGCCAAGTTTCCTGGGAAGGTAAGCTTTGTGTATATCCTAAATATTTATGGTCTCTATCTCCTGAGCAATATTGATGCTTTGCCATTAACAGGCGATGTTAGCATGACACATTCAGTGGGTGTTGGTTGTTTTTTTTTTTTTTTTTAAATTCTGTGTGGAAATAAACCCTAGCTTGTGCTCAGTTTAACAATTGTTTATCAATATATCAATATTTGAGGACATACAAGTCTTAAAGACAGACATAGTATATTCTAAATTCTTGTATAGGGAATTTTGGCATCTTAAACACACAGAGTGTATAGGGACAGACTTAAAGATCTCAATCTGTATACTTTAGAGGAAAGGCAGGAGAGGGGAGATATGATAGAGACGTTTAAATAACTACGTGGCATAAATGCGCATGAGTCGAGTCTCTTTCAATTGAAAGGAAGCTCTGGAATGAGAGGGAATGAGATAAGAGGTAATAGGCTCCAGGGTAATCAAATGAAATATTTTTTTTTACAGAAAGGTAGATGCATGGAACAGTCTCCCAGAAGAAGTGGTGAAGAAGGCATGGGATAGGCACATGGGATCTCTCAGAGAGAGAAAGAAATAATGATTACTGAGGATGGGCAGACTAGATGGGCCATTTGTCCTTTTCCTGCCATCATGTTTATTTACAAATACATAAAAATAGATTCATTATTACAGGTTCATAGGTTAGTTTACTCTTCCATGATACTCTCCACCCTTTAACCTGGAGGCCTAGTATTTATTAGGGTTATAAACTGGTCACGACCCAAGATACAAGTGATTTATCATGTGTTTCCTTTCCAGAAGGGCAAAGAGATGCAGATTCAGCAAACAGGTCATACATAATGTATGTAGTTAATGATCTTACTAGTTCTAGAAGAATTCTAGCTTTATACTAGTGATATATTAATATTTCTAAGGTGGAATTTTTCCAGTTCCACAGTCCCTCTTGTGGTCCTTGTGATCTCTATAAAGAGCGCTATGGACTAAACAAAGTTGCTAACCTCTGAAATCCCTTATCAGTTTGTTCCAGAAACACTATATTACTTAACTGAGCTACTATGACATTGGTACAAAACACAAATAATAATAATTCCAATTATGACTATTAGTATTTGAACTATCTTCTTCTTCTAATCATGTTATCCTAATTCATTCTCTTGTAATAGCAAAATTAGACTATTGTAACTCTTTGCTACTTAATATTACTCAAAAAGAAAAACGACAACTTCAAATCGTCCAAAATACTGCTATTAAATTAATCCATGACGCCAAAAAATTTGATCATGTAACTCCTCTCTTCATCGAATCACATTGGCTCCCTATTTGCCAGCGCATAGAATTTAAGGTTTTGTTACTTATATTTAAAAATCTGATATTCAATCAACCCCAATGTATTTCTAAAATGTTGATTCCTTATAGTTCCACACGCACACTTAGATCTTCTTCCCAAAACTTACTAGTTGTTCCTTCTTTAAAAATAATAGGCACTCGACGATTAGATATGTTCTCTGTAGTTGGCCCCCAATGGTGGAATTCATTGCCCCAATACATAAAAATTGAAAAAGACATTTTATCTTTTAAGAAATCCCTAAAAACATTCCTTTTTAAACAGGCTTTTAATATCTAAAATTTATTTTATTTTTAATTGTGCTTTTAAAATTCCCTTATTGCCTAATGTTCTTTCCTTTAAATGTATTTCCCAATATAACAGATGTAACTTTTACCCCCCTTCCCTCCCAATTGTTGTTGGTCATGTTGGATTTCTATTGTTTCTATATACTGTATGTGTTTTACTTAATTGTATTTTTTACTATGTACATCGCTTTGTATAAAGATATAGCGATTCATCAAATAATTAATAAACCTTGAAACCTTGAATCCCTTTACTTTGAAGGTCTACTAGCTTTAACAGAACTTTCTAAAACCCACATAGAGGCCTATGAGCTAAGACAGGCTGCAGTTTCTCATGAGAACCTAATAGAAAAACAAACAAACCTTGAAGCCGTCGACCTATTCTGCATTCATGTAGGGGTTTATTAAAAAGAACATTTCTCCATTGGGGGAAAAGAATCAGAAGAGAATAGGGCTACAGCGTTACAGCAGAAAGAAGAGTGCTTTCCATGTATCTGAAAATGCAACAAATAATATGGCCGGGACATGTCGTTAAGTGGAATTAAGTGTTTTAATAATGTGTTCTTTGTTAATGCCAATCCCAGCTTTCCACAGCCTCGGACACTGAGCAGCAGCTAGCTAAGTAGGAACAGTCTGGTGCTGAAAGAATGTTTCAGCACCAGTTTGCTTGTTCCTATTTGCTTTCCAAGCCTTGTGATCCAAATTGTTATGGAGCCTGTAAAAGGATCTATTTCTATTAATTTGGCCCAGTCATTTCTCTTGTTCTGCTCATATTCAGTTTCTTTAGCAGTTCCACTGAGTAAATTAATTGAGACTGAAGTGACACCAGCAGCCAGTCCTCCGTTCTACGGTTTCACGCATAAAACCAGCCTCCTATCTGCCCTAGAAACAGATATGCTGCACCTGCTGAGAAGGTGAAGAAATGCTGAAATGAATGTTTCAGGTCCATTTCTGCACTAAATATAAGCACTGCTTGTTGGCCTTCCCGGTGAAACAAAAAGAGAGGGGCTGTTTTAATTAAGCAATCTCTGGATCCTGTTCACCTGAGAGTTTTGCCACAGGCATGGCATAAAAGAAAACCTTTGCTCAGATAACAGCACAGGACTCGGCTTTGTTTTAATCTTGATTGGGGGGAGGGGGGGGGAGGGAGGAAGAGACAATACTTCTGTTTAAATCCCAGTGCTTGAGTGACTACAAAACTTTAAAGTTGTTCCCAGATCTGATCTTGACATGAAGCTGGGCTTTTATTCCATGGTACCTCTTACATGTACCACTTTAATAAACATTCAGGGGAAGGGGAGGGGGAGGGGGGGGAGAGTAGCAACGAGGAGGAAATAATGTCCAAACCCCATTTGGTATAAAACTTATAATTGTTAGAAGTTTAATAAATCCACTACTGGTATCTTTGTGTAGCTATTAATCTTGAAATTACCAGCTTTATTCCTTTTTGTTTATATATATGAATACATATATCTTATCTTGAAAATATTCACATTCTATCTATATAAGTGCTCAGTCTTGTATTTCCTGCATGGAGACCATAGCAAGAATATTCCAGGACCATCATCGCGCTTATAGGTCCTTCAACTCAAACATAATAATCACCCTTAATATTTCTATTCAAATTGAAAAAATTCCACTTATCTCAATCAGCTTGGATGATGAGGTGATTATAAAATAGTGCTATGGCTTCATGATGATTTCTTCTTTTTGCCAGTGTAGTGTCATTCAATATATAAGTGTGCAAATTGTGCCTTTGTACAAAAAGTGCTATTCACATACTCCTCAACTCAGTCCTGAGTTTCACCCCTATGGCTTCATCAGGAGGAGTTTAATACTGTAAAACAAACCATACCATATTAAATATAATTTTAAAACCTTAAAATATACTGGTCCTTTATTTTGCACTTATTAATTTTTATTTTTGTCAGTCTGTTGTTTATAAATCTTAACATGTTGCCTTATAATATATAAATCCATTCTAACGTCCTTTCGGCCTGACAGAAAGAGTCCGGTATTGTCCGAACCTTAAAACCTAAACCTTCAACTCTCAATGGTAAATAATTCTGCTATATATCAATCTTCTAACCATATAACTAAATTCCCAAACTCTAAATCCATATACCTAATCAATCTTTTGACACACATACCTGGTAAAGATAATGTGTAAACACTGTATAAACTCGTGCATCGTAACACCGTTGAAAAAGTCCTTAAATCGTAGCTCATGCATTGTAACACCATCACTGGAGCTCAGGTATTGTAACATCATTATAGAAGCTCATAAACTGTACCTCACGTACAGTAACACCATTATGGAAGCTCATGTATCGCAACACCGTAATTGAAGCGAATGTAAATAGCATTAATAGCAGTATAGAAACTTTCAATACACATAAAACATGTCTTCTTTACGGTGGTGGCTGCTAGCCATTGCTATGACTTAAGAATGCACCAAAACATCAGAATAATTATTAAAGCCATCTTAGAAACTGGGAAAATAACCTTTTGCTAGTTCCCTGCTTGTTGGAGAAAGAAAAATTTTGTTGAATAAAGGCCTTTATTCTTTGCAGGAATTTGTTTAGCTTCATAACCTGCTAAATGTTTCATGGTACCACTAGAGGGCAGAAGAGATCCTTGCAGAATATGAAGAAGGCCTGCAGTATAGTTACAGGATATTGTATAATGATATATCTATTTAAAAAAAAATCTCTGTGATAGCATTAATGATGTGTAGCACACTGGTTTACTCATACCTTTTATTTTACAAGCCTTTTCTGGAGTAGCCATCTCTTTAGCCTAGAACACGCTTCCAGAAATACTTTGCTTGACACAAGACTATCCCTACCTCAGGAAGCAGATGAAAGCATGGCTCTTCTCCTGAGACTTTAATGGAAGAAGCAACTAGGTATCTAGTCCTGACGAACTCCCTCATTTATTCTAACCCTAGCTGAGATTATATTCAAGCAACTTTTCCTTAAATTACTCACCCTTATTTCTATCTGATTCCTGTTACTCTTATCTATTATGTTCCATCTCCACTTACAACCTATGCTGTCTGTTAAATACTTTGTGTACTGCATTGAGGTATATTGTGTTAACCATGATATAATATGTACTGTTATTTGAATATGTGAGGTGCTGTATTTTGTTTGGGTCTGGGATATAGTTATTGTACACCACCTTGGGTGAATTTCTTCAACAGGCAGTAAAAAAAAATCCTAATCTTAATCTCTCAAAAATGCACCTACACTGGAAATCTAATATATATGTTTGAAAATGTGTGACATGTACTTCTTAATGTTGCCACCAGATGAGAGATGAGTGTAGCGGTCTCTGGTAGGGGAGAAGCAAAAAACATAACATTTGAAATCATTGTTTTATAATAATAATAATAATAATAATCATAATTTATTCTTATATACCGCCAGATCAAGATGGCTCTAGGCAGCTCACAACATATGGAGCTGATACATTCAATGCAGATAAAAATACATCAAATTATAAATATAAAAGAACGCTTAGAGAATTAAAACACAATGCTTTAAGATACAAACTTAAAAAAATAGTTGTGTCTTTAACAATTTTCTAAAATCAAAATACGAAGAAACCTCTAGCATAATTTTTCCAAATCAGACATTCAGTTTGGCGGCCTACATACAGTGTACAACATGAACAACAAAGTACAAGTACAACCTGTTTAAGTGTTAACATCCTTCAAAGTAGTCTCCCGGGTTGTCTTGTGTGTCATCCAGTTTGTGAGAGACACACTGTGAATGCACAGTATTACAAGTCATTTCTGCAGTACCACCTGCATCGTGTAGTATGGGAGAAACATCCAGAACTGTTGCACAATGCCTTAATCCTACATGACGATGCTTTGAAGTATGTTAAAAGTTAAACATATTCATTCTCAAGCTGATTTATGTGTTTGATTTAGTGAAACAGCTAACATTTATTACTTGTTTGTTAATAAAACGATGATTTCAAGTGTCATTTTTTTTTTGCTTCTCATCTACCAGAGACCGCTGCACTCATCTCTCATCTGGTGGCAACATTGAAAAGTACGTCACACACTTTCAAACGTATATACTGTATTAGATTTTTTAATAAAATAATTTATATTCCGCATATCTTACAATTCTATGTGGATTACAAATTATTCGGGTACTCTAGCATTTTTCCCTAACTGTCCCAGTGGGCTCCCACTCTATCTAACGTATCTGGGGCAATGGGGATTAAGTGACTTGCCCAGGGTCACAAGGAGCAGTGCAGGATTTGAACCCACCCACTGCACCACACACTCCCATAGTGTTGGCGCATTTTGGAGAGAGAAAAAAAAAACCTAGTTGCCGTGACTCATTAATCAACCCTCATATTAGTTTTGAAAATGTTGATCTATTCTGCTACATTGCCTTTCAAGGAGGCATTCAAGACTCAGTAGGGTTTCATGGTCTCATAAGGTTTGCCTGGAGGAGCTGGTCCAACCATTAGATAGGACTAAGCAACTATCTATGACAGCAGCTTCTGGAGAGAGAGAGAAGCGTCATGGAAAAGTGTGGCACAGTGTGGAAAAGTGCGGAGAGTGTGGCATAGTGGTTAAAGCTACAGCCTTGGCACCCTGGGGTTGTGGGTTCAAACCCACGCTGCTCCTTGTGACCCTGGGCAAGTCACTTAATCCCCCTATTGCCCCAGGTACATTAGATAGATTGTGAGCCCACCGGGACAGACAGAGAAAAATGCTCAAGTACCTGAATAAACTCATGTAAACCGTTCTGAACTCTCCTGGGAGAACGGTATAGAAATTTAAATAAATAAATAAGCGTCATGGAAAAGCTGGAGTCAAAGCAAAACGTTAGGTCTTGACAACCACACAAACTCAAAAGAAATAAGTGTGTGGGGGGGGGGGATGAGAGAAGTTTTCAAATACTGTACTCCTTTTACCCAGATGAGGGGTGGTTCGGGGGTGAGTAGTTTAATTTATTAAAAAAATTGACTCTACCGCCTTTACTGAGCAAACAGGACAAGGCAGTGAACGATCTAAAACAGTGTCTCGCAAACTTTTTGGCCAGCGGCACACTAAATCCAGTGCCTCGGTCGGAAGGCACCCGGAAAGGCGCGGACGTCGATGAGATTACGTCACGCGCATGCGTGGAGGCCCATCTGGCTGTGACCCGCTTCAGTGGAGGGATCCGGGAGCTGGGGGGAGAGGAGAGACGCCGGCCAGGAGGAGAGTCACCTGCACCGCGGGACTTCCTAAGGGATGTGCCTCTCACCGTGAGAAGCACGTCCTGTAGGCAGGCAGCCGGTGTGGATGACTCTCCTCCTCGCCAGTGTGTCGCGGCATACCTGAAATCTCAGGAGGCACACCGCTTGCCGCGGCACACAATTGACGATACACTGATCTAAAATATAAATGTTTAAAAGAATGCCATTTTTAGATAGGAAAGCACAAGATGGGGGGTGAGGATGGAGGGTATACACTAGAGAGTTGCACGGGGACAGAAATCCCACCCGTCCCCGCCAGGATCCTCTCCGTCCCCACCCATCCCTGCAAGGAATTACCTCCATCCCCGCCCGTCCCCATAAAAAGCAGCAATTACTTCTGACAGGATCATCAATTCCACAGTTTCTTTTGTGTTTGCGCTGCTGTTTTCCTTGTGGAATCTCTTTGGTGGAACCCTTTTTTTGTTTTCTGTTCAGGTAATTAACTTATAAAACCTCTCTTTTACTAAGGCTGACGTGTCCATTATATTATATGGATGAACCCTGCTTCCAAAGCATTCCATCCCCGTGAGAGTCCCGTTGGCTAGAGGGGGGTCCCCGTGGGAGTCCCGTGGGTTAGGGGGGATTCCTGCGGGACCCCCGCGGGAACCGCAGGATTCCCGCGATCCCCGTTCCTGTGCAGACCTCTAGTATACACAGCTTTATGCTTCACTGTTAACAGCACTGTTTGTCTGTGTCTTATTTTTGTAAAACACACCAGTTAATAAGAAGTGGCATTAATGACCACGTAAAACAAAGCAATGCCTTTTTTTTTTTTTTTTTTACTGGATATGTATTGAAAATTTGTGATTAACGTAGTACCATAGGGAGGAGTAGCCTAATAGTTGGAGCACAAGCCTCAAACACTTATGATTTTAAAGTGTTTAAGGCTTGTGCAGATGAGGACAGTCTGAAGGGATGGGGCAGGGACAGAACTTGCAAGGACGGGATGGGAATGGAGACAGATACTTATCAGTTCGGGCTTTCAATCTTAGGTTCTGAAAAATCTTCCAGTTTTTTAGACAATACCAATGCTGTGAAAATCTATTAAATGAAAAAATGGTTCAAAGTGTTACCCTTAATTTAGAACCTGAAAGTGTGAGGAACATTACCTAATGTTAAACATTCAAAATTGCATCTGTGCAGTTCTGATATATATCATTATCTCACTCATACATTTGCTGAGAGGAACGTTTCCGTTCAAGCACTAATGCATAGCGGTGGAGTTTTTTCGCCAATGACTGAAGGTGAGCCTACCTGTTTTATGTTCCCCGGTGGGGTTCCTTATATCTGAGGCTTTTTTCTCCACTTTCTACTCTGTGTGCTGAATGTCTGGGCTCTTGTGTGGTGTAGATCCCATGGGTAAGGGAACAAATTTGTCCCCGGCTCATTCTCTACCCAGGATTTCACTTTTCCTCTGTTGTTCGCATACTTAAATTCTATTACAGTGCCACTTGGATTGAAGACAAAGTTTTATTTTATTTTTCTTTCCAGCTTATGATTTATCTTTAATCTTATCTATTGTTTTGCCTTTTGTCTTTGTTTTGTTCTATTTTTATCATTTAAATTTCTCCCTTCTGCTTCTATTCCTTTCTCTCCTCTCTTCTACCTTCCAAAGTACAGTATTTAGATCAATGCTGTCTTGTTAAAATGTTTATTTTATTTTTATTTTTCCTCTAACTCTACTTTTCACTTCTCTATTACCCTCCAGGTACTTTAGTTAGATTGTGAGCCTTCGGGACAGTAAGGGAATTTTTCAAGTACCTTTCTTATTTCTAATCTTAATGTATATTTTCTGTAAACCGCTTAGAACCTAACGGATGTAGCGGTATATAAGAAATAAATTACATTACATTACATTACTTCTGACCACTTCTGCGTGTATTTTATTCCAGGCATCTACCACCTCTCTCAGGAAATGAATTTTGCCGCATAATTCTTCTGAGTCTCACTGCAATGTAATGCCCCTTTTTTTATTTAAGATTGTTTATTCAATTTTCTATTTCAGCTTTCATTACAAAACGTGTTACAAAAATAACATACAAGTATATTTGTGGCTATCTTTAAAATAATATCAAAATATTATCAGTAGCTGTAATATAATCCTACATGTAACAAACTTTGGCCCTCTTTTACTAAGCCATGGTAGAGGTGTCTGCTTTGGCCCGGGGTGCCAAATACTCCAAAGCTGCTCCGATGCTCATAGGAATTCTATGAGTGTCACGAGCAGCGTCAGAGTATTTAGTGCTCGGGGCCGCTATAGAAACCTCTACCGTGACTTACTAAATGGGGGGTTTATCACATAATTACGATCAACATATAGTAACCACATAGGTCAAAGTTCAAATCACCTTGACAGTCCTCGTGACCTTGGACAAATCACTTAATCCTCCATTGCTCTGTACAAACTTAGGGTCCCTTTTACGAAGCTGGGGTAGCACTGATTTGTGCATATCGCAGCAGAGAATGGCGTTCCATGGTAATTTGGGGGATGTGCGCTCTGCGTCAGGTCTGAGGGCAGAGAGTAGGCGTGCTGTGTGCTAATTAACGCGTGAACATTGTCATGTGCTAGCCTATTACCGTGTTTCTCTGAATATGACCTACCCCGAAAATAAGCCCTAGCATGATTTTCGGGGAAGGTCTTAATATAAGCCCTACCCTTGAAAATAAGACCTAGTCGCCGTCCCCCGCTGCCGCACAGCTGAACCCCTGCTGACGCTCCATCCATCCCTCCCATCCGAACCCTGCCGACCACGAACCATAAATACCTTTTACAGGGCAGTGTCGGGCCAGCAGCACTCGCTGGGGCCTTCTGTGTGCTGCATTACTGATAACATCATCAGTGACGCGGCAGCGGGAATTCCCCAGGGAGAAGTCCGCAAAGCAGTCTGTTTAGAGTGCTGCTGGCCTGACGCTGCTCTGCATGAAGGTATTTATGGCTCATGGTCAGCGGGGGCTCAAAGGTTCTGTTGCACGAGGGATGGGAGGAATAGAAAGATGCTGCAGAGGGAAGGCACAAGGGGATGAAAGATGCTGCACATGTGGGGGAAAGGAAAGAGGAAGAATTGGGGTGGAGAGGACGGGAGAGATGATCATGTACATGGAAAAAAATAAGCCCTACCTGAAAATAAGACCTAGTGTGTTTTTTAGGTCCCAAATGAATATAAGACACTGTCTTATTTTCAGGGAAACACGGTAGCAGAGGTTTAGTGCACAAGTCCCTAATGCCTCCAAAATAGATGGCAGTAGGAGCTCATGAGTTAATGGGAAAACTAATGTTGCCATTAATATGAAAAGTAGGAAAATCACCTGTTTTACCCCGGTGGTAAAAACAGCCTTAGTATGTTGAAATGACCTGCTTAAGGGCATGTTACATTTTACCGCTGTTTGGTAAAAGGTCCCCTAGATTGTAAGCACTGACCTAGGTGGGACTCAGTGGGCACTGGGCAGGAGAACAGAGAAGGGAACTCCCCCGCTCATACATACACCTGCCCCAGATCCAGCACCTCCAACCCTGCGCTCAGCTCCTTACCCACCTACCGGATCCTCCTCAGCCACAGCATCAGAGACAGGGCTAAAGAAAAGTTGCCTGTCTGGTGACAGGACCTTTCCTCTCCTGTGTTCCACCCACAGGAAGTTACATCAGCACAATGGGATGCAACCAAAGATAAGTCCTGCCAGCCAGAGGGGCAACTTTTAGCACTGCCTTTGATGCTGTAGCTATGGAGGACCCGGTGTATGGGTAAGTAGTTGAGTGAAGGGATGAGTTGGGGCTGGACTTCAGAGTATAGAAGGGAAGATGCTTTATGTAGCTGCAGGCGGCCCCTACCATTGAGTGACCCTGGACATTTTATTGAGCTCGCTCAATAATAGCTACACCCCTGATTGTAAGCCTTCCTGGGACAAGAAAATACCCACCGTACCTGAATGTAACTCACCTTGAGCGACTGCTGGAAAGATGTGAACTACATAAAAATATAAATAATCTTGAGCCTCCACACTGCCCAGAGATAAAATGAAACTCACCAACTGAAGAGATATTCAGAATTACAACTGCTGAATGATGCATACGTATGCTATACTGTACATCTGATAATGTATTCTGTTAGAGTGGGCACCTGAAAATGTTTTATATTTTGCTGTTTTCGGTGTCATTTACAGGAATTTTTATTTTATGTGCTGTTGTCATTACAAGAGCAATGTCATTCTCCAATATTATCACTTGCTGTTTGTACAACGGTTTCATATGGATCTTGGTTCCATTATCAGGAAATAGTGTACCTTCTTTTCAAAATGATGCATCATCTTTCCCAAGAGTGTTATTATCAGCAAACAAAAAAAAAAAAACCCCCACCCACAAATGGCATTTTTTCCTGCTCCTTTTTGCTTGTTCACAACAGGCAATGTCATGGGATATTTCTCATGTTATTCCAAACAGCAGCTCATCCCTGGTATTCTGGTATGTCAGTTTTCTTATGTTTATGCATGCTTAATGTCAACTTTGTTGCTTGCTGAGAAGTTATTTGAATTGATGGGCTAGAAATAAGTTTCAATAATAGGCAGCTATCATGTGATACATAACCAAACAAATAAAACAGAAAAATAACACACACAATAATGCCAGTCTTTAGCAGACACTATTTAATAATAATTTAAAAAGTAGATTAACCGCCCTTAAATTTCTTATTTTATGGAAACTTGTACCTTCCTGTACTTTATGTGGGTATACATAGGATCTTATTAAGGCTGTGGACCCTGTTAAACATCTTTTTTATAACTGCCAATTAGATTTGATCTAAATCTGTTAAGTATCTTTATGTAAACCAAGTCAAGCTTCTATTTGGAAGAAGATTCGATATATAAATCTAAAGATTAGATTAGATAAAGCTTGTAGTTTATTGAAGCTGGCTAGCTATTTGACTATTTCTATCATATCCTCTCCTTTCTTTCCTCCAGTAAGTGCATTCTGAGTGTCTTAAGCCGCTCTGTGTTGACTTTGCGCTACAGGCTCTGTATAATTTCAGTAGCCTGATTTGATTTATTGTCAAAGTGGTTTACAACAAAAATTTAAAAACAAGTATGAAAGAATGAGAAATGAGAAGTAGTTGTAGTGTTCCCCTGCAAATTCACGGTTCACAAATTGCAGACTCGCTCATTCGCGGTCTTCTCCGCCCGCCTCTTCCTGTAGTAGTCGGGCTACACCAATCAGGAGCTGCGTGTCAAAGCAGCTCCTGATTGGTGTAGGCCATATTTACTACAGGAAGAGGCGGTAGGAGCAGACCACAAGCGATTTTCTTCACCCACCGGCGCTCCAGCTGCCCTCTCCTGTCTCCCCTGCGGTTTTTTAAAATTCATGGGGGTTCCTAGAATGGAACCCCCATGAACTTCGGGGGAGTACTGTTTTTTTTTTTTTTTGATAAATAAAATACAACCACTTCTCACGCTTTCAAGGTTGTTACAAAGATATGACCTCAAGAACTGAAGATGGCACTCAAGATGGGGCCTTGCTAGTGGCCTAGAGAAAAGGATTATTTACCTTTGTATTTTTGCTGTCAGTTCCCCTCCTTTAGAACACGAGGTTTCCCTATTGCTTTATCACACTGACTAGCAATCTTCAAATTGTATAAGATGATAAGATTTGCAGTTCTTAGCAAATTCCGTACTAGCCAGAAGTCATTTTTTTTCCAGTGTAAGAAACATTCTTGGATGAACAAAAACTTTGCCATGCATTCCACTATAAGTGTGCAAAGCCAAAATGGTTCATGTTTGCAGTGGGCTTTGTTAAGTGAATAAGAAAATGTGCCAGTGTTTCCCCCCCCCCAAAAAAAAAAATAAATAAAAAAGTCCTTTTGGGGCTGAAACCAAAAGAAGCCGCTTGTTCTCCTACATAAGAAACAAACTTCATTTGATATTCAATTGACTTTCTAACTTAGCAGACAGGATTTTCCATCTTCAAATACTGAAAATAGATTGCATTCTTGGCCCTTGCCTGAGAAGGTTATGGAGAATAAATGCACACCCTGGTAGTGCTCTAGTGATCCCCCTAATCTCAGTTGCACTTTGTCAGAACGAGGTAACTGGTAGTTAAGTGAAATACCCTAGATCAAAGGGGGGATTAATCACCAACTGAATCCATGCTGAATAAACCTGTCATTCAAGAAAATTATTTCCACTGAACTTAGCGGAGGATTGAAGGCATTTGCATAAGAGGGACCAGGGCTCTTCAGCCAGGTTAAAAGGTTCCGAATTCATCCAGTGTTTAGCTTTTTGCCTCCTTTTCCTTTCAGCAACCTCATACAATCTTTCCTAATCTGATAATACAGCTAACTATCTCAATGATGTCAGAACAGGAAAAGTATTGCAAAGTTTGCATGTCGGATGGATCAATTTCACTTTCAGTAACTCCTAAATCTGATTTGTTGGAATTTAAGATGTAATCCTCAAAAAAGTCCCTTAAACCCGAGGAGTGTTTATTAACATCCTTGTTTTCAACTTTTGTCTTAAAGACAGCTATTTCGAGGCAGCCCTTCAGTAGGGGCTCTGCCAGAATTCTGAACCCAGGTCAAGTCTGGTGACAGAACTTTAAAGTGGCATCTGATGCCCAGCTGCCCTCATCTTGCAGCTGTGGTTACACTAGAAGTTTGTGTTCCTCTCAGAGCATTCATCCTGTTTTGATGCCACATATTATGGCCCTGGTTATGAAAAATTAAGCATCATGCTTATAATTCCATGTAGCATGTAGAACAGGCATTATTTCCATCTGACAAGCCAGTGCAGTTTCTGAGAGCTGTGGTTGCTTACAAAATAGCACCACTCAAAACTCCATTTCCAAAGGGAATAAATTGATCCACATTTTTAAAAAAAAACAAGTCTACTCTGTGGACCTGGATTCAGAGAGCTGTGGTACAGCTGCCCTGTTTAACTCAGTTTGCAAAAGGGAAATGCAACTTTTTTTTTAAATGTCAGTCATGTTTCCTCGAGCACATCTACTTACTACCTGTGCAATCTGGAGTTTTCCATTTCTCTCACATTTTCCTTAATGCGTAAAAGTGTTTTCCAAAAACCTGGACCTCATGCTTCCTCATAATTTGATACACACTGGAATCCTAGAGAATGACACGGGGATAAATGTGTCCCTGTCCCCAAGGGATCTATCTCCATCCCCGTCCTATCCCTGGCAAGCTCTGTCCTCATCTGTACAAGCCTCGAACACTTTAAGATGGGGCAGGGACAGAACTCACAGGGACGGAGATAGATCCCGCGGGGATGGGAACAAATTTGCCCCATGTCATTCTCTAAGACCTTTATAATACATATCTGATGTGATTCAGTTCTTCACAGTTAAATTAGTTTTTATGGAAAAAGTCTTCTTTTTTTTATTTTCAATGAGACCCTTACATTCAAGACATCCTTTAAGTTAGAATAACAAAACAAAACAAAACAAGGTTATGAAAGAAGATGAGGGAAATCCATATAGAAGTAATTTTTCTTTGAGAAAATGATTAAAGTTTTAACCCAAGAAAGGACTTGGAGTTTCTTATAGCTTAGAATAAGAACTTGTCAATCACGCTTAAGCTTCTGGAATCGGAATCCCTTTGAAATGCAGCTGTTTCTTCTTTTAATTGTGGCAGCGGACTCCAAAGAACAGAGAGGTCCAGCCTTAAAGATGAGTAAGGAATACAAAATAAGGCCGGATTAGCTGTGGAGTTCAAAGGTCGCTAATTACACTAAGGAGTTCCCAGACAAGGGGAGAACACTGAACAGGTCAGCAACCAAACGGGAAACAGACTTTGCACCAGCTTTAAGCCTTGGGCGAAGGACCCGCAGTGCATTTCGCGTAAGCTTTGTCTTGCCCAATTTTTTTCCCCTGGCAGCAAATTTGAACCCTGTGAACTGAGGCGCTAATTCTGAACAGTGCGGGCAAATTGACTTGTGAAGTTTGTGTGACATTTCTGTGCATTTTGTAATAGAGAAGTTCAGAAGAGGATCTATGTTCAATGGGATGGTAATTAAGGAGATAAAACAAACAAGGTATTTATCTCCCAATAATGCTTCCAGTGACTGTAATACTCACTTTAATCAGATTGATCCTCAGTACTGCCAGTTTTGCAACTTTGCTGCTGCATTCTTTTGTAAGCTTTTGGAGAGATTTGATGAATGTTCTTTCACCCTAATAACACCTATGAAGGAGTGCTGAAAAGTTCTCAGCTCAACCAACTTCACAAAGTCTGAGCATTTGTTTGCCACTGTAGCTGAAAATGGCGTTATTTCCTTAAGTGCCAATTTGCAGAACCAAAATTCTTTGTTTTGACATTGTTTCAGATCATTGATTGAACCATTTCCACTTCATTCTCGTCTTGGTTGGACTGAGAACTTTTAAGCACCCCCGCAAGCCACCCACACCTATACCAAAATATAGGCTTAACAATATTTAAAATCTTTGATCATCTCCTTAAGATGAATACTGCTTTCCGAATTTCCCATTCCTTTCCCTGGCTCCTCTGCTCCACTTGTTTGATTGCCCTGACTGTTGTTCCAATTTACATTGCTAAAACTATGAGCACTTAAGAAGAGCCAAACTACATAAGACAACGATGCCTTAGGGCAACAAGCGGACCTCTCAAACACACTATCCCTTCACCCTAATCGTACAGGCTCTCATACTAACTCACAGACAGCAACCCTCTCAGACATCTCAAACTCTCAGTCTCTCAGACACCTCAAACTCTCAGTCTCTCAGACACCCTTATCTTTCAAGCACTAGATATCCCAATCTTCCAACTCTCAGACACCCTAACTTTCAAAATCTCACACCTGCTCACAGACAGATTTTTCTAATTTTCCTAATTCTCTTCCTTACTGACAGGCAGACCTCAATTACAACTCAGCAATGGCAGGGAGGACAAGAAGCGTGAAGTCTACAATCAAGACCAGTATTCCAGTCACTATGGGGATCCAGGAAGCGACCACGGACTGCGTGCAGAAGGAGGAAGACCCAGGACGATGGACAGAGGTCTCTGTGCAGACCGAGACCATCCCCCAGCGCTACACTACAGTCTCTACACAGACAGAGGAGGCTGCGCAGCTGGATAGAGATCTCATGCAGGAACTAAGGAGCCTCAGGGAGGAGGTGATACGCCTGAGAAGCATCCGAGAGGACGAGGCCTACATCGACGGAGTCGTCCAGGAGCAGTCCCAAATCACCGAGCAGGCCCATGACAAGTCCATCCTCGAGACACCCAAATCATCAGCTTTGAAACCAACAATTGGGATACAGGAAATGGCTAGCGGCACTGACTCCTGGCAGCTGGTGACCTCCTCCACGGGCAAACATAGGAGACCCCCCCCCCCCCTTTTTCAATCTCTTCATCTTCTCCTTCTTCTTACAAACAGGGCAGCTATACATCAACCCCTCAACTCGCCCTGCGGAACAGATTCTAGATTCTTCAGGAAGGAAGTGCCGATGAGGAACAGGAGCAGGCCCAACACACAACTCCATCTCCAGGGACAACTGACCGGCTCCCCCCAAAGAAGCGCAGAGTAATAGTCATCGGGGATTCCATGCTGAGGGGCACTGAGGGACCAATTTGCAGACCGGATATGCAATCTAGGGAGGTCTGCTGTCTGCCTGGAGCCAGGATACGAGATGTCACCGCCAGTCTGGATAGACTACTCACGCCCCGAGACCACTTTCCTATGCTTCTTGTCCACATAGGAACCAACGACACTGCCAGGAACACACCGGAGCCATCACCAGAGACTTTGGAGCACTGGGTGAGAGGCTGAAGCGGACAGGAGCGCAGGTGGTTTTCTCATCGATCCTCCCTGTTAGAGGCAAGGGAAGAGCTAGAGATGAACGTATCCTGAGGACGAACGAGTGGCTACAGGGATGGTGCCGGGATATGAACTTCGGATTCCTAAACCATGGGGAACTGCTACAAGGACTTCAGGGACCAGACGGACTCCATCTGACCAGTAGGGGTAAGAACGTCTTCGGACACCGACTAGCCCGCCTGCTTCACAGGGCTTTAAACTAGGTAAGTCGGGGGAGGGTACCCATTCACATATTAGCGCAGAAAGGAATTATCCTGATGAGGTGAGTCGAAACTCCGCTTCCATGTCCAAGGTAAGTACCCACATTGCAAATAGTTCTTTGGGAGTCACACCGACTCGGGTAGGATACGCCTCACAGGGACTTAGCAAACACAAGATATGGAGGGCCATGTATGTCAATGCACACAGTTTAGGTAACAAAATTCTAGAATTGGAGGCTGAAATAAGGAATGCCGACCTAGATGTGGTGGCAATATCTGAAACTTGGTTCACGGACTCACATGGGTGGGATATGGCTATACCGGGCTACAATCTACTTCGTCAGGACAGAGAGGGCAGGTTAGGAGGGGGGGTAGCTCTATACATTAAAGAGGACATCAAAACCACCAGGATCACAGATGTCAAGTACACCGGGGAGTCCCTCTGGGTAAACCTGGCAAGAGGCAGAGAAAAATGCCTGTATCTAGGTGTGGTATACAGACCCCCAAGACAACTGGAAGACATGGACGCAGAATTAATTGAAGACATAGAGAATATCACTCTACGAGGAGAAGCTGTACTGCTAGGGGACTTCAATATGCCTGATGCAGACTGGAACTCATTTTCAGCGACAACCAGCGGTAGCAGGAGGCTCTTAACCTCCATAAAGGGAGCACGTCTCAAACAAATGGTAACGGAGCCCACTAGGGCCCAGGCGATCCTCGACCTGGTACTCACCAACGGGGAAAGCGTCTCAGAGGTCTCAGTAGGAGATACGCTAGCCTCCAGCGACCACAACATAGTATGGTTCAACATAGTATAGTTCGACCACAACATAGTATGGTTAGGAAAGGCTTCCCTAGATCAAACACGAAAACAAAGGTACTCAATTTCCGGGGCACAGACTTCGCACGCATGGGAGATTTCGTCCATCAGACGCTGCAGGACCAAGCGGAGACCGATGATGTAGAAGCTAAGTGGTTAACACTGAAATCAACCATACATGAAGCAACTAGCCGCTTCATAAAATCAGTAAAAGAAACAATAAACCCCAATGGTTCACCGCGGAGATCTCACACCTCATTAAGGAGAAGAAAAAAGTGTTTCTCTTCTACAAGCGCATGGAGAAAAGAGAGGCAAAAGTAGAATATAGGACCAGGTCTACAGCGGTCAAAATGGCAGTTAGGGAGGCAACACTTCGAGTGGAAGAAATTCTGGCAAAAAACATTAAAAAGGGGGACAAATCCTTCTTCAGGTATATTAGTGACAGAAAAAGGAACACAGGCGGGATAGTACTCCTTAGAAGACCGGACGGAAGTTACGTGGAAGCAGATTCCGATAAAGCCGAACTACTGAATGAATACTTCTGCTCAGTCTTCACCTGTGAGGCACCGGGACACTGTCCGCAGTTGAAGGCAACACAAAGCACAGAAGACCTGTTTCAGAATTTTGAGTTCACACCAGGTGAAGTTTACAGTGAACTGGCAAGACTCAAGGTGAACAAAGCCATGGGACCAGACAATTTGCACCCAAGAGTGCTCAGAGAATTGAGCGATGTCCTGGCGAAACCGTTGGCTGAGCTATTCAATCTCTCCCTAAGTAAGGGGAAAGTTCCCCTGGACTGGAAATTAGCTAATGTCGTTCCTCTGCATAAAAAGGGTTGCAGGGCAGAGGCTGCGAATTATAGACCGGTGAGTCTCACATCAATAGTGTGCAAACTCATGGAAACACTAATTAAAAGCAAATTGGACACGATCTTGAATGAAGGGAATCTTCGGGATCCCAGTCAGCATGGATTCACCAAGGGTAGGTCCTGCCAATCCAATCTCATCAGCTTCTTTGACTGGGTAACAAGAAAGTTGGACTTGGGAGAGTCTTTGGACGTCGTGTACCTGGACTTCAGTAAAGCTTTTGACAGTGTCCCACACCGCAGGCTGCTAAGCAAGATGGAATCGATGGGGTTAGGAGAGACACTAACTGCATGGGTCAGTGATTGGCTGAGTGGCAGACTTCAGAGAGTGGTGGTTAATGGTACCCTCTCTAAAACATCGGAGGTGACCAGTGGAGTGCCGCAGGGCTCGGTCCTGGGTCCACTCCTTTTCAACATATTCATAGGGGATCTGACTTAAGGGCTTCAAGGTAAAATAACACTATTCGCCGATGACGCCAAACTATGTAATATAGTAAGTGAATGCAGTTTACAGAATTATATGGCGCAGGACCTGCTTACATTGGAAAGTTGGTCCTCAACCAGGCAGCTAGGCTTCAATGCTAAGAAATGTAAGGTCATGCACTTCGGAAGCGGAAATCCATGCAGGACGTACTTCTTGAACGGAGAAACTTTGACTAGGACTTCAGCAGAACGAGATTTAGGAGTAATCAACAGTGCAGACATGAAAACTGCCAATCAAGTGGAGAAGGCTTCATCTAAGGCAAGGCAGATATTGGGTTGTATCAATAGAAGTTTCGTCAGCCGAAAGCCTGAAGTCATGTTCTGCTTCACTCAGAGAGTGGTTGACACCTGGAATGCCCTCCCAGAGGAGATTATTGCGGAATCGACCGTCCTAGGCTTCAAGAGCAAACTAGATGCATATCTCCTTAAGAGAGGCATATAAAGATATGGTGGACTATAAATTACGCCAGGTGTACACCTGGCAGGGCCTCCGCGTGTGCGGATCGCCGGACTTGATGGACCGAAGGTCTGATCCGGAGATGGCAGTTCTTATGTTCTTATGTTCTTATGTCATAATGCCGTTGTACAGGGCCATGATGAGACCTCATCTGGAGTACTGTGTGCAATTCTGGAGGCCACATTACAGTAAAGATGTGCGCAGAATTGAATCGGTTCAACGGACGGCCACCAGGATGATCTCGGGGCTCAAGGGTCTCTCGTACGAAGAGAGACTGAACAAATTGCAGCTCTACACTCTTGAGGAACGTAGGGAGAGGGGAGACATGATCGAAACATTTAAGTACCTCACGGGACGTGTCGAAGTGGAAGATGATATTTTCTTTCTCAAGGGACCCTCGGCCACAAGAGGGCACCCGCTCAAACTCAGGGGCGGAAAATTTCATGGCGACACCAGAAAGTATTTCTTCACAGAGAGAGTGGTTGATCATTGGAACAAGCTTCCAGTGCAGGTGATCGAGGCAGACAGCGTGCCAGACTTTAAGAATAAATGGGATACCCATGTGGGATCCCTACGAGGGTCAAGATAAGGAAATTGGGTCATTAGGGCATAGACAGGGGGGGGGGTAAGCAGAGTGGGCAGACTTGATGGGCTGTAGCCCTTTTCTGCCGTCATCTTCTATGTTTGTATGATAACATGAGATCAGCATAGCATGCTTTGAAAACATGCATTATGCTAGCATTGTAGGTCAGAAGCAGGTTTGATATGTATACTCGCTGTGAGACTAATAATCCCAGCAGTTAAATTAAAATAACCAGTTATGTTAAACTCCCAAACTTCTTAATGTCAAGCAGTGGTGCAAGGACCTTGTGAGACTGGGCATCAAAATGGCAGATGAGTAAGTGCAAAGTGATGCATGTGGGAAAGAGGAACCCAAGCTATAGCTACGTGATGCAGGGTTCCACGTTAGAAATCATTGCCCAGGAAAAAGAATTCAGGCCCAGATTCTCAAAACTTTAATGCCATCGCTAAACTGTTTTCCGATGGTTTAGCCTGCAGGCATTTTAGCAGCGGATTATAAAAATGGCTTATCCCTTTCTATAGCGAGGTTTCTAGCAGTCTCCGACACTAACATGCAAATGGGCTCTTCAACACTGAAATGAGCACTCCAGTGGATTCTTAACAATTATCAAGCCATTTTCTAGGAGCGTCGTTGGCTTTTGGTGACAAAAATCAGCACTGGTCCAGGGGTGCCTGTACAGTGACAGCACTGTTTAAAACCCTGGCATGGCAGTGTTGGAGACTGCTAGAAATCCAACTGACCCCTTTCCCCCAAGCAGCGGAAGAGATGCCGATTCTCTCCCGCCACAAACACCACTCTCCTGAAGCGGTGACCCCACCCAGCAGTGGGAGATATCCATTTTCTCCTGCCACAAACAGCCCCCCACCTGCAACAGTGACCCCCCCCAGCAGCAGGAGAGATGCCCATTCTCTCCCAATACAACTCCCCCTGCAGCAGTGACCCCCCTCCCAAGCAGCAAGAGATATGCCCACTCTCTCCTGCCACAAAAAAACACACACACCCCAGCAGCGGGAGAGATGCCCATTCTCTCCCGCTGCCACACAACACCCCCTCCTGCCTTCGACCCCTCTCCCCCTTACCTTGAATTAGTTGGCTGACCAGAAGGATGGCCCGCCTCTTCAAAATGGGCCTTCCCCTGCCCGGTACATCCTGGGATGCACCGGGGAGGGATCTGAGACTTAAACAACCTGGGCCAATCAGAGCCTCAGGCCCCTCTAGTGATCTCTGTCTTCTAACAGGGTAATCAAAATAAAATAGTCATAACTTCATCATGTGGGCTTCAAGTGACATATCCGGTCTGATCTCTTCCAAAATTGGTTTGTTAGTTCTCCTGGAGGTCCACAGCACACATAAAATCCTTCTCCAGCAGCAGAGGTCAAATGAGTCAATCCTCTTTCTGTCTTATTTCTGTAATGTCCAGCTTTCACATCCTTAATTGACCACTGCGAAAATGAGTACATGGACCAATCTGATCTTTGCTTTAACTGGTATTTCCTTGCCTTTAAATACATTATCAAGAACCTTCCTTATAGAGCGACCAATTGCTATTCTGCAGAGTATTTCTTCACTGCTAGTTGCTTCCTTGTTTACCAAAGAGCCCAAAAGATTAAAACTCTTTACAACTTCTATTCTATCACCTTCAAGCTCAAAATCTTCATCATTTTCCATATTCATAATCTTTGTTTTGTTTATATTCAGTTCTAATCCCATGTTATGACTTTTGGCTTTAACTTTTCTCAGCAGATACAACAGGGCAAATTCTGCAACCAGAAACTACATTTATCCAGCATCTATCAATCCCTGTGGGTGCTGGTTAACTGAGAATCTAATGTAATTAAAAAAAGGGAATGTGTACCATCACATTATCAGTGAAAGGGGATGGGATAGCCTTTTTTTTGGTTACAATCACGGCAGATTAAACATTATACACAGGTACATTTCAAGCAAGAAATATTGAAAATTCCATCAGGAGGTGTAATCTCCGGATTATTAACTTTCCCAAAGTTTACCCAATAACTGCTTTAGTTATGTTTAAGAAATATATGAATGAGATTTTGAAGGTGCCAGAAACCTCTTATCCACCTCTCTCTAAGATATATTATCTTTCAAAGAGAGTTAAGTCTCAAAGTCCAAACCAGCAAAATTTATCTGCTGATAGTTTGGACTTAACTAATTTTCTTGAGAAGTCGGAGACTGAGGTTCAGGCTTCCGCAACATTGTTGGTACAGTTTGCTATTGATTCTGATAGAGAATGGATGTTAAAGTTGTTTTTTTAAATATAAAGATGTTCCATTTTTGACTAATATTATCAGAATGTTTCCAGATGTATCTCGGAGAACCCAGAAAAGATGAAAACAATTTCTTATTTTGAGACCACAGGCCATTCAGATGGGGGCAACTTTTGTTTTACGATTCATCTGTAAATGTGTATTGGTTTATAAGAAGGACAAGTATGTCTTTTATGACCCACAGCAGTTATCTAAATTTATATCTAATAAAAGTAATTCTTGATTAATTATGAGTAAAGCAGGCTCTTAGATAGCTCAGAAAGAAAGAATAGTTTAAGAGCAATCAGACTGCATCTTTATTTTCCTTTTTACCATTTGCATATTACTTCTAAAAATTTTCAGCTTATCACCAGCTTCACCTTCATTTAAATGGTGGACTAACTATACTTTGTAATATTCTATTTAAATTCCTATATTTTGATCCTATGTTTGATGGTGATTACATTGTATTTTTTCTTTCATTTGAAATTGTAAAATTCTCAAATGATAAAACAATAAAAATTCAAATTATAAAAAAAAAGATTCTACAATTAGGGGGATGGGGTAGACAGGGCCAAAGAGATGTTTCATAAACATTCTATTACAATAACATAAATGAATTCACAGTTGGACCAACAAAACATACTGCATACCACCACTATTTTAAACTGTTTATTTAGAATGGAGGGGGGAAAAAAGCAGAATTAGCTGGCAAAAATAAAACTTACTAAAGAGCAAGCCATCAAATAGGTACTTTTGGGATGACACTATTCAGAGACCATAGAAAGATGTCACCTGGTAGAAATGGAGAAAAGGTGTACCGTACATTAAATTAAACCACCTCAGACTCATCTTGCTCAGAAACTTACACACGTTGCAATAGTGCTTGTTGAGCTTGGACGATCACCTTGATTCTCTTGGATCAGTGGTCTCAAACTTGCGGCCCGCCAAGTACTATTTTGAGGCCCTCGGTATGTTTATCATAATCATAAAAGTAAAATAAAACAGTTTCTTGATCCTATGTCTCTTTAGCTATAAATTACAATATTATTATTAAGACTTAACCAAAAGGAAAGATTTATAAACTACTAGCTGATGCCCCGGCGTTGCACGGGTATTTAATTATAGCAATAACACTGTAAATGGATTCAAATAAAGATACTTTATAGTGGTGAATGAAAATATTTTTTTACAGCTTTATAAAAAGTACAATAATCAAATTATAATGTGAAATATTTGACAAAATGAATACAATACAACTAACACAAAACTTGATTATAAACAACATTTTTAGTTTCACCTCCAGGAGCAAGAACATATACATTCTTGGGTGAACCCACCCTTCCCACGTGTGCAGGTGGGCCGCGAGACCCCCAGAACATATCACCCCCGGTAGTGAGGGATCAGCATACCAATTTTCGTTCAAATCGGTCCCACAGCGTTTTACATTTTTTCCATTGACATGAATGGGTGAAATCCGATTTTCTGTTTGTAGCTCCGCCCACGTGTGCAGGTGGGCCGCGAGACCCCCCAGAACATATCACCCCAGGTAGTGAGGGATCTGCATACCAAGTTTCGTTCAAAGCGGTCAAGCCGTTTTTGAATTACTGTGAGAATGGCAGATTTTTACATTTTTTCCATTGACATGAATGGGTGAAATCTGATTTTCGGTTTGTAGCTCCGCCCACGTGTGCAGGTGGGCCGCGAGACCCCCAGAACATATCATCCCAGGTAGTGAGGGATCTGCATACCAAGTTTCGTTCAAATCGGTCAAGCCGTTTTTGCGTGATCGCGGCACATACACACATACATACATACATACCTCCGATTTTATATATTTAGATAAAGAGTTTTACCTCATGCAAAATTGTTATTTCTTTAATACGACATTAACTATTTTTTTCTGAGGCCCTCCAAGTACCGACAAATTCAAAATGTGGCCCTGCAAAGGGTTTGAGTTTGAGACCACTGTCTTGGATCTACAGAAGGACAATTATCTGGGAGTGTAAGCAATTTGCAATGATAAGTTGAAACAAAAACAGCTACCATTAAATGCTTTTTAGCCTACTTTCCAAAGGGAAGAAGACTTACAAGCGTCTACCCCCTTCCCCCCAAATAAACTGTGTTTGTCTAGCACCCTAACCACCCTTACCCCTCCCTTTTACAAAACTGTGAAAGCCGTTTTTAGTGCTGGCTGGTGTGCTGAATGCTCTGCGTTGCTCCTGACACTCAGAGTTCCATTCAGCGTGCTGGCCTGCGCTAAAAACCACTTTTGCAGTTTTGTTAAAGGGGGGAGTCCATCAGGTGTCCAACAACATCCAGAGACTCATTTCATTTGGATTCATGAATATGTGTGAACACATTCTGCAAAGTAGGCTCCATCAGTTCGACATCAAACTTTTTGATTATAGAATGATCTCAGTTCTGCTGAACTATTGTTGGCTTTTCTGTTAACCACAGTATTTGATTGAGTTTCTCTGGACCATTAATACAAAAACCATTAGTAAAATAAATTTAAATATGATTTACAGCAATACAAGTATACAGATATCATCAATAATAATTTAAGATTGTTAAAGTTGCCTCTTTTCAAAGAATTAAGCAGTAAAATCAGATAGATTAATTTTTTTCACTATTCTAATGTTCCGTCATTTCCCTTCATGAGACGTAACAAACACCAAGTGAAACGAGAACTTTAAAACAGTCAATTTTGAAAAATATTTTCATCCAAAGGGATCTTTGGCTGTAATCAAATCAAATCAAATCACATACTGGACAAGAGAATTGTCTGTCACCGAAATTAATTCTGATTTCCCTCAGGACAAATTTCAACATATTAGTCTTAATTTTAAAAAAAAAACCAAATCTGAGATGATTTTATTTGAACTGTTTAACACATGTTTCAACAGGTTCAGTTCCCTTTTCAATTCAAGAAGGTTTAATCAGGCTATTATAAAAACGGAGATCTGTACACTACCGGTGCAGGTGCTTTAGAATTCCAGATATAGTAATCAGATGAAATTAGTTCCCGTGCTAAAAAAATGAAAAAAAATAAATTAAAATATTAGATGCAAACACCATGGGGTTAATCCTTCCTAACTCAATGCCTGTGTTTCTCAGTAACATACATGGGAAATGCTGATTTTTAAAGCATCTTACTAAACCCCCCTTTTACAAAACTGTAGCGTGGTTTTTAGCGCCGGCCACAGCGGTAACAGCTCTGATGCTCATAGAATTCCTAGGTGCATCAGAGCTGTTACTGCCGCAGCCGGCGCTAAAAACCGCACTGTTATGTAAAGGGGGATGAGTCAAGCATCTACATAAATCTGATCGACTTACATTATGCAAAGTAAGCACTGTGCGTACTAAATAAACCAGTATATAGTGCCTTATATATTATTTGCTTCCTACTGTCTAAAAAATACAATTCAAAATGTATTAAAAATACGAGTTGATCTATATAGCATACTCTATACATTCAATGTAAACAATCATACAAATATCCCAAAAATAATTAAAATGGAGGGAGCCCCATATATCTCACATATTAATTGATAGCTAAGGATGAGGATCAGGGTGCACATTTTGTGGGAAATTTGATAAGTGGTGCCCAAAGTTAGGTACTCTCTCATTATATCAAAACATTATATAAGGGTATTTGCCAAAAAGATATTCGTCACCTACAACTGATACAAAATACTGCCATAAAAATTATCACAAATAGGAAGAAATTTGATCGTGTCACTCCCCTGCTAAAAAGTGCGCACTGGCTATCAATCCCACACCAAATTATATATATATATATATAATAGCTATTCTCTCCTTCAAGTCCCAAAATGCTAAAGAACCGGCCTTCTTTCACAAGCTTCTTATTCCACATGAACCTTTAAGAGTCCTAAGATCTTCCTCTCAACATCTTCTTCATACACCGTCCTTGAAAATCATTAGCACGCGTCGGGCCACTTCATTTGCAATTATGGCCCCCCAAGTATGGAATTCCTTGCCACTTCATATCAGGGCTGAACAAAACTTAGATCAATTTAAGGGAAATCTAAAATGCTACCTCTTCCAAGATGCATATGATTGTTGAATAGTCTTAGTGACTGCCAGGATTGTTTAATAATCTTTATTCCCTAGCTTCCCTATTGTTGTTTACCTTTCATGTTTCCTTTGCTTTTAAGACTGTAGTTCTCCCCATTTTCCTATTGTTTTTATGTTTGTCAAGTATTGTTTAGTCGGTACTTATCTGTTTAATGTTCCCCCCCCTTTTTTAATATAAATTGTAAAACGCTTAGAATTCATGATTAGCGTTTTATCAAAATTTTAATAAACTGGAAACTTGACCTGCACTAAGCTAGCATTCTGTACAACTTTGGATGTGAGCACTTACGCCTGCCATAGTCTGAAGGCAGTTAGGCACACCAATCCAGGTATTCTCTAACATTGGGCTCATTTCTGGGAACATCCCTGGCCCCACCCATGGCTACAAACCCTCTGGAGTTGCATGCTATGAAATTTATGCAATCTGTAGAATAGGGTGTGAGGCAGATCTGAGCATAATTCCTAATGAATTGCAATTAAGTGCTTGTTAACACCAATAATTGATTGTTTTCACCTAATAAGTTTATGAGTGGATCTGGGATTCAAACCCAGATGTGGACAACCATACAGAATCTGGGGGATACTGTATTCCACAGGCAGGCAAGGTTTGTGGCTCCTGTCTATCAGCCCTATGCATTTCCTCTGAATATCTGCTTATTGTATTTCGCTGAATGTCCAGCACTCTTGATTGTAAACCGCCTAGAAGTCGCAAGATTGTGGCGGTATAGAAGAATAAAGTTATTATTATTATTGCTCCAATGGCTAGGATAGCGTGTGCTACTGTAGTGGGGAAACTATTCCCATTATTGCATTATGCTACATATACAACTGACAAAGAAAACTTTATAGAACTTACATGTAATTATTTTGGGTTTTGCAGATGAAAACACTTGAATAGAATGCTGATCTGTATAACAGCCACTGAGGGTGTAATCTGGAATCCTAAAGTAAAGCTGGTAAACAGAAAAAAAAGTTATATTAAATTCTCCTGTATTAATGCTTATTGACAATTGTTTTTGTTTTGATTTCTCCATGGGCTCCCACTTCCTCCACCTCCCCATTGCAACTAACTCAGGCAAGCCTTATGTTAGGCTATGTCCATACAGAAAAGGATGTCATTTAAACCACCATAGGCTATGGCTTTTCGGAAAATGCTGCAATTTTAAACATCCTATGTCCACTAAGTCTATATCTCCAAACCTGTAGGGTATGACTATACTGTAGAAGACGAAATTTATACCACTATGTACACCAAATTTGTTTTTCCCACCAAAGTTTGTCCTGCTTATGCTATGAATGTACTCTTGTAACCCATTCTGGGCTCAATAAATGAATAAACATGTGAGGAGGGGCTGATGCCCCTGCACTAGCATGGACCACTTTTGCCGTGATAGTCGCCGTTCATCCTTCTCTCCCCGAGCCCAAGGACAGCATCTTCAGAATGCATCATAACTCTTGTCTCCACCGCAGCTGAAGCCAAACCACACAAACTAACAGAGCATGCTTATTCTTTCCAAAATGACACATAAGGGGTCAGGAATGTCTGTCCGTCTGCCTGCCTGGCAACAAAATAACTAAGAATTTAACAGAATGGTAGCAAGTTTGGCTGGGAGGGTGTAGATGGGCTGGAGTAAGTCTTAACAGAGATTTCGGCAGTTGGAACCCAAGCACAGTACCGGGTAAAGCTTTGGATTCTCGCCCAGAAATAGCTAAGAAGAAAAAAAAAAAAAATTTAAATTGAATCAGGTTGGGCAGACTGGATGGACCATTCGGGTCTTTATCTGCCGTCATCTACTATGTTACTATGTTACTATGCCGGAAAATTAATTTAAAAAGACACATAGAATTCGAAAACGAATCAGATTGGACGGAGATTTCAGAGAAACAAACAAACAAAAAAATGGCCCAATGCATTTCTCTGGAAAAGCAGCTCCAGCTTTTGCAGTATAAACTTTGATATCGTGAAATATAGCAATTAACATAAGACCATAAGAATTGCCATAATGAGACAGACTGAAGGTCCATCAAGCCCAGGCCCCAAGGACCTACCTAGATCCCAAGTAGTAAAACAGATTTTATGCTGTTTGTCCTAGGAATAAGCAATTATGTAACTGCCTCCTGTTCTCTACTTTTGTGGTCATGAACAAATACAGAACCAACACATACACATTACCCTCTCAAACTTATGAATACTCCAAAAATATACCCACCACACACACACACACAAAACATAGGTACACACACATTGGGAAAAATAGTGTTCCTGATGGGTTGCCTTTTACTGATACACTAGTATTTAATTTTCTTTGTTGTTAATTCTACTATGAAATCTACAGACTGGATCATAGCAGCCCATAAAAAAACTGTATATGTACCACCAGCCAATAGGCAAGGCTGAATTAAAGCACTGGCTAACTAGGAACATGCCTAGAGCTGAAATGCGTACAGGGGCTCTGTTAAATGTGCTCAAGCCTTGAGAAACTAGGATTGCCAACTGTCCTGCTCTTTTCAAGATTCTACAGGTTTTTGCATTAAGGATGGGATTTTATAAATGGCAGCCAAAGTTAGGCGAGCCTCTGAGCTGGCAAGCCCTTCCTCACTGCCATTTTGTAATAGTGTAGAGCAATGTTCCTTCTAAGAAAGGAAAGCAACTATGCAAGTCTTGATGTGTTCTGAGCAGCAGTTGGTTTGGGTTGGGCTGGCACGTGGTGAGCAGGAAGAGGGAGGAGCACAAAGGCAATTTTTTAAAATTATGTCAAATTATATTAAAAAATTGAGAAGCTAAATTATTTCTATTGAACTAAAAAGAGAATATAAAAAAACCTGAACATTAATGTGTCACACTGCACAGAATGGTTTTTGACACCAGAAAGAGAGAAAGAAATGAAAGTCCCCCCCCTGTACTGTGCAAAATACTATCCTGCCTCTTCTCTCTTCCCCACTTCCACTTCTCTCTTCCCCACTTCCTCTCTTCTCCCAATTTCTATAAAGCGAGGGCCATTTTGGGTCCAAAAGGGGTGAAGGAGTGCTGACAAATATGTTCCTACTTTAGGCCATGATACCAATAATACTTTTTGACACCAGAACACCTGGCCTTGATTACACATGCAGAGCACAGATAAACCCTATGCAAATACAACACCACAAATATAAATGAACCCCTAATGCCAGACTCTGCATGCATGTAGTACAACACCAGAGAAATAGAAACAAATGCATTTCTTCCTGAAGAGAGCAAAATATAGACAGCAGATGTAAATTTTCAAAACCAACATATTTCAAACATTAAATTGAAAATAAAATCATTTTACTACCTTAGGATTTTATTTTTCTACACATCTTTTCCCAGTCTTTGGTTGCACTTCCTTCTGTCTGTGCTTTTAACTCTGTTTCAGGGTCTGCTTTATCAATTTGCTGTTTCTCTCTCCTTCACTTTTTGCCCTACATCCATCTTTATAGCTTTAACTTTTAATATTCAACTTTCTTCAATTTTTCTTCTTCCTTCTCAATTTTATCTACTGCTTCATGTCTTTCCTTCCCATCTATCCATGTTCACCATCTTCTCCCTCTCTCCACCCTTCCCCTCCTTTTCCCTCCATCCATGTGTACCATCTTCCCTTTCTTTCTTCTCCCCTATTCCCATCTTTTCTTAAATAGCATTTTTTTCCATCTCTCTTCCTTCCCCATCCCTCCCATTCCGGTGCACCACTTCTTCCCTCATCTCCCATTCCTCTCCATCCCTGTGCAGCATCTCCTCCCTTTCTATCCCCCCCCTGTAGTGGTCTGACAGCTTTCTCCTCTCCTTCCCACAGTCTGGCATCACTCCCTTCCTTCCCTCCTTCCCTTTGTGGTCTGATATCTCTCTCTCCTACCTCTTTGTCCTCCTTCCCTGGTCTCTGACATCTCGCTCTCTCTTTCTCTCCGTCTCCAGTAGTCCATTTTTCCTTTCCCCTTTCTTGTGATCTGGTATTTTTCTCCTCTCCTTTCTTTTTCCTCCCTACCCTAGTCTGGAATCTCTCTCTCTCCTCCTTCCCTGGCCTGACATCTCTCTCTTTCCTTCTCTCCCCCTCCAGTAGTCCATCTCTCTCCTTCCCTTTCTCCCTTCTTGTGATCTGGTATCTCCTCTTCTTGCCTTCCCTCTCTTCTTCCTCTCTACCCTAGCGAGTAACACATGGCAAATACACGGAAGTCCTTTAAATTCCTATGGGCTTTGGTGCATTTGCTGCAATGGCCTGCGCTAATTTAGTTAATAAAAGAGGCCCTATGTGCATTCTTGCATTTATAGCCTACAGAAACACTGTTATTCCTTTTTTTCCCCACAGTTTATAAAATATGTACATATAGGGGCTACATAAAAGGATTGACGATAGGACATCATGTTCAATTTGGATGCTTAAGGCAGAACTGAAACCACCCATTTGACTAACCAAGTGACACAGCATCTAAATGTTTAGTTTTGTTCTTTTAGCTTACAGGATCGATTGCTCCAATGTCCAATATCTAACAGTATTCTCAGCCTTTAGAAATTCAAGTTAGGACCAAGATGGGTAATATCATATTACATTTAGTTCATGCCTTCCTTTGACACTGGTATTTGAATGTAACTATTCAGCAACCCTTAATACTTACCCCCTCTTCCATGAAACTGTGTTAGCAGTTTCTAGCGTGGGGAGCCGCGCTGGATGGCCTGCGCTGCTCCAGACGCTCATAGAGTTCCTATGAGTGTCGGGAGCAGCGCGGGCCATTCAGCATGGCTCTCTGCACTAGAAATTGCTAGCGCAGTTTCATAGAAGAAGGGGTTAGTGAGCTGCCTTTTTTTAACCTATGTTTTATAATGTATATGGTCTCTATAGGTATATCTTCATAATACTTTTAGAGATTTCACAAACCTCAGTAGTGCCTACTGCATGAAAACAAAACTTTCTTTCATACAGACCAATGGCACACAGAGATTAATAGTGCAATTTCTTTATTAACTCATGCAATGTAGATAGTAATACTCATCTCAGTCTATGCGGGTGGGGACAGCACTCCGACATAGAAATTATGTCTCTAGATATACTGTTTGGAGTAATTTGGCTTTTTTTTAACCTGTCATCATTTTGACACACATTTTTTTGCTGACAATATAATATTATTGGGCCTTTAAAGAGCATTAGTTTAAGAAACATTAAACTTTTTTTGCATTTATAGTTCCCAACAGCACCTTTATGCTCAGCTTTGTTTTTTTATATCTTCTATCCTGATTCGTTTTTAATACATATACATGAGATATATAAAAAGGTTCAACGTCCCATAATTATGGTTTTAAAAAAAACCTCTTATTTGGTGGTTGTATATGTTGGCTTTTCATGAACCATCTTTTATTTTCAAAATGATTTATAGCTGTAAATATAGTCATTTTATTGTATATTTAATTAATACACCTGTGGGAGGTTTTTCCTTTCAGTTTGGTGGTCGTTGTGACTGTATATGTTGGCTTTTCATTGAAGATATTTTACTTTGCAAGTGATTTTAATAGTAAACATAACTTTTTTTTATTACATATTTAATATACTTGAGGGATGCTTTTTCACTATGGGGTTCTTTTACTAAAATCGCAACAAAAATGGCCTTAGCGCACTGCTTATACTTGTGTGTTGTGACCGGAAAATAGCTGACCTTTCCATTTTTACCAATTAATCGCCAGGCGCGAATTTCATCATTGGTGCACAGTCATTAACAAACGTTACCGCATGAGCCCCTACTGACACCTATTTTATAGGCGAGAAGGACTCAAATGCTAACCCTGCACTTAACTTTGTTGGCTGATTTTTCTGTTTTTAGTAGGAGGCATTTTATTATTTCTAGATGGTTTAAGATTCTACTTTTAGATGTACATTATTAGCAGTTCTGAGCTCTTTAGGGAGGACGGGATAGAAAACAAAATAAATAAGGGATCCTTTTACTACGGCGCGCTAACCGATTTAGCATGCACTAATTAATTTAGCGCACGCTAAATGCTAACGCGTCCACAGAATATAATGGGCACATTAGAATTTATCACACGCTAAATCGATTAGCATGTGCTAAATCGGCTAGCGAGCCTTAGTAAAAGAGGGGGGGGGGTAAATAAACAGTATTGGTTAGTCTAAGTATATTTTTTTGCTTTTCATAAATGGTTTCTTTTATAATTTTATTCATTACGATGAAATTGTATGTGCTCCATAGGTCAATATATACTGTATACCTATGGGGTTCTTTTATTAAGGTGCACTAGCAGTTTTAGCGTGCACTACAATATCGCACGTGCTAAACGCTAATGCCTCCATTGAGTTTGCTTTAGTATTCTTCGTTTAGTGTGCGCTAATCTTTAGCACACTCTAAAAACGCTAGCACACCTTAATAAAAGGAGCCCTATATCTATCTAACTATCTATCTTTATATATCTATACATATCTATATATATACATATATATATATATATATATATATATATATATATATATATATACACACCTATCTTTTTTTATATAACTTTTTTTGCTAGTTAAATGGCTTAAGTTTAGATTTAATTTTCCATTGTCTTTAATAATATAGTTATATACTCTTGTTATTACATGTATGTTTTATTGCCATTGTGAAAATATTTTTTATGGCTCTTATTTCTGATGTGTTTCAGAATATTGTCTGACTCCCAAGTCATGTGGTAACTCTACTGAAACACGGCCTGTGTCAGATCTTTGTAGCATTGTGATTTTTGTTTTAATTAAAATCTGGTATTTATCCCTTGGTCTCTGGAATTTCTTTGGTCCACTGATAAATTTGGGGGAAAGAAGTCCATGAGCCATGCTCCACACTTGCTATTTGTGAATATATTTCAATGGCATCTTTTCATAACATTTGGTCAAAGGGCATCATGTTACAACTTTATTGAGAGAACACTAACAGCAGCAGAGCTGTAAAGCTACCAGAATCAGACAACACAATTAAATAGTTCAAATGACAGGACTATCAGTGGATGCTAACAGTACAAATCAAACCCACACACAACAACATATGTAACACATATGTTTTGTAATAAAAATCATATCTGAACCAGGAGCTTCAAATAGTATATGACAAAAAAGTAAAACTTACTTTAACATAGGCAGTGTTCCCAGTACAAATAGGATTAGATGGTTGCTGAAGCTGGCTCACTGAACCAAAAGTCAGAGTGCCAGTAAGAGAAATCTCCAAAGATTTTGGAAACTTCTGACCTGAAAATTTATATATATATTTCTGATTAAGCACAAATAAAATGATTAACTGAAATGTAATCAAAAGGAAATAACAGTAAAAGTAATACTTACCGATGACCCAAACCAATACACCCTTCTCCCGTAATACTTCCAGCTGGCCATAACTAAGTTTATGCTCAAAGTGTGCGATGGAACCCCTACAGCACAATAATAAAACACATTAGCAGTGGAGCAGTGTAAATGTGCCAGCAACCGAACATCTGAACAAACACAGAAAAATATATTTGACTAATTCTAATACAGATCCTGCTTCTATAAAGACTCATTTCATTTTCAAACATTAAATAGATGAGGAATTTGTACAAACTGCAAAAGAAAAAAAAAGCAGCAATCTAACACATCAATGCTTTAAAAATTCTTAAAAGGTTGATGTACATATTTGTTCAGTGTATGGCTCCAAAGCTGGACCCGTGGGAGGTAATCATAAATGAGTGCTTAGACTAGGGTGGGCTGGAAGATGCCGATTTTATAAAACACCAGCATAAATTCCGCAAAGATAGTGTAAATGTCTGCATGTAGACCACTGAACTATCCCCCCTCCCCTTTTTTACAAAACCATGAAAGCGCTTTTTAGCACTGGTTGGCGCATTGAATGCTGTGCGCTGCTCTGATGCTCATAGGAACTCTATGAGCGTCGGAGCAGCGCACAGCATTCAGTACACTGACTGGCGCTAAAAAACACTTTTGTGGTTTTGTGAAACGGAAGGGGGGGGGGTGTATATGTGTTTGGGTATGGGCAAGAGCAAAGTGGAAATGTCCAATCAGATTGGTGCACAAAAAAGTGTCTTTCAACTCATCTGATAAATCCAATGGTCTTTATTAATCCAAATTAGCTCATACATCCAAAGCAACTCAACGACTCGACATGATCATGTTTCGGCCACCCGGCCTGCATCAGGAGTCTTAGGAGTCTCTGGGTATCAAATAGTCTCAAATGGTCTAAAGCAAAACGAACAAACCGTTGCTCCGAATCTGTAACACCACAGAATAACACAGCTTTGCAAAGCTCCTAAGACTCCTGATGCAGGCCGGGTGGCCGAAACATGATCATGTTGAGTCGTTGAGTTGCTTTGGATGTATGAGCTAATTTGGATTAATAAAGACCACTGGATTTATCAGATGAGTTGAAAGACACTTTTTTGTGCACCAATCTGATTGGACATTTCCACTTTGCTCTTGCCTGTTTGATTTTGTGGAATTGCTTCCCCTGTTTTATTGTGTATGCATTTAGGTATTTCATAATCTATGCACATGCTTGGTGACTCAATCCAGGCTCTGGTCAGACCATGGCCCTTCGAATGCATACAGTAAAAGCAGGTCTGGTCATGCCATTACATGTATTGTATTTATACGCCTGGTGCAACTTTATATCAGCAATGGCAGTGGCGTAGCAAGGATGAGAGGTGCCCGGGGTGGTGGTGCCCCTCCCCCGCCCTCTTCTCCGTCCCCCCCACCCCCATTTGCTCCTTCCCCCGTATCTCTAACATTTCCGGCACGAGCAGCAACCCCAACCTGCTGCTTGCGCCAGCGTTAGCTCTTCCTCTGATGTCACTTCCTAGATACGGGGCCAAGAAATGACATCAGAGGAAGAGCCAACGCTGGCGCGAGCAGCAGGTTGGGGTTGTTGCTCGCGCCGGGAACATTAAAGAGGTACGGAGGAAGGGAAGGGGCGCGCGTGTGGGGAAGGAGCAAATAGTATAGGGGAAGGGAAGGGGTACACACATGTGCGGTAGTGGGGGAGGGGGGAGGAGAGGAGGACAGGTGCCGGTGCCCCCACCAAGATGGCGCCCGGGTCAGACCCCCCCCCTGCCCCCACTCTTCTTTCCATGCCACTGTAAGAGGGTAATTTTACAAGTGGAGGCTTAGATTTAGGCACTAATCATGCACCTATTTAAATCTATTCTATAAAGAAAAGTATGCACCTACTTTTCTTTACAGAACAGTGGTGTAAGTGGCAAAAATACACCTATATTTAAGGTACAAACACTTACATCAGCTATACAGCTAAGCACATGCTCATTCTTTGATTGCAAAAGACAATGCGTAAATTATAACATTCTATAATCTAAGGAAATACTTTACAGAAAGGGTGATGGATGTTTGGAATGGTGGAGATGAGGCTATATCTGAATTTAAAAAAGTGTGGAACAGGCATATAGGATTTCTTACAGGGAGGAACAGACAGTGGATGATAGGCTGGGCAGATGAGATGGGCCATATGGCCTTTATCCACCATCATTTTCTCTGTTTCTATAATTTTATAATTTACACATGTTTAACGCACTGGTTTCTAGCTAAGCAGTATTCTGTATGTATATGCCAAACTGTGATGGGGGAAGCGAGACTATCCACAGAGGAATTTCAGTTTAAAAGCCCCATGTGACATAAATATCTAACAAAATGGGAGCCTTGTTCAGGGGGATAGGCTTAACAAAAGGAAACCCCATTGGATGGGATGATGTGATTTTTTTTGTGGGGCTTTCATTTAAAATTGACCTTGCAGGCCTGTGGAAATAATGACCCCCCCCCCCCAAGTTGGCAAGTCTGATGATCTGTCTCAAAATTTGATATTAGAATGCTCCCATTATTACCTGTTAAAAAAAGGTATGCGAGCTTCACAGTACTCAAACCCGTTTTTTACACTTTCATGAAGTTTTAAATTTACTGTTATTTTTAACTTCAATTCTTCTTCTTGCATCTGGTAAAATCCCAAAATTGGTGGTACAGGCACCTAAAATAAAGATGATAAAAGTTAACATTAATATATCCATGATCATCACTTCTTTCCCAACATCAGTAGCTACTAGAAATTCATTTATTAAGGAGGAAAAATCACTAAGTAAATTTAAAGGACTGTTAAAATGCTGTTTGTACAAGGATAAAACAAGAGCAAACAAGACAAAACTGCAGATCTGTACAAGACGTAGGCAAAATTTGTGACAAAAAAAATTTAAATGCAAACCCTTTACCAATCAGGGGACCCGACACTGTCCGTGTTTCGGGCAAACCTTCGTCAGGGATCCAAAGTATGGGCGACGTCAAGATCCGTCACTGTAATAAGCCGTCGGGTCCCCTGATTGGTAAAGGGTTTGCATTTAAATTTTTTTTGTCACAAATAAATTTTGCCTACGTCTTGTACAGATCTGCAGTTTTGTCTTGTTTGCTCTTGGTTGTTTTTTTACTGCAGTTTAGGTTGGAACTCTTCTTTTTGTTTTGTTGGTTGTACAAGGATGCCTTTGAAACCTACCGTATTTTCACTCATATACCGCGCACCCGTGTAAAACGCGCACACGGGTATAGCGCGCGGGGAACACAAATTTATGTAAAGAAATTTTTATATACCGCGCACACCCGTATACCGCGCATGCCGCCCCGACTCTCCCGTCGCAGGACAACGGTAGGAGCTTCTCCATGATGGGGGGGGGGAGGCTGTGGGGGTGCGAGCGGTCCTTCGGGTTGCGAGTGCGAGCGGTCCTTCGGGGTGGGGGTGCGAGCGGTCCTGCGGGGTGAATTGGACGTCGGGGGGGGGGGAACTATGTAAAAAAAAAGTTGTAAAACGCGTTCACGCCTATAACGCACATGGTTATGCACGGTTTGTAAAATCGTGTATAACGCACGCGTTATATGCATGAAAATACGGTAATCGTCGGATTCTCTTTTGACCGTTCTCTGCAGAAATTCACGTATCCTCTGTCTTAGGTTCCGAGAAATTAAAAATTACCCTCCCTTTGTACTTACCCTTCATGTTTCCTTTACTATGCTTATAGTAGTTCTCCCTACTTCCCTTATGTATCAGTTCATAATGTTTGTGTGTTTGTTGTAGTTAATAACTAAGACCTTGTTTTTAATTGTAAATCGCTTTGAATTCAAAATTTTAATAAAACTTGAAACCAATGGAACTTATTAAAATAAGGATTTTTTCCTTTTTTGTGCTTACTGAACAAAAAAAAAATATTGAATAAGGCTCAATGTTTAAGTACAGTAACAAGTATCACCTTTAAACTTGTGCTTAAATAAGTTACTAGTTAAAAACTCATCACCAGAAAGTGCAGAAAATGATACTGTGTATCTATAGAATGGCAACTTTTCATAGGCAAGAATCAGTTTTGTACAAATTAGAAAGAAGGGAGCAGATGACCAAGCCCATCCAAATGGAACAGACCGGGTAGAAAAATATTCTAACTTTTCCCCCAAAACTATTCTGGGAGAAGTGAAGAAAAATGATATGTTGCAGCATTTATTCTGCTCTGCTTCTTGTTTGGTCATGTCAGCAGACAATCATTTAAAAATTTCTATTTAGGGCACTGCCTCCAATACATGCAATCCCTCTCAAGAATGCTCATTAGTAGACATCCTGAAAACCTAATTGGCTGAGGAGTCCCCAGGACAGGTTTGGGAATCACTGATTTAGTGAATGGATTTACTACTGAATGATAAGCATCCTGCAGTGTTACGTTCTCTACTGCATGGGTCCCGGTTCATCACTCCTTTGGACCATATCGGGATACAAACCGTTTATGTTTAAGCAATACTTGTTGAATAAAGACTTGGCATCCTGTACATCATCTCTACAGTTTTTCCCTTTTGTTCGTTTTTTGTTCTACTGCATCTCTTGAGTTTTTTGTTCTACTGCATCCCTCTTGAGTACTAAGATCTGAAAATAAGGTGTTTGTTTGTTTTTAAATTGTCCCAGCTAAATGTGAAACATTCAAGGAAGGGGTAAAGACCTCAGGCTCCCCTCAGTGTCAGGTCAAAAGCGCGCTGGGACAAAGGCGCGCCCAGACAATTGAGCACAGTGCGGAGGCGCGCGCCGCTCAAAATTACTGTTTTTAAGGCTCCGACGGGGGGGCGTGGGGGGGGAACCCCCCACTTTACTTAATAGACATCGCGCCGCGTTGTGGGGGCGTTGTAACCCCCCACATTTTACTTAAAACTTCACTTTTTCCCTGTTTTTAGGGAAAAAGTTAAGTTTACAGTAAAATGTGGAGGGTTACAACCCCCCAAACCCCCCCTAACGCCGGCGCGATGTCTATTAAGTGGGGGGGTTCCCCAACAAAACCCCCCATCGGAGCCCCTAAAAACAGTAATTTTGAGCAGCACGCGCCTCCGTGCTGCGCTCAATTGTCCGGGCGCGTCTTTGCCTTTCGCGCCGTTGTCTATGAACCCTCCCCTCAGCTCATTTCAGTACAACTATGCGCTGATCAATTGTACGGGTTGTCATTTTAATCATCGGTCTTAATTACCTCCTTCCTCCTTTTTAATTTAAGAAAATAAATATGGAACTTAGCTTTAATCTTTGGAATTCTGACCCCGATTCCAAAGATTAAAGCTATGTTTCATATTTATTTTCTTAAATTAAAAAGGAGGTAATTAAGACCGATGATTAAAATGACAACCCATACAGTTGATCAGCGCATACTGTACTGAAATGAGTTGAGGGGAGTCTGAGGTCTTTTTACCCCTTCCTTGAATGTGAACACAGTTAGCTGATGTTACAAAATAAAAAAAATTTGATATTGATTTTGAATACACGCTCAACTCATTGGTTGTTATTTAGTAAATAGATGCCATTGAATAAAACAGGGCCTGCAGTAAAATAATGCAGGTTATTAGAATTATTTAGTAACTAGCTGTAGGTATTACTTCCTTTAGTTTACTGTGAAAACAGATCAGCCTCTTCTCTTTTACTACTTCTAGAATGACAAAATATGGTAAAAGATCTCTGATGCTATGGCTGAATGATCTGCAATCAGGGGTGTCTAACCTGTGGTCCCGTGAAGTATTTTGTGTGGCCCTGATCGAGGGAGATGCAGGGTTTTCCTCTGCTGCCCCCGGGTGTTTACCGTCTTGCCGGCTCCCTCCTCTGTCTTGCTGCAGCATTTTTGCGGCCCCAGAAATTTTTTTTCGGCCCAGGGAAGCCAAAAGGTTGGATGCCCCTGCTACATGAACATGTGAGGATGAACAGCTGAAGAACTGGCAAATAAGGAAAACTGTATCATGAAAAAACAGAGTAAATGAGAAGTATCGAGGGTAAAAGGGGAGGGGGGAGTCACTGATGTAGCAGTATGATCCCCTCTTTCAGATCTGTCTATGGGGGAAAAAAAGGTGAAAAACCGTATCTGCCTTGTAGTCCAAAGAACTTGTTCATGTTGTAACTGCTACTGAAATTCTAGAGCAGGTTGCCATAGGACGTGAGGTGAGAGAAAGTTTTCTCAGCCCCTTCCTCTATCTAGAAGCTTCGCTTAGCCTGGAGGAATGGTTATTCCCGGTTCTTCTGAACAGACAGACAAGTGATCATAGAAACATAGAAATAGACGGCTGATAAGGGCCACGGCCCATCTAGTCTGCCCACCCATAATGACCCTCCCCTACCTTTCTCTGTGAATAGATCCCACGTGTCTATCCCATTTGGCCTTAAAATCGGACACGCTGCTGGCCTCAATAACCTGAAGTGGAAGATTATTCCAGCGATCAACCACCCTTTCAGTGAAAAAGAATTTCCTGGTGTCCCCGTGCAGATTCCCGCCCCTGATTTTCCACTGATGCCCCCTTGATTTTCCACGGATGCCCCCTTGTTGCCCGTGCAGATGAATGGCATCAGTGGACAGGTTCGGACAGGGTCTGTAATGTTGTGGTCTTGGAGTCCCAAAAGTCAACATTGTCAAGGGATGTTGCTTGAAATGAGGTTTCTACTAAGCAGCAGGAGATGGTGACATACCACAATATCATCAGATTTTTTATCATCAGATTGTTGAATCTTCGGCTCCCTCGGTTAAGTCTAACGTAACATAAGAATAGCATTACTGGGTCAGACCAATGGTCAATCAAGCCCATCCTCACAGTAGCCAATCAAGGTCATTACCAAGTTTATTTAAAAATTTGTTATACTGCTTAAAATAATTCTAAGCAGTGTACAGGCTTCATAAAAATAGGGTTATACATACAATTATAATCAGTGGACGTACAAGAGACTAAGGGCTCCTTTTACAAAGGTGCGCTAGCGTTTTTTACGCACACACCGGATTAGTGCGCGCTAGCCAAAAATCTACCACCTGCTCAAAAGGAGGCGGGAGCGGCTAGCGCACACGGCAATTTAGCGAACACTATTCTGCGCGTTAAGGCCCTAGCATGCCTTTGTAAAAGGAGCCCTAACTGATGGACAAGAGATAGAGGGTAGAGGGAGAATTCCATTAAATCAATAGGACAGTAAGACGGTTAGGGATAGAACAGTAGGAAATAGCAAAATCCCAAAGTGTAGCGACATTCCATGCTATCGATCCAGGACACACAGTGGTTTCCCCCATATCTTTCTCAATAACAGATTATGGACTTTTCCTCCAGGAAACTGTCCAAATCTTTCTTAAAACCAGCTATGCTATCCACTCTTACAACCTTTGGCAACGCATTCTAGAGCTTAACTATTTTCTGAGTGAAAATATATTTCCTCCTATTAGTTTTAAAAGTATTTCCCTGTAACGTCATCGAGCGTCCTCTAGTAATTTTTGACAGAGTGAAAAATCGATCCACTTGTACCCGTTCTACTCCACTCAGGATTTTGTAGACTTCAATCCTATCTCCCCTCAGCTGTCTCTTTTCAAGTTGAAGGGCCCTATCCATTTTAGTCTTTCCTCATACGAGAGGAATTCCATCTCCTTTATCATCTTGGTCGATCTTCTTTGAACCTTTTCTAGTGCTGCTATATCTTTCTTGAGATAAAGAGACCAGAACTGAACACAATATTCCAGGTGAGGTTGCACCGTGGAGCAAAACAGAGGCATTGTAACATTCTTAGTCTTGTTAACCATCCCTTTTTAATAATTCCTAGCATTTTGTTTGCTTTTTATGCTGCTGCTACACATTGGGCAAAAGGTTTCATTGTATTGTCTACAATGATGTCCAGATCTTTTTGTTGGGCACTAACCCCCAAGGTTGACTCTAGCATCTGGTAACTGTCATTTGGATTATTCTTCCCAATGTGCATCACTTTGAATTTGTCCACATTAACTACCATCTGCTGCTTGGATGCCCAGTCCTCTAATTCTCTAAGGCAGTGGTTCTTAACCTTGTTGGAGGTACTGAACCCCACCAGTTTCATATGCGTGTTCACCAAACCCTTCTTTATTCCCTTAGTTTTGCCGGAGCTAGACTAGAATTACTCAACTTGGCATTGCAAATCATGCAATTAGGACGCTGACTCCCATCACTTTCTGAATCCATATTGTACATATTCGTCCGACCACTTTCGTATTTTGCTCGACATAGTTAGTAAGGGATTAAAATATTAAGATAGGTATCACACGACGTACCATCACAACAGTTACAATTTGACTACTGTGCACATCAAATCCCCTGCAGCACAGATAGGCCAAGCGATGTTGCGTGATCACCTGCAGCCAATTATGGACAAGCGGGATGTATCATCACGAATCATAAGCGCTTTGGTCACGTTCAATCATCTATCAGTTAAATCACAAATTTTGATCAGGAATTGATTGATGTATATAAGGCGTTAGTTACAGATTGATAGATCAAGAAACCTAGTACATGATCAATCTTGATCAAAATCACTGAATAACTGATAGATGATTGAACGTGACCGAAGCACTATATGAGTCGGAGGTATGTTTTGATCTCCACCGAACCTGCGAGACTGACTCACCGAACCCCTGGGGTTCGGTCGAACCCAGGTTAAGAACCACTGCTCTAAGGTCTGCCTTCAATTTTTCCACAATCTGCATGCATTTTAACAACTTTGAACAGTTTAGTGTCATCTGCAAATTTAATCACCTCACTTGTTGTTCCAATTTACAGATTATTTATAAATAAGCTAAATAGCATCGGCCCCAGTACAGATCCATGTCTAAACCTAAAAATATTTCCCTTGAAGGTATATAGAAGGTGACTGCTAATTTTCAGAAGTCTTTGTTCTCAAAATATACAGATGCTTCAAATGATGTCTAGGATGGGTGTAAGAGTAAGTGAACCAATCAGGAGTCTACAAATGTAATTAGGGCATCTCTATTAGCAAGTAATTAGCTCTTAGAAATACAATCTACTAGACCCTTAGGGCTAGATTCACAAAGCAAACCGATCGTGTACCGATCAGTTTGCTAGCCCTTTGCGACCCAATTTCCCTCCAACCCGATTCACTAAGGCCTATTGCAATCCGATCCTGATCCTCCCATGAAAATTAGTAAAACCCCATGTAAAATAGCCAAGCGATTGATTCACTAAAAATTGCTTGGCTATTTTGAATCGGGTTTTACTATTGGCAAACCCGACTGCTGCAGACCTGTCAATAACTGAGTTACCGACAGGTCTGCAGGTTTTTTGATAGGCCTGCCTGTCTTTTTTATTCATTTTTTTTCCTATGGCACAGATATTGCAAAATATCTGTCCCATTAAAAAAAAAAAAAAAAAAAAGACAGGCAGACCTGTCAAAAAACAGCCGAGGGCCGCCCCCCCAACAAATGCAATTCCTCCCCCCGCGACCCACAAATACCAAGAGGGATGCCCACTTCCTCCTGCCACCACCTGATGCTGGCCTCCCCGCCCGTGCGAATATGGCAGGAGGGATGCCAACTTCCTCCTGTCACCAACCAACTCACCCCCTGACCAGCAGGGCCTACCCCCGGTCCAAAAATCACCCGGATCTAAAAGTTGGGAGGAGGGGTGCTCAGTCCCTCCTGCTCTGTAGGCCTCCCACCCCCCAACCCAGATCTGACAGGACCACCCCTGGGCCTGGCCCATCCTCGGCCTGAAAATCACCCATATCTAAAAGATGGGAGCAGGAGGGGTGCTCAGTCCCTCCTGCTCCGTAGACCTCCCACCCCCCCCCAACTGAACCCGAACCTGACCGGTCGGTCCACCCCCGGTCCGGCCAGGCACCCCCCTACCTCCAAGTTTGGAGCAGGAGGGGTGCTCAGTCCCTCCTGCTCCTCCGGATTCCAGCAATGTGTCTGCCTGGGTCTTAGGCCCCACCCCAGTGCATCATGTGATGCACAGGGAGAAGCCTAAGGCCCTGATTGGCTCAGGCGTCTCAGACCCCTCCCAAGGGGTCCCTGATTAGCTCAGATGCGTCAGGTCCCTCCCAAGGGGGGAGGCGCCCAAGACGCCTGAGCCAATCAGGGCCTTAGGCTCCTCCCTGTGCATCACATGATGCATCGGGGCCAGGCAGACACGTTGCTGGAATCCGGAGGAACAAGAGGGACTGAGTACCCCTCCTGCTCCCAACTTGGAGGTAGGGGGTGCCTGGCTGGGCGTGGGCCATCCAGTCAGGGGGGTGGGAGGCCTACGGAGCAGGAGGGACTGAACACCCCTCCTGCTCCCAAATTGGAGGTAGGAGGTGTGTCTGGCTGGGCTGTCCAGTCAGGTCCGGGTTCAGTCGGGAGGGGGGGGAGGCCTACGAAGCAGGAGGGACTGAGCACCCCTCCTGCTCCCAACTTTTAGATATGGGTGATTTTCGGGCCGGGCCCGGGGTAGGCTGGCCGGTTCAGGTTCAGTCGGGGTTGGAGGCCTACGGAGCAGGAGGGACTGAACATCCCTCCTACTCCCAACTTTTACATATGAACGGTGCCGTGCCAGGGGTGGGCTGTGCCTGTTGCAGGAGGGAGGCCTACAGAGTAGAAGGGACTGAGCACCCCTCCTGCTCCCAACTTTTAGATATAGGTGATTTTCGGGCCGGGCCTGGGGGTGGGTTGGCCAGTTCGGGTTCAGTCGGGGTGGGGGGCCTATGGATCAGGAGGGACTGAACACCTCTCCTGCTCCCAACTTTTTAAATACGAACGGTGCCGTGCCAGGGGTGGGCCGTGCCTGTTGCACGTGGGAGGCCTACAGAGTAGAAGGACTGAGCACCCCTCCTGCTCCCAACTTTTAGATATGGGTGATTTTCGGGCTGGGCCTGGGGTGGGCCGGCTGGTCCGGGATCAGCTGGGGGTGGGGGGGGAGGGGAGGCCTATGGAGCAGGAGGAACTAAGCACCCCTCCTGCTCCCAACTTCTAGATATGGGTGATTTTCGGGCCAGGCCCGGGGGTGGGCTGGCCGGTCCGGGTTCAGTTGGGGTGGGAGGCCTACGGAGCAGGAGGTACTGCTACCCTATTTCTCCAAAATAAGACCTATCTCAAAAATAAGCTCTAGCTCTAGCATGATTTTTAAAGATGCTCCTAATATAAGCCCTAACTGAAAAATAAACCCTAGTTAAGATCGACCCCAGAAGCCCCTCCCAAATGTTCCCGACACTCCCTGTCCCATCCCTGACACTAGTGCTGCCCGATTTGCTGAAAAAAATCAGACTCATCAATTCAGCAGCCCCCACCCCGCTGCTTTAGGAGACCTTGGAGGTATGTCAGTCTCACGGTGGAAGGATCGGGGGTTCTGCTGTACAAGGGGATGGGTGAGAGGGGAGGAATGATGCTGCACATGGGGGGGGAAGGAAAGAGGAAGAATTGGGGTAGAGGCGAGGAAGGGAGAGATGATTGTTGCACACACAAAAAATAAGACATTCCCGAAAATAAGCCCTAGTGCATTTTTTTGGACCCAAAATTAATGTAAGACACTGTCTTATTTTCGGGGAAACACGGTATCTATATAGGTAGTGGTGCTAATATATGGAGAGTGTGATCCCCACGCTAGCTTTATTCATTTTGTTAGCAGTCTTAAGCTAAACATATAAGTTATCTGGCTAGTAGTGGAATATTCTGATATCTGGATCATATGTTCATCCTGCCCTCGCTCAATCCTAAACCCAGCTCCTTCTTATCATGCAGATGTGCCTAGACGAAATGGGAATATCAGGAAGAGTGTGGACCTGGTTCCAAGGTTTCCTAACCAAACGATCTTATCAAGTGGTCCATGAAGGAAATTACTCTGAACCCTGGAAAAGCCCCTCGGGAGTCCCACAAGGTTCCCCCCTATCTCCCACCTTGTTCAATATATACATCTCTTCCCTAGGCCACCTTTTACAAAACCTTAACCTAACTTATTACATATACGCAGATGACATCTCCATAATAATACCAATAACAAATGTGACCTCAACCAATTCAAAACATATCTCCTCCATCATGCTCGAAATAGAAAAATGGACTTTAAACTTCAAACTGAAATTAAACTCAGAAAAGACAAAGATTTTCCTTGCTAGCCCAAACGAAAAAATCTCCGCAACTACAATATATGTAAATGGCCATGATCACCCAATACTAAAAACCATAAAAATACTGGGAGTCACCCTGGACACCCACCTGACCCTGACCGATCACATAAACTCAGTGACAAAAAAATGCTTCTTCATCCTTTGGAAACTGAAAACTATAAAAAAATACTTCGACCCGCTATCCTTCAGAATATTGGTACAATCACTGATTTTATCCACCTTGGACTACTGTAACATTGTCTACTTGGGAATATCTAAAAAAAATGTGAGAAAACTGAGAATAGTTCAAAATACGGCCATCTGTCTAATATTCGGACTAAAGAAGAGCGATCATGTTAGTCCATTCTACAAACTCCTTCATTGGTTACCAATTGAAGCACGAATTTTATTCAAATTCTCCTGCCTCTGCTATAAACTAATCTGGGGATTGGCCCCCAGCTACCTACTACCTCACTTCGAATTCCACTCCTCTATTAGGCCTACCAGAAACGGTAACCTTTTCACCTACCCAAATATCATAGGCTGTAGATATCGTACCTTCTTTGATAGAACATTCAAATTCCAAGCAGGTAGACTGCAAACTTGGATAGGCTACTTCACTGATGCCGCCAGAGAATCATATAGTATCTTTAGGAACGAACTAAAAACCACCTTGTTTAAGAAATTTATAACCTAACCAGACTTCTCCCCTAAAATCGGAGCCTCCTCCCATCCCAAGGAGTCCGTCTACCCTCTTCTGCCAAAATTTCTACCTTTAATTGTTACCAGTTTTCCCATTGGTGCCCGTCCTTCGTTCAAATGTACCAAGTTTAACAACTTACTTCTCATCAACATGTTATGTTATCTTTTGCACCTTTGTAATTCAAAGCGCAAACTCCTTTCTCTTCTCCTACTTATGCTCTGAATACCATCGACTGTATAATGCTACTCATTGTGAAACTGTGTAATACACAGACCCTGTAACTCTCTTGTTACTATCACTAGATGTTCAATGCTATACTCTGTAATTCGCTGTCTGTACAGTTTCTCTTCATTGTAAACCGCCTAGAAGTCGCAAGATTGTGGTGGTATATAAGAATAAAGTTATTATTATTATTAACCTTGGTATTCAGATAGATCTCATACATATTTGCTTCAGAAAACCTGGCTCAGTTGCAGGCCTCAAGGACCAAGGATGAGCATTCCTGGATAACTATCAATGTTGTTTAGTCTAATTTTCAGCTCAAAACTCTCTGTATAAGACCTAAAAATCTGGCTGCCAGCAAATGTATAACCTCCTTTGAATAAGGCCTGAATATTTCTGTCTACAGGAATAAGTATTCTATACCATAACGGTTAAACCAAACTGTGACTAAATTAACAGAGAGAGGCTTTAAAAGATATCACTGAAAGCAGACATTCACAAATAAAAACACTGGGTCATCAAGAAACATATTGTGCAACTAGCTGGAACCTAGTGAAGTTCATCAGAGGAGCCTGTTCACTCCCCCTTGTTGCCATTAATTTTCAGCTCAGTTCTCAGGATCTACCGAGCCAGTCAGATTTTCAGGATACCCTTAATGAATAAGCACGAGAATGTATGGAAATCTCTCTCATGCTTATGTCCCTAGGAATAGATTCAAAACCTCTGCACCCAGCTTGAGCCCATCATCTCTGTCCTGAATACCTGGCCCTCCCATTACAGCCCCAGCATCACACTCTCTCTCCATCCTCTCCCTTCACTACTTCCCTTCCTGCTCCCAGTATTGCTCTTTTCATCGCCCCTCTCCTGCTCTAGTGATCTCTCTCACTCTGAAGTCGATAAACTGAGAAGACTGCCTCCCTGTGAGACCTGCACAGACGAAGACAGACTCTTCTTCTCCTGCAGCTCCTCTTATGTGGCTCTAAACGCTTCCTCTGAAGCCAAAGTCCTTGGGAAACGAGAGGAGAGGATTGATTAGAGTATTCCTCTGCTTTATTCTCTCTGCTCCCGTTTTCACCCTTCACGCCTCATCTCTGAAAGCTGCTGCCTGTAAGCAGAGAGGCCGAGAACAACAGGAAGCAGATGGACATTCTCTGCAGGGCACCAGCTACTAGCACTAGAGTACCAGCCCAGTAAACTGTGAACAGCAACAACACAGAATAGCACCAGGACCTAATACTTTTCCATATTATTAACCATTCTGTACTCTTGAATATTAGTTATTCTTGTTTGCACTATTTTATATTATTTTTTTCCTTCTCTTAAGCATGTTTATACTACTTTGACAACATGCAAAAGTTTGTCATGCTAATAAAGCTTTCTGAGCCAGAATCTGAGAAAACTACCAGGAAGGGAGAGGAGAGAGAGAGAAAGAATGTATATTCATTAGGGTATCCTGAAAGTCAGACTGGTTTGCAGCCCCTGAGGACCAAAATATATCTCCAGGGGTTACCCCCACCTCTTAATGTCAAGCAGAGCCATCCAGGAGGGTAGAAAGAGAATTGGTGTTACCACCCAGTGCCCCGTTCCCGCACAGTAGCCACACTCCCTGACCTGCTGCAGGGCTCAGAAACAACAATGATCCTCCCTCCTGCTGGCAGAGGGCATAAGAGCCCAGTGTGCTTTGCTGCTGCAGCATGGGAAAAGCAGCAAGGAGTAGAGAAGGAAGATGAGAGAGAAGGACCATCGTTTGTTTTTTTCTCATGCTCCTTCCATCCCCGCTATCACACTGAAGAAGTGTGCATATAGATTTCTTATAGGCACAGGTAGTAGGGATATTTTGAAAATCCAACCAGTATGTAGCCCTCGAGGACCAGAGTTGTACATCCCTTGTATTTTTATAGGGGGGGGGGGGGTGCCCAGTTTCTTCCAGCACAAGCAAAACTAGGACAAGGATCTGGTACCACGAGTCTTCATTTGCAATTACTCAGAATGTTTCAACCTTTATCTTAGAGCCCTCTCAACTCATTTTGTCTATCACAGCAGCAGCTCTTGGTCATATAGGAGGACTCCTTCCAGAATCTTGCCACTCAGTCACTAGGGGGCTGATTCTATATAAACGGCGCCGAAATCGACCGGCGACTAGAAAAATGGTGCCGGCCACATGTCAATCACACTTAGGTGCTGATTACAGAATTGCAGCTAGTGACACCTACGTAAAAACTTAGGCACCTGAAATGCAGGCCAGAGTTTACATTTCAGGCATCTAAGTTTTTGGAAAATCACACTTAGTGGATCTAAGTCACGCTCTACCCACAGAAATAGCCACTTAGGTGTTAGGAGCCACTAAACACCATGTGATAGGTACCTATTTCCCAATTATTTTTTTTCTATGATTATAGAGGCTATTAAGGGTATTTTGCCAATTAAGTTAGGCGCCCTTTATAGAATCAACCCCTATGTGTCATTACTGTACATATCTTGAGATTTTATCCCCTTTCCTCCATTCCTTTCTCCAAGGACCTGTGAATGCTAAAGAGTTCCTAGTCCCAATCAGCCTAAAGAGCAGAAATTCCAACCTGGGAATCTAACCCAGGTTCACCACATGGCAGTTATCTGTCAGTGAGCCAACCCCATTTCTAAAGAATCTTTTAATGTATCCCTGAACATACACTTCCGTTTTTAAAATACGAGGGTTGATTCATAAGTCATGGCAACCATTATGTAGCATTATCATACGACACAATTTTATTTGGCATGCTGATGAGAGCTAAGCCTCAAATATCTGCTAATAATAATAAGCTTTTGATGATATTGACAGCAGTTGCCATTCAACAAATAACGTATAACTGGAAAGATTGTACAAGGTTGAATTATTGTTTCTGGTGGAATTCAGTATGTCATGTGTTTAAAATGGAAAGAGCGTTGGCAGTTCAAAAAGGTTACTATAATAAATTTAAGGATGTGTGGGGGCCATTTTTAAATGATTATAATGAATAATTTACACTTTTCCCAATTTTAATTCTTACATGTGGATCGGGGGGGGGAGGTTGGATTTCTATTAATAATATATATGAATGATAAGATATTATATTCATGTGGTATATTTTTTGTTGTATATGGAAGTGGGAGGGGGTGGGGGGTTATATCTTTTTGTTGTACGATATGGTAGATTTTCAAGTGATATTGTATTCTAATTGTTTGATATTTACTGTACACTTGTTGTGAATTATAAAATGAATAAAGAATTAAAAAAAAAAAAAAGTCATGGCAACAATTTTTTTTTTCAGAAATGCATTTGAAAGTGTTTGACATGCACTTCTTAATGAGAGATAAAGGCAGCGGTCTCTGGTAGGAAAGAAACAAAAAAATACGACATTTGAAATCCTCGTTTTATTAACAAACAAGTAATAATTAAGAACATAAGAATTGCCGCTGCTGGGTCACATCAGTGGTCCATCATGCCCAGCAGTCTGCTTACGCGGCAGCCCTTAGGTCAGACCAGTGCCCTGAGTCTAGCCTTACCTGCGTACGTTCTGGTTCAGCAGGAACTTGTCTAACTTTGTCTTAAATCCCTGGAGGGTATTTCCCCCTATAACAGCCTCCGGAAGAGTGTTCCAATTTTCTATCACTCTCTGGGTGAAGAAGAACTTCCTTACATTTGTACGGAATCTATCCCCTTTTAACTTTAAAGAATGCCCTCTCGTTCTCTCTACCTTGGAGAGGGTGAACAACCTGTCCTTATCTACTAAGTCTATTCCCTTCATTATCTTGAATGTTTCGATCATGTCGCCTCTCTGTCTCCTCTTTTCAAGGGAGGAGAGGCCCATCTAATCTCTCACTGTATGGCAACTCCTCCAGTCCCTTAACCATTTTAGTCGCTCTTCTCTGGACCCTCTTGAATAGTACTGTGTCCTTCTTCATGTACGGCGACCAGTACTAGACGCAGTATTCCAGGTGGGGGCGTACAATGGCTCAGTACAGCGGCCTGATAACCTTCTCTGATCTGTTTGCGATCCCCTTCTTAATCATCCCTAGCACATATTACTAGATTTGTAGGAAAGACATGACTTATCAAATTACTGGGTACTGCACAGAGAATGACATGGGGGCAAAGTATTTCTAAACACTACACCTAGGCACCAGGGTCAGTATACTCCAATAATTCAACTCAAATCAGAATCCTACACGGAAAAAGATACAGACTCTGCAACACTAAAAGGCTTTAATCGCATACATTCATCATCAACACAACATAGCATACACCAGCAAGAAGAAAAAAAGAAAAGAAAAAAGAAGTGGAGAAAAAGGCCTCAGTTCGGCTTCATCTGACCAAAAAAAAGCTCCACTCCTTCAAAGACACTACTCCTGCATGTAAACCAAAAAATGTATGAAAAAAAGCACTGTGTTAGCCTGCAGAGTAATATCAAACAGCACGCCGGGGCACTCACGCCCCATATGATGATATCAGTGGGCTAGTGAGAGCTGTAGCACTACGGTCCAGGATATAGCATAAGAGGCAGTTAAACAGGAAAAAAACCCATTTAGCTGCTACTGGCATCCAGACAGTTCACACTTCAAAACTTCTCCTCCAAAGCCAGGCAGCCCATAAACCCAATGGGGAACCCTCCGTTTCGCTTCGTATCGCTGCGTCAGGGGTGTAGGCTCCACTGCTGCACAGCTGCACATGCATATTTTCCAGACCCACCATGCTTCTCAGGCTCTCAAACCACTTCACCGATCAATACTGGAGCAAGGAGACGCCACAGCAATGTGCTGAAAAATCTCACAAGCTCTGCCCCCTAGTGCAATCCACCAATGGGAGTCTCTCAAGAGCTAAAGAAGGCCGCCCATTCAATCCGGGCATTTAATCCATCAGGTTGAACGGATTGCAGCAAATAAATCCATCTTTGCTCCTTCTGCCAAAGACGACGTCTCCAATCCCCACGTCAAATAGGAAAGGCCAAATGCTCGATCACAATACATCGCAATGCCCCAAATTCATGATGAGCCTGCAAACAATGCAAAACCAAAGGCTCCTCAAGACGTTGAGTGTTCCAACAAGATCTATGTTCAATTAGTCTGGTCTTAAACTGACGATATGTATGTCCCACATAGATTTTTAAACAGGGGCACATAATAATATATATCACCCCTTCTGTTGAACATGAAGTGGAACACCGTAGCTTGTATACATGACCCGTCTTAGGATGTACAAACTCACCCAACTCAATCATTAGGAACACACAGAACAATGACCACAGCTCCGATGGCCAGGTACTGTCCCTGAATCCAAATCAGGTAAGGCTGATCTCAAAACATTAGGGCTTAAAAAATCACTCAGATTGACACTGGTCTCAAGTTCGGGTCAAAGTTTGTCTCTGTTCCCATTCCTATCCCATCCCATGCCATTCTCTAGCTGCACAGATAAGTGGATCAAGTTAGCAGACCCAGGAACTAAATCCTCATTTGAAATGGAGTAGCCTAATTGTTAGTGCACTAAGCACAGAACTGGGAAAACCGAGTTCAATTCCCACTGGGCTCCTTATGATCTTGAGCAACTTCCAATGCCCCAGGTTCAAAGATTGTGAGTCCACTAGGAATAGAGAATGTACCTATATGTAAAATGGAAACCACTTTGGTTGTACCACAGAAAGGAGGTATAGCAAGAATCTAACAAACATAAATCATTAACACACAAATGGCACTTTTGTTAACATCACCCCTCTCTTCCCTCATATAATATCAGACACTGCTAGCATGCTTAATAGATTTTAGAGATCAATATGTTTTAGGTTTATGTCTAGAATATGTTCATGCAAAAACAAAATTCTTTACCTGTGAGGTATAGTAGCACAAACTAAACCAATCTAACGGTGGCGTGAATGGAAATTTGTATGGTCCACTAAATGCAGAGTCATCTGTTAAATCAACACTGTTGGAAGTCAGAATAGAGGAGTCAAGGGAAGCCACACATGGATGAACAAGGATATCCTGAAGAGGAGAGCCATTGGCAGGAAGATTCAGGCTGATGATCACATGCGGCATTACTTCCTCCAAATCGCACTTCAAAAACAACCAGCAGGGAGTTATTGAGCAAAAATCCAAAGCAAAGCATTTAACTACCTTTTTCTTTACACACATACCCACACCTACCCTCCCTCTCCCTTTCCTAGTGAGGTTTTGAATACTTATGTACTGTGTATACTCGAATATAAACCTATCCAAATATAAACCAAGATAACATCCCATTTTTAGGGGAAAAACGTTAACTTGAATATAAACCAAGGGTTTATATTCAAATGCCACCCAGCTGTACACCCATCCGCTCTCTCCCCTTCTCAAACCCAGCACTGGCCTCCTGGTAACAATCCTGGTAGTGCAGTGGTGAGGCGAGCTGGGACAGCAGTGAATTCTCCCTCCCTCGAGGTGAAGCGTCGGGTCCTGTTCTGGCTGTCAGTCGGCTGTAGAATCACCGTGCAACCCCTCCCTCCCTTCCTGCCTCGGAAAAACAGCGTAAGACTCCCCCGGATCTATCTTAGTCACTGGTTGTTCAGTGGGGTGAGTTGGGCAGGAGAGACCCTCTTATGCTCTTGCCTGTGCAGTCTCGCTGAAAAAATGGCTGCCCCTGTACGGCCACACCTTGAATACTGTGTATAATTCTGGTTGCTACATCCCAAAAAAAGATGTAGTGGAATTAGAAAAAGTACAGAGAAGGGCGACAAAAATAATAAAAGGAATGGGACTTCCCTATGAGGAAAGGCTAAAGCGGCTAGGGCTCTTCAGCTTGGAGAAAAAAAGACAGCTTAGGGGTGATATGATAGAGGTCTATAAAATACTGAGTGGAGTGGAAAGGGTAGATGTGAATCGCTTGTTTACTCTTTCCAAAAATATTAGTTCTAGAGGGCATGCGATGAAGCTACTAGGTAATAGATTTAAAACAAACTGGAGAAAATATTTTTTCACACAACGTGTAATTAAACTCTGGAATTTGTTATTAGAGAATGTGATGAAGTCAGTTAGCTTAGCAAGATTTAAAAAAAGGCTTGAATAATTTCCTAAAAGAGAAATCCATTATGGAGATGACTTGGGGAAATCCACTGCCTATTCCTAGGATAAGCAGCATAAAATTTGTTTTACTACTTGAGATCTAGCTACGAGCTTGGGACTTGGGTTGGTCATTGTTGGAAACAGGATGCTGGGTTGGATGGACCTTCGGTCTGTCCCAGTATGGTAATTCTTATGTACAAGTTCTCACGGCAACCTAATGAGGCTGCTGAAGTCTCACGAGGTTGCCACAAGAACTCAGGGGTAACCATTTTTTTTTTTTAGCAAGATTGCATGGGCAGGAGCGTAAGATCACTCCTGCCCTGACTCACCCCGCTGGATCACCAGTGACTAAGGTAGGCCTGGGGGAGAAGGCTACACTGCTTCTCCGAGGCACGGAGGGAGGAGGTGCGCAGTGCTTCTACGGCTGGCAGACAGCTGGACTGGACCTTACACCTCACCTTGGGGGAGGGAGGGATTGCTCCCATCCCAGCTCAGCTTATCACATCACTGACTAACCAGGATTTTGGTGGACCTGAATATAAACCAAAACCTCCATTTTTGGGGCCCAAAAATCTCAGTACATCACTTTTTCTTCTAAGCTGAATGGGAATCTTTGACCTACAGTCCTGCCAATAGGGAAGCTGTTTTACTGTCATATTTTCAATAATGAGGGACAGGCAAATTCCGCAGGACTCTAGGGAACCTACCAGTCCGTAGTGATTGAAAACATGATACTGAAACCCCACTCCCCAGTGGCAGCAATGTAGCTAGATAACGTTTGCTCTGCTTAGAGCAGGGGTGTCCAATGTCGGTCCTCGAAGGCCGCAGTCCAGTCGGGTTTTCAGGATTTCCCCAATGAATATACATGAGGTCTATTTGCATGCACTGCTTTCATTGTATGCTAATAGATCTCATGCATATTCATTGGGGAAATCCTGAAAACCCGACTGGATTGCGGCCCTCGAGGACCGACATTGGACACCCCTGGCTTAGAGAGAACAGTGATGCACATCCTCAATGTATTTGGATAATCCAGGTTTATCCTCTAATAGATTACAATTCAGATTCAATCAGGCTCCAAATTCAGACAAACAATGATTTACTAATACCAGTACAAATAGGGCCAGATGTATTAAGTATTTTTTTTTCCATAGACACATATGGACCTGAATCATTGAGGCTTTTCTTCCACTCTGTGTCTATGAATAAAGTTTAGTGAATTAGGCCAGATATGAAAAAAATAGAAGAGATTCCCAAGCTTTTCAAGAGAATGGCCATATAGGGCCCCCCAAATCAATGAAAGGGCTGGCCGAGAGGGCTCCAATGGAGTTTCTGAGAGTAGTGGCTGCATCCCCTTTTGAGGCTGCTGAATTTGTTACCAAAGCCATGTTACTCTGATGTTCTTTAGCTGGTGGAGCCTGAAAATCTTGTTCATCTTTCTGCCTCTATTTTTTTTCCATGGATGGCAATAGCACATTTGTGCTAAAGAATTGATTTAACTGCAGGTAGGAAGCAAAATTTGTGGACAAATGTTAACTACTAAACAAGGATCCACAAACTAGTTAGAATCAATACATGTACCAGTCTTCTAAACACAGTTGTTCATGGGGGAATTACAGGGAAGCTGCTTATCAATAATAAAAGTATAACAATAATGTTAGCATTTAATACTGTTCTACTGTCATTGTTTACAAAATGTTGTTAAAAGTAACTGTTAAGTCAAACTTTAAAAGCAATATCAAAGCATCAACTTATTATATTTATTCCAAAATGATTTATTATCAAAAAGTAGCTTCCAAAAATGTGGTTTTATTCAAGACAATATACCCCTTCCCCCCCAAAAAAAAACACCAAACCCACAACCATCCAATATTTCGGGTACCAAAAATGTTCTAATTGCATGTGCATTATTATACTTAGAGCTTCTTATTTTACATTTTCACCAATACTGATAAAATATGCCTAAAGGGACTCCTCCCCCAGTATTTACTGGACAAATGCCACAGAACGTCACTTCCCACTGCTCCCCTGGCATGTCTTGTATCCTCCATTCAAGCTTTTTGCTTTTTCTATGCTGATGACTCCTATATTGATTTTCTTAACATAAGGTGGTGTTGTAAGTCACCCTAGTTACCTTATACCCACACTGCTTTCACTCTCTCAGCCCTCAGAGATGCCACCAGGGGATCAAATGATCATATCCTCTGGCTTTATGCACCTAATCGTCATAGGGTTGATACTGTACTTTTAGGTATGTTTATAATTTTATTATTTTTTCTTTTACTGTTATTAACTCTTATTGATAATTTTTAAAACAATAAATATACTAAAGAGTATTGGTACTTAGCTTTATACGGAGTGGTTGCTGGAAAGGGATAAACAAGCCAACATTTTTCACCCGTAAAGGGGGTTTCCTCAGGGCTACTACCCCTCGTTTATTCGTTGTTCACGACGTGACCACCCGATCTAAGTCTTTAAAACTTAGATCGGGTGGTCACGTCATGAACAACGAATAAACGAGGGGTAGTAGCCCTGAGGAAACCCCCTTTACGGGTGAAACATGTTGGCTTGTTTATCCCTTTCCAGCAACCACTCCGTATAAAGCTAAGTACCAATACTCTTTAGTATATTTATTGTTTTTAAAATTATCAATAAGAGTTAATAACAGTAAAAGAAAAAATAATAAAATTATAAACATATCTAAAAGTACAGTATCAACCCTATGACGATTAGGTGCATAAAGCCAGAGGATATGATCATTTGATCCCCTGGTGGCATCTCTGAGGGCTGAGAGAGTGAAAGCAGTGTGGGTATAAGGTAACTAGGGTGACTTACAACACCACCTTATGTTAAGAAAATCTTTGTGACTTCACCTTATACAAAATTTGAAGAGTTTAAGCCAATCTTCCAATTCAGATGACTCCTATATGACACAAACATTTGTATCTGATTTCACTGGAAAAGCTACTTAGCAATAGCATCTGTATCATTAAAATACTGATGCCGATTCTTTGCACCATCAAAAAAACCTCTAATTAGTTTGAAAATGAACCGCTGACATGCATTATGCAGACCTTTACACACATTTCTAATGTTAGTTTGAGTTGAAACCACTGTTTATTTCAGTAATCAAGCAAAGATGCATACTTATGCTAATTGATCTGTTTTTTAAAGACATTTCCTCACCTTGCAGGTCACAGTTCCATGCACTTGCCACATATCAGTGACGTCTTTCTTGTCATACTGCATGCACTTCACTTTTTCTGAAATGCAGACTTTCACCTGTGCTTTACCTTTATATTTGCTGGTCTTCCATGCTGGTTGTTTTTGTATCTGATTCCCAGGCCCCCCCGTATTGCTGTCCAGTAGACCCTGCAAGTTGCTGTCTGTTGGGGAGCCAAGAGGACAAGCCTGTGTAAGCAGAACAGGAAGCTGAGCCACTTTTGCACAGAAATCAGTTTCATTTTTCTGACCAGAACTAATAAACCCCATTAATCCTGCCAAGAGAGTAAAGGCTTCAGAAATTCCACTAATGGTAATGAGTGGTGGAAGAGGGTTCATGGATTGCTCCACCAGTGGAACACAGACATATAGCAGATCATTGTTGGGAATGGCAAGGACAGGCCAGAGATGTCCTTCTCCTACAGGAAGTGCGTAAACAGAAGTCTTATTGATTCGAGAGCAACTATCTCTGTACTCCACAAAGTTCTTATCTGGGTCTGTCAGACCAAGTTCTGTTAACAATGCTGGAAGTAGAAGGTCATCCTCTGGTATATTTACATAGCTTTCTCCATTGAAGGCCTTTGCTCGCTTTTCAACAGTGGGATATCTCCTGCATTATAAAAAATAAAGATAATTCAAGTGCAGATTAACATAATGCAAAAATATATAGGTACCAGTAAAGCAACTATAATATTTGTGTGTCCAGTTTATCTAGCTTAACTAGATTGTAAGCTCTTTTGAGCAGGGACCGTCCTTTCATGTTTTTGGTGTACAGCATTGTGTATGTCTGGTAGTACTAAAGAAATTATAAGTACTTAGTAGCAGTAAACAAACAAACAAACAAAAATAAAAGAGTAGAGAAAAGCAGCAGGAAAATTATTTTGTGGACTAATTCCACTCTAATTTTTAAAATAAGTGAGGATATTTTCTCACATTTTGGCCTAGGGAATAATTCTTTGGCAAGGTACTAGATATTTAATTTATGCCTCAAGATAACAAAAATATAGCCTTTTATTTTAGGCCATCAATATTGAAAACTCATAGCAATTTCAAATAAAATTATGAACCTACTAATCATACAAGTATATATTACTATGATATAAAGAGTTTAAACGATAGTTCCACACAAGCTGAATATCAAAAATATTATAAAACCACTAAAAGAATATTCATACACTGAATCCCCTTACCAGAGACTTCAATTTAGCAGGTATCTAAATTATATGGAGAAAAGACCTCAGTGTTCCAAGAGAAAAACTCAAGGAACTTCTATGGCAATTGCAAAACTGTCATAGGAAACACATCCTTGGTCTATGAAAAACTCTGTTCAATAAATTATTATCACATAAACATATTTCCAAAAGTCTTTTAAATATAAGACCTGCACTTATCTTTAATGGTATCTTTCTGTCCTCTGGTGCAGTGATCTTGCCCACACCAGATACCATTAAAGATACCATTAAAGATAAGTGTAGGTCTTATATTTAAAAGACTTTTGGAAATATGTTTATGTGATAATAATTTATTGAACAGAGTTTTTCATAGACCAAGGATGTGTTTCCTATGACAATTTTGCAATTGCCATAGAAGTTCCTTGAGTTTTTCTCTTGGAACACTGAGGTCTTTTCTCCATATAATTTAGATACCTGCTAAATTGAAGTCTCTGGTAAGGGGATTCAGTGTATGAATATCCTTTTAGTGGTTTTATAATAAAGGGTTTAAAACCATCCGTTGCTTACAATTTTGAGAATAAATGACTTCTGCTAATATTATTAGCATAATAGACAATGAACAATTAAACCACAAGTTGTTGTTTTGGGTTTTTTAAGTGGCCATAACACAGATTTCACCTGGAGAACTTGACGACTCCTATTCCCCCCTTTTCATGACTTATGAGCCACAGTCCGCGAATAGCCATCTTTTGCTAGAATTGATCCCCTTTCTATGAAATTCTCAGGACCGGCCTCCCCCGGGACTTTTGTCCTTGCAGTGCAGGGTATCCCATGCTCTCACATAAAAGCAAACAGCATCAATTTTTTAAAAACAAACTACACTTGAGAAAAAGAGATATACAAAGAAAAAGCGATCCGTTTTAGAATGCCATGCACCCAACCCCAATACAGAAAACACGTAGTTTCCTAGCTACTGTATAGTTACAGCTCACACCCCTCGCCTCCACTTCCGGGACGGGACGGAGCGTGCGCAGGTTAGAGGTCACCAGCTGTCTGCGCAGAAGGCGACATGGGGGCCTTCGCGCAGCTCCATTTCCGTTAGCTACCGACATGGTGACAGAGGAGGCGGTGGCGGAGCTGCGGGCGTGCTTTCACTTGCTCTTCGGGTCTCTTGCTCGCTCTTTTTAAAGCGCATGGCCCTGGGTTTAGCGGCACTCCGTTTCCGACTGAGCTTCCCCCCTGCTCTCGGGCTCAGCATGTGATCGGGGGGTGTACGGGAACCTGTTTGTGGACAGAAAATCGCGCCGGCAATCGGCGCGGCAGCTCCGGTCGGAATGGCCACCACGGCGGAACTCTTTGAGGTGGGTCTCGGGCTGGGGCTGGGCCGCCGGCTTTTGATCGTTGCTTGCGAGACTGCTGGCACGGCTGCGGCTTATGGTTGATGACCAGGTATATATTTTCAACTGTATTTGCTTCCAGATGCCTGGAGTTCCTGGGTTGGTGTCTTAATTCCAAGTTCCACATCTGTGTTTCTAATTTCCAGACTGTCCATATGTGCAAGATTTCAGCCTTGGAAGAAAAATAAGTTATATGGTATATTGTCAAGAGATGTGGAGGGTTTGGAAATGTGCAAATCCTGCAAATTTTTTTTTGCATCGAGATTTGAATTTCTTTAGGGCAGGGTATGTGCAGAACAGCAGGTAAAGAATATTAGCTTGCAGGCAGTGAAATAGGGTTGCAGTTTCGTATGCCTTTTATGAATTGTCTAGCTTCGATCCCTCCTCTTGAGTGTAGTAAATGCAATTCTATACATGAAGCGTAGGTACACACATATGGAATTTCTTAAATGCTTTGTAGTTAACATTTTATTTTTGGATAGTGCATCAGTTGATTCCTTTGACGACTATTGTTTTTTTCTTTTTTGTGAAAATAATTTTTTACTATTTTTACTATAGTAGCTGGTTTTGGGTTTTTTAAAATTGAATTCTTGGTTCTCTTTTGAAGATATGAAGTTTGTTTCTGTTTATTGACATTTGATATATTACTCTGTTTTGGAGAAGTTCAGGATAGTGTACAATTTTTATTTATTTTTTCCATTTATCTCACTGGGTTTATAATCTAACTATTCTATACTCTGTATACATGGTTCATTTTTTTTTTTTTAATTTAGAACATTAATGATGCAGTGCAACCCCCACTGCTAAATATGATATGGCTATAGAGCCAAATGAAGAAAATATTTTTTTTTAGTGTCTTAATATCATTGTTCATAAAATGCTTTGGGCATCCACAGGGAGATAAGAAAGGCATGAAAAAATAAGCATAGTTTGCAATATAAACAAAGAAACAGTAGGTGTAGATCTTTACCCTAAAGTCTTTACTGTCTAGGATGAGACCATGCTGATGGCCAGTCTGCATAAGGATGTTAATGTAGGATATGGAAATACATTGTGTAGATTGTTTTAAAGGAGAGTTATGGTTGAATAATCCATGTTAATTTATGGCCATCACTATGACAGACAAATTTGTTTATTGCTTTGCAAAACAATAAGGGCTCCTTTTATTAAGGTGCGTTAGGCGGTTAACGCGTGGAATACTGCGTGTTCAACCGCCTGCCGCGTTAGTTGCTAACACCTCCATTGACGAGGCATTAGTTTTTTGGCTTGCCACGGGGGTTAGCGCGTGATGAAATGTCTGATGCGCTAACCCCCGTAGTGCGCCTTGATAAAAGGAGCCCTAAGGGTTAGATCTTCTAAAGTGTGCTACAGTGTTCATGCACTGTGAGAATAGGTCCTATCGCATAAAATTAGATCTATGGTAAGTGACACACATTAATGTGAAGACATGGCTAACACACACTTGGGCCTCTTTTATCAAGCCCGATGGCACTGTAAACGCACCGAAGCCCATAGGGATTTAAAGAGCTTCTTGCATTTGCCGCATACCATTCGTTGCAACAGGGTCCCTTAGAAGTAAATTCTACAAAGGTTGCCTAAAGTTAGTCACTAGGATATAGGTCATTAAATGTGAATTCAATAATAGCAATTATGTATATAACTAGTGTTTAAGCCCGTTACATTAACGGGTCTAGAAAGCAGCCCCCTTTCCTCTCTCCCCCTCCAGTTCCTCCCTGACTGTCTCTCCGTGGCCCCCTTCTGTCTCCCCCTCCCCCAAGAAAAGCTGTCTGCCTCCCAACACACCCCTCCCTCCAAAGCAGCCTCCTTTCCCTCTCCAGTTCCTCCCTGACTGTCTCTCCGTGGCCCCCCTTCTGTTTTCCCCCCCCAAGCAAAGCTGTCTGGCTCTCAGCACACCCCTCCCCCACAGCAGGCCCCTTTCCCTCTCCCCCTCCAGTTCCTCCCTGACTGTGTCTCCGTGGCCCCCCTTCTGTCTTTCCCCCCAAGCAAAGCTGTCTGGCTCTCAGCACACCCCTACCCCAAAGCAGCCACCTTTCCCTCTCCCCCTCCAGTTCCTCCCTGACTGTGTCTCCGTAGCCCCCTTCTGTCTCCCCCCCAAGCAAAGCTGTCTGCCTCCCAGCACACCCCTCCCCCAAAGCAGCCCCCTTTCCCTCTCCCCCTCCAGTTCCTTCCTGACTGTCTCTAGTCCCTTGCCCCCCCCGCCCCCTTCCCTTCCCGCAGTCCCGACAAATGTGCAGACTCTAGCAGCACTCTAAACACGCTGCTTCGCGGTTTTCTACTGCCCTGATTTGCTCAGGCATCAGTTGGGGGCTTTTCTCGCCCGTGGACTTGTAAGCCTTGCACCAGTTTCCTTTGGCCTGACCAATGGTGCCTCCCTCCTCCTCCTCCTCCCTCCCCCCGTCATGGCTCCCCATGTCCCAGCTCCCTCAGTGAGTGAAGGTGGCTGCCGCTGCCGGCCCAGCGCCCGCAGCCCCGCCGTCATCTCGGTGCTCCAGGAATCGAGAGGTGGGAGGAGGAGAGGAGCGCGAGCGGAGCCGCAGCGCTCACAGGACCGAGCGCTCGAGAGGGAGACGGCTGGAGTTTGCAGAGGATCCTCCACCTCCTCTGGCGGTGAGTAACGGCAAGGGAGGAGTTGCTCCGTGTTCAAAAATCGAATTCGGCACGGAGGCACACCTCACGGCGCCAGGAATCACGGAGTTTCAAGAGCGCATGCGCACTCTAGGGTTTTATTATTATAGATTACTGTCATAGAATAGTAGCTCAAGTTAACATTTAGGTGCAGCCAATTATCTCCAGTTATTGTTGATTATTGGTCGTTTTCACCAATTAGTGCCTAATTTATCAATTTTAAATTATGTGACTGCCGGTATTCTATAACTTGCATGCACAATTTTGAATGCTAAGCGTGAAAATTTGTGCACAAGTTTATAGAATTAGGAGGTAATCTTTATGTGTTCAGGCAAAATAACACTTGTATTGTCAGACATTCAGCATTACATGGAATGATACACCAAACTGCAAGTTACATTATAACTTATGAAGCAGTGGCTTTGTAATATTTGTTGGTTTCAATGTGATTATATTTATGTAATTTACCCTCTTTTACTAAAACCAGCAGCATGGAGTGTCGCGGTAAATGCTCCGACACCCATAGGAATTGAATGGGTGTCGGAGCATTTGCCATATGGCACTTGGCCGTGCGGCTTTGTAAAGGAGGGGCCTTAATCTGAAAGTAGGATATGCATGCCTCCCTCCATATTCATGGGGGTTAGGTGCAAAGCCAGCCCGCGAATAACTTTAGGGCCGACTCGGACTCACCCCTGCTTCCCTCCCGCCTCCTGGACCTCTCCACTTAACTTACTTTTTAAAGCCTGGTGGTCTAGCAGTGAAGCTGGCAGGAACGATCTTCCTGTGCTCCTGCCCCGTGCAGAGCTGCCTACAAAAATGGCTGCCATGAGTTCCTGCTGTAGTCTCATGAGACCCCGGGAACTCATGGCAGCCATTTTTGTTTGCGGCTCTGCATGGTGCGGGAGCGTAGGAAGATCGCTCCTGCCCCACTTCACCGCTAGACCACCAGGCTTTAAAAAGTAAGTGGAGAGGTCAGGGAGATGGGGTGGGTCAGTGAGATGAAAACTGTGAATAATCGAAGTCACGAGTGCCAAACCCCTGAAATGGGACTTGTAAAAATATACTTAAGAAAGGTTGAGAACCACAGGTTGTAATACACCCGACAGATGATGTTCAAATGTGTCTGACTACACTGAACACTAAAATTCACAGTTGACAAAAAAAATCTTAAATATTTTCATTATTAAAAAATGATGCAAGGGAAATATAAAATATTCTTAAATATTTATTTGGTTTATAATTTGTTAACATTAAAGTTTATTATATTTTATTTCTCAAAGAAGTTTTAATCTTCACTTTATCGGTGAAAAATCCAGGACTGATATGTTGCATATAGTTTTTTTAAAATATGGGATTGAATAATAGGCAAATTCACACTAAACCTACTGTCAGTATCAAACTTATACCATTCTAGCGTCTATTTAGTGGATAGAGCTAGGATGTTTCTGCTTTCAACTTATAGATAACAAATGTTTAAAATTGTGGTGTTACCTCAGTAACAACAACGTAGAATCTTTCTACCGCTGGATACTGTGAAGTAACACAGCCCTACAAAAATTATGCTCAAACTAGGTAGCAAACAGAACATATGGATAGCAGATCTGTAGTATTTTCACTTGGAACTGGTTGCAACAGCTATCATTGTGGGTATTGGGGAGGAAAAAACAGTTATGAGGATTTTAAGTACTGTATTTGACTCTCTAGTTCCTTCATCTTGTGTAGCCACAAAATTTATTTTTATGGCTTCATTTTATTTCATTAGATTTCAGAGATTCTTGAAACCACTGAGCTCTTGGAGAGCTGTCATAATTTGTGGATGAAGCACTTACCGTCCCTTTGAGATTCTACAGTATATACTCGACTATAAGATGAGATTTTGGGGCCAAAAAATGGGGTCTCATCTTATATTCAGGTCAGCATCCACCCGCCCCCCTCCCAGACTTGTTGCAGGCTTCCGCGGGCCTGCCGTATGACCCGGTGGGCTGGGACAGGAGGGATTCCTCCCGTCTTCTGTCCCGGTCGACTCTGACAAGCTTTCTGTGCTCCTGGCCCAAGCTGAACCCCTCTGAATGGTTGCTGCGAGTTCTTGCGGTCCAGTGGTGTACTGGGCAGGAGTGAGCTTTTTGTGCTCTTGCCCAGTGCTGAGCCACTCGCTGGATGGCTGCAACCAGTTTTCATGGGACTCGTGGGCGCTTGTCCAAATGCTATGAAAGGTATCAAGTATTAAAGTAAGCCAAATCCTGAAAACAGTGCATTTCAGCTTGTGTGGGTTTGATTGTATTTTCTGTAGAGCAAGAATTAAAATCTTCCCATGACAGAATAACTTTTTAGTGCAAAAGCCAACACTAGTATAAATCAGTATTTTCTGGATATACCTGGAATGTCTGTTGAAGGCTTAATTGTTTTTGTCCAATAGAACAGATAGGAGAGCAAGGGATGGTCCTAATGTATAAAATCCTTTTTATCATGTGACCAGGAGCCGTTTGTTGCGGATGAGTATATTGAGCGCCTCGCTTGGAGAACTCCTGGTGGTGGTTCCAGGGGAGGGGCAGAAGCCTTTGATCCTAAAAGGTAAAATGACAACATTTTAATCATTGAATAAAAGCTATAAGTTATGCGCATTAAGCTAAGTAGAACAAATTAATAAGTAAAATTCAAATCATGAGGATTTGAAACAGTACAGAGCATAAAACCAGATTTAGATGTACGAAAGTGTCTTTCCCTATTTTGTGTTTGGTAATAAAGCCTAGACTGACTCAATGTGTTGCAGTAACATATTTACCTATATATTTAATACCAGCAATTGCCTTCCTAGTGGTGAACAAGAAAGTTAAAATCCCACACAGCAGGAATATACAAACTAGTGCTATGAATAAATAAATTGAACACCAAAAATTGATAAAATAGAGACATTAAAGTACTCTGTTTTTGTTTTTCATTCCTTTATGAATAATTCCTATCATACAGTAGAATCTCAGTTATCCGGCACACATGGTGATTGGTGGATACCAGATAACTGTTTTTCTGGTTAATTGAGAGTGTGTTAGAAACTCTACTGCCCCGAAGCAGCAGCGGTCCTGAGCCACAAAGCCCTCCTCCTTCCCTCAAGCTCCGAAGTGGCAGAAGCAAGTAGCGGTCCTGAGCCGTGAACCCCCTCGCTCCCTCCCTTCCTCCCTCCCTCTCTTCCTTACCCAAAGTGCAGCGGTCAGCAGGAGGCACAGGCTGCTTACGGCCAGCCCTGGCAGGGCCTTTCCTCTGATGTGTCACTTCCAGCCTGTCAAGAGGAAAGGCCCTGCCTGGGCTGGCCATGAGCAGCCTATTTTGAGGCTGCCTCCTGCTGCGCTTTGGGTAAGGAAGCACGAGAGAGGGAGCGAGCGAGGGAGTTCGCAGCTCAGGATCGCCACCTGCTTTTGCCACTTTGGGGCTTGAGGAAGGGAGGAGAGCTTTGCGGCTTAGGACACTGCCACTGGTGCTTCGGGGGACTTTTTTTTTCCCCTCTCCACCAGCAATTTTTTTGCTGGTTGTGTGAGAGTCCCAGTTAACTGAAACTCTACTGTATTTGTTTTGACTGCCACTGCAAACAGCTCATAATTTCAACATATTGTTGGGTTGGCTTACACTTGTTTTTATATTGGTAGCCCAAGATGAATTAGATGCTGTAACATATTTTTCCATCTAAGTTTGTACCTGAGGTAATGGAGGGTTAAGTGACTTGGACCAAGATCACAAGGCGCTGCAGTGGGATTTGAACCGGGTTCCCCTGGTTCTCGGTCCATTGCTCTAACCATTAGGCTAGTTTACTCCATCTCAGAACTGGAACAGGTACAGAAAAAGGCACCCAAAGGGATAAACAGGGTAGAATGAATTCCCTTTTAAAGGCTACCGTATTTTCGCGGATATAACGCGCGCGTTATACGTGATTTTACGTACCGCGCATACCCCTCGCGCGTTATATGCCTGAGCGCGGTATACAAAAGTTTTTAAACATAGTTCCCACCCCGCCCGACGCCCGATTCACCCCCCCAGCAGGACCGCTCGCACCCCCACCCCGAACGACCGCTCGCACGCGCTCCCACCCGCACCCGCATCCACGATCGGAGCAAGAGGGAGCCCAAGCCCTCTTGCCCGGCCGGCTCCCCGACGTCCGATACAACCCCCCCCCCCGGCAGGACCACTCGCACCTTCACCCCGAAGGACCGCCGACTCCCCAACAATATCGGGCCAGGAGGGAGCCCAAACCCTCCTGGCCACGGCGACCCCCTAACCCCACCCCGCACTACATTACGGGCAGGAGGGATCCCAGGCCCTCCTGCCCTCGACGCAAACCCCCTCCCCCCAACGACCGCCCCCCCCAAGAACCTCCGCCCGTCCCCCAGCCGACCCGCGACCCCCCTGGCCGACCCCCACGACACCCCCACCCGCCTTCCCCGTACTTTGTGTAGTTGGGCCAGAAGGGAGCCCAAACCCTCCTGGCCACGGCGACCCCCTAACCCCACCCCGCACTACATTACGGGCAGGAGGGATCCCAGGCCCTCCTGCCCTCGACGCAAACCCCCCTCCCCCCCAGCCGACCCGCGACCCCCCTGGCCGACCCCCACGACCCCCCCACCCCCCTTCCCCGTACCTTTGGAAGTTGGCCGGACAGACGGGAGCCAAACCCGCCTGTCCGGCAGGCAGCCAACGAAGGAATGAGGCCGGATTGGCCCATCCGTCCTAAAGCTCCGCCTACTGGTGGGGCCTAAGGCGCGTGGGCCAATCAGAATAGGCCCTGGAGCCTTAGGTCCCACCTGGGGGCGCGGCCTGAGGCACATGGGCCAAACCCGACCATGTGTCTCAGGCCGCGCCCCCAGGTGGGACCTAAGGCTCCAGGGCCTATTCTGATTGGCCCACGCGCCTTAGGCCCCACCAGTAGGCGGAGCTTTAGGACGGATGGGCCAATCCGGCCTCATTCCTTCGTTGGCTGCCTGCCGGACAGGCGGGTTTGGCTCCCGTCTGTCCGGCCAACTTCCAAAGGTACGGGGAAGGGGGGTGGGGGGGTCGTGGGGGTCGGCCAGGGGGGTCGCGGGTCGGCTGGGGGGGAGGGGGGTTTGCGTCGAGGGCAGGAGGGCCTGGGATCCCTCCTGCCCGTAATGTAGTGCGGGGTGGGGATAGGGGGTCGCCGTGGCCAGGAGGATTTGGGCTCCCTCCTGGCCCAATATTGTCGGGGAGTCGGCGGTCCTTCGGGGTGGGGGTGCGAGTGGTCCTGCTGAGGGGGGAGAAGAATCGGACGTCGAGGGGGGGCGTCAGGCTTTCAGGATGGGGACAGGACTTCAAGGGGGGACAGGCAGACCTTCAAGGGGGGACAGGCAGACCTTCAAGGGGGGACAGGACTTCAAGGGGGACAGGCACGGAGAGGCGGGGCAGTGCACCGAAAGTCAGGGCGGGTGAACGGTGAGTCGGGGCAACCAGAGGAGAGTCGGGGCAGTGCACCGAAAGTCAGGGTGAGTCGGGGCAACCAGATGAGAGTCGGGGAGGGCGAAAGGAGAGTCGGGGTGGCCAGAGGAGAGTCGGGGAGAGCGAAAGGAGAGTCGGGGTGCCCAGAGGAGAGTCGGGCAGCATGCGCGTTATATGCCTGAGCGCGGTATAGAAAAGTTTTTGTACATATCATCGTGATTTCTGTGCGCTATACCCCTGTGCGCGTTTTACAATGGTGCGCGTTATATCCGCGAAAATACGGTAATCGGCTTAGAGAAGAGACAGCTGAAAGAAGATACGAGTATGACAGAGTGGAGTGGAATGCATTAGCAAGGAACAGTTTTGTCCCCTAGATTTGAGTCTATTTGTAGACTTAGTAAGTTTCTAATGGTTGGTTGACCATATACTTATTAGTGCTATCCATAGCATTTTAGCTAGCTTTTTGAATTCCTTGATGTGGTGAATTTTGATTCTATGTTCCCTCCCTGATTTCTGATATCTCCTACATATATGTCTGTTGTGTGATCCTTTAGTATGTTGAAAAAAAAATTGGGGGAAGAAGCATACAGTCTTCTTATTGTTAGACTTGTGTTTGAGTCCTAATGATTTGATGAACATTCTCAAGTTTTCATGGCAGAATATAGAAGTAGATTGCCGGGCCTTCTGCGCAGTATAAATTCAATGTTGATGCTGTTGTCGCATCAAATGTGATCCTCCGACTCCAACACAGCCCAACTGCTGCTGCCCAGATGGGTGGTACATCATTAGTCTGACATCTCTACTGAAATCTGTCTGCCTTGGGAGGTCCTGCTGGTAGTGAAACTACTGACAGCATAGCTTTCAGCCTCTTATATGAGTGCAAGCCCATGTATTCTTAGTGTTATGTATTTAATTAGTCATTTTGTATAACTGTTTTATGTTCTAAAACCACAGGTGAGGTTTTTGGAAGTGTGGGGTTTGTTTGCTTCTCCTCATTGGAGTTCTTTCATTGGTGTTTTTTTTTTTCTGTGTTTCTTGGAGTTGTGGGGGAGTGATTCCTCTGGTTCTACTTCTACTACTACTACTATTACTATTTATAATTTCTATAGCGCTGAAAGCGTACACAGCGCTGTGCATTTAAAATTCAATAGACAGTCCCTGCTCAGAAGAGCTTACAATCTAATTTGAAGACAGACAGGACATCTCAGGGTTGGAGAGATTCTGGTAGAAGAAATGATACAATGGGTATAGATATCTGACCAGGGACAAATTCTGTCCTTGTGTCGTTCTCTGTTCCACAGCTTGTTGGAAGTGCCACCTTTGCAAAACCTATTCTGTTTTCTTCCGACACCACATGACTCTCAAAAGGTTTGAATTCTCAGTGCCCAGTCTCCCACATTGATTTCAGTATTATGAGAATATAGAAGGAGTTTGGCAAACGACGACTCAGGCTAACAAAGAGCTCTATGTTGGAAGTAGAGAACAGCGTATGTGGGAGTAGTGTCAGTTGGAAGACTTGGGGGGGGGGGAGGGGATGAGAGAGAGTCGGACAGCCAATTTAGGGTCAATAAAGCTGCCAAACTTCCCTTTGTTGTCCTCCCAGTACAGTTTCACTTCACCTGATATACAAGTGGATAAGTAACCCATATATCCATGATAGCACTATACATTTGTTCCATAAAGAGAGTCTGTTCTAACTGTAGGGGTTTTTGGGTAGAATGTCTTCTGTGCTCTACTTCAGAGGGAAAATATCTTTGTATGACTATTCAGTGAAGCAGTATATTAAGAAACAAATAAATTTGCCTTATTGTATAGTCACACAAAGCAGTTTACATTTAAGCAGGAATAAGGCAAAGAATGGCATTATTCATTAGGAAGGACTGGAAAGCTTAAAATGGAGGAGAGAGGGAAATGCAACAAAGGACCATGCAGTGGCATTCCAAGGTGGAGGCAGGGGTTGTCTGCCCTGGCTGCAAGCACTAAGGGGGTGCAGCTAGCACATTGGCACCTCCCACCCTTCTCTGCTGCCGCTGCTTTGCCAAACTAGCAGCAGTAAACTAGCAGCAGTAAACTTTAAATGCAGCCATCGCAGGACCTTGGGGGCAGCCCCTCCCTGCTGTGATTACTGATCCACTCTTCTCTGATGCACTTCCTTCTTCCAGAGCAGAGTGGCAACTGTGAGAGGGTGCATGAAGGTCCTGCAAAGCCTGCATTTAAGTTTACTACTGCTGCTGGTTCAGGAAAGCAGCAGCAACAGTGGGGAGGTGAGGGGGAAGGATACTGGGTAGAATTGGGATGGAGGGAGAAAGAAGGGGCAGGATACTGGATGGAAGTGTGATGGAGGGAGAGAGAAGGAGGCAGGATAATGGATGGAAGTGGTGTGAAGGGAGGGAAAGAGAAGGGGGCAGGATACTGGATAGAAGTGGGGTGGAGGGAGAGAGAGAAGGGGACAGGATACTGGGGAGAATTGGGGTGGAGGGAGAGAAGGGGGCAGGATACTGGATGGAAGTGGGGTAGAGGGAGAGAGAAGGGGGCAAGATATTGGATGGAAGTGGGGTGGAGGGAAAGAGAAGGGGGCAGGATACTGGATGGCAGTGGGGTGGAGGGAGAGAGAGAAGGGAGCAGGATACTGGATGAAAGGAGTGGAGGGAGAGAGATAAGGGGGCAGGATACTGGATAGAAGTGGGGTGAAGGGAGAGAGCAAAGGGGGCAGGAAACTGGATGGAAATGGGGTGGAGGGAGAGAGAGAAGGGGGCAGGATACTGGATGGAAGTGGGTGGAAAGAGAGAAGGGGAAGGATACTGGATTAAAGTGGGGTGGAGGAAGAAAGAGAGAAGGGGCAGGATACTGGATGGAAGTGGGGTGGAGGAAGAGAGAGAGAAGGGGGCAGGATACTGGATAGAAGTTGGGTGGAGAGAGAGAAGGGGCAGGATACTGGATGGAAGTGGGGTGGAGGGAGAAAGAGATGGGGGTCAGACGCTGGATGGTAGTGAAGAGAAGAGCAAGAGAGGAAGATGCTGAATGGAAGGGGGTAGAGAAAGAGGGTGCATACTGGATGTGGGAAGAGGATAGCATTAGCGAGATACTGGAGGAAATGAATGAGAGGTGTCAAACTTTAGGTATACACAGTGAAATGAGGAAAATTGAAGACTGGGGGCAGATTCTCAAAACTAAAATCTGCCTTTAATGTGCTCGCTAAACTGGTTCTAGCAGATTTAGCATGCAAATGTTTTAGTGACGGATTATCAATGTGGCTTAGCGAGGTCTTTTCTGAGTTTTCCAGCAGTCTCCAATACTGCCATGCAAATGTATTACAACGGGGTCATTAATATTAAAATGATCGCTCTGAGCGATTTTCTAACCTCGTTGTGCCATATTTGCAGCCAAAATTTACTGACAGGTCTAAGCTGCCATTGCCTTAATTTCTGATCAGTGCCTGAGCACTGATTGACTCAGGCACTGACAGGAAAGTAAGATTTGACAACTCAGACCTCCCTCCCCCACGCAAATTAAAATAATCTAAAAAACAAAAACAAATTGAAGATCGGCAGGAGAGATGCCCACTCGCTCCTTCCACGTCGCAGAATCACCTGACATTGCTAAGTTCCCCCACATAAATTTAAAAAAAAAAAAAAAAACAACAACAACCCAAAATGAAGTTTGGAAGGAGAGATGCCTACTCTCTCCTGCCACGTCGTCAACACTAATAACCCCCCACCCCCTGCAGGGGGAGAGTTGTCCACTCTCTCCCGCCACCACGCAACCCCTCCCCTCTGACGACCCCCGCCCTCTTCCCCTTACCTTACTTAGATGGCTGGCCGGAAGGATGCCTACTCCCTCCAGCCAACAGGCCTGCCTCTTCAAAATGGCAGTTCTTCCCCTCCCTGGTGCATCCTGATTGGCCTAGGTTGTTTAAGGCCCCTCCCCAGATGTACCAGGAAGGAGCCTAAGGCTCTGATTGGCCCAGGCGCCTAAAACCCCGCCCATAGGAGGGGCCTTAAGCAACCTGGGACAGTCAGAGCTTTAGGCCCCTCCCTGGTGCATCCCAGGATGCACCGGGGAGGAGAAGGTCTGCCATTTTGAAGAGGTGAGTCTGCTAGCCGGAGGGAGTAGGCATCTCTCTGGCCAGCTATCTAAGTAAGGTATGGAGGAAAGGGTGGGGATTGTCGGAGGCACGGGAGGGGGTTGCATGGCAGTGTGTGAGTGGGCTTCTCTCTCGCTATCGGTTGAAAGTTGCTTGACTTAGTGGTTGTTGCTGTTTTTTGGGGTAGTCTCATGCATATTTTGCGAATCTTCGCTACTTTCCGCCAACCTCATTTACATGAGTGTTTTTTAGAGAATGGCTCATTTTTTAAATATCGCTACTATAACAGCTGTGACAGCAGTCCATCGGTTTTTAACACAACTTTTTGAGAATCTAGGCCTGGATACTAAGAATTTAATCTAAATAGAGACAGAAAATAAATTGAGAAGGAAGACCAGGGAAGAGAAGAAAATGAAAGTGAGAAGAGAGTGAGAGATACCAGACTATTTGGGGGAGGTAGGAAAGGGGAGGAGAGAGATGTCGGAACATTGGGGGAGGGGGATGGAGACAGAGATACCAGATCTGAGGGGGTGAGGGAGAGATGGAAGGGAAGGAGACAGCGAAGCCAGACAATGGGGGTAGGGGAGGAAAGGGAAAAGAAGATGGATACCAGACCAGTGGAGGGAGGGGACGGTTAACAGTTTCTGGAAGGGGCATAGAAAGAGGGCAGATGCCATTCAGAAAGAGCAGAGAGAGGACAGACTGTGGATGGAAGGAAGAGATGACAAAGGTAAAAAACATTTTTCTATTTTTTTTTTTGCTTTTGGATAAAGTAGTATTGTAGCTGTGTTGATAAACATTTACAAATGGAAATAAGGTGATCCTTTTATTGGACTAATTTTAATACTTTTTTATTTTTTTACTAACTTTCAGAGACCAAAACCTCTTTCTTCAGGTCAGGACAAGATACTATGACAGCAGTATAATTTACTGACCTGAGGGAAGGAGGTTTTGGCCTCTGAAAGCTAATTGAAAAATGTATTAGTCCAATAAAATGGTATTATCGTATTTTCCATTTTTGTTTTATTGTTATTTATTAATTTGTAAAGTGATGATTGTTATTTCTCAGTTTTTTCAAATTTATATCTGCTAGCTTTATATTTTGCACAATATTAGGGGACATGCATCACTGTTTCTGTGGTGTTGCGTTGTCTTGCTTCTTGGTCGTTTAGTTTTGTCTACATATTTCTATTGTTAGTTGTGATTACTTATTCCATACTGGGTGAAGGTGTTTCTGTGTTCTGTGTGTATGAAAGACATGATTTTCTGTTAGCATTGACTGTGCGGGATCGATCTATACTAAACTGACTTGTGTATTGATTTTCTAGTCACGTGTTCACTGCAGTGTGTAAGATGCTGCCTTTTCCTAGGTTCACTCTTGTACTAAAAATCATGTTTTTCAAATAGAGGAGGGGGGGTGTAAAAAAAAAAAAAAGGATTGGGCCCAGGTTGTTACATATGCTAGGTACGCCACTGGGACCAGGACTCTTAGTGGCTGGGTACTGCTCTGCATATGCCTTCATAAGCTATCTGGACATTAAGGGCCAGATTCTGTATAGGATGCCTGCTCTCAGCAGCCACTTAAATGGCTTTTGAGAATCGCCAATGGGCGTCCTATATAGAATCACATCTGTCCAGCGTTCATGTCACAGTTACTGGTTAGAAAATTGTGTTGCCACTGAACTGACTACCACAAGGGAATCTCCCTGCGGGCAATCAGTTTAGCAGCCGCAGCAAGAAACCCATCCCCCCGTGAAATCGACTGACAGGAGGGATTCCCACTCCCTCCTGCCAGAACCCCCGAAGCCCCCCCACCCTCCCAAATGTCCATGGCAGGAAGAGTGCCCAATTCCTCTTGCGCCCCCCCCAAGATCACTGGCAGGAGGGATGCCCCAGCCCACCCGGATCCCACCAGCACCTATTTTTTGTAGGCCGGCTGGAGGGATGCTTACTCCCTCCAGCTGGCAGGTCTACCTCAACAGAATGGCAGGCCTTCCCCTTCTTGGTGCATCCTGGGATGCACTGGGGAGGGGTCTAAGGTCCTGATTGGCCCGGGTGCCTAAGGCCCCTCCCATAGGAAGGGCCAACCGAAATCTTAGGCCTCTCTCCCAGTGCATTCTGGGATGCACTGGGAGTCGCCTAAGACTCCAGTTGGCCAGATCCTTTAGGCCACTCCCATGGAGGAGACGCCTAGGCTGCCTATGTTCACCTAAGGCCACTTTTGGGTGAAACCACACCCAAGCCTATCCTTGGGCGAGCTTAAGCAGCCTACACGCCTCCTTAGGCTTGCGAAAATGCCTACAATGTAAGCTGCCTGCCCCAGGGTGGTGGGGGGGGGGTTTGGTGTTTTTTTTTTTACATTTAAATGCATCCCGATTGGCTGGTTAGACAGCGGTAGGACGCATGGTAGGACGCCTACCGCCGCCTACAATTGGGACGCCGTTTATAGAATTTGCCTCTAAATGTCTTAATTACAATTTAAATTTTATATTTAATGGTTCAGACCAAATGAAAAATGGTAGGGAACTCCAGAAAGCTGTGACTGTATAAAGGGAAACCGAATGCCAAATAAACTTGGAATAGAGAGCCTGGATTCACAGGTAGAATGGAGGGCTCCAGTTGGAGTATAAGACGTTTATTAAAGAAGAAATGTGATGGTGAGGGGTTTCCAATGAAAGGGCTTTGTGGATTAGAATGAGAATTTTGAATTGGATTCTATACTGAATAGGAAACTAGTGGTGATGGGCCATTAATGGTGCGATGGTTTAATTTTTTTTTTTTTTTTTAATATATATTTTTTTGGCATGGGTGAGTATATGAAGAGCAGTGTCTTTAGCTAGGCCAGGAACAAAGTTAACTTTCTGTGCTTTGGCAGTCTTGGATTCTAGTCTGGAGTAGCAGTTTGGGAGATTTCAGTCTACACAATACCAATAGCTGTCTGGAGCACCCTAGGAAGCTCTTCTAGTGCCAGCTACTGGCATAAATAAGTTAACATTGACCTGGATGGAGTTTTCCACTGTAAAATCAAGCTGTAGCCTACATAACTGAAATTTTGATTGAATAGATATCCCCATTAATAAGAGTGAAATCAGCTGTAGCTCTTTTTCTCTATATTAATCTGCTGTCAGATAAATATAATCCACTTCTCTAGACTAATCTGGTGAAAGTCAAGGAAAAAAAATAGCACCATAATAAATAGTAAATGATGGCAGAAAAAGACATAAGAATTGCCGCTGCTGGGTCAGACCAGTGGTCCATCGTGCCCAGCAGTCCGCTCCCACCTCAACCCCCAGGGCAAAGACTGAGACTAGCCCTACATGCGTACGTTCCAGTTCAGCAGGAACTTGTCTAACTTTGTCTTGAATCCCTGGAGGGTATTTTCCCCTATAACAGCCTCCGGAAGAGCGTTCCAGTTTTCTACCACTCTCTGGGTGAAGAAGAACTTCCTTAACGTTGTACGGAATCTATTCCCTTTTAACTTTAGAGAGTGCCCTCTCGTTCTCTCTACCTTGGAGAGGGTGAACAATCTGTCTTTATCTACTAAGTCTATTCCCTTCATTATCTTGAATGTTTCGATCATGTCCCCTCTCAGTCTCCTCTTTTCAAGAGAGAAGAGGCCCAGTTTCTCTAATCTCTCACTGTTCGGCAATTCCTCCACCCCCTTAACCATCTTAGTCACTCTTCTCTGGACCCTTTTGAGTAGTACCGTGTCCTTCTTCATGTACGGCGACCAGTGCTGGACGCAGTATTCCAGGTGAGGGCGTACCATGGCCCAGTACAGCGGCATGATAACCTTCTCCGATCTGTTCGTGATCCCCTTCTTAATCATTCCTAGCATTATGTTTGCCATTTTCACCATTGCGCAGATGGCTTCATCGACCTGCCGACCAGCACTCCCAAGTCTCTTTCCTAGGGGGTCTCTCCAAATAACGCCCAGGACATCCTATATTCGTGTATAAGACCAGCATGGCCCATCACCCTTTTCATGAAAAAGTATTCCCTGATGTTGCTTAAAATTCCCTCCTTTCAGCTTCATTCCATATCTAATCTAATCTAAACCTTAAGTTTATATACCGCATCATCTCCATGAGAATGGAGCTCGACACGGTTTACAAGAACTTAAAATAGTGGGTAGAGAAGAAGAAAAAGGATTACATGAACTTATGTGTAGAAGGGGGGAGAGAAAGGGGGGAAGGATAGAGCTACAATTTGCTGAAAAGCCAGGTTTTCAGTTGTTTGCGGAATAACTGAAGGGAGCTCAGGTTCCGCAGCGGGGTGGTGAGGTCGTTCCAAAGACCTGTGATTTTGAAGAGAAGGGATTTTCCCAGTTTGCCTGAATAGTGGATGCCGCGTGGAGAGGGGAAGGCTAGTTTAAGCCTTTGGGCAGTTCTGGAGGAGTCGGGACTGGAGGAGTTGAAAGACAGTGGGATAAGAGGAGGCAGGATTCCGTGAATGATCTTGAAAGCCAGGCAGGAACATTTGAAATGGATTCTGGAGATTATTGGGAGCCAATGAAGTTTGGCAAGGAGTGGGGAGGCATGGTCAGACTTGCGTTTTGAGAAGATCAGTTTGGCTGCAGTATTCTGGATTAGCTGGATATCCTTTAGTTCTATAGCCTACTTATTTTTGGGAAATGTTTGTTCATTAATATTGTTTAATACCTGTTTCATATTGCCCCTGTCTCTCCTTTCCTCCAAGGTATACATATTCAAGTCTTCTCAATTCATACATCAAGTTTCAAGTTTAAGTGTCAAGTTTATTGTATTTAATATACTGCCTAAAAACCTAAGCATAAGGTTACATAAGAATAAACTTTTATACAAAAGTTTAAATAAGTAAAAACAACAAAGGGAAAATTAACATAATCTAAACCTGCAATGAATATCACAAGATACAGAAAGAAAAAATTGGGAAAATGATGCATTCTTGTCATTGTCTTCTGAATGACTTTGTCATGTTATATTCTTGGCAAGATATGGCCTACAATATTGAACACCAACACCATTGACTTTTCAGGGCCATTATTACATCCTTTTTTTGCTGTTTATGTCCTTTTCTACATTTATCATTCTTCTGGTCTTGGCTGCCACCTTGAGATCTTCAGTCACCCCAAGTTCCCTCTGCTGATCTGTGCATATCAGCCTCTCCTACATATAGTTCCTTTGGATTTCTGCACCTCAGATACATCACTGAACAATACTTCAGATTAGATTAAATCGTTTTAATGAAAATTATACATTAGATCACAAGCAATACAGAACTTCAACAACCTATTATCATGAACAGAAACCCAAATCCATCCCCTCCAATGGAAAAAGAAAAAAAGGAAGACAACCCCCACTGAGAATTGTTACCCCATCCCCCCCGAAATTATATTTCTTCATATTAAAGCTTAACTGCCAAGCATTTGCTAAAGTTAATTTTTGTAGATCACTTTTCATGCTTTCCACCCACTCAAGATTGTCAACTCTGTTGCTAATCTTTGTGTTATCTGCTAAAGGGCATGCTTTCTCTTCCCTTCTAACTTTTCAGCAATATTGCAGACTAGATGGGCCATTTGGCCTTTATCTGCCATCATGTTTCTAACATGGATCCTTGAGACATTCTACTACTCCTTCTTCTGAGTGAATTCCATTTACCACTGGCCTCTGTCACCTGTCAGTCAATCAGTTTGTAATCTACTTTACTATCTTTGGTCTGATCATCAAACTGCTTAGTTTATTCATGAGCCTTCTATGCAGAACAGTTTTGAAACTTTTCTGAAATCTAAGATCACATCCAGCAAATGCCATTGATCTAGTTCTTTATTCACCCAGTCAAAGAAATCCATCAGATTCATTTAGTGTGATAAAGTAATGTTTTCTTGGATTTTGCAAGACTTTGAATTTTAACAGATAAGTCTAAATTTCACATTTGAGATCTTTTATTCTACTGGTGTTTAATCACTGTAACAGAAGATATTCAGACTCATTTTTATTATTTATCTGCTCCTTAAGAAATCTCCAGGCATTATCCAGTATGCTGCAGCCTGGATGAGGGAAGCCATGAAGAGCGAAATTGTACCTGTCCTGACATGAGAGATGGGGATTATTTATGGCAATGCAAAATTTCTTCTTAAATATTCTATATACAGAGCTTTGTCATTCATGTGGATTTGTTTGCAATTTATAAAATATTTTGCCACTGATTTGCAAGTTTAAGTGTGCTGTTGATACTAAAATGAGAGGATTTTTATTTGGTTTATTTCATTAATTTTAGTTTTTCCCTCATAACTCTCCAGTAGTAGTTCAAGATGAGTTATATTTAGATACAATAGGTATCTATCTGCCTGTCCGCAGAGGACTTACCATCCAAGTTTGTGAAGGGGGTTAAGTGACTTGCCTAAGGCCACAAAGAGTGTCGGTGGGATTTGAACCCTGATCTCTAGTTCATAACCTGCTGCTCTAGGTTACGCCTCCATTCTGATTGTTTGACTACCTTCATCAAAAGTCTTAACTGTTTGCTTGTTTTCTTCCTTATCATCCATGAAAGATTAAAATTCTATACAGCCTCAGCTGTGAGCAAGCCATTGAATTTGTTCTATTAAATATAATCTCAACTCCTTGACCATCATGGCATTCTAACTATCAAGAAGTCCTTCTGTTAACTCATTATCAGATTGTTAGAAGAATTTGTAAACCATATCCAAGAATTGAAGATAATGGATGAGCGAATTCAAAGAAAGGTTGAGAAGCTAGAGCAACAGTGCCAGAAAGAAGCCAAGGAATTTGCCAAGAAGGTACAAGAATTACAGAAAAGCAACCAGGTAAGACAAAATCAGTCTTGCTATCAGTTGTGGTAATCACACACCTCTTAATTTTCACCTGTGTCGTGCTACTTTTGGATTTGGTTGGTGGGTTCCAATTAAAATGTCTTTTTTTTAAGTTAAAGCAAGGACACAGACACTGCTTGACTGCATTGGCCAGATCTTTCTAGCAGCCCCAGTGCAAAAGGCATTAAAGATTGATTGTCTAGCCAGCTGAAGCAGGAAAATGAGAGTTCACTTTCTGTCTGTAGAAAGATATCATATTATCAAGTGTTGGAACCAGCTAAAAGATGCATTCATAGTGGGGCTTGAGATTTTTTTCTACCCTTGACACTGGAAATACTTCTGTAGTACTTCCAGCCAAAGAAGTAGAAAATCAAACTGGTACCTAATATGTAAGAGTTCACAATAGGGTGAGTCAGGAATGTATTTTAGGTTTTATACAGAAGCTCAACTTTGTGCTGCAGTTATCAGCCCTTCTCATGACAGAGAGAAAACTTCTAGATAAGTAAGTTAAGTTTCCAAGGACATGCAGCCTACTTGGGAGATGGATTTAGAGGTCTGAGGAAAGACACTGTCATGGTTGTATCCAGACATGGTTTAGGTATGTTTTCTTGAGCTTTCATTTGTTTATTTTTTTACTTGTATATTATTTTTAGGCAAAATTGTGGGATTTTATTTGAAAGAACATCAAGTCCATTTGTATATGTACTTTTTTTCTAGATTGCCTTCCAACATTTCCAGGAGCTAGATGAGCATATCAGCTATGTTGCAACTAAAGTCTGTCACCTTGGCGACCAGCTGGAGGGGGTAAACACACCAAGGCAACGGGCAGTGGAGGCCCAAAAACTGATGAAATACTTTAATGAGTTTCTGGATGGAGAACTGAAGTCTGAAGTTTTTACAAATTCTGAAAAGGTAAGAGCTGCCAGCAGGATAAAGTAAGTTCAAAGCTGTAAGCAGCACTGCTCTAATTACAAGCTGCTACCATAACCCGCCATAGACTTCCAACCAGTCAGTGACTGGCTTGTTGAAGTTTTATTGTTCCACAATGTAAATTAACAACATTAGCCTGCAGAGTGCTGATAAAGCATTTTTATTCATCAACTCTCCTTGGGATCTTGCCAGGTACCTGTGACCTGGGTTGACCACTATTGGCAGCAGGATACTGGACTTGATGGACCTTCGGTCTTTCCTAGTCTGACAATTCTTATGTTCTTAACATGGCAATGCTAACACTTTTTTTCATTTTATAAAAGATTTGAGATGCTGAGTGAGCAGCTATCACATTTGTAGCCATTTTTTCCCACTTAAAAAGCACTAATCCAGGAACTGGGATAGATTTATTAAGCTTTTGCATTCATGAAAAGAATTAAGGGTTAGGTAGGGTTTTTATTTGTGCTCAATTTGACAAGGCTTAACTAGGCCCATGGCAGGTTGTGCTTTCTTCCACTTGCAGGTCAGTGATGTGTTTCTTGAAAGTTTGTACTTGGGCAGTATTCAAGAAACTTTATGACTAGGGCTGTACCTGAGGATTGTGAATAGTAGGCATCTATCTTGTGCTTTGTGTTTTAGTGGACATGTTAGTTTGATCTTCTCCCACAAACAAGAGGAGAGCTTGGACTTTTTACATTGTCTTGTGGCACCTCTGGCTCGGTAAATACTTTTTTTCCCCTGTGCTTTTTATTAGAAGTTTTACTTTTAATTAAATACAAACAATGGCAGGGTACATCCAGAGACACATAACATAAGTAACAACAATAAAGTACAACGTATCCACCCATTTATCCATAACATCCTCCAATACTACCTTTCTTTGTTTCATCCCACCTCCCTTCTCCTCTAATTCTCCCAAATTTTCCCCCCCTCAGTGAAACGTACAGTACAAATGTGCGCATGCTCGTTCCCATTATCCTGAAGATCTAGGGTGAGCTTATCAAAAGATTTAAGCTCTGCAGTTACTTGATACCAAGCCTCCACAGTAGGACCAAGGGCAGTCTTCCAGTATATTGCTATGCACATCTTGCCAATAATAAAATTTGTGACCGGTTAATTGGTGATTTCCCTGCTACCAGTTGCTGGGAGCTATACCTAGTATACACATCCCTTTATTTTGCCTGTAATCTGCTCCAGTCCAATTGCAGATATAGTCTAAAATTCTTATCCAGAAATTCTGTGTAATAGGACAGTCCCACCATATGTGTTCTTTAGAGCCTGGTTACCCACAATTTCTCTAACACAGTCCCCTATGCTCAGATGTAATATTTAACATGCAGGAAGGTGTCCAATACGCCCTTAAATGATCTGATATTGAACTTGTTTATAGTTTGTAATAAGAGAGCATGAGTGAACATAGGTGTATGTAGTAGTCCAGGAGTCCTTTGGCACTGGCATCCCCCACCAGATTTCCCACAGTCGTTCTACAGAGGTTGTTGAAATTGAATGGCAACACTCTAATGCAGCTTAGATCTTTGATAACAACTTTTTGCGCATTTGGGACTTAAACAGCACTATTTCAATCTCTTTAAGGTCTCTTTCAAGGTGCTCTTGTACATAATGCCTATGTAGAAAGTCTCTACCTTGAAAATACTGAAAAAACGGGATCCTCTGGTGTAACAGCTCTTGAAGAAATGCAGTAGATATAGCCATCATCCATATAAATTAAAATCAAACCTACCGGTGGGTCAGTTCCTTAGGTTAAGAAGGTTGTGTTCTGAAGAGGAAGAATTTATGAAGCAATCTAAGATCTTGGAGACCAGAATTAGTGAACAGGGCTCTCCTAAAACATGTATTCATAAAGCCTTTTTGAGGGCTAAATTTGCAAATCGCGAACTACTGTTACAGGATAAACCACAGAATATAGATGACAAGCTTCTCTGTGTACGTCCATCTTCCCTAGCCAGTACTGTTCTAGTAACTTCCTCTTTGTGTCCATCCTTATGTTCCTCATCTGCCTTTTCAGGAACCCCCATCTCCCTCTTTTCTAGTGCAATGGATATAGAGATCCGTTAGGTAGTCGCCCTCAAACCTTGCAGAAGGCATCAATCATTTTCTTTGGCTCCGCCTCTTTCCTCAGTGGGCTGTGCTGTAGCCCTTCAGTTTTTACCTTCTGCAAGCATGTTCAGAAGGCATCTGATCTGCTCTGATTATTTTCAGAGTCCTCACAGGGGGCCTTGGGTCCTTCTGTTCAGGTTTTTACGCCTGATTTTGTTAGTTGTGCTTTATGATGGTTATTTGAATTATAAACAGCAATTTACAGGTTCTGTGCCAGCACCGGTGGTGACACAGAATGGAGAGCCCCCTAGGAGTGCAGAGTCAGCTGGGTAGGTATCAGCTGCACACCAGGACTACCAGTCTCAGACGGACTGGGATACTGGGAGCTTAGACTCTATGCTGCTTGGTTCCCACAGTGACTTTTCTGTTTTCAGAGGTTCAGAAGCTCAGGCAGACACCAGCGGGCAGCAGGCTATAGAGGCTATGGACCAGGGAGACGACCCAACAGGGCGCAGGCTTTTTAAGCTGGCGGAGCTGTTGGATATTAACACAGAGGCGTTGCAGGAATTGAAATTAGAACTGCTTCAGACTTCGGCTGCGCAGACTTTTGTAATGAGTAGGTCTAAAGCACAGTCCTCATGCCTCCCTTCACATTCGGATGTTATGTTGCTCCTTACGGAGCAATGGGAGACCCCGGAGGGGCAATTGCGGGTGCCTAAAGCCATAACAAAACTATACTCAACAGATGTTTGTCATCCCAAAGGTAAATTCATTGGTAGTGCAGGTTACTAGGTGAATTTCCCTTTCCTGCGAAGGGAGAATAGTTCTTAAAGATGTGCAAAATTGCAGATTGGATTCATAAGAACATAAGAATTGCCGCTGCTGGTCATCGTGACCAGTAGTCCGCTCCTGTGGTGGCCCTTAGATCGTCTAGCTTTACCTTCGTATGTTCTGGTTCAGCAAGAACTTGTCTAACTTTGTCTTGAATCCCTGGAGGGATTTCCTCTATAACAGCCTCGGAAGAGCATTCCAGATGTCTACCACACTCTGAGTGAAGAAGAACTTCCTTGTGTTTGTACGGAATCTATCCCCTTTTAACTTTAGAGAGTGCCTTCTCGTTCTCTCCATCTTGGAGAGGATAAACAACCTGTTTTTATCTACCAAGTCTATTCCCTTCATTATCTTGAATGTTTTGATCATGTCGCCTTTCAGTCTCCTCTTTTCAAGGGAGAAGAGGCCCAGTTTCTCTAATCTCTCATTTTACGGCAACTTCTCCAGCCCCTTAACCATTTTAGTCGCTCTTCTCTGGACCTTTTTAAATAGTACCATGTCCTTCTTCATGTACGGCGACTAGTGCTAGACGCAGTTATTCCAGGTGGGGGCGTAACATGGCCCGGTACAGCGGCATGATAACCTTCTCCGATCTGTTTGTGATCCCCTTCTTAAACATTCCTAGCATTCTGTTTGCCCTTTTTTCTGCCGCCACGCATTGTGCAGACGGCTTCATTGACTTGTCTACCAGTATTCCCAAGTTTCTTTCCTGGGGGGTCTCTCCGAGTACTGCACCTTAGTGTTAGGCTCAAAGCAGCTGCAGCAGCATCTTTTGTTGCTCGTGATTGTCATGCTAGACTATGTCGCTCCCCTCTGTTGGAGAATGACACTTGCCCCCACTTGATATTGGCAGGGGTAAATTATGTCGCAGACTCTCTGTTTGACATTTTTAGGGACATGAGCAAGGTGTCTGCTTATTCAATTTCTGTCTGCAGAATGCTCTGGATCAAGCAATGGGCAATTGATTTCTCCTCCAAAGCCACTTTGAGCAGGCTACCTTTCAAGGGGCAAATGCTCTTTGGCAAGGGTTTGGATGATCTGATTGCCAGTATAGTGGAATGACATCCTAAAACTTTGCTGGATGCTCATCCCAGGACCACTAAGAGGTTCGGGCATGTTAATTTTGGGGGTTCTTAGTGTTTTTGCCAGTACACAGGGGAGTTCTCTGGTCAGAAAGAGCCTACCAGGGATCATGACAGAGGTTTGGGGGCACCAGTCGATAGTTGTAGTCCTGCACATTAGAGGGAGGCTATTGGAATTCTGGGAGGCTTGGGTGGAGATTGACTTGGACTAGTGGGTTTTGGACTTAATTCGAGAAGGTTACAAGCTCAAGTTCTTCCGTCTTCTACAGGATTTATTTCTTGATTCTCTGGCTGGTTGGCCAAAAAAAGGCAAGTGTGTGTTGATAAGTAATTTTTAATCAGAAACTCTGAATGTTTTTTCAGAATATTGATCATCATACAAATAACCTTTTTTTTCTTTTTTTGATAGATTAAAGAGGCAGCTGATATTATTCAGAAATTACATTTAATTGCACAGGAGTTACCATTTGATAGGTGAGTTGTGCTCAGATGAGATGCTAGACCAGTGGTTCTCATCCTAGTCCTCAGGAGCTTCATCCAGTCTTGATTTCAGAAGGTTCACAGTGAAGAGACATGAGAGAAATTTGCATGAGCTACTGGCTAGGGTCAACTTAATCATTAGGCAGACTGTGAGGTTACCTGGGGTAGCAGCTTCTGAGGTGCACCAAAAGCAGCTGCAGTCCAACTCGAATAATAGATCTGAGAGCCACACAAACCCAAAGAGCCAATGGTGCAAACTTTTATTGACAGAGATGATGGGCAGTTTTCACACAGGCATTTGCCCAGAGAAGTGTGTGTGTGTGTATATATATATATATATATATATATATTTTTTTTTTTTTTTTTTTTTTAAACATTTAACCTAATCATGCTTGCTCAGTTATCAAATCCTCAAGGAGCGGTGTGCAAAATTTAAGATTTGTTCTAGTCCAGCCAGCTCATCTTATGCAAATCTCTCTTGCATATTTATTGTGGACAGCCTGAAACCTTGACTTGTTGAGCAGTTGAGAATTGCTGGTATTGAAAAGTTTAAGTCCGTTTTGGATGCCTTGAGGCCATACACAGATCTAGTTTTCAGAATAACTTGAATGTGCAAAGTAATTCAATGTGTGGAGTAGCTCTGTCAAAATTAATTTAAAAAGCTATGAATTTAAGACAAAGAAATCAGAAATTCCTTCACACACCCTTGCACCTTCCGATGAAAAATCAGAAAGAGGGATGCCTACTCCCTCCTACTGATAGGGCCGCTTCTTCAAAATGGTGGCCTTTCCCCCTTCTGGTGAATCTTGGGATGCACTGGGAGGTACCCAAGGCCCTGATTGGCTTAAAATGGTGGCCCTTCCCCATCCCAGTGAATCTTGGGATGCACTGCGAGGGGGGAAAGGCCACCATTTTAACAAGGCAGGCCTATTGGCAGAAGGGAATGGGCACCCTCCTGCCATTTTTCATCGGAAGCTACATGGGTGTGTGGGAGGATGTTGGAGGGGTGTTGGTGGGTTCGGTGAGTGAGAGGGAGGGAGAGAGGAATCGGGTTTGGTGGGAGGGGAGCTGTGGGGATTGGTGGGTGGGTGGGAGGGAGGGAGAGAGGAATCGGGGCTCCGCAGGAAGGCAGTTGAGGAATCGGTGGATGGAAGGGAGGGAGAGAGGAATTGGGGATCTCCCCTCTGGTTAAGCTGATCGCATCAGGGGCATCTCCGATCAGCTGAGCTGGCAGGATGCCTTGAAGCCACGGTTTTGAATCGTAGATCTCTCTGCTGGTTCAGCTGATTGCGGCTGGGGATCCTCGCTCAGCTGAGCTGGCAGTATTTCCCAAAGATGGTTCAGCTGATCGCAGTAAGGCAATCCCTTATCAGCTGAACCGGCAGGACTTCCTGGAGTCCCAGTTTTGTGGAGTCCTACCAAGCATACATCCCTTCCTAGTGAGGGGAGAGGTGTTTGTATTGATGAATGCACAGGATTGCTGAGTGGACATAGTCCTCAAGGATCAGTTTTTAAAGCCCTTGCCTTGGGTGTTAAGGTGGCCTCAGCGGCCTCTTTTGTGGGGAAAGCCTGTCGTACCAGAGTCTGTAGACTTACCAGCATGGCCGATGAAGTGTGTTCTCAGCTGATTAAGGTGGGAATTGACTAAGTGGCAGATGCCCCATATAACATTATTAGATTCCTGAGTAAGGTCTTGGCTTATTCCATCTCTGCCCGTAGAATGCTCTGGGTTAGGCATTGGACGAGAGATTTAGATTCTAAAGCCCCCTTGAGCAGACTCCCCATTAAGAGACAGATGCTCTTTGGAAAGGGCCTGAACAATCTTATGACCAGTGTGACTGATCGTCGACCAATGATGCTTCTGAACAGCAGACCTTGGAACTCCAGGGGGTCTGCTCAGAATAATTTTTGCGGCTCCAGATGGTGTTGTCAGTACTTTGGAGGATCCTCCACCCAGAGTGCATGGCAGGAGTTCCATCAGAGATTTGACACCTCCAGGCGTACACAGTTCTCCAAACCGCACTCAGCCACAGCCTCCAGGAAGTCCCAATGATGCTGGATGATAGCCATCCTCCTTGCATTTGGGAGGAAGGCTAACAGAATTCTGAGAGGCATGGGTGCGGATCAGCTCGGAACAATGGATCCTGGACATCATTTGGGAAGGATATTGGCTTGAATTCAGCTATCCTTTTAAGAGATCATTTTGTTGATTTGGTGGCCGGATGGGGGATGGGTAAAAAATATCATCCAGTACTTTTTTTGCATGTTGATGCGAAGTGGAAGCGCGTGGTGTCTTGAGACTCCATGAATACCCAGCTGGAGGACTTGCAGGCTTCCTTTACTTCTCCTGCACCAGGCTTCTCCCTAGAATTTGTGAATCTTATATTGGGAGCCTTTCTGACACATCCAGGTCAGGGGGCGCAGCCTATGGGCACTCAGCCTTCAGCCCATCTTCTCCAGTATCTGCTTTTCATATAAGCAATCCAGCCCATTGCTCCAGCAAACTTTCAGATCACAATGGGTCGGATAGCATGTCAGATTGCATGTCACTTTTGTCCCTGGATTCTGATTCTGTCCTGTCTGGCCTGGCAGTTGTGAGGCCTTCTGACTAGGGAGATGATCCTCGTGTTCGCCGTCTTTTCAGGTTGGTCTCTGTCCATCACTTTATTTCCGATGCGATGTTGGGATTTGAAACTGGGACCGCAACCCTCCACTTTCAAATGCACGGTCATGAGTGACATTAATGACCACTCATGAGTGGCTTTTTCTTTCTGGCACATTCAGCTATTACTGCCCTGGTTACGGAATAATTAGAAGCCCCGGAGAGGTCCTTGCGGGTTGCTAAGCACATGATCAGACTTTCTCCCATGGTACCTGAGTTCCACCAACTCTTTGCCCAGCCAAAGATAGATTTGGCTGTCGCTCAGGTCACCAAGTGTATTGCTCTCCCAAGCGAAGGTGGTGTCATGCTGAAGGATGTGCAGGATCGCATGGTGGATTGCTCTAGGCATCAGGGCTGCTACTACCGCTTCTTTTGCTGCCACACCAGGCTTCACCCAGACTCTTTTGGCGGAGGAGGACGCCTGCCCTCATCTCATCCAGGAAGATGTAGATTGTGACAGATACTCTCTATAATCTTATCAGAATCATGAGTAATTGGTGTTTCCAGAGAGAATCTAAAAAAGAAAAAGCGAAACATAAAATAAAACCTTGTGATTCTATTACAGCACCACATCAATGCTAGAGTAACTTAATGAAATTGAAGTATTGCAACTACTTAGTAAAGCTACACATTAGAAGCAGAACAACTTTTAGTATAACTGAAAAATGTTTTGGCTGTTTTAAGTACTGCTTTTAGGATATTGTCACCTAAAAATTTATGTTTTAAATAATAGCTGTTTGCTTTCTCTTACAGATTTGCAGAAGTAAAATCTAAAATTGCAAGTAAGTTTTTGACAATGTGATGGGTATATTTAGTTCTGCTTTATTCTCATCAGCATCTACCAATCTCTCACCCTCGCACTTGACTTACAATGCCTGTTTTGTACTTTGTCCTTTCAGTATCTAAAAAAAAAAATAAAATAAATCTTGTACTCCCCACTTTTTGTATTGGTTACTTTTTCTTCCTTTTAAGGATGGTTTTTGGCTCCCCATAGGCAAATATCATGATTTGGAGTGTCAGCTGATTCAGGAGTTCACCAGTGCACAAAAAAAGGGAGAAATTTCTCGTATGAGGGAAGTAGCAGCGGTTTTACTTCACTTTAAGGTAAAGAATAGCTATAATATCAGAATTCACACTGTACATGAGGATGGAAATTGGATGTGTGCTAGCAATTCCTATCCTTGAGAAAGCCTAAGATCTAGACAGGCTACAAACAATACAATGCAAATATACAAATAATATAAAATCAAGGATAGGACCCCGGAAATATCTCATAACTATTTATCAACAAGTCCCCAGAAATTCCCAGCAGTCCTCATCAAAGTTCAAATCACTCTCATATTTAGCATAATGCAAAGGCCCAATGGAAGAGTAAGGGTTTAAGTTCCTTCCTAAACAAACTTCCAGACTGGATATCCCCCAGTTTCTGAGGGAAGGCGTTTCATAGTTTCAGGCCTACAACATACTGTAAACGGCGGTGTCACGCCGAGCATTCTAGCAGTTTAGAAGAACCCACCAACAATCACTAAGTACTTGATCTCAGTGGTTGGGATGACTGGTAAGCCTGTATAATATAAGCCAAAACAGCAGATAGTAGACCCATTCTGGCCTTAAAAACAAGACATAGAACTTTAAATGGAATATGAAAAGCCACTGGCAGCCAATGCAGATAAATTAGTGTTGGAGTGATGTGCTCAAAATGATTATAGCCCAGCAAAATATGTCCCACAGAATTCTGAGCCATCTGCAGAGCTTTCTGTTGCCATTTAAAGATACTTTATTAACAAACTATTGCACTAATCAAGGTCTGGACAAACCACACTCTGCTCTACTGTCCGGAATTTCATGGAACTTAACAAAAAAAAAAAAAAACTTGTACAGAAATGATATACACAAGCCAGAGTAACAGGAAATACTATATAAGAAACTATTAAGTATGTATTCCTCAAGTCCACAATCAAAGATCTAAGATTAAGGGCTCCTTTTATGAAGATGTGCTAGGGCCTTAACGTGCAGAATAGTGCATGCTAGCCGCTGCCACCTCCTTTTGAGCAGGCGTTAGATTTTCAGCTAGCAAGCGCTAATCCGGTGCGTGCGATAAAAACCGCTAGCACACCTTCGTAAAAGGAGCCCTAAGTGGTATCAAAAACAGGAAATCAAAATTTAAGAAAAAAATCAGCACTTAACGCCTGTGAAGAGGAGAACATTTATTAATTAATAGAGAGCAAATTACTAAAATTCTCTAGAGGACTTAATGATCTTTTTAACCTCCATACTGTGTGAAGCTTTATATAAACAGTTTTAATAACATTCTATATATGATATCTCATGGATAATAGTGTCCAAGATAACCACTAAATATAAAAGAATGTAGCACATACTTTTTATGTGTATATTTTGGGCAGTTTTAGAATTGTCTTTTTCGGTGTGAAGTAGATTTACATACTATGGAGGATGCTCTAGGACTGGCTTACAAAATTCAGCTTTAAGAAATGGGTGACAGTTCTGGGCCTGCTTTTTTAGCTGGGTGGCTAACATTTAAAATTGCACATCAGCTCTAGTGTTCAACTTTAGATAGATAATCAGTGGCATTATCTATTTTACTACCACTGAATATATGTATAAGCAGTGACTTCCAGCCTGCTATTTATCAGGTTTAAATTAAATGGCTAATAATCGTGCAAAGGGCAAGTTTATAATCCAGGTGCCTATATTTACATGCCTCTTATGTGCATGTACTGTACACTTACCCATGGAAATGCTAGCAGGGCATCTAAGCACTGTTCCATAATGGCACACCTAGCTTTCAGAGCACATAAATGCAAGGTGGGCTTACACAAGGGCAGAACGTGGACGGGGGCTCCCACTTACACATGTAATTTATGAAATACTGTCAGTTACACATGCCTATGGCTGGCGTAAATGGGCACCTACATGTAGGACTCCCTGATACTTCTTTAACTAGTAATCTACAAAACCTATCTGCTGTTATAGAATAGGTATGCTGACACCAGCTTACACTAATATTTTATAAAACCAGGTGTCATTATACTATAGAATAGACTGTCTTTGCACAGCATTGAAGTGCCTAAATGGAGGTACCCACTTATAGAAGTTCCTCCTTAGTGGCTAAATATCACCTCAAGGGAAAATTGACAGGTTAGTTTGTGCTCCTCCTTAAAGGGGAAAAGGGATGGGATTTGTATACTGCCTTTTTGTGGTTACACATTTAAAACGGTTTACATCTATGCAGGTACTTATTTTGTAGTTGGGGCAATAGAGGATTAAACTGGTTCATTATTATACAGACAAAATCTGTCTGTTTAGCCAGTTAATCTGTGTAATAACTGAAAGGATATGGTAGGCAAATTATAGGTTTGCTGGCAGGCAGTGCATGCATAACTCACTTTGACTGTCGAGTCCTCTGACTTCTAGTACTTTGCTTCATATATTAAATGTGCTTCTACTTGGTTGAGGAATTGATCTAATCTATAGCAGATTTTAAAAAAATTGTTTTGAAAAATTTACTCATTCTTTTTGGTTGTGCACTCAATTTTTTTTATTCTGCTCAATCCTAAGTGGATTACAACAAATATACATATCTTATATAAACAAATCTAAAAAAACAATACAAACTAATAACTGCCAATATATCTCAGTTCACAGGACATCCCAATCATCATACACTGTTAGCTGCCAGTAAATCCTTTGCACAGTAAAGGACAGGTCTAAAATTCAGAGGAGTACTACTTCTGGAAATGAGTGTGTTTTCAATAATTTTTTCAATGATTTCACATGACTAAATAACCGCAAAGAGCCTGGAAGAGCATTCCATAACTGAGGACCAGCTACAGAAATAGCTGTAGACCAGTGGTCTCAAACTCAAACCCTTTGCAGGGCCACATTTTGGATTTGCAGGTACTTGAAGGGCCTCAGAAAAAAATAGTTAATGTCTTATTAAAGAAATGACAATTTTGCATGAAGTAAAACTCTTTATAGTTTATAAATCTTTCCTTTTTTTTTGCTAAATCTTAATAATAATATTGTAATTTATAGCTAAAGAGACATATGATCAAGAAACTGTTTTATTTTACTTTTGTGATTATAATAAACATAGCGAGGGCCTCAAAATAGTACCTGGCAGGCCGCATGTGGCCTCCGGGCCGCAAGTTTGAGACCACTACTGTAGACCATGTTTTCATGTGACAAAGATTATTCACGGATTCAATAATTAATCTCATTGTTGTATCTGATCTCAAAGATTGAGTTGACATATATTTCTTTACAATTTGAGTCAGATTCCAGGGTGCATTGCCATAAACCATTTGAATAATTGTCAAAACTTTATATTCATTCTTAAGAGACTGGCAACCAGTGTAGTTGTCTCAATACAGGAGAGTTCTGTTCATACCATGATACTCCAGCAATCATTCTGGCTGCTTTATTTTGAATTATTTGTTCTTTTAATTATGAAGTGTGTGCATTTTTATCTGAGACACCTTGATTTATCTGTATTCATTTCTAGGGTTATTCCCACTGTGTCGACGTGTATATAAAGCAGTGTCAAGAGGTAAAGTCTCAAAGATTTATGTAAAATTTGGAAGACGTAGATGGTTTTCTATGTTTTCTGCTAGCAGCTATTATCAGAAAATTATGGAGAACTCTGTATTTGTTATATGTTTTTCTCTAGGGTGCTTACTTGAGAAATGATATATTTGACGATTCTGCCATGCTGTGTCAGCGCGTGAGCAAGCAAGTTGGAGAAATCTTCAGCAGCCCAGAGGCGGTGCTGGCCAAACTTATTCAAAATGTGCTGGAAGTCAAACTACAGGTAGTCTCTAGTGTGGCAATCAATTTGCTTTTATTGAAGAGTTAATTATACAATGAAATGTAGCTTTTGAGTGTGTGATTCTGTTATGCCCAAGCCTTTTAATAAGGGAACCATATGAGCAGGCAGAACACTCTACCTAGGTCACCTTTTCAGGAAGTTCACCGAATGCATTAGAACTAACTTGCCGAGGCTGCAGTGTTTACACATTACACTGCAACAGAATAATAGAGGCAATTTTCAAACAGCCTACTCCATTGAAAAGAATGTGGGTATCTTTAATATGTTTATTTTATACAGATTTTTAAGGAAAACAAAGAAACCATGTGAGCTGTTCTGCTTTAAAAATTAACATAATATATACAAGTTAAAATTGGTTGCATGCTTTGCATTTGCTTTTTTTTTGTGCTTGGGCAGCCGAGAGAGGAAAATAGCAAACGCATACATGTGCTGTTTTTCTCCTCTGATCTAAACATGCTTCTGGGAATGTTTCATCGCAGTCTAGCTAAGTGCACTTGCACTTCAGAAGAGTCTGCCTACTGTTAGCCAGAGGAGAGCAATTTTGAGCTGAGATATTTTGTATGGCTTGCATGGGCTTTGAAAATTGTCTATCTGCACAACATTTTAGGTAGGTTCCAATTTTCTAAACTGCTTCTTTAAATGGTAGGTACTACTTAGATGACTTTATTTAAACAGCCAGCCCATTTTGGGGGGGGGGCAGAAAGAGTTTCCTACTGCTGCTTCACATTTTCAGCTTTATCAGAACCAGGCCTGAAATCTGGTGCCATCATCCTTCATATGCTACAACTTGGATTATTTTTTTCTGGATTTTATATCTCCTAACCCTCTCCACCTCAACATACCTAGTCTAGTCGTCGGAGATGGAGCCCTAGGCCACTAATTTGCACCTTTAGTGAGCATGACTCCCTTCTCTCTCGGGCTGTGAACACTGCCTGTGCAGCATCTCCAGCTGTCCTAGGGAGTAGATCTGAGGGATCAAACCTGAGGACCTTCCATGTGGCAGTGCATTGCAATTAACACTTGAATGAGCAGGCAAGCTGTCTTTCTTACTTTGTTCCCCAAAAGTTTTGATGTCCCATTGTCTACCTCTTCCCTTCCCCAAAGACCTTCAGAGCACCCCTGCTACCATCTGTTCTTCCTGACCACTTTCTTTTCTTAGCCAAGATTCTGTCTGCTCCTTTTTCCTTTCTAGTCCTCTATGGATCCATGGCTCTTGTTCCTTCCTCTCTTTTGGCCTGTTTCAGTAGTTATAAGCTTTATAAAAATCTGTGGTTCATATTAGCAATAGTGGTAATGTGCATTTTTATTCATCACTTCAAAGTACATGACCATCTTTCTAGTGCCTTTCTAGTATATAGAACAGGGGTCTCAAAGTCCCTCCTTGAGGGCCGCAATCCAGTCGGGTTTTCAGGATTTCCCCCATGAATATGCATGAGATCTATGTGTATGCACTGCTTTCAATGCATATTCATTGGGGAAATCCTGAAAACCCGACTGGATTGCGGCCCTCAAGGAGGGATTTTGAGATCTCTGATATAGAACATTTTTATTCCAGGCAAGCAGGCAGCATATTCTCACACTTGAGCCCGAGTCAGCACAGTAGACCTTTTTTTCCAGGCAGCAGCCAGCACCAAGCAACTGACTGTTAACTATATAAGTTAGCAAGTGTTGAGTCTTAGCTCATAGACTTGGAGAATCCATATTCAAGACAATATTCCATCTGTTTGGCTGGCTTCACTGCTATCATTTCTGTTCCCAAAACACTTCTACCTGTGGACAGGCCCACAGATATATTGAATAGTATCCTGTCTACCACAATTTCTCCAACATACCATATATACTCGAATATAGAATGAGATTTTTGGGCCAAAAAATGGGGGTCTCATCCTATATTCTGGTCATCACCCAGTGACCACCTGAGCCTCAGCGCAACCACTCCATCCGCTCAATAAACTTTCATAGTGGTAAAAATTTATATGTCTAAATCGTCACTGGCTCTGTTTTATATTTTGTATTGAGGACTATGTCATTAAACATAATATTCCTAAATTTTATCATAAAGAATTGGCGAAGAGATGGCACTAGCAACAAATGCTGCTGGGTAGAGCAAGGGGATTGAGCTGGAACATATGGTATCAAATACCGAGACAAATTCTGGAGAAGCTCCTTGTTAAGTCTTAAACATTATACGTTTTCCATGGTCTCACAGATTTCATTTGTAGTCTCACCTTGTAGTTATTCGGTTGATTTTTCTTCTGAGAAGAAAAATGTTTGGGACACTGCTTTGGTTCTCTATTTTGTGGTGCTTTTACCTGGAATCCTGAATCCATCCCGTTGGAAAGAGATTCAGGGAGTTTTGTTTGTGTGTTTCAAAAATACAGTACTGCTAATCTGGAGCTGTGCAGTGCTTTTTATAGGCAGAGCATGCAAACAGTTGGTTGATAGGCATAATTCATTGGTTCTGACTCAAGAAAAAAAATGAGAAGATAATGCAAAATTTCTCCATTTAACTTTTTGGCAGTCGCAGCACACTGAAAGGAGGAGATTCTGTAGCCGCTTAAGAAGCAGCTGAGAATCGCACATAAGCTGAGAATCGCATCTGCCCTAAGGAACAGATGCCCAACCCTGCCTAAACGGCCTGATTCTCTAGCCAGCGTCCATGTCACAGCTGTTGGTTAGAAAATTGCGACTGATATCACTTCCCATCAGCTGATCGCAGCAAGGGAATCCCCCTGCAGGGCAGGGAACCTATCGTGTGTGTGTGGGGGTGGGTGGGTGGGTGGGGAGGTTGTTTCGGGTGTTCCAGCAGGAGGAAGTGAGCATCCTTCCTGCTGGGGGACTTTGAGGGGGGTTCAAAACTGGCGGCGGGAGGGATTGGGCATACCTCCTGCTGCGGACATTGTCAGGAAAGATTCAAGGGTGGCATCAGGAAGGATTGGGCATCCCTCCTGCCATGGACAGTGGTGGGTGGGAGTTCGGGGTGGCAGCAGGCATTCCTCCTGCCGTGGAAAGTGTCGGGAGGGGAGGGTGGAGTTCGGGGGTTGGAGCAGGAGGGAGTGGGCATCCCTACTTCTGGCTGATTTGCATTGGGGTTTGGGGGTTGCCTGTCGTGGCCGCTCAGCTGGTTGCGGCAGGGAGATTTCCTTTCCGCGATCAGCTTTGCAACTGCATCTATTTGAAATATGGGCCAGCGTTTTAATGATCTACATTTCAGGTGCCTATCACAGCCCTGGGGAGATGCCTAGTGCTGCTTAATCTCACCCAAGGCCACTTCTGGGTGAAGCCATGCCCACACCCAGCCTTGGGTAAGCTTAAGCCACCCTAGGCACCTCCCTGCACCCATGACAGATGCCTATAGTGTAGGTGGCCTACCTCGGGTTTTTGGGGGTATTTTTTAGAAAAAGTGCGTCCCAATTGACTGGTTAGACAGTGGTAGGACACCGTTTATAGAATTTACACCAAAATATCCATACCTTTTTCACAACTGGCGATTACTACATGGAATCCAGCATTGTGAACTTGTAATAGGGATTAATTTCCCTGTGTACATCACTTTGCCCTTATCCATATTTAGAGTCTTCTGCCATTTAGATACCCAATATCCTTGTATTACAAGATAATTCCAGTATCCTAGTATTACAAGATCCTTCTTAGTTCTCAGCTGTTTAAATGCCTTTGAATAATATTTGTGTCTTCTAAAAGTTGTGCCACCTCCCTTGTTTCTCTTTTTATAGATCATTTACAAATATGTTAAACAGCACAGGCCCTACCATGGCGGTAACTGCTCCAATGCTCATAGAATCCCTATGAGCATTGGAGCTGTTACCGCTATGGCTGACTGCTATGGTTTTGTAAAAAAGGGGGAGGGGTAAATAAGGTGGTTTTATAGGTGTGATTAATCCAGGTAGGGATGATTTAAATTGAGTGGTTAGAAAGAAGAGACCTTTTACGTAACTATATGTGAACGTACACCACTTTGATTGCTTTTGGGCATGCAGACGGTATATAAAAATAAAATAAATAAATAAAAAAGATTATAAAACCACTAGGTCATGGCACCCCAGAAAAATGTGATTTACCATATTTTTCGCTCCATTAGATGCACCTGACCATAAGATGCACCCTAGATTTAGAGGAGGAAAACAAGAAAAAAAACATTCTGAACTAAATTCTCTCTGTCAGGCTCTGCACCCAACCCCACACTCCTTGCCAGGCTCTGTACGCTTTCCCCCCTTCCTGCCAGGCTCTGTACCCTATCCCCCCTCTGGTGGTCTAGTGGTAGGCCGGGACAGGGCAGGCAGGTCTAGTGGCTGGCAGGCAGGTAGTGACAGGGCGGGTAGGTAGGTAGGCAGGCAACCCCCCAGCAGCAGGCAGGCAGGCATATCCCCCCCCAGATAGGCAGCAGGAAAACCCTGGCCTCTCCCTACTCCCTCCCTATTTTTAATTTGGCAGGGCAGGCAGGCACCAGCCTCTCCCTCCTCTCTCCCTACCCCCAAGGCAGGCAACAGGCAGGCCTTGGCCCTCTTCCTCCTCCCTCCTTACCCCCAGACAGGCAGCAGGCAGTCCCTGGCCTCTTCCTCCTCACCTCCAGGCTGGCGATAGGCAGGCCCTGGCCCTTTTCCTCCTCCCCCCCGCCCCTCCCCGCATATACCTCTTTTTTTTTTATACTTCTGAACGTGGCGCACAAGGCTGGCTACTTGGTTCCTCCGAAAACTGCCGGCTGCCTCCTCTTCTGTTCTCGCGGGAAGCGGCACGGGACCAGGCAGGCAACCTGGTGCGCTGCTATGCAAGAGAATGGAAGAGGAGACAGCCGACAGTTCTTGGAGGAAGCGGTACGGGACCAGGCAGGCAACCTGGTGTGGTGCTACGCGTGAGAACAGAAGAGGAGTCAGTTGGCAGTTCTCGGAGGAAGCAACAGGAATCATGCAGCCAGCCTTGTGCGCCACTGTCAGGGAGGGAGGGCACTGCATCCAACGAGGGAGGGTGGCCACATTAAAATAAGGTAACAGGGGGAGGGGGCGCTTTGGGTATTCGCTCCATAAGATACACTCTAATTTCCACTCGCTTTGGGGGGAAAAAAAGTGTGTCTAATAGAGCGAAAAATACGATAGGTTAGATTCAGATGAGGATGAGATACACTTAATATACTTGGAGAAAACTGCAAGAAATCATGACTGTGATTCAGTCTACAAGAGGAAACCCCAGGGTCCTCAAACAGATTCTCCAAAGACAGCAGGCCTTTTCCTTTTCCACTATAGTTTACTATTTAAAATCCCACCTACATTTGCAGTTCAAAGAGGCTTTCAACACCTCAAAATGAGAAGGTTTATCCAGTTACAGAAGGTACCTCTATTACCATTGTTTAATTAAAAATATGCCCTACCATTCTCAGGTAGCATTCAAGCTAGCATTTCATTCGAATTTGTTGGCATAGTGCATGATTAATCAGAAAGAACCCACAGACTTTAGACTGTCCTCCTCTATTTTTTTGAAGTCAGAACTTAATAATTTTTTTTTTTATTTTACAGGGTTTTGTGAAGAACCAGTTAGATGAATGTAGAAAATCTGATGCAGAGCAATATCTAAAGAACCTTTATGAACTGTATACCAGGTAACTATGATTACCATTAATTCTAAATTACATGAAGGGAATTTGGAATAAGTGTGTTTTTCTGCTTGTTCATTTGAGAGGCAGAAGTATTATCTACTTTGGACTATTAATCCTTAACTTCCTTGTCAGCAGCAGCAGTTGAATCCAGAGACTTATGGATTAGACCATCTACCAGCAGGTGGAGGTAGAGAGCATTAAACTGGTCAGCCAGTATTCTCCATCTCCATCAAGTAGATAGATGGTTTCTTACAAGCTCCTGGGCTTCTTTGCTACTTTGCTCCTGTTCTGTTGAGCTGAGGGTGTTTAGACTAAGTGGTGCTTATTTAAGGAGTGCACTTGGTGGTGCCAAGCATGTACACTTCCTTTCTGACCCATATGAGTGTTCTCATGTGCATGGCTTAGAGGCAACAGTGGCTCCTATGACCTGTGCTGTATTTCATACAAGAATCGATGGCGTATTTCCTGATATTATGTGGGTATCTATTCTCTGAATTTTAGCTATGAATTTGATTGTTAGTGCTGGTTTGCAAATCCAGCCTCTATCTGCCTCATGCCATGTTGGTAGTTGTAATACTCACAGACAGGGTCTGGTGGTCCATGGCGGCGTTCTTGTGCATTTGTCTAGCTTCCTCAGTTTCTGGCTTTCTCAGCCTTTATCCTGGTTGAATTTAAGGGTTGTCTTGGCTTTCTTTCATCTCAAGCTATCCTTGACCTGCTTCAGTCAGGCTTTCATCCTCTTCATTCCACAGAAACTGCCATTACGAAAGTCTCCAGTGACCTGCTACTGGCTAAATCCAAAGGTCTCTACTCCATCCTCATCCTTCTTGATCTATCCACAACTTTTGACACGGTAAATCACCACCTACTCATCGATACACTGTCTTTGCTTGGATTTCAGGACTCTGTTATCACATAGATTCCATCCTGTCTTTCCCAGCGCACCTATAGCGTATGCTGTGGTGGATCCTCCTCCACTGCTATCCTGCTGTCGGTCATTGTATCTCAGGGCTCTGTCCTGGGACCACTTCTTTTTTCCATCTACATTTCTTCCCTTGGTACTCTAATCTCCTCCTGTGGCTTTCAGTATCACCTCTATGCCAACGACTCGCAGGTCTAGCTCGCTACACCTAAAATTTCAAGACATTCAATCCCAGGTTTCAACCTGCTTGTTTGACATTGCTACCTAGATGTCTTGCCGCCAAATAAAATTAAACAGTCACTGGCCAGCAGAGGGAGCCTGAGTAGTGGAGCTCATCAAGCCTGAGAGAAGAGCTAATCTGCATTGAGCTGCAACTGCTGCTGGGAGCTGTCCATTCACCCTGAGTGGATTGTGGTGCTGAAAAAAACAGCTCCCAGCACAGAGAGCTCAGAAGGCAAGAAGCTCTGTTGGGTGACCCTTGGGAGGAGGAATGTTGGCTTCTGGTCTAACTCCTGGTAAGCCCTGAAGGCCACTGCTGACTGGCGCTGACAGGGGGCCCAGTGCAGTGGAATAGAGTGGTCAGGCTGACCAGTCCTGAAGGGGGACTGTTGAGAGCAGTAGAAAGCCCAGTGGTGGGAGGGTCCTTGTGGACCTGCACACCGGCAGAGAGAGAGAGGTGGGAGAGAATTCTGGCCTTGTCGTGAAGCCCAGTGGTGAGAGGTTTCGCTGGGACTTTTAAACTGGCAGGAAAGAGCTAAGAGTAGCTGGAGGGCCTGGTAGAACCTGGAGTTAAGGAAGTGGCTCAGGCTTGACAATTGGTGAAGAAAGGTCCAGGTGGTAGGGTCCCAAAAGGTCAGGGAATGAGAGAATGGCAGTGCTCCACAAGAGGCAGCTGGAAGAGCAAACAGAGTCCAAAGCTGAGGGGGTCAGGCAGCTGATCAGTGGTGAGACTGGCGGGCCCGGTGGTGATTGGCAGAGAGATCGATGATGGCACCAAGAGCTGTTCAAAGACTCCCTAGGAAGCAGCCCGGGAGCATTGGCCAAGATCTAAGGAACATCCGGCTGGGACAGTGGCGACTGGCAAATGGCATCGGAAGCTGCCGAAGATGGAGAGGGCCAATTGAGGGTCAGTGGAAGGACTTGAGAAGACTTGGAGGAGACGGAGTCCAGGGAAGACCTGGGAGAATCACAGAGTAAGGGGAGGACCCAGAGAATGACCAGAAGGAGTTGGGAAAACCTGGTCATGAATTTTAATGAAATGTATGTGTATGTAACTCTGTTGTATTGTTTTTACAGAGAACAAAGGTGCCTGGGAGTGTGGATATGTGATGGGTAATTCCGCTCGGCCTGGTCACGTGATGACATCTAGGCAGAAAAGCACCTGGAGACACTGTTGGCATGCTACATTGTGGAAAAGACCAAAATATAGATGAACTTCAAATCATCATGTTTTGGAAGCCGGAGAGGGGAGCTCAGCATAGAGGTCTTCAGTAGCATGGTCAGGACACAGGGAACATATTTCATGGATTTGATGTCAACAGTGAAGAATTGCTAGGTTCTTTATCAGAATGACAGCACCTGAGGGGCATATGCCCTTATGATGCAATATCCATATTTAAGAATTTGCTTATGCTGGATAATGCAGCATATCCTGGCACATTGGACTATAAGATTTTGGTTGCCCCAGATTGATCAAGGTGGTCTTGCTTTGGACATCAGAGGAGACTAATGGCAACTCATTTACTACTTTCACAAGTCAAAGGGCTTCTGCGACAAGGGCTGATAGAGCTGGAAGACCTCTCTCCATACTTTTATGACCTGGCTTTTGAATGAGCAAGGCTAAGGAAAATGAGTTTCTTGAAATCAGTAATCAAGACTGTTAAAAGCTAGGAGGAAATCTTAAGATTTGAAGACTAATTAATGCAAGGATTATAACAGAACTTACATCAAAAAATAAAATTAAAAGGAGGTAAAAAGGGAAGGGAAAAAACAGAGAGGAGAGAGGAAAGGGAAGGCGCTTCTTAAAAGTGGTTCTCATGGTTTGTATGATGTGATTAGAGAAAGAATCTTATGTGGTGTTTTGGTAAGCATCTTGAAATAGAAAGATTTTGAGTTTGATTCTGAATTTGTCAAGAAAATTTTCATGGTGGAGATGTGATGGCATAGCATTCCGGAGGACAGGGGCTGTGGCAGAGAAGATGGTGTTTCTGATGTAGAAGAGTTCTTTAATCAGGGGAACGGTCCGTAAGTTCTGATTGGCGAATCTGAGGGCCCTGGATGAAATATAGGGAATAAGATGCTTGTCTAGAACAGCTGAGGAGTGGGTACGTTTAATTTTGAAAATGAGCAGAAGTAGTTTATATGTAGTTCGATGGGAGACCAGTAACCAATGAGCTTCTCGGAGTAGCAGGGTGACGTGGTTGTATTTTCTTTCTTTGTAGATAAGTTTAATGGCGGTATTTTGGATCAGCTGTAGTCGACGGATTTCCTTTTGAGTTATTCCGTGATATAAAGAATTGCAATAATTGATATGAGAGATGATCGAAGAATGAATTAAGTTTTGGTTAGAGGCAGAACATAAGAATTGCCGCTGCTGGGTCAGACCAGTGGTCCATCGTGCCCAGCAGTCCGTTCATGCGGCAGCCCTCTGGTCAAAGCCAGCACCCTAACTGAGACTAGCCCTACCTGCGTACGTTCTGGTTCAGCAGAAACTTGTCTAACTTTGTCTTGAATCCCTGGAGGGTGTTTTCCCCTATAACAGACTCTGGAAGAGCAGAGGTTATGCAGCGGATAAGACAAAGTTTTTGTAGAAACACTTTTTGGTCAATGAACTGATTTGGTCGTGATAGGTAAGATCTATGTCTAGGATGATTCCTTTGGGTTCCATTTGAATTGGACAAGATTTGATACATATTTGTCCTTTTAGGGTTTCATTGTTTTTAACTGGAAAAAGTAACCCCCCGGGATTTGGTTATGTTGAGAGATAGTCTGTTGGTTTGGAACCATGAGATATTTTGTCAAGTTTGGTATTAATTTCTTGAATATCATTAATATTTGTGGGGTTGATGGGATGTAAAAGTTGAATGTCGTCGGCATAAGTGAAAGTAGTAAATCCAATTGATTGAGCTAAAGTCAGTAGAGGAGCTAAGAAGATGTTAAAAAGTAGAGGAGAAAGAATTGAGCCTTGTGGAACGCTGTAAGAATGGGTGATTGGGGTAGAGGATGTTCCTTTGGAGTGAACTTTGAAATTCCAATCTGTGAAATAGGAGGAGAACCAGAGGAGAGCAGAGCCTGAAATTCTGCTGTTTTTGAGATGATTGAGGAGGGAGGTCATGATTGATTGTGTCAAATGCTGCCGATAGATTGAGGGATATCAGAAGAACAGATTTGCAGTGATCGTGAAAATAGTAGATGGTGGTAGTGAGACTGTTCTGTAGAATGATTTATGTGGAAACCCTTTTGATTTGGGTGAAAAGCATTTGTTTTCTTGAAAAAGTCAGAAAATTGATTGAACACTATTTTTTCGGTGAGTTTGGGAATGAAAGGCAAGTTGGCAATAGGTCGGTAATTAGAACATTGGGTTTCATCTGAATTTTGTTTTTTTTATTTTGGGGAAAACTAAGGCAGATTTCCAGATTTTTGATACTACGTTGGTTGAGAGACTTTTGGTTATCATTCCTAGGAAGAAGGGACCGAAAATAGAAAATAATTTTTTTTGAATGGATGGTGGGATATTCTCAGTAGGGTTGTTAGAGCTGTTTGTGGATGAGATCAGAGAAGTTAGGGAGATGTCCAAAATTAGAGTTACAAGCTCTGAAGTGTTGGGATGGTTTGGTTGGTCAAAATGTATATTGCAGTCCCTAAGATGATAGGGTTAGGATGAGAGATGCTAAAATACATGATTTCAGACAGAAGAGTAGAAAGCGAGGCTTTGGTGACTGGGGGAGGGGAGGTAGATGAGTAGGAAACTTAAAAGCGTGTTATCAAGAAGTGAGAATTGGAGAGTTTTAACTGGAAAAAAGTTAGAGGTTAAAGAGGTGTCAATTTTGAGCGGGAGTACTGTGGTGCAACAGAGTATACAATACATAGAGAGGTACGTAGTTTTGCTTTGTCTCCCCCTGATGGAGAGAGGGTATAACCTGAAGTATTATTGGTCTGTCAAGACTCGAGGAACAGTTACTACCAAGTATGCATAATTGAACCTTAAAAGGTGAACACCTGGCGCTGCCTCCCATAGGATAAATTTGGCAGCCTTTCAATATGAGGGAGAGCAAGCTGTGTATTTTTAGGAGTATTTTCTGACAACAGAATTAATGTTTGTTGGCAGCGAGTTTTTCTTTTATTACAGAAGTGTAAAAATGTTATCCATGGAGTAATCTGATCTGGTCTTAATTATCCTAGAGCAAGAGTAATATGATTCAGGACTAAGTGCTGCATGGGACAAAAGATGTGTATTTGGCAGAATACCCATGTGTGGACTGAGTGGAGTCCATTAATAGAGCATCTATGATAACCCACATGCACATTCCAAATAATTTTCTTTTTTTCAGCCATGACCATTTTTAAAAATGATAAGTATCTCCTAAATATCTGCATCTGGTGGTTGCTTATCTGGGTTACTGGGTGAATTGAGCCTTAAGTTATCCAGAACAAGTTTATGTTCACTCTGCTTAGATGATTGTGGTTTTCATGTTTTGCAGTTGCTCAGTTAAGAAATATATCAATTGAGTGCATTAAACATTTTAAGAATTGTGTCAACCTAAAGTACAATGCAATTAATCGTATGTCTGCTTCTTTTCCCCTTAGGACAACAAATCTGTCAGGCAGCCTGATGGAATTTAACCTGGGTACAGACAAACAGAATTTCTTATCTAAACTTATTAAATCCATTTTTCTTTCCTACTTGGAAAACTATATTGATGTTGAAACTGGTTACTTGAAAAGTAGAAGTTCAATGATTCTCCAGCGGTATTATGACTCCAAAAACCACCAAAAACGACCCATTGGCACAGGAGGGTATGCGTTTTCCTTTTCTCATAAAGTCCTAGTCGTTTTTTTCCTGAACACGTTTCTTTAATCCTGAGGGCTTGTATTTGATAAGCTGCATCTGTAGCATAAGAGATTCATCAATAAATTCTTATCCTACCAAGCAGCTTCTAAAGATCCAGAATGGAGTCATCTGGTCCATTCTTCTACATCATACATGCATTTTAGGAAGCTCCTGAAAACTCACCTCTTCCCCAAACCTGACGACGCAGTTTTAAATTAACCCTTGTTGACCCAAGACTAGATAACTTTCACTCATCATCTTACCCCATCATTAACCTAAATTTTTGGTTTATTGTTTTATGCGTTTGTAAAACTGTGTTATTCTAATTTGCTAAAAATTGCTGTGCCTTGCTGTTTTTTACTATCCTGTATATCGCCTTGAACCGAAAGGCTAATGTGGTATATAAATAAATATTTATGTTATGTTATTTCTAACAATAGTTGCAAAAAAATTGTCATTTAAGTACATACAGTGGCATAGTAAAGGGGGGCTGTAGGGGGTGTGGACCGCCCTGGGTGCCGTCTTCACGGGGGTGCCAGCGCCTCTTCTCTTCTCCGCCACCCCCCCACACCCCCCGTCATACCTGTTGAAATATTTGCTGGTGCAAGCGACATCTTCCACCTTCTGCTCGCGCCTGCCTCAACTTCCTTCTGATGTCATTTCCCAGTTGCGGGACCAGAACATAACGTCAGAAGGGAGCTCAGGTGGAAGATGCTGCTTGCGCCGGTCAACATTTTAAGAGGTACACGAGGGGGTGGGGTGGCACTCAAGCAGAGGGGGCACACGGCACGGCGGGGAAGAGTGGGGGGCGCACAGCATGATGATGCTGGGTGCCATCGCCCTGGGTGCCATCCTCCCCAGTTGTACCACTGAATGCATAGGGCTAGATTTTGTAAATGTCGCTCAAATTTGGGCACTGGAACAAGATCAGCACTGAGCTCTGTTCTAGAAATGGCACCCAAGTTTAGGTGCTGTTTATAGACTAGCACATGCCAAACCTGGTGTAAATCCTTGCACATAAATTAGGTACGGATGCCCCAAATTCTCTACTACTGCATACCTCCTTTAGGGGTCCTTTTACTAAGGCGCACTAATCGTTTAGCGCGTGCCAAATGCTAACGCGTCCATAGAATATAATGGGCGCGTTAGCATTTAATGCACGCTAATCGTTAGCGTGCGCTAAATTGGTTAATGCGCCTCAGTAAAAGGACCCCTTAGTGAAGGACCCTGAGCAGCCCATGCCCCTTCCGTGGCCACATGTCCTTTTCAGCTGCGCACTACAAGATTTATGCGCTCATTTTTATACGTAGAATAGCACTTAGCAAGGTACGTGTGCAAATCCAAATTGTTCCCAATTAATGCTAATGATTGTTGGTGCCCAAGTATTGGTGCTGATTGGCTTATTACCTAATTGCATACACAAATTGGGCGCACAATTTTGAGTACCATAGAATTCAGTGGATAGTGTGTGTATGTATGTATGTATGTATATATATATATATATATATATATATCTTTATATTAATCTCTTAGTTTGCTCTTCACTTTATCTGAGACTAGAAAAAAATCTGAACATTTACTTTCTTCTTGCTCTGTCATAGTATTCAAGATCTGAAAGAGAGAATCAGGCAACGCACAAACTTGCCACTGGGGCCAAGTATTGATACTCATGGTGAGACCTTTCTGGCCCAAGAAGTAGTAGTTAATCTATTGCAGGAAACAAAACAAGCTTTCGAGAGGTGTCATAGGGTAAGAGACTCTGGATTTCATTATGCTTTATGTGCTAAATTACAGTTTGGCCAAAGTTTTATTTGTTCTGTTTAAAGCCATATTCAGGAGCAGTTTTCAAATGGTGTGTGTAGTTTAGAGGTCAGGCAAGAGCAAAGTGGAAATGTCCAATCAGATTGGTGCACAAAAAAGTGTCTTTCAACTCATCTGATAAATCCAATGGTCTTTATTAATCCAAATTAGCTCATACATCCAAAGCAACTCAACGACTCGACATGATCATGTTTCGGCCACCCGGCCTGCATCAGGAGTCTACGAATTACATACATATAAACAATCATAAGTGAATAAACATAATTATATATTAGAACATGAACAGCAAATATTAAAAATATAAAAACATATATGAAGAAATGATGTTAAAAAACAGCAAAGAATAAAAGCAAAAAAATATAAAATATATAAAATACAGCATTTATTTAAAACAAAAATCTACTACGTCTGCACGAGTTATAAAACGCTTTTGACCATAACACTCTGCAATAATAATGCATAGATGCATCAAGATCGAGAAGAAACATATTAAGACTAATGCTCATAAATTATTCACTGATAAACGATCAGTGCAAGAAAATATGATGGAAATATAAATGACCAATGGGTTAGTGAACACACAAACATAAAAGAGTGAATAAAACTATTTTCAATGTAATAAGATAAATGGCAGACAGTTTATAACTCAAGTGGTCATCATGAATAGAAAAAATAAAACTAGTTTAAATGTAATGAAATGAGTGACAAAACAGTTTATAGCACAAGTAATCGTTATGAATGGAAAACATGTATATGGAAAAATATATATAAAAAAACCAATAATCAAGATATACAGCCAAGAGTCTAAACAACCTATATTGTATCAAACACATATGAACTTATTTAATAAGGCAAAGAAGACACATGCATTTCTGAAAGAAACAAAAAAATAAAAAAATGTACCTTAGGAGTCTTTGGGTATCAAATAGTCTCAAATGGTCTAAAGCAAAACAAACAAACCGTTGCTCCTGCAGTAATAAAATAAAATGAAAAATGTATACAAAAAAAGGGGGGAGGGCCTGCCATAAACCCGGCATAAAAAGCAAAAGGCAAGAAACAAGTCCCATTTAGAACCGAAGAAGAAAAACCAGAAGAAGGGGGGAGGGGGAAGATCACAAAACAACAAAACTAAGCCTGTGGCATTATGAACAGGCATATACAATGAATAAAAGCAAAACGGAACCCCAAAGGAACCATGTGAAGAAACAAAAACAAAATAAAAATAGCAGAAGAACTTACCGAATCTGTAACACCATAGAATAACACAGCTTTGCAGTGAAGGAAAACTTAGTAGGGAACAGGTGGAGTTTAAAAAGGAAACCCATAATGAGCTTGATGACATCATGACAATGAAAAAGAGGCTTGGAGCGCACAAACCAGGAAAAGGCATAAAAAATGAAACAAAATCGTGAATGAAGGGAAATAAAATAAAATAGATGAAAAGAAGAACCGATATAAACCATTTCTAAAACTGCAAGACCCAAAACAAATTAAAAAAAGTGACAGACCTGATAAAAATGTAAACGAGGGCTGGAATGCATACAGATCAGTAACCATGAAAACATGTGAAAGTGGCTTGAACAAACAAACACCAAAAAAAGGCACGAAAGAAGGGGGGGAGGAAAAAAATAATATTATTTCGTAGACTCCTGATGCAGGTAGGGTGGCCGAAACATGATCATGTCGAGTCGTTGAGTTGCTTTGGATGTATGAGCTAATTTGGATTAATAAAGATTTATCAGATGAGTTGAAAGACACTTTTTTGTGCACCAATCTGATTGGACATTTCCACTTTGCTCTTGCCTGTTTGATTTTGTGGAATTGCTTCCCCTGCTTTATTGTGTTGTGTGTGTGTGTTTGTAGTTTAAAGGTCTGCACGGAACGAGGATCGCGGGAATCCCACGGGGACACTCCCCTGACCCATGGGACTCCCATCAGGATGCCCCCCTGGCCCACGGGACTCCCACAGGGACTCCCCCTCCAGCCCAAGGGACTCCCATGGAGATGGAAACAGAGTTTGATTTACTGAAGCCTATCTAAATTCCGGCAATGCAGCTGAGAGACCAATCCGGTGCTGCGGTGGAAACAGCCATGCTGAACAGTGAGCTCAGCATGCACACAACTGAAAGCCTTGCTTGCTGATTGGTCCGGCGGCGCAGCGGGGCAGGAACAGCAAGCAAGGCTCTCAGCTGTGTATGTGCTGAGCTCACTGCTCAGCACGTACACAGCTGAAAGCCTTGCTTGCTGATTGGTTGGCAAGGCTAGAGCGGGAAGAGGTATTTAGTGAAGAGACTGACCCGAGGAGGCAGGAGACGAGGAATCGAGCAATTTTTTTTTTTCAGACCCGAGCCAAGGACAGAGCAGCAGTGAGCACAGCGGGAGGGAGGAGGTGCTTATCAACTTTCCTTCTCTTTCTCTCATGTTCTAATTCTTCCATACCCCGTCTCACTTTTTCTTGATCTATTCCCCATTACCACATTTCTACCACCTGTGTTCGCTGTCTTCCTTTTACTCATGTCCTTTCTATTCCCCCCCAATAACCATATAGTTCTACCATTTCCACTTCTCTCCTCACTCCCTCTCTAGTATCTTTACATTTCCTTATTTCTTCCCCTTCACCCGCCAAAATCTTTCTATTCCATCTCTTTCCTCCTGCCCCATCTTTCCTTCCTTCCTTCCACCCTCCCTGCTGTCCTCTCCTTCACACCCATTAACCAATATGTCTTCAGAGAGGCAGGAAGATTCGGCATTGATGATCCTGATGAAATCTTTTTACTGTGTTTTATATTTTTATATTGTGTTTTATTTTTGAATTCATCTGCACCTTTTTCAAATAAAGATTTCAACAGGATCATCAATTCCACAGTTTCTTTTGTGTTTGCACTGCTGTTTTCCTTGTGGAATCTCTTTGGTGGAACCCTTTTTTTTGTTTTCTGTTCAGGTAATTAACTTATAAACCCCCTTTTTTATTAAGGTGCACTAGCCGATTTAGCGCACGCTAAATGCTAACGCATCCATAGAATGTAATGGACACGTTAGCATTTAGCGTGCTGAATCGACTAGCGCACCTTAGTAAAAGAGGGGGTTTATAAGTTAATTACCTGAACAGAAAACAAAAAAGGGTTCCACTAAAGAGATTCCACAAGGAAAACAGCAGCGCAAACACAAAAGAAACTGTGGAATTAATGATCTTTTCAGAAGTAATTGCTGCTTTTTATGGGGACGAAGGGGATTCCTCGCGGGGACAGGTGGGGATGGAGGGGATTCTGGCGGGAATGGGTGGGATTTCTGTCTCTGCGCAACTCTCTAGTGTAGTTTGCTAATTCTGAGGGTGATTTTCAGGCTCATGTAAAGTTTCAGAGAAGTTGCTTGCATTGTTGTTTAAAAATTAGCAAGTATACTACAAATATTTTGTTAAAAGTATGACTGCTATGGAAGGCTGCAGCATTCTTTCTGCTGCTCTAAAGAGGGTAATTCAGTCAAGCTAATTTACTTACATAAACTGCTTTTGAACATTACCTTCAAGAATTCCTGCTTTACAAAGCTTTTACCCCATAGACACAGAATGGTGGGACAGTGCTTGGTGAATTGATATTACTGTCTATATCTTAAGACAATACTAACATGAATCAAAAGTTTTCCACAGGCACAATAAAATTGCAAATACTGAAAAGGGGTAACAACAATCAAGAAAAAAAGTTATTTACCTTCATGTTTAGGGGAACAGCCTATACAAAAATGTGCAAAATCTTTCCCTAGTAGAGCACAGACTAGAGCAGTGTTCTTCAACCTTTTTACACCCGTGGACCGGCAGAAAAAAAATAATTATTTTGTGGACCGGCAAACTACTAGGACTAAAATATAAAAATCCCGTTTCCGCCCCATCTCCGCGAGCTCGGTCCCCACAAATCATCTGATCCCATCCACACAAGCCTCAGTTATGATTTTATATTGAATGTATTTTATTAAAGTATAAAAAGAAACAATATTCTGTAGAATTGTCATTTTATAAATACAAATAATTCAGAGCAAGGATCAACAAAACCCCTGTCTCCCCTCCCCTTCACATATATCCCCTCTACTATCAAGAAAACTGAACAAGCCAAATTATTACAGAATGCTACACAGAAATATCATGCTAACAGAATACTGAAGTAACACATGACAGGAATAGTTTTAGGGGAGTGCAACTAGGGCAACTGCCCCCTGGTCAGAGAGCGCCCTAAGCCAGCTGAAAGTTAAGAAGCACTGCCTGGGTTTTGCAGTCCCCAGTTATGTCTAACACCAGCTCTAGCAGGATATATATTTCAAATCTGATATATTCTAATCACAAAATAGAAATAAAATTATTTTTTTCTACCTTTTGTCGTCTCTGGTTTCTGCTTTCAATCTTTTTTTCACTCTCTTCCTTCCAGCGTATGCCCTCTCTGTCTCTTCAATCCAGCATCTGCCCCTTCCATCCACTATCTGTCCTCTCCCCCTTCCATATGGTATCTGTCTTCTTTCTATGTCTCTCTCCCCTTTCCATCCAGCTTGTGCCCTTCTCTCCTATTTACATGATTCATTCCAGCTTCACTGCTCTCTTCATTTTTATCTCTCCTACACCAGATCTATCATCGTTGTCCCTCTGCTTATTTTTCTGCTGACCCCTTCCTATCATCAATCTCTCTACTTTCTCATGCCTGTGTCTCCCCTTCCCCTCCTCTAATCTCTCTGCCAGCTGTTTCCTTCCTTTTTTCATTCTCCCTTCCCTCCTCCTCCTGTCCAGCAGTAACTCTCTTCCCTTCCTCCCCTCCCAGCAGCATCTCTCCGTCTCCCTCTCCAGTAGCAGCTGTCCCTTTTTTTTCCTTGCCCAGCAGCTTCCCAGATTCCTTTCCCTCCTCCCCTCCCAGAAGCATCTCTCCTTCTCCCTCTCCAGTAGCAGCTGTACCTTTTTTTCCTTGCCCAGCAGCTTCCCAGATTCCTTTCCCTCCTCCCCTCCCAGAAGCATCTCTCCTTCTTCTCCCTCTCCAGTAGCAGCTGTCCCTTTTTTTATCTTGCCCAGCAGCTTCCCAGATTCCTTTCCCTCCTCCCCTCCCAGAAGCATCTCTCCGTCTCCTTCTCCCTCTCCAGTAGCAGCTGTCCCTTTTTTTCCTAGCCCAGCAGCTTCCCAGATTCCTTTCCCTCCTCCCCTCCCAGAAGCATCTCTCCTTCTTCTCCCTCTCCACTAGCAGCTGTCCTTTTTTTTCCTGGCCCAGCAGCTTCCCAGATTCCTTTCCCTCCTCCCCTCCCAGATGCATCTCTCCTTCTCCTTCTCCCTCTCCAGTAGCAGCTGTCCCTTTTTTTTCCTGGCCCAGCAGCTTCCCAGATTCCTTTCCCTCCTCCCCTCCCAGATGCATCTCTCCTTCTCCTTCTCCCTCTCCAGTAGCAGCTGTCCCTTTTTTTTCCTGGCCCAGCAGCTTCCCAGATTCCTTTCCCTCCTCCCCTCCCAGAAGCATCTCTCCTTCTCCCTTTCCAGTAGCAGCTGTCCCTTTTTTCCCCTGCCCAGCAGCTTCCCAGACTGATAGTGGTTTTCTCCCCTCCCAGCAGCTCTTCTTACTTCCCAGCGCAGCGATTCACGAAGGCAGCCTCGGGTCCTTTGTTGGGTCGCGCCGCCTCTGAGGAAAGAGGAAGTTGCATCATCAGAGGCAGCCGCGACTCAGCAAAAGCCCCGAGGCTGCCTTCGTTAATCGCTGCGCTGGGAAGTAAAGGAGAGCTGCAGAGAGGGGAGAAAGCCACTGTCGGAGGCTCCCCAAGATCTCTCCGGCCCAGCGCACGCTTCCGATGCTGATCTTGCCGGTCCTGCGCGGACCGGCAGGAAGTTCAAATGAGTCAATCTTGCCGGTCCTATGAGGACCGGCAAAAATTTCCTGCGGACCGCTACCGGTCCGCGGACCGGCGGTTGAAGAACTGTGGACTAGAGAGTTGCGCGGGGACAGAAATCCCACCCATCCCCGCCAGGAACCTCTCCATCCCCACCCGTCCCCACTAGGATCCTCTCCGTCCCCACCTGCCCCCCGTCAGGATCCTCTCCGTCCCCACCCATCCCCGCAAGGAATTACCTCCATCCCCGCCCGTCCCCATAAAAAGCAGCAATTACTTCTGACAGGATCATCAATTCCACAGTTTCTTTTGTGCTTGTGCTGCTGTTTTCCTTGTGGAATCTCATTGGTGAAACCCTTTTTTTGTTTTCTGTTCAGGTAATTAACTTATAAACCCCCCTCTTTTACTAAGGCTGACATGTCCATTATATTATATGGAGGAACCCTGCTTCCAAAGCCTTCCATCCCCGTGGGAGTCCCGTTGGCTAGAGGGGGGGTCCCCGTGGGAGTCCCGTGGATTTGGGGGGGATTCCTGCGGGATTCCCGCGATACCCGTTCCCGTGCAGACCTCTAGCACAGACCCTATGCTAGGCCTCTGAGGACATTTGTAAGAGTCAAAATGGCCTGTATTTCAAGAGCTCAGCAGGGAACTTGGATTCCCCCGTTGAGGGAATTCAGTTTCTAGTGCTAATTACCCCCCAAATATGTAGCTAAATAACTTCTTTTTTAATATGTTTTCACTCTTAAGGGCATTAAACATTTTGTTATTGGTGACTTTTGGGTCTTATGATAAAGTGCTTGTTGAAATAGTACTATTGCAGAGGTAAGAACAGTCTATGGCAGGGGTGTCCAATGTCGGTCCTCGAGGGCCGCAGTCCAGTCGGATTTTCAGGATTTCCCCAATGAATATACATGAGGTCTATTTGCATGCACTGCTTTCATTGTATGCTAATCTCATGCATATTCATTGGGGAAATCCTGAAAACCCGACTGGATTGCGGCCCTCGAGGACCGACATTGGACATCCCTGGTCTATGGTATCATTTTATTTGTCTTTATCTTCGTCTTTGTTCTATGCCCAGTACAGAACTGGTTTTATTCCTTTTCGGACAATGCTCAGATGTGAGCTTTGTGTGATGAGGAATTAGGTTTGAATTACAAACACTTGTTAGTAAATTAGTTCATTAATGTTACCCCATAGTGCTACAAATGCAAGATTTTGAATGTTCGTCCGTAGTATGTTAGACCGGTAACTTGTAATATCAAAGAAATGTGGAATTGCGATTCATGTAAACCAGTTATATCCAGAAACTCAATATAGAGTTGTTATAGTTCTTAAGTTAATTGCTTCCGATAGCTGATTTTTCTTTTACCAACAATATTTACATGCTGCCATGCAGAACTTCTGACTTATACAAGGGAGTGCTGGAAAGTTCTCAGCCCAACCAGCTTCCTAAATTCTGAGTGTTATTTTGCCACTGTAGCTGAAAAGAGTGTTATCTTATTTTAAGTGCCAATTTGCAGAAACAAAATTCTGTGTTTTGACATTGTTTCAGATCATTGATTGAACCATATCCACGTCATTCTCTTCTTGGTTGGGCTGAGAACTTTTCATCAAACCTTCGTATTGCGCTTATAGAAATGCATGCCATCTGGAAGCACATATAATTTGCAATTATAATGTGTAGTTTCATTATTTTTTAGCCTAGTACATGCTAGGAAGTCTCTCTTTTCCTTTCCCCTTTCTTTCTGGTAACTCCCTAACCTCACTATTGAGCCTGGATAGGGGACTACACTTTTTAGCTAGTCACCTATAGAAGGTTGGCTAGCACTTTTTATTGTATTTTATTTAACAGAACCTTCTTGTTTCCAAAAGGTTTATTTCTCAGTATAATCAGATGCAAAATTGACTGATTATTACTTTTGGCTAGTTTTAATAAAATGCTTCAGCATGGACATTTTACCTGATTCAGCCAGCTCCCCTAGTGCTGAATCCATGCTAATTGTATGTAGCCTCGCGGTGGGATTGTTCTAGCAGTTCTCATCACCAGTCTGTGCTGTTATAGCAGCTGCGTCCACTTATCCTCCTTAGTACACAAAAGCTGGCAGCACTGGGTGAAATTTCTGTGCTGGAGAGAGTGCCAATGTGTCATTTGCCAACTCAAGAAACTGGACAGAAAGAACAAGTAAACAATAATTAACAACCTGACAGAATTGTCATCTAGATTATCAAAATATACATTGTCCTGGATTTTACTTTTTAAATGTTTGTTTACCTTTAGATTTTAGTTTCAGTTGGATTAATCAATTGTTCACCAGTTGCAGGCTGCCTTTCTAGATTGTAATAGCATATACCCCATGGAGAAATGTTTTGTTTATTTTTTCCTCTAAGTTGTCTGATCCTTCTGATCTGCCAAGGAATGCCTTTAGAATCTTTACGATTCTTGTTGACTACTTATGCATCGAGCACATTGATTATGCCTTGGAAGTTGGACTTGCTGGTAAGACTAAACTAGTGTGTTCATAAAATAATTCTTGAAAATCAACTATTCATTATCTGTTAACATAGACACTGATTAGAAATGTATGACTATACAAGTTTCTGTTCAGATGGTGTTTGACTTTGCTTATTTTAATTTCCATTGATCACCTTTGGAGTTTGAGAAATGCATGGTCTGTTAAATAAACATAGGGGTCCAGTAAAAAAAAAATATATATATTTTTTTTTGGAGGGGAGGGGGAAACAGTAGTTTCTCCATTTACTGAGTTATTTTCCTCTGCTCTCTCCCTATGTGTTTTAGCCCCCTGTTGTGCCATATCAGTAGGCCTTTGCCCTGTTTTTTGTTCTTTATTTTCATTAGACTTCAGAACATTAATGATCACGTATGATCACAGCACTCATCAGAGCCCTTCAGTATTGGAGCAATTATTAGCTTTCAAAATAATTAATTATTTTTTTTAAAAAATGTTCCCATGGGGAGAGCTTGAATTGTCCAAGTAGAAATTTCTATGGCTATAACATGTGAAGAAAATAGGCAGGCAAATATTGTCTTATGTAGCGCCAAACAGATACCGTATTTTTTGCTCCATAAGACACACCTGACCATAAGATGCACCCTAGATTTAGAGGAGGAAAACAAGAAAAAAAAACCCATTCTGAACCAAATTCTCCCTGCCAGGCTCTGCACCCAACCCTACACTCCTTGCCAGGCTCTGTACCCTGTCCCACTGTTCTGCCCTGTCCTGTAACCTGCCCCCAGTACCTTTTTTAATCCCCCCTCCCTTTTTTATAGTACAACAATTTTTATTGGTTTCCAAAATAAATTACAAACAGGGCATAGCCCAAAACAGAAACAAGTCCCATACAATAATCAAGCATACCACAGCATGACAGCTCCCCCCCCCCCCCCATCCTAGAGCAGGAAGCAACCTTCAGTATGCAGAACAATGAAACAAAAATTAAAAACCAAACTTTTTTAACCCCCGTCCCTTTTTAAAACACCCCCCATCCCGTCCATCTCTCTTCAAATCTCCCCCATTGCCTGGTGGTCCATTAGTGCATTGGCCTGCAGGCGCGAGCGCTCTACGCCTGCCTGGGCCCACGCCGCCTCTTCCCGCCTTGTTCTGCACCTCCTTAAACGTCTCCCATTACCTGGTGGTCCAGTGGTGTGTCGGGCCTGCAGGCGCGAGCTTTCCGCCCGCCTGGGCCAGCGCTGCCCGCTGAATGGTGCCTTCATTTCTCGTGACTTTCAGACTCGCGAGTTCAGACTTTGGAGTGGTCTAGTGGTTAGAGCAGCTGCCTCAGCATCTTGAGGTTGTGTGTTTCATTCCCACTGTGCGCAAGTCACTTAACACTTCATTGCCACAGGTACAAAATAAGTACGTGTCTAAAATATGTAAACCGTTTTGATTGTAACCACACAGAAAAAGCAGCATATTAATTCCCATTCCCTTTACGTTGTATTTTCTATTAAAATGTTTCCTTTAACCTTTTGTTCATGGATAATATAAGTGTAGCAGGACTTTTAGCTGGAAAAATAGTCTGTGATTAGTACAGTTGTAGAATGTTGGTACTGTACAGTGGGTTATTTTTTTATGCTGCATGTAGATTCATTGATTGGGGTGCGAGGCTTACTTTTTCTTTCTTTCTTTCTTTTTTTTTTTTTTTTTTTTAGATGTGTTTGCTATAAAGTCTGTCCTATGTTTGCTTCTGTTTTAGCCATTCCTTCTCCCGATTCCAAGAATGCAAATCTTTATTTCTTGGATGTTGTGCACCAAGCCAACACAATATTTCATCTGTTTGACAAACAGTTTAATGATCATCTTATGCCACTGATAAGGTGAGAGACTTTTTCTCTTTTATGGCATTCCATGAAAGGATGCTCCATGCTAAAAGCAGAGTTAGAGCTGTAATAGGGAAAAACCTCTTGGAAATGTGGAAGCTATCCATGCTAATCATGACTTAAGTATTCATTGCCTCAAGTGTTGAGTAACCTGAGGCTTATGATCCCTGCAAGAATGAATATTTCTGTTCTTTCTGTGGAAGCTAAATATAGTCTAGAGCAGTGATCTCAAACTCAAACCCTTTGCAGGGCCACATTTTGGATTTGTAGGTACTTGGAGGGCCTCAGAAAAAATAGTTAATGTCTTATTAAAGAAATGACAATTTTGCATGAAGTAAAACTCTTTATAGTTTATAAATCTTTCCGCTAAGTTTATAAATCTTTCCTTTTGGCTAAGTCTTAATAATAATATTGTCATTTATAGCTAAAGAGACATATGATCAAGAAACTGTTTTATTTTACTTTTGTGATTATGATAAACATATCGAGGGCCTCAAAATAGTACCTGGTGGGCTTCATGTGGCCCCCGGGCCACAAGTTTGAGACCACTGGTCTAGAGAAAAATATAAGCCAAAGGCGCATCACTGCATTTCCTATTATTCAAGTGTGGCAGAAATATGAATGAAATTAAATAAATAGCTTAAAAGTTATTGGATGGCAGGAAGCAGGCGTATACGCATACATATCGATGATCTCTGACAGACTAGAAAGCAACACAGTTTTCTGAAGCAAGTCTGACTTCTTTTGGAAGGAGAATGAGTTTTTCTATAGAATCCAGTATTGCCCAATGAACTTGAGGATAGTCATAAAGGATAGTAGTCTAACTTTAATTGCAAGGCTCCCAAATTGGTCTTTTGAAAATTGATGGGCATAACCTACTAAATTTAGGCACCAGTTTTTGATTAGGCCCCTTAATTTAGATCCTTCAAAAGTGGGTACAGTTTTATATTGAGATGTGCTCTTACTTACAGTTATCCCAGGACAAGCAGGCAGGCATTCTCACTAGTGGGTGATGTCATCCGACAGAGCCCCGATACGGACATCTTGCAAGCATGTCTTGCTTGAAGAAACTCAGAAGTTTTGAGATGCCCGCACCGCGCATGCGCCAGTGCCTTCCCGCCCGATGCTCCGGGCGTGTCTCCTCAGTTCTTTTTCTTCCGCGGAGCTGAGAAGTCTATCTTCAATTTGCGCCCATTGAATCTCTTTTTTGCCTTCTATTTTGCCGCGGGTTGAGTTCTTTTGGCTCTCCTGTGCATTTATTTCTTTCTTTGATTTCTTTTAAAAAAAAAAAAAAAAAAAAATTTTTCCTTCCAATACCGGGTCGGCCGTGTGGCTGGGGCCCCGTGCCTTCGACCTTGCGGCGGAGCTTTTCCGGCCTATGTCCCGTCCGATTACCGGTTTTAAAAAGTGTAGCAAGTGCCAGCGCGCGATTTCGCTCATGGACCCTCATCGACGCTGCTTACAGTGTCTGTGACCGGATCACTTCCCGAAATCGTGCCGGCCTTGCTCCACTCTGACGGCGAGAGCGTTTAAGCGCCGCTGTCTACTGTGGGAGTCCATGTTCAAGATGGAAGCTTTATCGGATCCTGCAGCTTCGACATCGATGGGTGCTTCGACTCCTTCCGCGAAGCCCTTTGCCTCCCCGGCTGCTTCGGGCCTCCTGAAACCGGCATCGTTCACACCGGTTTCGGCCCCGGCTTCGGCGCCGGGGCCTTCCTCCGTCTCCTCGGAGCAGGTATCGACCCCGACAGTTCCACCGGTGGTGCTCAAGGTGCCGAAGACTGGCAAGCAGAAGCACGCAGCACCGAAGGAGCGCGGAGACCGTGCGGAAGGGCCCCCTTTTGGTGCGGATCCATCCATATCGGCTTCGTTGCGGTCCCTTCTGGAGGCTCAGTTCGTGGAGCTCATGCAGACCATGGGGCCTCGGCTGATTGCCACCATCCAGGGTGACCTCCCAGCTTCAGCTTCGAGGGGCGGACCGCCCCCTCCTCCTCCTCCTCCTCGTCGCACGACCTCGTTGCTCGGCGAGGAGGAGCGGCGAGCGGTGTCCGGGTCCTTGAGGAGGTCCTCCATTAGTGCTGTGCCTCCTTTGGAACCGATTCCCTCGAGGAGGGCCTCCCTTAGTGATAGGCCTCCCTTGGAGCCCATCCCCTCGAGGAAAGCCTCGTTTAGTGACCTGCCTCCCTTGGAACTGATTACTCCGCCCCATGACTCAGTGTGGCGTCCACCTTCGGGGCCACCCAGTCCTGGGCATAGCAGGAAGCAGGACGAGTTCTTCCGAACCCCCTATCAAACCTGGGCGGTGTCGGGGGAGGCGCCGACTCTTCCGCCTCTGCGATCGACGGCATCGAGTCCGATCTGCTCCTTGGAGGCGTCTGAACCAGTTTCTCACAGACGGGCTCGATCCCCTTCCAGGCATCAGGAGGGGCATCGATCCAGACATTCTTCGAAGCATTCCTCTCGGCACTCGACCGTCTCGCCTCAGAAGAAATTGCCTCGGTTGGGGTATGCTGCTTCGACTGGGTCTCCTCCTCCGGGCCCAGAGTTCGAGGACCCCGAGGTTTTCTACTCGTCCTGTTGCTCGCAGACCTCTCTGGAGCCTGAAGCCTCTTCTTCTTCTAGTCCGTCTCGTAGACCGGCGACGGCAGACCAACTGTCCTTTTCATCGTTCCTCAGGCAGATGGCAGATGACATGGACATTACTCTCGATGCTGGGTCTCGATACTCCAAGGAGTACCTCGATACCATGCACTTGCCTCGTCCTCCGGTGGAGTCCTTGCGACTTCCCCTGCACAAGCTCCTCGACCAGACCTTCATGCGATGCTTCGAGTCTCCTTACTCTATCCCTGCGGTCCCTGGCAAATTGGATGCGCGGTACCGCACGGCGCATCATAAAGGCTTCGAGGGTCCTCAGCTTTCTCACCAGTCCCTCCTGGTCGAATCCTCGCTCAAGCGGTCTCATCCTGGCCAGGTCTATGCTTCAGTGCCTCCGGGCCGCAAGGGCAGAACCATGGATAAGTTTGGTCGACGCATCTATCAGAATTCGATAATGGCGTCTCGAGTCCTGAATTACAATTTCCACTTTGCAGCCTACTTGGAATTTTTTCTACCTGTGCTTCGGAAGTTCACACCCTACATCGAGTCCCAGGCTAGGTTTGAGTTTGAGGAAGTGGTTGCTTCGCTGTCCCAACTTCGGCTTCAGTTAATGCAATCTGCCTATGATGCGTTCGAGCTCTCAGCCCGAGCGGCGGCCTGCTCGGTGGCGATGCGCCGGTTGGCCTGGTTGTGGACCATTGATATGGACCCGAATCTTCAGGACCGCCTGGCGAACGTCCCGTGTGCTGGGGCGGATCTTTTTGACAAATCCATCGAGACTGTTACGAAGAAGTTGTCTGACCACGAAAAGTCCTTCCAATCTATCCTTAGGCCGAAGCCTAAGTCTCAGCAGTCTCGACCTTCTCGTCCGCCGTTGATTTATCAGCGGCGTTATCAGCCGAGGCAAACTCCACCTGCGAGGCAACTGGCGAAGCGCCAGCCTCCCCAGAAGGGTCAGCCTAAGTCTCAGTCGCCTGCTGTCCCTAAGACCACTCAGCCTTTTTGACTGTCTCGTCGAGGGCATAACCAACCTCGTTCTGCCTCCCCCTGTTTTTCCCATTGGAGGGCGCCTCCATCATTTTTATCATCCCTGGGAGGCCATAACAACCGACCTCTGGGTCCTTACTATCATCAAGGAAGGATACTCTCTTCATTTCCATCGGGTCCCTCCGGACCACCCTCCAAGAGAGTATCCTTCCAACTTGACTCAGACCGCCCTTCTTCTCCAGGAAGCTCAGGCTTTGCTCCGGCTTCGTGCCATGGAGCCGGTCCCGACGGACCAACTGAACCAGGGGTTTTACTCCCGGTACTTCCTTGTTCCGAAGAAGACGGGCGACCTGCGACCCATTTTGGACCTCAGGGCCCTCAACAAATTCCTAGTCAAGGAGAGGTTTCGCATGCTGACACTTGCTTCTCTCTACCCTCTCCTCGAGCAGAACGACTGGCTATGCTCTCTGGATCTCAAGGAGGCCTACACTCACATTCCCATTCATCCGGCCTCCCGCAAGTTCCTCAGATTTCGGGTGGGACATCTACATCTGCAGTATCGAGTGCTTCCATTCGGCCTGTCCTCGTCTCCCAGAGTCTTCACGAAGTGTCTGGTGGTGGTGGCCGCTGCACTCCGGAACAGGGGTCTTCAGGTATTTCCATACCTCGACGACTGGCTCATCAAGGCCCCGTCAGCTCCAAAGGTCATTTCGGCGACCTTGACCACGATCTGCTTCCTGCAGAGCCTAGGCTTCGAGATCAATTTTCCCAAATCTCATCTGCAGCCTACCCAGTCCCTTCCCTTCATCGGGGCGGTACTGGACACCATTCAGCTTCGAGCATTCATTCCTCCTCAGCGCATGGATGCTCTTCTTCGTCTCTGCCAGTCTGTATCTTCTCGCCAGTCCATCTCAGCGAGACACTTGATGGTCCTCCTGGGCCACATGGCCTCTACAGTTCATGTGACACCCTTTGCCAGGCTCCATCTCAGAATTCCTCAGTGGACCCTAGCTTCTCAATGGACTCAAGTGTCAGACCCGTTGACTCGACACATCATAGTCACTCCTGCTCTTTAGCAGTCTCTACTTTGGTTGATGACCTCTTCGAATCTATCCAGAGGTTTGCTGTTTCACACTCCTCCTCATCAGAAGGTTCTCACAACCGATTCCTCGACCTATGCCTGGGGGGCTCATCTGGATGGGCTTCGCACTCAGGGATTCTGGACCAGTGCGGACCGACTCCATCAGATCAATCTTCTGGAGCTCAGAGCCATCTTCTATGCTCTTCAAGCTTTTCAACATCTGCTTCACGACATGGTGGTCCTCATCCGTACAGACAACCAGGTCGCCATGTATTATGTGAACAAGCAGGGGGGCACGGGATCGGCCTCCCTCTGCCAGGAAGCTCTCAGAGTCTGGGATTGGGCAGTTTGCCACAATGCCTTCCTCAAAGCTGTCTACATTCAGGGGAAGGACAATGTCTTGGCAGACAACTTGAGTCATCTCCTCCAGCCTCACGAATGGACTCTCCATTCCAACCCCCTTCATCAGGTCTTTGCACAATGGGGGACGCCTCAGATAGACCTCTTTGCGGCTCCCCACAACTTCAAGCTGCCTCAGTTTTGCTCCAGGATCTACACTCCTCATAGCCTCGAGGCAGATGCCTTTCTGCTGGATTGGGGGAATCGATTTCTGTATGCGTTTCCTCCATTTCCTCTCATTCAAAAGACTCTGGTCAAGTTGAAATCAGACCAAGCCACCATGATTCTGATAGCTCCTCGGGGGCCCAGGCAACCTTGGTTCTCCCTTCTACTTCAACTCAGCAGCAGGGACCCGGTCCTTCTCCCAGTGTTTCCTTCTCTGCTTACTCAACATAAAGGATCACTGCTTCATCCCAACCTGCAGTCTCTCCACCTGACAGCTTGGTTCCTCTCAACGTAACCCCTCACCAGTTTTCTCAAGCGGTGAGGGATGTCTTAGAGGCTTCTAGGAAGCCTGCTACTCGACAATGCTACTCCCAAAAGTGGACTAGATTCTCTTCCTGGTGTATTTCCAATTCCAAAGAGCCTCAGCGTGCTTCCCTATCTTCTGTGTTGGACTATCTTCTACACCTGTCTCAGTCTGGTCTCAAGTCGACATCTATACAAGTCCACCTGAGTGCTATTGCGGCTTTCCATCAGCCTCTACATGGGAAACCTCTCTCTTCTCATCCTGTGGTTTCCAGATTTATGAAAGGACTTTTTCATGTCAATCCTCCTCTCAAACCGCCTCCAGTGGTTTGGGATCTCAATGTTGTCCTTTCTCAGCTTATGATACCTCCTTTTGAGCCTCTGAGCAAGGCTCCACTAAGGTTTCTCACTTGGAAAGTGGTTTTTCTGGTGGCCCTCACTTCTGCTCGCAGGGTCAGTGAGCTTCAGGCCTTGGTGGCGGACCCACCTTTCACAGTATTCCATCATGACAAGGTGGTCCTCCGCACTCACCCGAAATTCCTGCCTAAAGTGGTCTCTGAATTTCACCTCAACCAATCCATTGTGCTTCCAGTGTTCTTTCCAAAGCCTCATTCTCATCCTGGAGAATCAGCTCTTCACACTCTGGACTGTAAACGTGCTTTGGCTTTCTACTTGGATCGCACCAAACCACACAGAACTGCTCCTCAACTTTTCGTCTCCTTTGATCCAAACAAGTTGGGACGACCTGTATCGAAGCGCACCATCTCCAACTGGATGGCGGCTTGTATCTCTTTCTGCTATGCCCAGGCTGGATTACCCCTTCCCTGTAAGGTCACAGCCCATAAGGTCAGAGCAATGGCAGCCTCTGTAGCCTTCCTTAGATCGACACCGATTGAGGAGATTTGTAAGGCTGCCACTTGGTCCTCGGTTCATACATTCACCTCTCATTATTGTCTGGATACTTTCTCCAGACGGGATGGACAGTTTGGCCAAACAGTGTTACAAAATTTATTCTCCTAAGTTGCCAACTCTCCCACCATCCCATTGAGGTTAGCTTGGAGGTCACCCACTAGTGAGAATACCTGTCTGCTTGTCCTGGGATAAAGCAATGTTACTTACCATAACAGTTGTTATCCAGGGACAGCAGGCAGCTATTCTCACGTCCCACCCACCTCCCCTGGGTTGGCTTCTCTGCTAGCTACCTGAACTGAGGAGACACGCCCGGAGCATCGGGCGGGAAGGCACTGGCGCATGCGCGGTGCGGGCATCTCGAAACTTCTGAGTTTCTTCAAGCAAGACATGCTTGCAAGATGTCCGTATCGGGGCTCTGTCGGATGACATCACCCACTAGTGAGAATAGCTGCCTGCTGTCCCTGGATAACAACTGTTACGGTAAGTAACATTGCTGACTTTGCCTTGGGTGAATCTCTTCATAAAAGTGCTTAATAAAGCCCAATAAATAAATGCAACAGACATTAAAATACTTGAAAGACATTAATGAAAAAGTAAGCCTTTTCAAAAAATGAAAAGGCTTTAAAACTAGAGGACATGAAATAAAACTGCAAAGAGGAGAACTCAAAAGCAACATTAGGAAATATTTTTGCACAAAGAGGGTGGTAGATGCCTGCAATGCTTTTCTTTGGGAGGAAATGGAAACAAAAACAGTGACAGAAATTTTTTTTAAAAAAGTTGTGGGATAAACACAGAGGAACCCTATATAGCAGGGGTGTCAAAGTCCCTCCTCGAGGGCCACAATCCAGTTGGGTTTTCAGGATTTCCCCAATGAATATTCTTGAGATCTATTAGCATACAATTAAAGCAGTGCATGCAAATAGATCTCATGCATATTCATTGGGGAAATCCTGAAAACCCGACTGGATTGTGGCCCTCGAGGAGGGACTTTGACACCCCTGCTATATAGTTAAGAATGGAACAAAAATACAGAGCATTTCCACTCAAAGCAAAACTTAAATGTATTCCACACTTCAGTTATAACTGTAAAGGCAAAGGGTGGTATGGGGAGAAGTGGAAATGTTCTGCAGAGAGCAGCAAACATATCCCTTGCCACATTTCTGGGAGACTGGATGGGCCATTCTAGTCCTAAAGCTGAGTTTTAGAGCAAATTGGACAAGTTTCTGGATATAGATTCATTAATAATTAGGCACGTGGGGGGTGGGAGGTGGAATTGTATAAATGGTGCTCAAAATTCAGGACTGAATGGACATTCTGGGATCAGTGCCCTTTGTAGAATGGCATGTAGCACCAGGATTTGTGCCCAACTTTGGCGTGAGAAGTTATACCAACTGAAACCAGGTGTAAATCCTGGCATGCAAGTTGAGCGTGGATCCTCCAAATTCTGTACACATTTTAAGGGAATACCTCTGGCCCACCCATGCCCCTCCCAGGGACGCCCCCCTTTTGCAGATCTGTATGGAAACATGCTCTATTCTATAAATGGGTGCTTAAGTGTGTTTTTGTGCAGATCTGCCTTTTCAGTGCCTTGCATCTGTTAAAATCATTTTTTTTCATGCTGAAAATTCAGTGCAGAAATAGTGCCTAATATTTGGCCCATGTATAGAATTTTCCCTCTTAGTATTGGGTATATCCACTTATTGTTTCTGGGAGAGAACAGTATGGGCCAGACTGTCCTCTTGTTATCTGTTGGGTACTTCTAAGTGGCCTGGACATGCCACTGTTGAAGATGGGACACTAAGTTTGATGGACCTCTGATCTGAACCAACATAGCATGTCTTATTTTTTTATGGAGGTTAATAAGTACTACCCGAGTTCTTGGTCATTAACACTTTCCCAGAATGAAATATTGGCTTGATCAGATCAGTTGTATGAGATTTATGTTTTCGGTTGGTAATATATTGATTTTCATACACTTGCAGCTCTTCTCCTAAACTGACTGAATGTCTCCAGAAAAAAAAGGATATCATAGAGCAAATGGAGGTGAAACTAGACACAGGCATTGACAGGCAAGTTTAATCTCATCACATTTCAAAAATAAATCTAGCTAACTCTTCCAGCAATTTGAATACCTCTTGTACTGGGAGGGGCCTAAGGCCCTGATTGTTTAAAGTAGGCTAGGGGCATCAGTACTGCATTGTTTTATGGGGACAGGTTTGGTACAGTGTATATGTATAGATAGATATGCCTTTCTCAAACAAAAGTTTGACCAAACAGTTAGCAAAAATACAATCGGATGTATTCGGACCCCAGAATAACTGAAGTTTGCCCAAAGAGCCACAAGTTAACAATAGTCTGCAGAGGAAATAAAAGAGGAGGAGGAATTGCCATCATAGCCAGAAACACCATAAACCTAAAAATACAAGACAAAACAACCAACCCATACATGGATTTACTAGCCTGTCAACTTTCAAGCACATCACTCAAAGGAACTCTAACATGCATACTCTGCTACATAACCCCAAATAACTGGAACACAGCAAAACCAATATTTGAAGAATTCATATATCGAAATTCACTAACGACAACCTACAACCTAATCCTAGGAGACCTCAACCTTCACCTCGAGAACCAATCATGCAAACATATAGAAATCTTACTATTATACCTTGAGGCCTTAACATATAAAATTCTAGATCCTCAAACCACACACAAAAAAGGACACCAACTCGACATTGCAGCCTACATGTCCCAACAACTCACACAACCAGAAATCCAAACATCAAATGGAAAATGGAACTGCTCCATATGGTCGGATCACTACACATACTCCTTCAAAATCAATTGGACCAATAACAAAAGCATTCCAATTAATCAATAAATAACTTACAACTCACACAAACATATAGATCCCACCATATTCTGGACAAAAGCTGACACCATAATCCCAAAGACTACACTCCCAAAGACTTCATTTCACAATTGAACCATCTAACTGCAACCATCTAACTGCAACCCTGGAAGAACAAGCTCCAGAAAAACCCAAAACCAAAATCCACAGAAAATCAGACAAGTGGTTCGACAACGAACTACTCCAACTCAAAAGGCAATGCAGACAACTAGAAAGAAAATGGAGAAAAAGTAGCCAAGAATCCGCAAAAACAGCATGGAAATAATGAACCAAAAACATAAGCAAAAACTGAAAGAAAAAAGAAAAATATACTACTCAAAACAAATAGAAGGACCCCAAGACATTAAAAAGCTATTCCAGCTACTAAAAAACCTCACAGATACCATACCTTACTTAGCCAACAGCAACTCCCCCCCTCCCTCAGCCACCCTCTTAGCCATATACTTCAAAAGCAAGATCGCAAACATCAAAGCCACGTTCGCTGGAACTCACACTCGCACAGAAGAGACCTCATTCCCCCCCCACAGAAAAAGAATCAGTTGCAGCAGATAGAACCTGGTCCCACTTTGCACCCATACAATGGTCAGACTTCAATAAACTATATAATAAATACAACCACGCAGCCTGTGACCTTAACCACTGCCCCCCATACCTATTGAAAGCTTCAAGTACACTATTCCGCTCCCTGCTCCTACAATGGATACAATCTCTACTCTTAGATGGACATTTCCCACAAGACCTCAGTGAAATCAATATAACTCCGATACTAAAAGACCCCAAAGGAACAACAGACCAACCATCCAACTACAGACCTATAGCCTCAATCCCACTGTACGTCAAACTGATGGAAGGCCTCGTAGCCAAAACATTAACCACATACCTAGAAAACCACAACTTACTCCACCCCACACAGCCAGGCTTCAGAACCAACTACAGCACTGAGACTAATGGACTGAGACTAATGGACACAGCGAGACAGCATCTCAGTACAGGCAAGAAAATCCTGCTCATACAACTAGACCTCTCTGCAGCCTTCGACCTGGTAGACCATGACATCCTCCTACAAACACTAGAATCCATAGGAATCTCAGGCAAGGTACTCGCGTGGTTTAAAGGCGTCTTACAATCCAGAACCTACAGGGTTAAAACAAATGAAGAAAAATCAGAACCATGGTCCAACTCCTGCGGAGTTCCTCAGGGATCACCTCTCTCTCCCACATTATTTAATATATACATAGCCTCCCTCAGTTCCTACTTAGACAAACATGGCATAACCTCATACAGCTTTGCAGATGACATCATCATTCTCCTCCCCTTCGCCCACCCAGAATCCACCATGACAGGCACAAAACAGAACTCTCAAAATAGTAGCTGCATGGATGACAAATCGCAAACTAAAACTTAAACTCTGACAAAACAAATTCATCCTCCTAGAAAACAGCAAAACTCCAACCTTAACAAAACTCGTAATAAACTCGATATCATACCCTATTCAACCCACACTAAAACTTCTTGGAGTTCTGATCGACAGAGGCTGTACCATGCAACCACAAATCAACAAAGTAATAAAAACATCATTCATGACTATGAGAAACCTAAGACAAATCCAAAAATTCTTCGGCAGGAAACAATTCTAACTTTTGGTACAATCTCTTATCCTTGGACTAATAGACTACTGCAACATACTATACCTCCCCTGCCCAGCAACCATGATAAAGCAATTACAAACAATACAAAATACAGCCCCAAGACTCATTTACTCATTGAAAAAATATGATCACATCACAGAAGCATACCATGACTCACACTGGCTCCCAATACAAGCAAGAATACACTTCAAATTCTACTGCCTACTATACAAAGCTATTAATGGAGAAAGCCCAACTTACTGGAACAACCGACTGGCCCAATCCACCTCAACCAGGCACAGGAGAACCCACTCACTATTCACACACCCACCAACCAAAAATGTCAAAAGAGAAAAACTTTGACAACCTAATGGCCACCAAAGCAGCTAAACTGGACAGACAAATCACCAATCTGCTGTCTACGACCACAGACTACAAAAAAGAAACTAAAACCCTACTCTTCAAAAAACACATAAAACCTGTTTAACATGACCAGTTCCTTCCATAACTCCACCTACCACACACTCCACCCATATCCAAGCTAAAATGTTTCTAATTACCCAACATGTTGCTCCTTAAGTTCTCGACAATTCTTATGTACCCGGTAATTCTTCTTAAGTTCTCGACAATTCTTATGTAAATTCTTTAGTTCTCGACAATTCTTATGTAATTCTTATGACAATTTTTATGTAATGTTACAACTCTTGTAACCTCCTGACAACTCTTTTGTAATCTGCCTTAAACCGCAAGGTAATGGTGGAATAGAAATCACTAATGTAATGTTGTATAACAAAATATATTGATAGAATAAGATAATTTCTAAAATGTTGACAGCCTAGAATAGTGGTTTTCCATAGTTTTTCAGTTTGGACACACCTGAGAGATAATGCTCACAGATGGTACAGAATGGTCCTCACTGACCTTTAGTCTAACACAGTATAGAAATTATTTTTTAATTAAATGTGCAAGAAGTTTCTGCAAGGCTAATATGTGCAAATAACATTCTGGTTCGCGTACAGATGTGTGCTGGCACTTTCATTTTTGTTCAGATATATGTGCACAGTGATGGCGCCTTTACCACAAAACCTTCATGTGCATGTATGTACCAAATGGACTTTCCCCGATTAGCATGCAAGTTTGTTTTATTGTTTATTGAAAGCTTCAAGTTTATTTAAAATTTCTTATACCGCCTAATCAGGCTTCTAAGCAGTGTACAATAATCATAAAAACATATATTGACTAAATATACAGATTTAAAGTTAGGGTTAACTAGTACATTCAAAGACGTTTGAAACTTGGACAAACAGGAACGGAAGGAAAAAAGGTGAGAACTACAATATTCTGAGAAAAAGGAAACAGATAAGGGAAGAACATTAGGAAGGGTTGCTGTAGACAAACTGTGTTTCAATGTGGAGTTTGCGTTTCCTGGGATGGTTTCAATACATACGTTATTAAACCATAATCAATGCTTGTGCTTTTGTAAAGGTGTTACAAAACAGAGTTAGCGTTTTCTGAGTTGTATTTGTTTCTGAGTTGCTTTTCAGTTTACAGTATCACATTAATCTTGCAGTAGAAGCTGCAGGCAGGGTCAGGGAAATAACCTGGTGTACCTTAATGTAATTCACCTTCAACTGCTTGCTAAAACCCCTAAAATAAATATATATGCACATACCCTTTTGCCGTTGTGATTATTTAAAATATGCTGAGGCAACAAAGTTGCTTCAGGAAATTGGACTTCTGCCAGACTTATTTGATTTTGTTTTTCAATTTTTTCTTCCAGTTTATGAATTATTTAAAATTTTATTCCATTGTTTTTACCCCTGTTCTTTTTATTTTATTAACTGAATTCTATTGTTTAACGGTTCCTCCCTTCTATTCCTTTTTACATATTCCTTTATTTCATTTATATATTATTTACATAGATGGTGTTCCTATATGTAAAGTTAGGAATTTCTATGAAATATTGTACATACTTCTCTCCTCTCCACTCCTTCCTGCCCTCCGTAGTCCTCCCTACCCTCTTCTAACCCCTTCCTCTGTGATATCTTTACTTTTTAGTAATTGTTTTCTCAGGTACTTTAGCTAGATTGTGAGCCTTCGGGACAGTTAGGGAAGTTTCAAGTACCTAATTTTATTTTTATTTTATTGTAACCCTTTCTGGGCTCTTGGGGAGGACGGGCTATAAAAATGAACAAATAAATAAATAAATACAGTAGCCAACTGTTCTGGGAAGTGTACAGGCCAATTAAAAAGAAATCTTGAAGTGAGGCAGTCCTGCAGACAAGTCAGATATTTTTGTCTGTGGGCCATCCTCTCCCACAGCTTTTTCCCTTTTGGCACGGCAGGTCCTCTGACTGAAGGAGCTCCGCTGGGGTTGCCAACTCTTTGCTAGAGATAAACCTGAAACCTGTCCTGCTCCATGCCTCTCCCTTGCTCCCTCACTCTCCCTCCAAATTTCTTGCCACACCTCCTGTTGCACCCTTTCCCTGTCAGCCCCTCTATAACAAACAGTCCATACTAGAGTTGCTATCTAGGAAGAAAAAAATGACACATGTGCATACATTCTATTATTACACAAACCCTGTCTGATGTTATGACAAACTAGGCACCCCAGTGGCAGATGACATTTAATGTGAGCAAGTGCAGAGTGATGCATGTGGAAAAGAGGAACTCAAATTATATCTGCATGATGCAGGGTTCTACATTAGGAGTCACTATCCAGGAAAAGGATCTAGGAGTCATCGTTGATAAGTCGAAACCCTTTGCTCGGTGTGCAGCGGCAGCTAATAAGGCAAATAGAATCCTAGGAATTATTAGGAAAGGAATGATATAATGCCTTTTTCTTGTACAATCCCACTCTATTCCTGGACAAGTGGGTTATGCATCCCATGTCACGAGACTGCTTGTAGGAAGCCTTATTTACATAATTTTTTAGACCCTCCCTTCCTAACTCAAGACTGTTCTCAGGTTTCCAGTTGCTTTCCTACATTTTTTTGCTTGTGTTTAATTTTTTTCTTAAAATTGGTATTTTACACGCTACCCTGTTTGACTTGAATCTCAATCTTGTTCTGCAATTGCTGGCTCATCTACCTTATGAGCCTTTGGAGCAGGCGTCCTTAATGGATCTCACTGTCAAGACAGTTTTCCTGGTTGCCATTACTTCAGCCCACAGGAGTTCCGAGCTTCAGGCTTTATCCTGCTGGAATCCTTTTCTTAGGATCACATATTCTCGCATGTTTCTATGCACTGTTCACTCTTTTCTCCCAAAGGTGGTCTCTAGCTTCCACATCAGCCAGGATATCTAACTTCCTACCTTTTTTCCCTCCAGTTCTACTAGAGGTGTTTCCTCTTCTTGGGCAGAGTTGATGGCAATCTCTTTGAAGGAGATTTGCAGAGCTGCTACCTGGTCCTCCTTACATACTTTTACCAAGTTTTACAGGATCAATGTGGTGGCCAAGCGGGATGCTCTTTTGGTAGCAGGCTTATCAGTCCCACCCTGACTCTATAGGATTGCTCCCACTTGTCCAAGAATAGAGCAGTATTGTGCAAGAATGAAAGATTAGGTTCTTACCTTTGCTAATCTTCTTTCTTGTAAATCCACACTCTATTCCTGGAACCTACCCTGGGAGTCTCTGGGATTCACCGATTAGGAAAGCCACAGAGAAGGGCAATGAAAATGATAAATGGGTTGGGACACCTATGAGGAAAGGCTAAAATAGCTAGGGCTCTTCCGCATGGAGAAGAGATGACTGAGGGGAGATATTGTAGTGATCTATAAAATACTGAGTGGAGTGGAATGGGTAGATGTCAATCGTTTGGTTATCCTTTACAAAACAACTAATATTAGGGGGCATGAAATGTAGCTACTAAATAATAAATTTAAAACAAACCACAGAAGATGTTTCTTTACTTAATGTGAAACTAAACTGAAATTCATTAAAAGAGAATGTGATAAAAACAGTTAGCTTAGCAGGGTTCAATAAAGGTTTGGATAATTTCTGCTACTACTACTTACAATTTATATAGTTCTGCCAGACACACTCAGCGTTGTACATTACGTTAATCATGAAGAGACAATCCCTGCTTGATAGAATTTACAGCCTAATCAGGCAGATAAACAGGACAGTTAGGGTAGGGAACTATAGAGGGAGTGACAAAATAGACGTCGTTACTTTACAAGTGGGTTGGAATTATTTTAGGAGTTAAAAGCCGCATCAAAAAAGTAAGCTTTTAACCTGGATATGAACACTGCCAGAGACAGAGCTTGACGTACTGACATACGGTGCAGTGAGATAGAAGGAACAGAGTCTGAAGTTGGCAGTAGAGGAGAAGGATACAGTTAAGAGAGACTTACCCAATGAGCAGAGTTTCAAGGGGGGGAATATAGGGGGAGATGAGAGAAGAGAGATACTGAGGAGCTGCAGAGTGAACGCACTTGTAAGTTACCAAGAGGAGTTTGAACTATATGTGGAAATGGATAGGGAGCCAATGGAATGACTTGAGGGAGAGAGGTAACGTGAGCATAGCAAAGTGGCAGAATAAAAACCATGCAGCAGAATTCTGAACAGATTGAAGGGGAGAGAGATGGCTCAGGGGAAGACCTGTGAGAAGCAGGCTGCTAATTTCCTAAAAGAAAAGTCCTTAAGCCATTATTAAGATGGGAAAATCTACTACTTATTTCTAGGATAAGTAGCATTAAATCTGTTTTACTCTTTGAGATCTTGCCAGGTACTTGCGACCTGGATTGGCCACTGTTGGAAACAGGATACTGGGCTTGATGGACCTTCAGTCTTTCCCAGTATGGCAGTGCTTATGTTAATCTTCAATGTCTGTCTCTTGCTGTAATTTTTTCTTACAAAATTACATTGATTTTTGCATCAGTATCCATTTCTCCTCTTTTGTTTAGACCAATTGAGCCATTAAGCATTGTGTATTTTATATCAGTTGTCATTAGATTAATTGCCCTTTAAACAAACTGTCTTTAGACTAATGTCTTGGACCCATGTTATCTTTAGTAGAAGATATTTTCAAAATAGGACATTGTTGATAGCTTTTTCAAAAATAGCTTAGCTAGATAAGAATTTTATTTCACTAAGTAGAGTAGACCAAGCACTAGCAGCTTAAGAAAATAAAGAAAAAACACTTTAAAAGATGAAATACCTCTAGGACAGTGATCTCAAACCCTTTGCAAGGTCACATTTTGGATTTGTAGGTACTTAGAGGGCCGCAGAAAAAATAGTTAATGTCTTATTAAAGAAATGATAACTTTGCATGAGGTAAGTACCTACAAATCCAAAATGTGGATTATCTGAAATCTGAAATTATCAGAAGCAATTAAGAAAATATTTATAAAATATAGTTTATAAATCTTTCCTTAATTACTTCTGATAATTTCAGCTATACACAGCTGAAAGCAGTGCAGCATGCAGAAAATGAAAAACTATCAAAGTATTAACTGCAAGAGACAAGATTTTGGATCAACTATTTTGAGGCCCTCGGTATTACAAAGAATGATTCTTTATGGGAAACTTGTGCCTTAAGTATCTGGTGGTTGCGTCCACAACTGCTTTCAGCTCTCACCTCCTCCAGCACCGGACACACGCACAAGCTGCACTGCCTCCAATGGTTACCTTACTTTCTGGAACGTTGCCCGCCTCATGTTCCCGCTTACTGAAGGTACTTCTGCTTCAGGCACAGCATTGGACAGAGGAGGATAGACAACCTCTTGTTGACCCTATAACACACCAGGGTTGTGGTGGGTTACCCTGTCTGAGAATCACAGGTCTGGAAACTGCTTTGTACTCGCTGGGAAAGAATAAGGGCTAGATTCACTAAGGATACCGATCATATCCTGTCCAGTTTGCGACCCCGACCCGATTCACTAACCTTACTCCCGATCCAATCTGTGCATACAAATGAGGGGGAATGGCATGCAAATGTAGGAAGGCAGCGATTCACTAACCAAAATCAGGAACATTGACTGGGATGGCCGATCAACAAAGTGACTGCTGGAGGGACCAGTCGCTGACGTCCTTTCCGACTGCCCTGCTCTCTGCCGCCCTGCTCTCTGCCCCGACTCTCATGCTCTTGCCGCCCCGCTCTCTGGCCCGACTCTCTTGCTCTTGCCGCCCCGCTCTCTGGCCCGACTCTCCTGCTCTTGCCGCCCCGCTCTCTGGCCCGACTCTCCTATTCTTGCCACCCCGCTCTCTGGCCCAACTCACCTGCTTGCCACTCTGCTCTCTGGCCCGACTCTCCTGCTCTTGCCGTCCTGCTTTCTGGCCTGACTCTCCTGCTGCCCCGCTCTCTACCCCGACTCTCCTGCTTGCCACCCTGCTCCCTACCCCAACTCTCCAGCTCTTTCCACCCCGACTCCGTGGTTTTAACCCGTGGGTTTAAAGCGGGGCTGCACTAAGGCGTGTTCTGTTAAGTTCCAGAACACACCACAGTGCAGCCCTGCTTTAAACCCGCAGATTAAAACTACGGGCTCACGAGTCAAAATTAAAAAAAAAAGTCAAAAAAGCAATTTTGTTCACGGAGAGCAAAAGCACATGCACAGACCATCTACAGGCAAAGAAGATGGGTCTGCGCATGCGTCAGGATCGCTCTCCAGCGATCCGTATGGTCGGTTGGGGGCGTGACTCGGATTGCCCCCATTTGCATGAGGACGCGTTGTGAATCGGGTGCCAGGCAACCTCAAGGATTGGATTGCAATCGGATTGGATCCATGAGGTTAGTGAATCTAGCCCTAAATCATTAGTCCATCTATTTGAATCCAGTTCCCAGCTTCTGTCTCATTCATTTTTAAAACTCCAGTTGCAGAGGTTCAGCACTTCACTGGTAACTTATTGGTCTGATTAGGAAGAACTTGTTAAGTGTAAAGGTTGTTGGTGATCAAATTGTCCATTTTGCAATGTAGGCTCACTAGCACTTGTCCTATCACCTGATTTTCTTTATAAACACCCTCATGTGTTTGAGCATTCACATCTGCTTTTAGCCTGCTTGATCTCCCAGTGAATAATTGTTCATGCTGCAGAAACTTTACTAGGTTTGAAAATGATTTGCTCCCTAGATCTGAGTCAAGACTTAGACAACCATAACATGGTTACTGACCTACCTTTCTTGTCTGCAAAATATTTTTCCAGAACAAGTTTGAGCATATTCATGGGGTAGTTGGGGGATGTTTGAACTAATACCCTAAGTGCAGGGGCATTACTTTGAGCTAATGGTCTAGTATAGTTTCTAACTTTTCAGTAAGGTGATGCCATTAGAATTAGACTGGGAATTAACAATGTTTGTTTATTTTATTTTATTTCATTCACTCATTCTTTATCCCGTTCTCTCCAAAGAGATCAGAATGGGTTACAGGTTAACATACATAATATACAGTTAACAGGTTACAATTTGCCATAGCTGCAGTACATGTTTTTCATGGTGGCATGTCAAAAGCGCGCAGGACAATGGTGTGCTGACAATCATGTGCCGACACCTGCTTGCAGGACGAATGCGTGCCACCAGTTCCACCGTTTTTATGCCTTCCCATTAGCGTTCTGGAGGGGGGAACCCCTCACTACACTTATAACTGCTCGCGCTCCCGCTGGGGCGGGGTGTGTGTGTGGGGGGGGGAACCCCCTCATTACACTGAAAACTCCCGTACAGCGAGAGAATGGAAGTTTTCAGTGTATTGGGGTGGTGGGGTTCCCCCTCTCAACCCCCCAATGGGAGCGCGACCAGTTATAAGGGTACGGGGGGTTCTACCCCCACCCAACCCTCAGAATATTAATGGTAAGGCATAAAAGCAGTGGAACTGGTGGCGCGCATTCATCCTGCATGCAGGTGTTGGTGCGTGACTGTTGGAGCACCAATGTCCAGCACGCTTTCATCGGTGTACCGTTTTTGATACAAGCTTTTATCCTAACTTGACACATACTAGGGATATAATACCAATACACATAATATTATAATAGTGGTATCTTCTTCTCTTCATTTTTCCTCCATTCTCTCTGTGTTTTCTTCTCTTTCTCCTTCTGTCTTGATCTCTGTCTTGCTGTATACCTTCTTCCTTTTTCCCTTTCTAGTCCCATGGTTACATAATCCTACAGTAGGGACACAGGGTAAAGGGTCATATATTTCTGTGGGTACCTCATATCCCCATAGCTGCCATTCTATATCCATATGTGCTTCCACCTTAGAAGCAGAAACGAACAGGTAGAGGGTCAGAGAATCTATGCTCAAGTCTGTGCTAAGCTACTTCTGCTAATGTAACAAGACTAGAGTGTAAGGACAGTGCATAGTGGCAGCACTGAATGGGAACCCATCCGAGGGATCGAGACAGTCGGACACAGCTCCTGGTTCATCATTCGAAAAGATCTGAGCCAGAGTCAGCTGTTAGGCTTGAGATTTACAAGACCTGCCCAATACTCAACCTGCTCTAGTCTTGTGTGCATATTCATGACTGAGCCAATGGATGCTACATTTCCTCAGTTCTGATGTATGAAAATCACTTTTATCTTTTTAATTCAAAGGACATTGAATTGTATGATTGGACAGATGAAGCACATCCTTACTGCAGAACAAAAGAAGACTGATTTTAAGCCAGAAGATGAAAATAATGTCTTGATTCAGTACACCAATGTAAGAGAAAAATAATTTTATCTTAAATAAGTAAAGTAGTCTAACAGTCTTTGATAGATTTAAGCATTTACTAAAAGTTTTAGGCACTAGTAATATGTCATAATATACTGTATTTTTCGCTCCATAAGATGCACCTGCCCATAAGACACACCCAGCTCTAGAGGAGGAAAAACCAAGAAAAAAAATTCAGAACCCTGTACCCTGTCCCCCACCCTCTGGTGGTCTAGTGGTAGGCCGGGGCAGGGTACAGGGCACATCTAGTGGTGGGCATGTCTAATGGTAGGCAGCCACAAGCCAGCCCCCAAACTAGCCAGCCAACCAGCTAGCTCCAGGCCAATCAGCAGCCCCAGGCAGGCTAGCCAGCCAGCCAGCCCAAGACCAGCCAGCCCCAGGCCAGCCAGCCAGCCCTAGGCAAGCCCCCCCCCATACCTTTTTTAATTCTGCCCAGCAGCTCCAGCCGGCTTCTCTCCCTCCCTGGCTGCTGCAGCAACCTTCACTCTTCGGGGCTCCTCATTTCCCGGCCAGCGGCGAAACAAATCAGGAGCGCGGATGTCAGGAGCAAGCTTTACGCTAGAGAATGACATGGTGACAAAATTCATCACCGTTCCCGTCCCCGTGGATAACCGCGGGAAACCATCTTCATGTCATTCTTTAAAGAGAGAGGGAAGAATCAGAGTATGAATGGCCACAACCACTGACCCACAAGCTTTGCTTTGAAGAATGCTGGTGTAGAAGGACTGAGGTTGAAATAGACACTAGAAAATGACATGGGATTATTTCCCGCGGTTATCCGCGGGGACGGGAACGGTGATGAATTTTGTCACCGTGTCATTCTTTACGCTCTCCTGCTCGGCCCCGCGCTGCTTTCCGAATGGCTGCCGTAAGTTCTCGCAAGAACCTACGGCAACCATTTGGAAAGCAGCACAGGGCTGAGTAGAAGAGCGTAAAGCTTGTTCCTGACATCCGCGCTGCTGATCTGTTTCGCTGCTGGCTGGAAATAAGACGAGGGTCCTGGACCACCAGGTAAAAAAGGGGGAATGGCGATGACGGACGGACGGGGGTGTGTGTGTGTTAAAATAAAAAGGTGGTTCGGCGAGTGGGTTTTACAGTGGTACAGTGGGGGGGGAGGGTAACAAAATTTGTACCTTTGCTTCATAAGATGCACCAAGATTTCCACCCACTTTTGGGTGGAAAAAAGTGCGACTTATCGAGCGAAAAATACGGTAGATTCTTCAACAAGGTGGCTGATAAGACTGGTTTAAAACTGCTTTCAAGCAGATGTTAGATGATGGTCTGTGAGGATAATCTGGCTCCAGTGAAGCAGGTCCAGAAACAAAATGCATTATCCAGCCACCATGCAGAAAGCATTTCTCAGCAGCATTATTATCCTTTAAATTCCCTCAGTTAACACTTTTTTCTCTTACCTAGTATTGCTTGAGAGACGTTTGAGCATTCTGATCTTTTTTAAAATGTTCTGCAACTGTAAAACCTCTCGAAGGGATATACCTTTACTTCTGATTGGCCTTCCCAGATATTTGTCTGCTACTACAGTTAGAATTTGGCATGTACATGCTAGGTAGTATTGAAAGGCTGAAGAATGAGGATATGTACAGGATGGTGCGTGATGTGGATGTGTATATTGTCTCTTTAACTTGTTTGATAACCTGACAAATGAGTCGTATAGCATATAGTTACTGAAGGGAATCTATTATATAATTACTGGAGGTAATCCTATACTGTTCTGTTTATCAGATGATATAACAAGACCAACACCTTTTAAAAATTCACACTTTTTTTCTAGGCCTGTGTTAAAGTTTGTGGCTATGTCCGAAAACAAGTAGAAAAGATCCGAAATTCCATGGACGGGAAAAACGTTGACACAGTACTTATGGAATTTGGAGTTCGTTTTCATCGACTTATTTATGAACATCTGCAGCAGTATTCCTACAGCTCTATGGGAGGCATGCTTGCAATTTGTGATGTGGCAGAGTACAGGAAATGTGCCAAAGACTTTAAGGTCGGTGTTCTTGTTTGAGAAATATGGACAAGAGTGTACAGAGGAGGATGTCATTAATTGGCCACACAATGCAGTACTTTCAAGGGACACAATCTGAAATCTTTTTGCCTTTGGAGGACAGACATTGGAAAAACCCAGAGAGGAACTCTGGCCTGACAAATAGATTGTGAAGTAAATCTGTGGATATGCTATTGAGGCCTGATTCTATAAATGGTGCCTAGCAACATCTATATTGTAGACACCACTCGGCAAAGTTGTCAATCAACCACTTGGCGCCGTTTATAGAATCCCATCTAGCGGTGCCTAGGCATCCTAGAGGTAGGTGCTGGTATATTAGGCTAGAGTTTTCCTGGCTCAGTTTACTGGTGCCTAACTCAGACACCTAGCAACGCCTAAGTAAACCATGCCTATTCGCTACCTCCTAATCACTCTTGCTTTTTAGGTAGGCATCAGAAGACAGGTAATAACCATAGCACTGCTCAAAAAATCGTGCAAAATGTAGAAAAGTATTTCATGCTTTTCGACATTTTGCACGATTTTTTGAGCAGTGCTATGGTTATTACCTGTCTTCAGAATCAAGTTCCTTTTTATGGCGGGGTCTCCTGAAGCAGACACTGAAACGGGGCCGCGTCGGGACCCCACATAGCTTTTGCTATTTGAATCAAGTCAAGCTCTTAAGCTAAGTTGAAAGTATTAGTGGCAACCTGAATTGCAAGAAAGTTTCTTTTGACCTATTTGCATACAGTAGTTTCAATTAAGTAATCAAGTGTTACAAACTTAGTTGATACACTTTTACACCTTTGAGCTGGTCTCGCTTTTAACATTGATTAAGCAATGATTGGAAGACAAACTCTTTTCCCAAGAGGGGGTAACCTCTCCCTCTTCAGAGTTTTATTTCTCTGAGCTAAGTTTTTGTATAGCGAGCCCTCCTCTTAGGCTGTGTATATTATTGAGTCAGTCTTTTTTTTCTTATAGTTCAGTGCTTTTTCTGACTCTTAGCAATCTAGTCCCTGCTGAAGTTATAACATGAATTTTAGGTTAGGCATAGATTTTAGTTAGGCGTTGCTAGTCAGCCTCAATTACAGCACCTAGCGGCGTTTAAGTAAGACACCATTTATAGAATCAGGCCCTTACTGCCTACCTTGCCATTCACAGATATAACCACCCATTTGGGTGCCTAGGGAAGCCAAGTTGAAATGCAGTTTGTTTTCCAAAAAGTGATTAAAACATGGTTGTTTCCACTACAGTTTGGATGAATGGTATGAGTATATTAGCTTGCTGATAAATCAAGCAAGCCAACTTAAATTTAATTAATGAATCAAATGGAAGGCAGTGCAATGATGTCAACAAAGGCGATGCTCTATCAAATTTGCCTAGGCAAAAAATAAGTCTAGCTGTAGTGTTCTAGAGAAATTGAAGCTTCTGTATCGCTTGGTAGACTGATACAGTCCTTATGAATGGGTAATATGCCTCACTGCTACCAGCAGGTGGAGACTGAGATCAAACTTGTATATCAGCATAGCATGCCCCTCTTGCTACTCCAGTTTTCCTCAGTCTCCGGTAGCAGGTGGTAAGACTTTTCAGCTCCCCTCTTAGCACTGTTAGAACTTTGTTTGTGGACTCCTGGTTCCCCTTTTTTGTGCCAGATAGAGCTTGGGCATGTTCTGTTTGGGGATCTGTCCGACCTCAGGGGTGTTAAACCTGGCGGGTTTCGTGCTAGGTCCCTCCCCCCACCTTCCTCCACCTCTCCATATTTTTGTAGTGGGCCTCAGCAGGCGGCCTGGCCCTCTGGTTGGTCAGCTCTCCAGCTTTGAGAGCTGTGGAGTCTGTTCTGACTAAGTAAAAAGACATAACAAAAAAATCCTGAGGTGTGCTGGACTAAAGGGCTCATTTCCCTTTATAATTGCCTTTTTTTGTGTGTTTTTTCTCAGATAACCGGCACTTTCTTTACAGCTAGGTTGGTTTACAGCACAATGAGCTCTTTTAAAGGGAAAAAGTGCTCCTTGTGCTCCAGGCGCGAGGTATTCGTTGCCGGCCTGTGCAAGCATTATGCAGGCCGGAGCGGTGGGGAAACCTCATCGGCAGCGGATGCAGGCAGCCAGGATACCACGCCGCATGTGCCTTGCGGTTCGGCTTTGGATCATGGGGAAGCCCGAGCTTACCCCGACGTCCACGCAGGGGGGTTCCCCTGCCGCCGACAGTCAGGGAACACAGGATTCCCTTACCACTGGTTTGACTGGGGATTCCCTTTTCACGTTGGTCGGTTCCTCAGCCTCAGAGTCAGGAAAGTCCCAGGCTTTTCAGACACAACAGGCCGCAAGAGCTCCCATTTTGGGCGTTTTCAGGTCCAATTTCGGCGGGAATCTCCTCATTCATTTTAGTTACCTCAGGTGACCTTTCACCTGTTCTGGAAATACAGGGGCAAGGTATGTCAGGATCCCCTGCTGGGGCAGGGAGTCCCTTGGGGCCGCCAGGGGTCTTTCCTCCTAAATTTATGTTAGCACTTTGTAAAGCTTATTTGCTGGCGGCAGGAGGTTCCGTGTCTACTCCGGGGGTCTCGGTGGGGAGGAGATGTACCCTCAACATCTTCCCCGGTGTGGCCCCACACAGCAGCAGTTTTGCCTTCCTCTACTCCTCTCTCAACCAAATGCCCGAGGGTCTCTTGGGGGGATGATTTTTTTCCCAGAGGAGCACGAGGTGATTGATGAGGACCTGGACCCTTGAGGAGAATTCCAGGATTCTCTTGGGGGGCCGGATTCCGCTGGCGAAGAGTTTGAGCACCCCCCAGCTGGCACAGATGCATCTGTGGTGCACATTTTTCAGTGGGAAGAGCTCCATGAGTTAATCCTTCAGGTCTCCTCGGTTTTGCACTCTGAGGACACCGTGTCGGAGCCCCCGTGTATGATGGACCCCTTGCTTAAAGGGATTCACTCTGCTTCCCGCTCTTTTCCTATGCATCAGGATATTCGGGACATCATGCTCGCACAGTGGCAGGTGCCGGAAGCCCCTTTACGCTTTGCATGCTCCATGGCCCGCCTGTATCCCATTCCAGAAGGGGATAGGGAAACTGAAGTCGCCTGTAGTGGATGCGGTGGTCTCAGCCATCTCTAAGCGGCATACCGTGCCTGCTGAGGGCGGTGCAGCCTTGAAGGACCCGGAGGAGTGTAAGTTGGAGTCCCTCCTTACACAGAGTTTTGTTGTGACAGATCTGTTGGTCCAGGCGGCTATGTGTGGCGGGCTGGTGGCTTGGGCGTGTTTTCATTGGGCCCAGCAAGTACTTGATGATAAATCTGAGAATTAGGACTTGCTAAGGCAGGCAGTTGCCAAAATCGGATTGGGTGCTTCTTATCTCTCGGATGCTATATATGACCTCTTGCAAGCTTCTGCCAAGTCTCTGGCCTTAGGAATGGCAGCATGCCGTACCTTGTGGCTTCGCGCTTGGTCGGCGGATTTGGCATCCAAAGCTAAGTTGACGAAGTTTCTTTTAAAGGATCTTTCTTGTTTGGTGAGGACCTGGACAAGTTGGTTCAGACTCTCACTGATTCTAAAGTGCCTTGTTTGCCTGAGGATAGGCCTAGGTCGCTGGCTCAAGGTGGCGCTGCTTGTGGGCATAGGCGTGATTTCCACCGTTTCCGCTCCGGTTGAGGGGCTGTTTCTTTTCAGTCTTCTGGGTTCTCAAGAGGCAGGTTCTTCAGCACATGCAGTCCTTTCGTGGGGCCCGCCGGGGTGCAGATAACGCCCCCGCCGGGTCCCCTGCCGCCCGTCCTGCACAATGACTTCTTGCCGGCGCCCGTCTTGGTTCCAGTGGACGCCCGGTTGAGAGACTTTTATCCACAGTGGGCAGACATCACGTCCAATCAGTAGGTTCTGGAAGTGATCCGGGACGGCTATGCGCTGGAGTTCGCCTGGTCCTTGCCAGACCGTTTTCTCGCTTCTTCCTCGCAGGTGATGTTGAAGCAGCAGTCCCTTCAAAGATTGTTAGATCTTCATGCGGTGGTTTCAGTTCCCCCGCTGGAGTGGGGCACAGGTTGGTACTCAATTTACTTTGTGGTGCCAAAGAAAGAAGGGACCTTTTGACCCATCCTGGATTTGAAGGGGGTCAACAGGGCTCTTCACGTGCCTTCCTACTGCATGGAAACTCTGCAGTCTGTGATTCTGGCGGTTCAGCCGGGGGAGTTTCTGTCCTCTCTTGATCTGACTGAAGCCTACTTACACATTCCTATTCAGGGCTCCCATCATCGCTTCCTGTGCTTTGCGATCTTGGGGCAACACTATCAGTTCTGTGCACTTCCCTTTGGTCTGGCCACGGCTCCGCGGATGTTCACCAAGGTGATGGTGGTTGTCATGGCGGCATTGCGCAAAGAGGGCATGCTTGTTCATCCTTGTCTGGGCGACTGTTGATTCGAGCCAAGTCGTTCCAAGAGAGCACTGGGGTCACGGCTTGGGGGGGGGGTGGAGTTTCTGCAGTCGCTGGGATGGGTAGTTAACCTTGTAAAGAGCCAGTTGTCTCCATCTCAGCGCCTGGAATATCTTGGGGTTCTGTTCGACACCTCTTTGGGGACTTCCTAAGTCATCACATGCTAAATCCTGGAGAGTGGTGTCTAATCTCCGTGGCCTTTCAGTTGATAGTGCAGTCTTGGGGTCAGCCCCTCATGGATCTGATGGCCACAAGTGTCAACGCCAAATACCCACTTCTTCAGTCGTTGCAGAGACGGTCGGGCCAAGGGCCTGGATACTCTGGTTCAACCATGGCCAACGGAAGGGCTGTTGTATGTGTTCCCTCCGTGGCCATTAGTGGGCAGAGTTCTTCTCCGCATGATTTGCCATCCGGCCCTCGTGGTTCTGGTGGCTCTGGATTGGCCTCGACCGTGGTACGTGGATCTGGTGAGGCATCTGGTGGCGGATCCTATTCCTCTGCCTCTCTTGGACGACCTCCTAACTCAGGGTCCCATTCCAATGTTCGATCCAGGTCCCTTTTCCCTGATGGCTTGGCTCTTGAAAGGGGTCGCCTAGGTAAGAAGGGATATTCAGATAAAGTGATCTCAATGCTCTTGGGATCCTGGAGGCTTTCCACCTCTTGGGCTTATGTGAAGGTTTGGCGTCTATTTGAGGAGTGGTGTGATGCGTATGGAGTGATCTCTTTTCATGCTTCCCTGCCTAACATCTTAGAATTCTTGCCTGGATAGGGAACTGGCATGGTCTTCTCTCCGGGTTCAGCTTGTGGCCTTGTCAGCCTTTTGGGGGTTCTTGAAAGGACAGCATTTGACTGCCATTCCTGATGTGCTTCACTTCTTGTGGGCAGCCAAGTTGCTCAGGCCTCCCGTACAACCCTCTGTTCCATCTTGAGATCTGAATCTGGTTCTGTCTGTTCTGGTGCACCCTCCTTTTGAACCGTTGGGTGACTGCTCTTTGAAGGACCTTACTCTTAAGGTGGTGTTCTTGGTGGCCATTACTTCAGCTAGACATGTTTCTGAGCTGCAGGCTTTCTCTTGTCTCCCTTCTTGGAGTTTTCTAGGGAGCGGGTTGTCTTGAGGCTTGTTCCTTCCTTTCTGCCAAAAATGGTTTCTCCTTTTCATGTCAATCAATCTGTAGTCCTCCCGGTGTTGGGTTGTCGGGAGGGATCTTCTGAGCAGAGACAGCTGCGCAAGTTGGATGTTAGTCGGGTCCTTCGTTGTTATGGACAGAGGACCCAGGAGATCAGGAAATCAGATCATCTCTTTGTCCTTCTAGCAGGTTCTTGTAAGGGCGCTTCTAAGGCTACTATTGCGCACTGGATCAGGGAGACTATTGCTTCCACTTATCTTCTGCAGAAGAAGCCTGTTCCAGACTTTCTCAAGGCTCATTCCACTAGGGGTTAGGCAGCTTCTTGGGCTGAGTCTTCTCTAGTGCCTCTAGTGGATATTTGCAAGGCTGCAGTTTGTTCTTCTCTGCATTCCTTTGTCAGACACTACCATGTGGATGTTCACATGCGTTGGGATGCAGTATTCGGTGAATGTGTTCTGGTGTTGGCCCTTCGGGGGTCCCACCCTTGATGGGTACTGCTTTGGTATGTCCCATTCGTAAGGACTATACAGTCTACCAAGCGATACAGAAGGAGAAATTTAGGTTCTTACCTGCTAATTTTCTTTCTGTTAGCTTGTAGACTGGTATAGTCTCCCACCCTGTCTGTCTTTGTGCGGTGTTTGCGGGTTTTTGCTCATGTGCAGATTTTGAATTTTTCTGCGAGTTCTAGTATTTTTCTAGGGCCGGGAAGAATTAAGAACAGCAGTGATGGCTCAGCTAGCTTAGCTGGTGAGCTGTGGGGATGTTTTACTTCCAGGATCAAGTTCTATACATGTTCCAACAGTTGTTTAAAAATGTTTGTTGTTTTCTTACACTCCTGTTTGGAGTATCATTTACTGTTTTTCAGTTAAGAAATTTCCTAGGTTCTCCTTGGCGGTTCGGCAAACTGGAGTAGCAAGAGGGGCATGCTATACTGATATACAAGTTTGAACTCAGTCTCCACCTGCTGGTAGCAGTGAGGCATATTACCCATTTGTAAGGACTATACCAATTTACAAGCTAACAGAAAGAAAATTAGCAGGCAAGAATCTAATTTCTCCTTTCTTTGTAATCAGTAATAGTTTTCATAATACAGAATACATTTTGATATTCTATTTTGCTTTTTCCCAATACAGATTCCACTTGTGTTACAACTTTTTGATACCTTGCATGCCCTTTGCAACCTCCTTGTGGTAGCTCCAGACAACCTAAAGCAGGTGTGCTCTGGGGAACAGCTCGCCAGCCTAGAGAAGAGCATGCTTCACTCCTTTGTGCAGCTGAGGGCAGACTATAGATCTTCACGCCTCGCTCGCCACTTCAGCTGAGACTGCGAGTGGATCTCACCTTTGCTGGGTCCTGAATGAAAGCACAGGGGATTGTTCTATATTAAACAAAAGTTACTTTACTTTTTAAAGGACCGTAATGACTGGACAGAACATGAAAGGCAGCCATATTTGAGAGATTTTATTTGAAGACTTCTCATTAGAAACAATTATTATACTGATATTTTTCCACATCATCTAACTTGATCCACTCCCTCCCACAGTGCTGAAATGGTTGAAAGCCAGTCAGTACTAATTTTGTACTTGAAAATATTTATGTAGGAAGACAGTCATTTACAATATTTGACCTGTATCTTTAATTAACAGATTTCCATTTGTGAAGTTTCCACTACAGCACATACGTAATATGACAGAACTGCTTAAAATATGTTTATTATCTGATTCTAATGACATTTATTTCAGCACAATTGGTCAATTATTTTTACCCATTCCTATTTCTATGCCATTTGAGTATTTCAGAATATAATAATCTCTTTTGGTATCATTTCTTGGATTAAGTACACTGTAGCTCTTTTGGATTGCTTTTTGATGCAACGATATCCCGGGAAAGATGTAATTTATGTACAGATCTTTAGGCTAAATCAAAATTAGTGACAAGTTTTATGCTAATATTAATCAGAAGTCTGTATCTGCTTAGCCTGGTACTCTTGTTTACATGCATTTTAATTTAATACAACCTTTATATTTTACATTGTATAGTTTTGGGGAGTAATAGAACTTTGGGGCTTGTATATAACACAAATCAAGATTTTTGGGGTTAAGCAGAAGTATGAAATGTCATTTAACCTTTGCCATTGCATTAGTAGGGGGAATGCCACAGCAATCATCTTGTACGTAATTTAACTTGTTGGAGCCTTGTCTAGGAATTGTCATCAGGCTGCATAGTGCAGTATGTAAAGCAGAGGTTACAATTGTCTGATCTTTGTTGTGAACAGCATCCTATTTCTAATCACTGGGTATAGCCCTACATTTTTTTGTCAATGCCCAGGGAATGGAAAAATAGGTGGAAGGCACAATTCTCTCTGTTTGAGTTGGAGGAATGGAATGCCCTGTTATACACTGCAGTGGTTTATAAGTTACATTTGGGCTGCCACTGCTTTTTCCATATCCACTTGAAGGATGACCCCTTTTGGAAGCAACGGGGAAGCTAGTATGCTTATCTAGATAAGCTACCTACAGGGGAAACAAAAGTGGTGTCATTCTTCATTGTGCTTGTAGACATCCCATTTGGGGGGTTATTTACTAACAGCATGCGCAGTCTGCTGCGGGGCCCACGGGAATTAAATGGACCCTGTGGTGGCTTGCACACCAAACCTTGATAAATGACCTCCTTTAAGTGGTCCCACTTCAGCATCTTCCTGCCCCTTCACAAATTTCCAATCCTTAATTGTGGATATTTTCCTTTGTGGCTTCAAAATATCATTTTTGCAGCTTCCAGTTACATCGCAAGAGGAAGGTTTCTTGCTGCAAAGAACTGAATTGTTTTATTCAGTGCAGTATTAAATTGGTAAATGAGGGCAATATGGCTTTTGACAGCTTCAGAGCTCTTCTTTTCCTTGAACACAGCAGAGCTGCAAAGAGCCAGAACCGTACTGAAGGCAGTGCTTATACCACTGCCATGTTAGAAAGCTTTGATGCGAATTCAAATTATAAGTCTGTTGCTGAAGCCAACGATTGCATAAGGCAGTGGTTCTACTAACCATATAAAGTCTTTGTACAAGGTGTCAAATTGTAAACACTTCAGCGCCCTATTGAATGAAAAAGTGTAAGTTATCATTTTAAGACTACAAATCACAGAAGTGCTTCAGAATTTTTATACTTTGTACCTTGTCTTGTTTTGAGTTATATTTTAAAGTATTGCATATACTAATCATTGTACTCTTTTTCTTAAATACAATATTAGCTATTTTGATTTCTGTGCACAACTTCTCTGCAGTATTTTCCATTATGTTCATTAAGAGAATGCCGACAAAATCTAATAATAGGAGAGTAATTGCATTTCAAACATTGTAAACATTTTTTCCACAATAAACAAAAATTCCCCCTCCGCATGCTTTTTGTTCATTTCAATCCATTTCAGCATTAAAACAGCTTCATAGTTAACTTCATAATTTATTTTTTATATTGAAAAGATCCAAAGTAATTGTAGGAAAGCAAAATTTAAAGGGTCTGTCACTTAGCAGTAGATGGCAGAACCTTTGGGAATCACAGTTAGGAAAATTGTATTCAGCCTCATTTTAGGTCATAGAAATGGGAATTGAGATATACAGGTCAGTGTGCCTCAAGTTTCACCAGTATTTTAGAACAAAATCTGCTAATGTAGAGCCTTTCTGAAAAACAGGAGAAGTAGGCATTTATGCACTGGAGATGTGTACATAAATATTTTTTTCAGAAAAAAAAATCACAAAGGACTCCTTTTACTAAGGTGCGCTTGTGTTTTTAGCGCTCGCAGGAAATTACCGCGCACAACACCGCGCGCTACGCTTCTAGAACTAGCACCAGCTAAATGCTGGCATTAAGGTTTAGCGCATGCGGCAATGTAGTACGTGCTATTCTGTGCGTTAAAGCCCTAGCGCACCTTAGTAAAAGGAGCCCATAATGACAAATTCAAAGCCAGCACATAACCAGTTATCTTTATGACTTTAGAAACATAACCAAGTTATCTCTGTGCTGTCAGTGGCCAGTTTGGTATTGGGGGGGGGGGGAGGAACCACGGGTTGGGGAGTGGAAATTAAGGGGTCAACCCTGCCAATCCCTCCAGTGGAGTACTGCTTAATAGCAGCTGTTTACTAAAACCTCAGTGGAGGAGAGTAAACAGTGGAGTGCCGCAGGGGTCTGTACTGTGACCAGTGCTATTTAATTTAACTTATTTATAAATGATCTGGAAATTGGAATGACGAATGAGGTGATTAAATTTGCAGATGTCACTAAACTGTTCAAAGTTGTTAAAACGCATGCAGATTGTGAAAAATTGCAGGCAGACCTTAGGAAATTGGAAGACTGGGCGTCCAAGTGGCAGATGAAATTTAATGTGGACAAATGCAAAGTGATACACATTGGGAAGAATAACCTGAATCGCAGTTACCGGATGCTAGGGTCCACCTTGAGGGTTAGAGCCCAAGAAAAGGATCTGGGTGTCATCATAGACAATACGATGAAATCTTCCGCCCAATGTGTGGTGGCAGCCTAAAAAGCAAATAGGATGCTAGGAATTATTTTAAAAAGGGATGGTTAATAAGACTAAGAATGTTTTATTTGCCCCTGTATCGCTCCATGGTCTGACCTCACCTGGAGTACTGCGTTCAATTCTGGTCTCCTTTTCTCAAGGAAGATATAGGGCTCCTTTTATTAAGCTGCAATAGCGTTTTTAGCGCGCGCTAAACCCGCGCTACATGGCTAGCACTAACGCCAGCTCAATGCTGGTGTTAGCGTCCAGCACGCGCTAGAACTGCTATCACAGCTTAGTAAAAGGAGCCCATAGTGGTACTAGAAAAGGTTCAAAGAAGAGCGACCAAAATGATAAAGGGGATGGAACTCATCTCGTATGAGGAAAGACTTGAAAAGGTTAGGGCTCTTCAGCTTGGAAAAGAGACGGCTGAGGAAAGATATGATTGAAGTCTTCAAAATCCTGAGTGGAGTAGAATTGGGTACAAGTGGATCGATTTTTTTTTTCACTCCATCAAAAATTACAAAGACTAGGTGACACTTGATGAAGTTACAGGGAAATACTTTTAAAATCAATAGGAGGATATATTTTTTCACTCAGAGAATAGTTAAGCTCTGGAACACATTGCCAGAGGTTGTGGTAAGAGCGGAAAGCATAGTTCGGTGGTCTCAAACATGTGGCCCGGGGGCCACATGCAGCCCGCCAGGTACTATTTTGAGGCCCTTGGCATGTTTATCATAATCACAAAAGAAAAATAAAACAGTTTCTTGATCATATGTCTCTTTAGCTATAAATGACAATATTATTATTAAGACTTAGCTAAAAGGAAAGATTTATAAACTATAAATGTGGCCCTGCAAAGGATTTGAGTTTGAGACCACTGGTATAGCTGGTTTTAAAAAAGGTTTGGATAGTTTCCTGAAGGAAAAATTCCATAGTCTGTTATTGAGAAAGACATGGGGGAAGCCACTACTTGCCCTGGATCGGTAGCATGGAATGTTGCTACTCCTTGGGTTTTGGCCAGATACTAGGGATCTGGTTTAGCCTCTGTGAGAACGAGCTACCAGGCTTGATGGACCATTGGTCTGACCCAGTAAGGCTATTCGTATGTTCTAAGTGTGCGTAAGAACATAATAGCCATACTGGGTCAGACCAATGGTCCATTTAGCCCAGTTTCTAACAGTGGTCAATCCAAGTCACAGTATGTGGTAAAAGCCAAATAGTAGCAATAGCAGACTGTGAACGTGCCAAACCTTTCTTAAACCCAGCTAAGCTAACCATTGTAACCACATTCTCTGGCAAAGATTGAGTAAAAAATATTTCCACCTATTTGTTTTAAAAGTATTTCCATGTAATTTCATTTTCTATGCCCTCGTTTTTGTGCAGTTTGAAAGGGTTAAAAATTGATTCACTCTTACCTGTTCTAGATTAAACATTTTAAGTGCCAGTTTATATACATATCAAATGTGAATCGGGATTGTAAAATGAAAGTTATTATATTCACTAGTCATATTAAAAGCAGAGCAGTTGAGTGTTTCAAATGCATTTAGTTTCCTTTGGTGCACCATGGCCAACTGCTTATCTTATTTTAGAAAATTCACTACACCAGAGCTTCCCAAACCTGTCCTAGGCAACCCACTACTAGTCAGTTTTTCGGTATATCCATAATGAATATTCATGAGCTACATCTGCATGCTTTGGAAACCCAGCACTGGCAAATTTATCGCCTGCACATTCCTAGTGGATATCTTGAAAACCTGACTGGCTGTGAGGTCATCAGGATAAAGAAACCCTCTCCCATCCTATTGAACCTGTCCTTCCAAAAAGAAAATCAATTTTTCCCACCAGTGGCATTGCTGTTCGGGTTTCAGAACCTGCTTTCTTGCACTAAAATGATGTTATTAGTTCTATGGCAACGTAATCTTGTATGAAGAATAATTGTTAAGCTTAATTTTTAGTTTTGTGCTTTCATGTTCATTAACATATCTTAGCATTAACTTGTCCATTTATTGCCAGTCTCTTAAGAAAAAAAATTATACCTAATTTTTAAAATTTTATTTATTTAGATTTTTACTCACAGCAAAAAGTACGAGTTGAATTTTATTGCAGAGTAGTTTTATATAGAGTCCGATTTGTTCTCTATTGATTAAAAATACTGGTGTCCATAGCATTTTCTTGTAAGCTCTACTGAGCGGGGACTGTCTCTTAAAATGTGTTGATGTACAATGCTGCGTATGTCTATCAGCACTATCAGAAATGTTAAATAGTAGTAGTATTTTCTTAGGCAACCTTTGGAAGGCTAAGGGGTCCTTTTATCAAGCCACGCTAGCGGGGTTAGCGCGTCAGACATTTTATCACACGCTAACCTCCGCGGCCGGCTAAAAAACTAACGCCTGCTCAATGCAGGCGTTAGCAGCTACTGCGGCAGGCAGTTTAATGTGCGGTATTGCGCGCGTTAAACTCTTACCGCAGCTTGATAAAAGGACCCCTAAATCCCTAAGTTAACTCATGTTCTCTTTATTCCTCCAGTCAGTTATCTCTTAGTCGTTTCATCTTTTCACTGCATTTTCCAGAATAACTTTTGTAAGTCTAATTTCAGGGTCGTTGGGCCTTCCCTCTGTAATGAATGTCTTTGGATCTCCAAATGGAGCCTTCTCTTCCTTGTTTAAAGTTAAAGACATTTCTTCTGCATTTATCTGGAAGTGCACATATTAAAGCGTCTTCAAACATTACAAAATACATCAGTTAGCATTTTATGTAATGCCAGAAAATTTGATCATGTAATGCCTTTATTAAAACAATATACAAAAATTAAAAACCATTTGCAAAGGATCAAAAATAGGCCCTGATTTTAGATTCCCTATAAAAATCTCAACTTTTCATTAAGTTTATTAATTGGACTATTAAATATTGTTAATAAAACTATTAATCTTTTAATCAACTTAAACTAATTTAATTCTAATGGGGACAAGCCTCAGACTTAGGAGCATATATTTCCCAAAATGGGATTGCATCACCGGCTATTACCCCACCTCCCTACCAAAATAAATTAATTTAATCCCTATTAATTTATTTTTTTTCTTTTTTTTTTAAACTAAATATGTATAAACTTTATTTCCACTCTTTATTAATTTAAATCCTTAAAACTTATTGAATTCAAACTACAAATCACTATTTTGGTGTGGAGTGTACAATACTTTAAACAAATCAGCCTGCCATTTTTGAAACTCAGATCAAACTCCTGCTAAGTCTTCTACATTTATCTAATCATACTCAATCAGAATATCACATCCAAAGTCCTTTTTCAATTTTATTCCATTTCATTTTCTTATGTTACCATTTCATTCCATTTCCTTTCTTCAATATACTGTATATCTTGCATTTTTCTTCATTTCATAACTGACAAAAGATCTTAATAGCTCTTTTTATACTTAAAGTGCATAGTGTAAAGTGCTCAGTGAAAAGTACTTCAATACTATAAATACTAAAAAAATTAAACCTTCAAAAACTTGCAATAGTTCATGTCTTCAATTCAAAAGCAAAAACATTTAAAAACATTCAGTTCATGAAAAGACGCTGAATTCATATGAACTTATGGCTTTCCAATCAATATTTTAGAAACTTCTTCAATGATTCATTTGAAAAAAGACGTTGAATTTTTGTATATTTTGTTAATACTGTACCATTTGAAATTTGCATTGTTTTGTTAAAACAATAACACTGGCTTCCAGTATACTATTGTATACAATTCAAAATTCTTACTTTGACTTATAAGGCATTACATTCAGGAATTCCAGAGTATTTTTCAACATTAATCATCCCCTATTCACTTTCTCGGACTCTTCGTTCATGAACAGATAATAGACTTGTTATTCCTCACCCCTTAAAAATGAAATGGAAAACAAGATATTCAGCATATGGAATTCATTTCCCTTAAATCAACGCTTAGAATCTTCATTTACCAAGGGCTCTTTTTACTAAGCTACGATAGCGTTTTTAGCGCGCGCTAAACCCACGCTACGCGGCTAGAACTAATGCTAGCTCAATGCTGGCGTTAGCATCTAGCATGCGCGGCAATTCTTCACGCTAAAACCGCTATCGCAGCTTAGTAAAAGGAGCCCCAAGTTTCGGGGACTTCTAAAAACCTATCTTTTTGATCAAGCATTCTCCAACTTATGAAAAGCAGAAGTAATGGAGAGCATACCTTTTTTGTAGTACAGTGGTACCTCGGTTTACGAGTGCACCAGTTTGCGAGTGTTTTGCAAGATGAGCAAAACATTCGCAAACTTGGTGCCTTGTAAACCGAGCTTGCCTCGCAGTACGAGTGCCCCCCCCCCCCCACGATCCGGAATCCCCCCCAGCGATCCGGCATCCCCCCGCTCCACCCCCTCCACCTCCCCGCGTTGCCCCCCTCCACCGTGATCCTACTTCCCCCCCCACCCCACCCCCGAGCAGTCAATGACACCCTTTACCCGACTTGGCACCAGTGCTGGTGCCCGAAGATCTTTCCTCTTCTGGCGCAGCCTGGGCTGGGCGGTGCGTCGGAGATCCTCCTTCTGGGCTGGGCTGGGCTGGACTGGCTTTGAGCATTTGCGCATGCTCAAAGCCTTCTGGTCTCGCTCTCAATCTCGGAGAGAGCGAGACCAGAAGGCTCTGAGCATGCGCAAATGCTCAAAGCCAGCCCAGCCCAGACCAGAAGAAGGAGGATTTCCGATGCACCGCCCAGCCGCGCCAGAAGAGGGAGGATCTTCGGGCACCGGCACTGGTGCCAAGTCAGATAAAGGGTGTCATTGCTCGGGAGGGGGGAAAGTAGGATTGCGGTGGAGGGGGGGGGCAACGCGAGCCGGGGGGATGCCGGTTCGCAGGGGGGGGAAGCTGGATCACGGGGAGGGGTTTGGAACAGCGTTGGATTCCTCAAGGGGGGGGAGGATGGAGCAGCACTGGTAGCCTCGTGGGGGGGGGGGGGGAGGAGGAGGTGGAACCAATCAAAGCAGTTTCCCTTACTTCCTATGGGGAAACTTGCTTTGATATACGAGCAATTTGGTTTACGAGCATGCTTCTGGAACGAATTATGCTCGTAAACCAAGGTTCCACTGTATTAGGTTCTGAATGTTTATGTCTCTGGAATGAATGATAATTTCTATCCTATTTTATTAATGGTGTTCTATTTCTGTTTTGTAGATTATTTTTATTGTAAACCGCCTTGAATTGTGCTGCAACTAAGGCGGTATTTCAAGTTTAATAAACAATAAAACAATTTATTTTTTTTTTATTGCGACTGCCCTTTGCTGTCCCTCTCGCCTGTCATGCACAGTCATGGGATGGTGGGTTTGTGACCTGTGAGACCTTTAGCAAAGTGTGACACAATTTTATCTTTTCTTTTGGGGTTTTTTTTCCTTGAAAATTTATTGAAAGTTTTACAAAATACAAATGCAAAAGGGAAAGTGGTACATAAAAAAAGTACAATAGTCAATAATGTACAGACAAAGTGTTGGTGTCATATGAAAAGTACATAAATGTAGGTGAGGAAGGGGTATAAAATATAATATTCAATGATCCCTAGTCTGATGGAGGTAGGGGCAGAAAAAAGAAGGATAAGAAGACAGGGGAGGAAAGGAAAGAAAAAAGGAGGCAAGATAGAATCAGTAGGAGGGAAAGGAAAAGCTATCTAGGAAAGAGAGGAAGAGGAGAGGGGCAAGAAAGATAAGGAAGAGGGAATTCTCTTTTCTAAAGTTATGGAGTTCCTTTCTGCCTATTTTATTATGTACCTTTTTTGCAAACCACTTGGATGATCTATCAACAAATATAAGCTTGAGCCTGTGAATTAATGCCCACAGTTTGACTTCTTCAACCTACATTTTCAAGGTCGAATCTCATTATCCAGAGAACAGATTCTATTTTTCATACTATATTAGAGATAACTAAACAAATTTATGCGAGGTGGTTTTGGTTGTGGTCACATTGTGGCTCGTGCAAACGTGTCTTCTATCCGGCAAATATAACCAGCTTTGGGGTGTAGCTCTGTGGTACATGCTTTCCTCATTGGAGGTACTGGCTGTTCTGAAAACGCTCGTCGTGTTTAGATTAGAACACTGAACTAGTTAAATGTGAGACAGAATGCTGTTCTGTTTCTTATTACAAACTATGCACATGGAGAATAATGGAGAAGGGGAGGCATTATTCAGAAGCTAAATGGAAAGTAATGCAGCCAAATTAAGGAAGGCTTTATCTACTGACATACTGTGATAATTTTCTCACCAGTTGGCTTTTGCGTACTGTCCCAAACGTTTGCCAATCTTTTCCTGGTAAAAAGGACTGTTAAAGTCCAGAGAGAAACCTAGTCTCATTCATTCCTGCTCAGTGACACAAGCCTCAGGCAAATAACAGATTGCTATTAGCAATGTTTATTGACTATGGTTAGATACCAGATGTTCAAATTGCTCTGCTTTGCAATTTCACAGACAATCCTGCTGATTTCAAAGGCAAACTAAGGAGTTCCCTATACAAGTTTGGAGGTTTGTAGAGTAGCTTGTTGTAGAATTTTTTTTGTCATTCATAAATATGTCTGTGGCCCAGGACTGCAACTCAGTTTGTCGACAGCTGCAAACCATGCCCAATGCTACACAGAAACAATTTTATTTGCATTGCATTTGTCCTCTACAAGTGCACAGGGGCATGCTTTTTTTTTTTTTTTTTTTAATACTGAAAAATCCTAATTTACATAGGTGTGATGGAAAGAAATGCGTGCAGGATAGTTTGTTAAGCACTTCTGCTTTGACATTTAGATAGCACTGAAAGTCTATGGGGCTCATAATCGAAACAGAAGTACGTCTAAAAATCGGCCTAAATTGACACTTGGACGATCAGTAACACAAGTCATCCAAGTGCCGATAATCGAACTGGGTTTTAGGCGTGTCTAAAAATGACTTAGGCCTTCACAATGCTGCAGTACGCCCAGAGCGAAAAGGGGCGTTTCAGGAGGAGTGTTGAGGGCTGTCCTAGACTTAGTCGTACTGCATGTACTGTATAATCGAAAGTTTTACAACACTGTCTAGACCAGTGGTCTCAAACTCAAACGTTTTGCAGGGCCACATTTTGGATCTGTAGGTACTTGGAGGGCATCAGAAAAAATAGTTAATGTCTTTAATTAAAGAAATGAGGTAAAACTCTTTATAGTTTATAAATCTTTCCTTTTGGCTAAGTCTTAATAATAATATTGTAATTTATAGCTAAAGAGACATATGATCTAGAAACTGTTTTATTTTACTTTTGTGATTATGATAAACATACTGAGGGCCTCAAAATAGTACCTGGCGGACCGTATGTGGCCCCTGGGCCGCGGGTTTGAGACCACTGGTCTAGACGGAACGTGGACATTGTGACTTAGGCCATCTAAAACCAGGTCTAAGTCCATAGAAGGTATCCAAAGTGACCAGATAAGCACTGCAAACACAAAGTACAAACCTCAATATACTGCCCCAGTGATCACTGACCCCTCCCCCCCCCATAAAAATCATAATAACAACTTTACATATCTGCTTCCAGAACATCATCACCTGGCAGCCTGGCATAGGAAAGCCTAGTAGAGCTGCACAGAGATGGCTTAAGTGGTCTTGGGGGTAGGTTAGTGAACCACGGAGAGGAGGACCCAGGCCCATAAGCCACTCTAATCACTGCATTCATGGTGAAATGTGCACCCCACAAAAAAAACAAACAAACCTTTTTGTACTGCTATATAAGTGGCACCTGCAGCCATAAGATAGATAGATTGGGGTGATAGACAAGTGGGTCTAGTCAGTTCAGGGGGTGTTTTGGGGAACTCACCATGACCTATAAGGTTGTTGTGGTGAGATGTGTATGTGGCACCTTTTATGTGAAGTTCACAGCAGTGCCCTGTAAGGTACCCCACTACTCTGGTGCAATGTTTAGATGTCCATTCCATCACTTTGCTGACCTCGCCTCTATGTCCAAAATGTCTTTTTGATCACGTCACCCCTTTTGTTACAAAAAGCCTATTTTACATAGGATCACCTATAAAATTGCCCTCTTGACTTTCAAAACCATGCAAACTAATACCCCGGCATTCATAGATAGACTACTGATCTCTTATGACCCTCCCAGAACTTTAAGATCAACCTCACAGCATTCCCATAACATCCCATCCCTAACGATAATTGGTACTCGTCATACTCTCATTTTTTTCAGTCACCGTCTCTTTAATTTGGAACTCTCTCCCTCTATATCTTAGAGCTGAACAAAATTTGCAGAAATTCAAAAACAGCCTTTATAAAATGCTTGCTTTTTAAAGATGCCTATAACTGATTTTTTACACACACATTTACTTCTGCACTTTTTAACTTCCCCCCTCTCCTATTGTATTTTCCTTTTATGAATTATTTTTAAGAAATTGTAGTTCTTCCCTTTTTTCCCAATGTTATCAGGTCATAAGCATGTTTGTTTAGTTGGTGTATGTCTAATAATTTAAAAATGTTCGTCTCCCAGCTATTTTAAATTACTATGTACAACGCTTTGTACTTTTGGATAAGCGTATAATCAAAATTTAAATAAACTATGAAACTATGATTATGCCCCTCTATGTGTTTTAGAACTCAGATTAGCTGGATAGTAAAGGAAATTTTGAGAAGCTTAAGTAAAATATGCAAAATGAGATGAGAAATAATTGACAAAATGTTGAGGAATCATGAAAATTGGATTTTAGTCCTTAGACAAGGGGTGTCAAATGTCGGTCCTCGAGGACCACAATCCAGTTGGGTTTTCAGGATTTCCCCAATGAATATGCATGAGATCTATTAGCATACAATGAAAGCAGTGCATGCAAATAGATCTCATGCATATTCATTGAGAAAATCCTGAAAACCCAACTGGATTGCGGCCCTCAAGGACCGACATTTGACATCACTGCCTTAGATCTTCTGAAGGCTTTTGGGTTGGCCGTACCTTACTGCTCTCTTCACAGAGGGAGGAGCCAACTCTACTCAAAGGAGGAGCTGAAGTACTTCCCTCTATATCTGGGGTGTCAAAGTCAGTTCTCGAGGGCTGCAATCCTGCAGGGTTTTCTTTTCTAATGAATATATATGAGATCTATTTGCATGCACTGCTTAATTGTATGCAAATAGATCTCATGCATATTCATTGGGGAAAACCCAACTGGATTGCGGCCCTCGAGGACTGACTTTGACACCTGTGCTCTATATAGTGTTCAGAAGGGCCTCATTCCCACTGCTGTAAAAGGTCAGATGGATTATGGTGGGTGAAAGCGAGATGTCATTTAAATGATACCAATGCAGAGTACTTTCACAGCACTGTAAGTAGATACTGTTATACAAGCATCCTTTATGGTGACAAGTTGAAGAAAGGCAGTCATTTGAAAAGTAACCCACGAGTAGTTTGAAATAACAGGGAATATCTCCTAGTGAGGCCATTTGACAACAGTGATCATAACATGATCAGATTTGATGTAATATGTAATTGGAGCAAGTAGACAAACAGGAAATACAGTATGTTAGCATTTAATTTTAAAAAGGAGATTATAATAAAATGAGAATAGTGTAAAAAATTTGAGAGGAGCAGCCTCAAAGGTCAAAAAAAAAAAAAAAAAAAAAATTAGTCATGGATGTTATTCAAAAATAGTATCCTGCAAGCCCAGACCAGATATATTCTATGTATTAAAAAGGTGAAAGAAAGGGTATTAGACCTCAAAGAACATCCTTAGAAAACAGAAGAAGAATCCAACTGGAGATAATAAGAAATAGCATAAGGAAGGCAAATAAACTTTGAAAAGAAGATCTTGGAGGCAAAAATATATGATGCAACCCTTTCTTTGTATTTTAGAAACAACAAGCCAGTAGAAGGAATTAATTGGGCCATTAGATGATCATGGAGTAAAAGGGTTACTCAGGGAAGCTATAGCAGAGAACCTAAATGAATTCTGCTTCAGTCTTCACCGAGGGAGATACCCATGTCAGAATTGGTATTTAATGGTGATGAGTTGGAGGAACTGAAACAAATCTCTGTAAACTTAAAAAGAAGTAATGAGGAAATTTGGCAAAGAGTAGCAAATCACTTGGACCAGATGGTATACATTCCCTAAAAAAAATGAACTTGCAGAACTATTGTTAGTATTATGTAATTTATACTTAAAATCAAGTGTGGTACTGGAAGATTGGAGGGTGGCCAGTGCAATGTGAATTTTTAAAAAATGATTCCAGAGATGACCCAGGAAATTATAGACAAGCGAGCCTGGCAGCGGTGCCAGGCAAAATGGTAGAGACTATAAAGAATAAAATTACTAAGCATATAAATATGTAGGCATGGATTGGATGATCATGGAGTAAAAGGGTTACTCAGGGAAGCTATAGCACAGAGCCTAAATGAATTCTGCTTCAGTCTTCACCAAGGAAGTTATGAGGGAGATACCCGTGCCAGAATTTGTAACATTGTAAGAATTTATATTTCAAAGAGATGCAGAGTTCTTATACTTCAATTTGACCTATCTAGTGCCTATAATTTAGCAGATCATGTTCTATTGCTAAGAATATTGGACGAAATAGGCATATCAGGGAACATTTTAAGTTGGTTTAAACATTTTTTGAAAAGATCATGTAAAGTAAAATTGTCTTCCATGATATCCAAAGAATGGCAACTTCCTTACGGAGTCCCTCAGGGTTCTCCACTATCACCCATTCTTTTTATTATTCTACATTCCATAGGTTATGCATTGGAAAAAAATCTAAATTCATTTCTTTTTGCAGACGATATCACTGTTCTTGTCCCCTTCTCTTGGCCCTTAGAAAATGTCTTTCCATCTATTAATGTATGATGCAAACATTGAGTTACAAATACCCATCATACTCCAGAGTGAAGAAGTGGTATGCAAACTTTAAGTTTCAAGTTTCAAGTTTCAAGTTTAATCTTTATTTGATAAATCGCTTATAATAATATCTAAGCGATGTACAATAAAAACCATCAGATTGTGGTAATACATTTATATAACAAAAGTCAATTAAAAGACAGACAGTATTGGACTGACACGAGGGGTTGGGAAAAAAGGGAAAAAGTTACAATGTTGTTTTACAATAGAAATTAACATCAAAAGGAAAGCACATTAGGTAATAATGGGTTAAGAAAATCTAATAAGAATGTGAAAACTTGAAAAGTTATGTTCTATGAGTCGTATGCATCTTGAAATAGATATGTTTTTAAAATTTTCTTAAATGTGACAAGGTCTGTTTCGCTTTTAATATAGTTTGGAAGAGAATTCCATAATGTAGGGGCTTTCACAGAAAACATATCATTTCGTCTTGTACCTATGATTCTTAGCGAAGGGATTGAAAGTAATTGCAATGAGGAGGATCTTAACGGACGAGAGGATTTGTATGGGACAATCATTTTTGCAATGAATTGGGGTTCGTTAAAGGTCAGCGTTTTGTAAACCAAAAATAAAGTTTTAAAGGTAATTCGATGAGTTATGGGAAGCCAATGTGATTTGATTAATAAGGGGGTAACATGATCGAATTTCTTTGCTTTATGAATTAATTTGCATGATGTATTTTGGACGATTTGGAGACGTCTATTTTCTTTTTGAGTTATGTTGATTAGGAGAGAATTACAGTAGTCCAGTTTAGAGATGATAAGAGAGTGAACTAAAATATTGAGTGATTTATCATCCAAGAAAGTAGAAATTGAACGTAAGAGCCGTAATCTGTAAAAACATGATCTTACTATTTCACTAATATGATCATGAAAAGATAGATCTACATCTATTATTACGCCAAGGATTTTCAGCTTTGATACTGATTCTATGGGAGTGTTATTAAGTATGAAAGGTATGTTTTGAACTATATCTCCTTTCCAATTGAAGAGCATAGTTTTTGTTTTTTGGATGTTCAGGACCAGTTTGTTGTTGTTTAACCAGTTATTCATTTTTTCTAATTTACCGTTGATAATTTTTATTTCATCTGCATTTTCTGGATTGAAAGGATGCATGAGCTGAATGTCGTCAGCGTAAGAAAAAGTTGTAAAACCTAGAGACTGTGACATGGTGATAAGCGGGGAAAGAAAAATGTTAAATAGAAGTGGAGCATGGAGATTTCGAGATCAAAGATGCAGTAAGATCTGGGAGGCCTCAAACTGTCAACTCATGAAATTGTTGACCATGTCCATGACCTGATTTGGTAAATCGATGAATATTGGCCAAAACAATTACTGAGACACGACAGATATCCAGGGAAAGTGGGTGTATAATCCATGAGCAGCTGGGTATGCAGAAACTGTCAATCAAGTGGGTATCCACATGTTTGAATGCTGATGAGAAAAGTCATCGAGTGGACACTTCCAAGTTGATTTTGCGGCATTTTCAGTGACTAGTTAATTGTTAATGAAACATTACACCACTATGATCCCGAGACAAAACAGTTCATGCAATGATGGCACTCAGGTTCTCCAAGGCCAAGGAAATTCAAGACCTAAAATTGAAAGGTCATAGCCACAGTATTTTGGGATCAGGAAGGTGTTGTAATGATAATCTTCCAAGGGGCTAAACAGTTAATGCAGAATGCTACTGTAACTTGCTGTGCTGATTAAAAGAGACATTAAAAGAAAAAAGGAGAAGGAAGCTGTGGAAAGGAGTTCTCTTTTTGCAAGACAATGCACCTGTTCACAAGGCTGGCAAAATGATGGAACAAGCAAAATATCAAACAAAACTAGTGTGAGTCTCTCATGTCTCGGGCACTCAGTTTTTCTCAGTACAGCACCCGAGACAAGAGAGATTCATGCCAGTTTTGTTTGATATTTTGCTTGTTCTATTCTATCTGGTTTCTTAATACTCTATGTATTGATCATCCTGGACCCCTGAGGAAGAAGTGTTTTCCGAAACACGAACCATGTTGGGTCCAGTACACATGAGAACAAGAACCAGTTTTTGGATACATTTATTTCATGTATGCTGTTTATATATGTTTTTATGACTTTTATTGAATAAAATTCCTGCACCTTGTACATTTTTCTGCAGTTTTGTTTTTTGGTTTTCTGAACCGGGGAGAGGGGGAATGCCACAGAATGCTTGCCAGATTTGTAAGAATACCTCAACTTTCCAAACAAGATAATTCCTGTTCTGAAGGAAGGCTTTGCACCAGTTGAATACTGTGCCCACGATGCCAATGCCATTGAATTTGGTTAGGAGTAGGTGGTGGTTGACATTTCATTTCAAATGAATGCAGGCCAAAACTGACAAAGGAAAATTGGATCCTTGTGTTTCAGCTGTAGCCTCCTTTTAAACAGGTATACGAAATAGGAAATGAGACATGCAGATCAGTGCGTCTGAAGTTTCAGTATTATTTTAGAACCTGTTCTAAAATACAGGAGAAATGAATATCTTTGTGTAGGTTAATCATCCATTTTAGAAAAATAAAAAAATTGATGAGTTCAAAGCTGGCAACAACCTAATTCATCTATAGAGTACTAAGAACATAAGAACATAAGAAGTTGCCTCCGCTGGGTCAGACCAGAGGTCCATCGCGCCCAGCAGTCTGTTCCCGTGGCGGCCCATTAGGTCCATGACCTGTAAGGTGATCCTTGCCTAAAACCCTTTATTCCCCTTTATGCTTCTATCTATATCCTTTCATAATCCTATCTCTATCTGTATCCCTCAATCCCCCTATCCTTCAGGAATTTATCCAATCCTTCTTTAAAACCCCGTAGTGTACTCTGTCCTATCACAACCTCCGGAAGCGCATTCCAGGTACACACCACCCTCTGAGTGAAAAAGAACTTCCTTGCAATGGTTCTAAACCTGTCCTCTTTCAGTTTCTCTGAGTGCCCCCCTTGTTCTTGTGGTTCCCAATAGGCTGAAGAATCTGTCCCTTTCTACCTTCTCTATGTCTTTCATGATCTTGAAAGTCTCTATCATGTCTCCTCTGAATCTCTGCTTTTCCAGGGAGAAGAGCCCCAGCCTTTCTAACCTGTCTGCATATGAAAGGTTTTCCATACCTTTTATCATTTTCGTTGCTCTTCTCTGAACCCTCTCAAGTATCGCCATGTCCTTCTTAAGGTACGGTGACCAATATTGGACACAGTACTCCAGATGCGGGCACACCATCGCACGATACAGTGGCATGATGACTTCCTTCATCCTGGTTGTAATACCCTTCTTAATAATACCCAACATTCTGTTTGCTTTCTTTGAGGCTGCCGCGCATTGTGCCGTTGACTTCATTGTTGCATCCACCAGCACACCCAAGTCTTTTTCAAGGTTACTTTCCCCTAGTACTAATCCCCCCATTTTATAGCTGAACATCAAGAGCAGCTGTTTCACAAATCTTAAACATGCTTGGTAATGGATGCCATCAATCTTTTAGGACAGTTTTTCTCAACTCCACTCTGGAGTTACCCCCCCCCCCTCCCCATGCCAGTCAGGTTTTCAGGATATCCACAATGAATATTCTTAGACATTAATAGGGACTCTTGTTTTTCTGTAAAGTCTACAAAATCCTGAGTGGTGTAGAATGGGTACAAGTGGATCAATTTTTCAGTCTGTCAAAAATTACAAAGACTAGGGGACACTCGATGAAGTTATAGGGAAATACTTTAAAAACCAATAGGAGGAATTTTTTTTTTTTTTTTACTCGGAGAATAGTTAAGCTTTGGAATGCATTGCGAGAGGTTGTGGTAAGAGCGGATAGCATAGCTGGTTTTAAGAAAGGTTTGGACAAGTTTCTGGAGGAAAAGTCCATAGTCTGTTATTGAGAAAGACATGGGGGAAGCCACTGCTTGCCCTGGATCAGTAACATGGAATGTTGCTAGTCCTTGGGATTCTAGAATCTTGTTTTCTTTAAGATTCTGTATGGAATGTTGCTACTCCTTGGGTTTTGGCCAGGTACTAGTGACCAGGATTGGCCACCGTGAGAATGGAGTACTGGGCTTGATGTACCATTGATCTGACCCAGTAAGGCTATTCTTATGTTCTTATGAAGCATAAACTTGATTTGTAAACACTGCCTCCATTCTATGCAAATTTCTTTCATGAATATTTATTGTGGATAGCCTGAAAACCTGACAGGCAAGGGAGGTATTCCAGGATGGAGCTGAGAAACACTTTTAGGACAGAGGATGGCAACCATGGGTCTCAAGGGCCATAACCCAGTTGTGTCACTCCATAAAAGGGCCTAAACGTTTATATCCTAAAATGAGTGGTGGTCCACCACAGTCCTGAAGGGCCACAACCCAGTTGGTTTTTCAAGATTTTCAATTCATTTTCAAGCCTTTGTGAAAAGGTAGGCCTTTAAATGTGACTTGAAGATTCTGAATGATGTTTTGGTCCTTAGATCTCATGCGAGAGAGTTCCACCAAGTGGGAGCCATTACACAAAAACAAGAGCCTATTAATGTCCAAGAATATTTGCCTAAAAGAGGGGACAATCAAGATTTTGTTGAGAAGAGTGAAGATTCCTATGAGGAGAGTAGGGAATTAAAAAAAAAAAAAACTAACCAGAAAAGAAGGAAGACGCGAAGGACATTGTGAAAGAAGATTCAACTGATTCTGAGTCTGTTCTGAGGACTCTTCCTGTTTAAGTGAATCTTGCCAATTGGAACACGGCATTCATCTGATTCCAGCCCTGGTTCAACCATCCATTGTCTCTCCCTGCTGTATAATACACTTTGCTCACACTGCAGTGGATACCGATTACTCCTTTCTTGGGGGAAAGAGGAGGATTATCAAAGCTTTAACCATAGTGGTAGTTTGGGAAGAATTCTCATTTATCAGGTTTGGCACACTGTGAAGTGCCACATCTGGAGAAAAAACAGTACTAACTTGGTGAAGAACACCATCACCTTTTTTCTATCGTTCTGACTATTTCAAAAGACAAGTGGTGTCTATAAGTCCATTTTCACATATGTAGGTTCCCCCACTCCAATAAAACCAGATGACTGCTTTAAAAAAAAATAGGGGTGGGGGTTACTCTTAAATATGACCTTAAAGCTTATCTCCTAAATGTTTTGAAACCTGTAGACCTAAGAGGAAAATATGCTGAATTGGCTCATCTCTGAAATGAATATTTTCAGGCTTAGGGCTCCTTTTACTAAGGTGCGTTAGAGCAGTGGTTCCCAACCCTGTCCTGGAGGACCACCAGGCCAATCGGGTTTTCAGGCTAGCCCTAATGAATATGCATGGAGCAGATTTTCATGCCTGTCATGTCCATTATATGCAAATCTCTCTCATGCATATTCATTAGGGCTAGCCTGAAAACCCGATTGGCCTGGTGGTCCTCCAGGACAGGGTTGGGAACCACTGCGTTAGAGCATTAACGCGCAGAATAGCGCGTGCTGAATTGCCACGTGGGCTAGACCGTAATGCCGGCATTGAGCTGGCATTAGTTCTAGCCGCGTAGCGTGCGGTAATATCCTGCGTGTGCTAAAAATGCTAGTGCACCTTAATAAAAGGAGCTCTAAGTCTAGTTACTGAATGCAAAGGTTACACTTTCTACTTGCTAATTCATCCCTCGTGCCAAAGAGTGAACACAGAGCATTTTACAAGTAAGTTAAACAATCCCAGTGAAGAAACATGTATTCAGCCTGCAAAACTTTAAACTTGGCAGCAGTGATGCATTACTGATATTATATAATTATTTCCAATACTATTTGAGCAGGTGGAATGGATTAGTACTCAGTCAACATTATACTGCTGATAGCATGCATTTATCTAAATGAATATGTACTAGGCAACACATATAAATATTGTCAATAATTCATAGAAACAGAGAGCAATGTTTATACTTCTGTTTTCTATGAACAGATTGGAGAGTTGGAAATGTGTGCAAAGCCATGCTAGATTTAATTTTAATAATTTAAAGGACAAATTAATTTCACCCTTGAAACTGGGTAAATGGCCTAATGCTGCTTTAAAGTTTTAGAAACTCTACAAAGTGACAAAACAGGAGGTACAAATAGAGGACCACATTACCTCACACTAAGCTATTTTCTCTGAGTAAACAAAGAGATTAGGAACCAGCTGAGCTAGTAAAACTCTTTGAGTGAGCCTGAGATTCTCCATCAGCATTGCCACCAGTAGATTTTGTTCCCTGTGGTCTCTTCTAGTCCCTTTTAGTCTATACTTTATACCTATTTATAGAAGAAAATAAATATATTTTTTGAACATCTATGCAGATCTAAAATGCCAATTCTATCACTCACGAGAGTTAGGATTAAGGCAAAATTGAAATCTTTTAAAATGTTAAAAACGGGGTGGTGGTGTTTGGTTTGTTTTTTTTTTTTTTTAAAAAAAAGAAGCATTCAGACAAGATTTGATCCAATGTGAAATTACTCGTCTTCTAAGGGCTCCTTTTATGAAGCCGCGTTAGTGGCTTTATCGCACGCAACATTTTAGCGCGTGCTACCCCCTGCCCTAGCTGTAAAACGACTGCCTGCTCAAGAGGAGGCAGTGCGGCCGGCAAATTAGCACGCGCCATTATGCGCGTTAAACACGGCTTTGTAAAAGGAGCCCTAAATGATTTTTGGATCTTCAGTCAGCAGTCCTGTGAAATCTTAATATGATATTATTGTTTTATCTAGGAGTGAATAGGAGGAGTGTGTGGCGCAGTGGTTGGATCTACAGCCTCAGCACCCTGGGATTGTGGGTTCAAACCCCGCGCTGCTCCTTGTGACCCTGGGCAAGTCACTTAATCCTCCATAGCCCCAGGTACGTTAGATAGATTGTGAGCCCACTGGGACAGATAGGGAAAATGCTTGAGTACCTGATTGTAAAAACCGCTTAGATAACCTTGATAGGCGGTATATAAAATCCTAATAAACTTGAAACTTGAGTGAATGTTATTTGTATGCTTGTTGTTTATGTGGGTTAGGTCTATTCTGTTTAACGATGGAGTTCTTTTTATTTATTTATTTTTATTTGATTGTATTATGTAAACCACTTGGACCAGTAAAATGAATGAGTGGTATAACAAGATTAATAAACTATAACCAAAACCACTGAAAGCTATTTCCTATTGACCACTCTTAAGATGAGCAATATATTTTACCATGCTTAAGAATTTCAGTGCTTATTACTTAGTATGCTAAGTACAAGAAACTTGTCAGTTTTTAGGGGTCGGATAGACCAGAAACCATGGTGGGACTGGTAGGGAGAGCTGTCATTTAGAACGAAATATCCCATGCCATGATTCTTTTTTACAAACAAAAACAAGCAGTAAAAAAGACAATATTGCCAAATTCTATATATGGTGCTGAAAGATTGGCGCCAGTATTTGTGACTCGAGCTCTGATCTATGCATGACTTAGGGCTCCTTTTATCAAGGCGCGCTACGGGGGTTAGCGCGTCAGACAGTTCCTCACGTGCTAACCCCCATGGCTGCCTAAAATCCTAACGCCTCGTCATTGGAGGCGTTGGGTACTAGCACGGCAGGCAGTTTAACGTGCGGTATTCTACATGTTAAACCGCTACTGCACCTTTGTAAAAGGACTCCTTAGTTTCAAGTTTATTAAGTTTCAAGTTTATTTAAAATATTTGATTTGACCACAAAATCCAAATCCAATGCAATTTACATTTAGTTAAAAATTAGGTAAAAAAAAAAACCAAAAAAAACCCCCAAGACAATTAGTACTAATTTTAATAAAATAATATGTTTGGAAAAGGGAGGAGAAAAAAGTGGATTAAATACAATTCATAAACAAATTAAAAGGGATAGGTAATGAAACAAGAGGTTGGGGAAGGTTACCCACTTAATTTTCATTTAGCAGTATTCCTAGTCCACTGTAAAATCATAAAATTTAAATGAATCAGTTAAAAGCGTCCTTTAAAAGCCATCTTAATTTGGTCAATTATTGATTAATTGGTGCAATTAGGGTTAACAAAAGACAATAATTCCAACTTTGTGAATGCCTTCTCTGTAACCGGACAGTATGACAAAGATATCAAAGGTAAAGATGAAGATGCAAGTGATGAATTAGAAAGCACTACTTCTAATGCAGATGATTAATGACAATCATGATGATAAAGTTAGGGTTACCAGACGTCTGGATTTCCTCGAACATGTCCTCCTTTTGAGGACATATCCAGGGGTCCGGACGGCTTTCCAAAACCCGGCACTTTGTGTGTCTTTCTGTCTCTCTCTCTCTCTTTGGCCGCTGTCTTTCTTTGTCTCTCCTTGACCACTGTTTGTGTGTCTTTCGTCTCTCTCTCTCTCTTTGGCCGCTGTCTGTCTGTCTTTCTTTCTGTGTCTCTCCTTGACCACTGTCTGTGTGTCTTTCTGTCTCTCTCTCTTCTTGGCCACTGTCTGTCTGTCTTTCTGTCTCCCTCTGTCGCTCTCTGTGTGTGTCTATCTTTCTGTCTCTTTCTCTCTCTCTCTTTGGCTGCTGTCTGTCTGTCTTTCTGTCTCTCTGCCTCTCTCTCTTCTTGGCTGCTGTCTGTCTGTCTCTCTTTCTCCTTGGCCGTTGTCTGTGTGTCTTTCTGTCTCTCTCTCTCTCTCTCTCTCCTTGGCCGCTGTCTCTGTGTGTTTCTGTCTCTTTTTCTCTCTCTCTCCTTGGCCGTTGTCTATGTTTCTTTCTGTCTCTTTCTTTCTCACTCATTGGCATCTGTCTTTCTGTCTGTCTCTCTCTCCCCCCTTGGCCGCTGTCTGTATGTCTTTCTGTCTCTTTCTCTCTCGTTTGCCACTGTCTGTCTATCTTTCTGTCTTTCTCTCTCTCCTTGGCCACTGTCTGTGTGTCTGTCTATCTTTCTGTCTCTTTCTCTCCTTGGCCGCAGTATGTGAGTCTTTCTGTCTCTTTCTCTCTCTCTCCTTGGCTGCTGTCTGTGTGTCTTTCTGTCTTTTTTCCTCTCTCTCTCATTGGCCGCTGTCTGTCTGTCTTTCTGTCTCTCTCTTTCTCTTTGGCTGCTGTCTATGTGTCTGTTTTTCTGTCTTTTTCTCTCTCTCTCTCTCTCCTTGGCTGCCGTCTGTGTGTCTGTCTTTCTGTCTCTTTCCCTCCCTCCCGTTCCCTGCCTGCACCATGCTCCCCTTCCTTTGGCCGCTCCCCCAGCCCACCCCAACCCCCTCTGCGGCAGCACCACCAGCCTCCAACAAATCCTCATCCTTGACCCGCCCAACGAACTGAAATTCACTCAGAGGGGAGAGTGGAGGCAGAGGAGAAGGCCGTGTGACCAGGGAGCGGCAGTGGTTGTGGTTTTCCCTCCCTTAGCTCTGTAGCTCAGTCACCGCCGCCTCCTTCTCTCCCCAATGTCAGCTCAGAACATGCGCATGCGCCGCACATGCTCCCAACGTGCACATGTGCCAAACGCGCATGCGCCGCACTCTCCAACATTTCTCTGCTGGCCACAGAGCTACAGATGCATGGAGCCACGAAGATTGAAGTGCGCATGTGCGCTAAGGGTAGTATTATATAGGATGGTGCTAGGTTCCTCATTAGGAGTTTCCAAAAGATCTAGGTATCATTATGAGCAACACTGATAGCGAAAAAGAGCAAAGAGAATGTTAATTATTAGGAAAGGAATAGAAAGTAAAACAAACAAAAAAACTATAATGCCTCTGTCCATGGTGTGACCACACCTTCAGTATTGTGAGCAATGCTGGTTGCTGCATCTCAAAAAGATATAAAGATATAGTGGAATTTTAAGAACTTTAGAGAAGGGCAACTGCTTTGGTGGCAGTTAATAAATAAACCAAAATAATTAAGGAGATAAAAAAAACAAACCCTTGTATAAAGAAAGGCTAAGGAGGTTGGGAGTTCTTCAGTTTGAAGAAAAGACAGTTGAGGAGAGACATGATAGAGGTCTCTGAAATCCTGAGCTGAGTGGAACGGGTAGATGGGAATCAATTCTTTATTTTTTTCAAAAAGTACAAAAACTAAGAAACACATCATGAACTTACTAAATAATGAAATTAAAACTATTGGAAATGTATTTTTCACTCAATGCATAGTTAAGTTCTGGACCTTGTTACCAGAGGCAAGTTGTAATTTGTTCCAAGAAATTTACCTTGTTGCCAGAGCATTTGGTAAAAGCAGCTAACCTTGCTGGGTTTACAAAAGGTTTGGGCAAATTCCTGGAAGAAAAGTTCATAAAGTATTAAGGCAGACTTGCAGAAAGCCACTGCTTATCCCTGGGGTAAGTAGCATGGAATCTTGCTACTTTTTGGGTTCCTGCCAAGTACTTCTGACTTGGACTGGAAATAAGATGCAGGCTAGATGGACCTCTTTAGTAAGCCCTAGAATGATAATTCTTATGATCACTATATGTGTACACTGAGGGCTCCTTTTACAAAGGTACATTAGGGCCTTAATGTGTGGAATAGCACGTGCTAAAATGCCGCATGCTAGCTGCTACCGCCTCCTTTTAAGCAAGTGCTAATTTTTCAGCTAGTACACACTATAGCACGTGCTAATCTTGTGTGCGTGCTAAAAACGCTACACACACTAGATAGAATATGAGCCCACCAGGACAGATAGAGAAAAATGCTTGAGGATCTGAATGTAAACCACTTAGGCTATAAGTGGTATATATATGTGTATATATATATATATATATATATATATATATATATATATATAAATCTATCTAGCTATATCTATCCCCCTTTTTGCAAAAATTTGCATATGACACTAAACTGTTCAAAGTTGTTAAAACACATGCAGATTGTGAAAAATTGCAAGCAGACCTTTGGAAATTGGAAGACTGGGCATCCAAGTAGCAGATGAAATTTAATGTGTACAAATACAAAGTGATGCACATTGGGAAGAATAACCCGAATCATAGTTACCGGATGCTAGGGTCCACCTTGGGGGTTAGCGCCCAAGAAAAGGATCTGGGTGTCATCATAGACAATATGATGAAACTTTTTGCCCAATGTGCGTCAGCAGCCAAAAATGTAAACAGGATGCTAGGAATTATTAAAAAAGGGATGGTTAACAAGACTAAGAATGTTATAATGCCTTTGTATCACTCCTTGGTGCGACCTCATCTTGAGTATTGCGTTCAAAGAAGAGCAACCAAGATGATAAAGAGGATGGGACTCCTATTGTATGAGGAAGACTAAAAAAGTTAGGGTTTTTCAGTTTGGAAAAGAGACGGCTGAGGGGGAGATATGATTAAAGTCTACAAAACCCTGAGTGGAGTAGAACGGGTACAAGTAGATCGATTTTTTACTCTGTCAAAAATTACTAGAGGACACTCGATGAAATTGCAGGGAAATACTTTTCAAACCAATAGCAAGACATTGTTTTTCACTCAGAGAATAGTTAAGCTCTGGAACACGTTGCCAGAGGTTGTGGTATGAGCGGATAGCGTAGCTGGTTTTACGAAAAGTTTGGACAATTTCCTGGAGGAATAGTCCATAGTCTGTTATTGAGAAAGACATGAGGGAAGCCACTACTTGCCCTGGATCAGTAGCATGGAATGTTGCTACTCCATGGGTTTTGGCCAGGTACTAGGGACCTGGGTTGGCCACCGTGAGAACAGGCTACTGGGCTTAATGGACCATTGGTCTGACCCAGTAAGGCTATTCTTATGTTCTTACCATAGCATGGTTTTTAGAGCCGGCCATGGTGGTATCAGCTCCGACGCTCATAGAATTCCTATGAGCTCTGAGCTGTTACCACCATGGCCGGTGCTACAAACTATGCTATGGTTTTGTTAAAAGGGGGGAGGGGGGTTATATCTATCTATCTGGCTTTTGGTGTTCTGTGAAGTTCATGCATCTTGCATTTCCTTTTCAAAGAGAAGTTGCAGGTTAAAAAGTTGAGTAGGTAGGAGAAAGGATTTCACAAATCAAGGCATGGGGGAACTAAAGCGCATATATAAGCCTTATTGTGCAAGTTGTAATTTGTTCCAAGAACTTTGCCTTTTCCGATTTCCTTATGAGATTTCTTTAAATTGCAATGAGGTAAGAAAGCTTGTAAGTTTATTTCAAACTGCTCACCAATTGCAGGTTCTTCCTGTCTCTGTTCCGTCTGGGCTGTTCTTACTCCAATAGATGTTGAATCTTCACTCTCTAAGTTCAGGCTCTCTTGAGAGAACTGAGAGCCTAGGCTTCTGCGCTCCGGATCGATTTCTCTGGCCTCAGGAGTAGAATGTACACCGTCTCCTGGCAACACTCCCTCCCTCGGAGAGCTAATAGTGTGAGGTTGTAGAGGTGGTGCTCTAGTGTCGGGGCTGAGCATTGTTTCCAGCCCCAAGGAGGTCGTCGGCATCTCGCTTCGTTGCCGCGCCTCCAGCGGGGGAACTACCGGCGACGCCGTCATGTCCTGAAAAACGTACCTTATGAATCATTAAAGTAAATTCCAATTAATGAATTAATGGCAATGTCAAAAATAGATATGAATTAATAGTAGGCAGACCAATCGATCCGGTCATTAAGTCCGTTAGGAGCCAGCGTCTGCAAAGTGAAGATCCAAGAACATTCTCTGCATTTTAAAGCTGAACCTCTATCTCCTCCTCATTCGTTCTTTTTTATCACATCAATAATGAACCCTTTAAGATTATTAAATGTGTGGGAGGCCTCAATACAATGTTGTACAAGTGGTTCTTTTGTATTTGTTGTTTTGATATTAGATTTGTGCTCCGCGAGGCGTGTCTTGAAGGGTCTAGTTGTCATGCCGACATAAATTATGGGACATGGGCAAATAATTATATAAACTACATAATCCGTTTGGCAAGTATTGAAATTCTTTAACTTATAAGTTGTATGATTAGTAAAATTAGTGAAGTCTTTGATCTGAAGAGAAAAATCACAAAAAGAGCAATAGCCACATTTAAAGTGGCCTGTAGGAAGTATGTTTGCAGGCATTTTTTCATTCTTTTCATGGCTCAGAAATTCTTTTAAATTTTTTTCCCATGGAAAAAGCAAATCTCAGACTGCTTTGTTGAAAAACTGGAAGAGATTGAATAACATCCCATCTATGTCTAATGATTTTGGTGATGTCAAAACTTAATGTGGAATGTTGTAATACACATGTGATAATTTCATCAGGTCTCATAGATGAACCTATTTTAGAGTCCAACAATAACAGCTCCCTGTTATTGTATTTAGCTCTCCTGTAAGTATTCTTAATAACATGTTCAGGATATCCTCTTTGTTTTAATTTGTTACTGAGATTTTTAGCTTGCATTTTAAAATCTTTAAGTTGAGAACAGTTACGTCTAAGCCTAAGCATTTGTGAAAAAGGCAGGCTCTTTTTCAGGTGTTTTGGATGACAGCTGGAATATTCTAAAAAAGTATTTTTTGCCATCGGTTTTTCAAATGTTTTGGTAGTGAACATATTATTTTCCCAACTGATCTGTATATCTAAAAAATGGATATTCAAAGTAGAAAAATTGATGGTAAATTGTATGTTAGAGTTACATGAGTTGAGCCATGTAACAAAATTCTTCAATTGAAGCTCAGAACCTGTCCAAAGAAGGAACACGTCGTCTATATAGCGCCACCAAGTATAGATTTTGTCTTCAAAAGGCGAGTTGGATATCTAAAAATCTTCAAAAAAAATCATGAAAAGATTAGCTATCGATAGTGCAAAAGTTGCACCCATCGCAACTCCTTGTATTTGCTTGTAGAGTTTTCCAACAAAAGAAAAGAAATTTTCACTCATAGCCAATCTTGCTATGGACATTAAAAATTCTGTAGGGATGGCATGCGGTTTTTCTCTTGCTTCAAAGATCTTTTTAATTACGTCCAAAGCATCCTGCTGGGGAATGGATGCATATAGAGATGAAACATCTAAGGTAGTCATTATAAATGGTCCCCTAGAGATGTCTATGGAATCCAATTTTTTCAAAAAATCTTTAGAATCTTGTATAAATGATTTACATTTAGGGATTTCAGTTTTCAAAAATTCATCCACAAACATTGATAGTGGTTCTAAAAGAGACCCACGATTTGAAATTATGGGTCTGATAGGTGGGTTTTGGCTGTCTTTGTGAAGTTTAGGTAAGAAGTAAATATGAGGGATCATTGGATAAGTTCTATTTAAGAAACGATGATCTTGATTGGTCAAAAAACCTTCTTTTAAACCTTTGTTTGTTAGATTATGTATAATATTCTGTAATCGTTTTGTAGGATCCAGATGAATTTTCAAATAAGCTTGGTCATCATTTAGATGTTCAAATGCCTTGGAATTGTATACCGATGTATCTTGTATAGCAATTGCTCCACCTTTGTCAGCATGTCTTATTATAATTTTGTTGTTTTTCTGCAGGAAAATTAAAGCTTTATGTTCATCAATTGATAGATTAGATTTATATTTCAGTTTGGTCAGATGTTTAAAAAGCAAATTGCAATCCTGGATAACCAATTGTTTAAACACATTTAGTGTAGCATCAATTGGACCCAGTGGCAGTGGCGTACCTAGCATATGTAACACCCGGGGCCCATCATTTTTTGGCACCCCCCCCCCATCTGTACGAAAAACATGATTTTTAGTAACAAGCCACATGTCACACATGAGTACCTAGGAAAAGGCAGCATCTTAATTACTGCAGTGAGCAGTACAACATCAATACACCCATTGTAAAACTAAACAAGCCAGACTAGTACAGATAAATCCTACACCGTCAATCCTAACAGAAAACCATGTCTTTCGAACACACAGAACACAGAAAACACTTTCGCCTAGTATGGAATATGTCATCACAAACTAACCCCTCCCCCTTTTACAAAACTGTAGTGTGGATTTTAGCCATGGTAGTAACAGCTCTGGCGCTCATAGAATTCTGAGCATCAGAGCTGCTACCACCATGGCTGGCGCTAAAAAATGCTCCACCGTTTTGTAAAAGGGGGGATAAAATAGAAATACATAGACAAAGGTTACATTGAACCAGCAAGAAACTGGACTCGGCATACAATGCAACACCACAGAAACAGTGACACATGTCTCCTAAAGCAATAAATAAATAGAAAATTTTTGTTCTACCTTTGTCTTCTCTGGTTTCTGCTTTCCTTATCTTCTTGTTACTCTCTTCCTTCCATCCACTGTCTCTCTTCTCTCTGCATCTTCCATTTGCTCTGTTATTGTGCCTCTCTCTTTCTCCCTTCTTCCAAATTGGTCTGGCACCCATCTTCTTCCCTCCGCTCCTCCCATAGTCTGGCATCTCTGTCTTCTTCCCTGCCAACGTCTTCTCCCAACTCTCTCTTCCCCATTTCCCTTTAGCGTCTTCTCCTCACTCTCTCTTCCTGCAGCACTCTTCTCATTTTCCTGCAGCATCTTCTCCCCACTCTCTGTTCCTCATTTCCCTTCAGCATCTTCTACCCACTCTCTGTTCCCCATTTCCATTCAGCATCTTCTTCCCACTTTGTCTTCCCCATGTGCTTTCAGCATCCTTCTCCCCCCTCTGTCTTCCCGATGTGCTTTCAGCATCCTTCTCCCTCCTCTGTTTTACCCTGTTTTCCTCTCCACCCCACCTTTTCTCCCTTTCTCCCTTCCTGCCCCTTACCTTCGTGGCGCTTTCTACTCCCCCCCCCCCACGGACAACAGGCCCGGTCCGACAAACCTCCCTGCCCTGTGGCCGGCGATATCTAAACTTCTTACAGCAGCCTGAGCATTGTAGTTCCATATGGCTGTCGTAAAGGTCGTCTCTGATGCAACTTCCACTTGCGTCAGAGATGATCTTTACGGCAGAAACACGCAGCTTCAACGCTCTAGCTCAGGGGTGCCCACACTTTTTGGGCTTGCGAGCTACTTTTAAAATGACCAAGTCAAAATGATCTATCAACAATAAAATTTAAAAAAAAACACAAAGCACACTGTATGCTGAGAAAATGTTAATTATCATTCCTATTCTGGTTTTTTTTCAAAGAGATCAAGGCAGATGACTCTATGCACTGTCACTTCAGTAACAACCATACAAAAATAGACAAATACCCCCCTCCCTTTTTATTAAAGCACAATAGCAGTTTTTAGCGCAGGGAGCTGCACTGAATGCCCAGGGCTGCTCTCGATGCTCATAGGCTCCCTGCACTAAAAACCGCTATTGCGGTTTAGTAAAAGGGGGCCATAGTGCAAAATATAGACAGCAGATATAAATTCAGACACATTTTGATCACTAAATTTAAAATAAAATCATTTTTCTTACCTTGTCTGGTGATTTCATGAGTCTCTGGTTGCACTTTCTTCTTCTGACTGTGCATCAAATCTTTCTTCCCTTCTTTCAGCCTATATGCTTCCTCTCCTCCAGACCTTATTTCCTCCCCCAACTTTTTCTTCCTCTCTCCCTTCCCTTTCTTTCTCCCTGCCTCCCTTTCTTTTTTTCTCTCTTCATGCCCCCTTTCTTTTTCTCTGTTTCCTTTCTTTCCTTCTGTCTCCCTGCCTGCCCCTTTCTTTCTTTCTCCCTGCCCTCCCCAAAGCCATTGCTGCCACCATCAGGGAACAGCCCCCCAAGTCACCGCCATCGAGTAACATGCCCCAATGTCGCTGCTGCCCCAAGCTCTCCTTCCATGCATCGGGCTGACCAGCATTCCTCTCCTGGACATCAATTATGCGGTCGGAGAGGAAGTTCCGCCCAGCTAGACAGCGATTGGCTGGCCCGAACTTCCTCTCTGATGGCAGAATTGACGTCGGGGAGAGGCAGGCTGATCGGCCCGGTAGAATTTTCCGGACCTGGCTGGTTGTGCACCCCCCTTAAGGCTGCACCCGGGGTGGATCGCCCCCCCCCCCCTCCTCCCCCGTTCCTTCCCTTGGTACGCCACTGCCCAGTGGTTTCCAAATGGATTTTGGTGCAATTGTTGTTTTGTCCGTATTGCAAGATTTATCTGCACAAAACAATTGTAATTCATGTCGTCTCATAAACCTCTCAAAATCTATGTTGAATTGAAATTCATTACTAGGCACAGTAGGAACAAATGATAATCCATGAGATAGTAGATTGTGCTTAAATGATATTGAAATAAATTTACTGTCACAGATTGGTGGACTGTAGGGATCTCGTCCATGGTCTCCCTCGTTGCTGATTTCTGCCTCTCCTTCCTCTCCTTTATTGGAAACTTTGATTTTTGCCTAAAAAAGTTTTACCAGAGTTTGTACTACTCAATGAACTTGCACTTGAAGAAGATATAGCTTGATTGGGTAATGTAAGTTGTTGAGATGTGGAGTGTTGTTCCTCTCTAGGAGTCATCCAGTGATACACTTTATTGTTGGAATAGTCCTTTTCATCTCTGTGAAACTTTTTCAGTTTTTAAATTTTTTTATGTTCTCTTTAAATTTGTCTAAGTTTTCTTTCATTTTTATCATCTGATTTTCAAAAGCTTCTACTGTATTAGCTTCTTTTAAAGAAGTTGTAATCTTTTCTAAATCTACTTTTTGATTAGCTATCATTTGTCTACTTTTTTCTATGATCAGTAGCATTAGATCAAAAGAACATTTATTCTGTATCATATTCCATTTCGATAGAAATTCGGGATCAGTTGAATAACTTCCTCCAGATTGAGAATTAATTTCAAAATTGGAGGGAATGCTGAGAATAGATTCAGTTTGTTGAGAATTGAAGCCGAAAGTAGTGTTCCAGTTGCTTGAAGACATAGTTGTATCAATAGTGGTAACACCAATGAATCAAATACAAACAAGGGTGTACAGAATAAAAAGTCAAAACCAACAAACTGAATCTATTCTCAGCATTCCCTCCAATTTTGAAATTAATTCTCAATCTGGAGGAAGTTATTCAACTGATTGGAACAATTTTTTCAATCAAAATAAAAAGATTGTTAAATTAGAACTTAATAGTGGCATTCTCATTGAATATTGCAAATGCGAATGAATACCAAGAGTCAACAAAGAACCTCAGAATTTTAAAGATGATCCCGAATTTCTATTTAAAGTGGAATGAGAGTCAAATATGTAAAGCAAAACATAGGTGGAAAAACCATTATATGCATTGTGTATGGGTTTTTTTCTCTAAAAAGGCTGCACGGGTATCTTGATTTTGAGCTTGATAGTCACAAGAAAATATGAGTTGCTTGTTCTGACAATGCAAGGATATTCAACAATTATGCTTGAGATGAATCTTCCACAGGCTAGAATCAAATGCTGTCCAAGTTGGCCCATATAGATTTGGGGATTTTTAATAGAAGAGAGAAAAAAAAGGCTTTTTATTGTGATTCAGGTTTTGATAAGTTCTGCTTAGAGGTATCACATCTGTTACTCAGCATGCTTCCCTCTACCTCCCCAGTGAGATCCGTCACCCACAAAACTTCAAAGCAGCATTAGGCCATGTACCCAGATTCAAGGGGGAAATTAATTTGTCTTTTAAATTATTACAATTAAATTGGGCTGATATTTTGCGTGTGTAATACACGCAAAATATCTGCCCAATTCATTTTTTTTTTTTTTTAAAGCCAGCAGAAGCCCTGACAGCAGTGACAGGAGGCTGCTTCTCCTGTCACTACTGTCAGGGCTCTTCCCCGGCTCAATCGCTTTGAGTTGGGAGTTTGCATGCAAATGATTTGCACCTCCGTGCAAATCATTTACATGCAAAAAAGATAGTGACTCAGCCGCTGTTTTAAAATCGGCCAACAGTGATTGACTCCCTATTTTCAGTGAATCTGGGCCTTAATGGAGAACTAGACAAAGGCTTAGATTGTCAGCCCAGTAGAGAAAAAGTACTTCCATATAATATGTAAATTGCTTTGGTTGTACCACAGAAAGGTGATATATCAAGCCCATGACCCCTTAATCTTTGCCATTTATCAGGAGTCCTCAACCCAGTTCTCAGGACATACTTAGCAAGTCAGTTTTAGCATACCTACAATTAATATACTACAGTTCACAAAACAGTAGCAAGGTGGCTTACAAAATCAAGAAACACGAAAGCTAAATAGTTATAGTCTTAAGTATTAAATACTTTTTAAAAAGCCAGGTTTTGGGGAATTTTTTTTTAACAGAAAATGAAGGCTCAGTCTTTAACATGTGCTGTAATTTTGATGCTACATATGAAAATGTTGTCTCTTTAGTAATGTCCAAGCATATAGCAGAGGGATGAGGGAAATGTAATAGTTTTTGATGAGACGAGTGGAGAGTATGTGATGGATGGTATATGCTTGTATCTCAAGCATATTTATTAGATATCCTGAAACCCTGTCTGGCTAGATGTGTCCCATATGGCTCCAGAAAAAGACATCCAGGCTTTACTTCCACTGAAAGCAATGGAGGTAAGTAGGACAGATAGAGAAATCTGGGTTTTACTTCCATTGAAAGCAATGGAAGTAAAATCCGAATTTCTCAATCCGTCCTCCTTTTTCTGGGGTAGGCAATTCTGGTCCTCGAGAGCCACAGGCAGGTCAGGTTTTCAGGATATCCACACTAAATATGGATGAGATAGATTTGCATCTCAGGATATCCACACTAAATATGGAAGAGATAGATTTGCAGTGCATGCAAATCCATCTCATACATTTTCAATGTGGATATCCTGAAAACCTGACCTGTGGCTCTCGAGGACTGGAATTACCTACCCCTGGACTAGAGGAATAAAGCCTATTAAGTAGATCAGAGGTCCTCAGATCTGATCCTCGAGGTCCACAGTCCAACCTGGTTTTCAGGATTTTAACACTTTCCATTGTATTCACATCAATATCATACATATTTATTGTGGAAATCCTGAAATCCTGGCTATGTTGTGGACCCCTGAACTAGATCCTTATAGGTGGACTATGAATTGTAAAATTTTAAATTTAAACTTATTTCACTGAGGCTTTAATCAAATACGACAAACTCACTGTCTTATGACAAAGTTTAAGAATATTTTGCAGCTAGGTCGCAGTGTTCGGCATTGCTACATGTCCTTCTAAAGCTGTATTTAGAGAGTTTGTGTATCATCTTTTTTACACACCAGAAGACTCATAAGACTCCTGAGGCAGGCCGAGTAGGCCGAAACATGTGCATGTCGGGTCGCTGAGTCATTATATGAATTTTGGATGAATAAAGACATTTGGATTTATCAGTTGAGTTGAAAGACACTTTTTTGTTGTGCACCATTCTGATTGGGACAATTCCACTTTTGTTCTGTGCTTAAGAATAGAACAAGCATGTTTCCAATGCCTAGTAAAGTTTGCTCCAGTCAAAGAATCCTAATGAAACTTTAGGGAAACTTGGACTTATGCTGTTGCATCAGTATCAAATGAACCCAAGTGAAGGAAATATCCATATCATACCACTAGAGGGCACTTTCATTGCAAACCTATGAGATGAAATTCAGGCTACTATTTCTCACTCTAATACAGGCACTGGACTGCAGGTGTGGAGCAATCCTTCATCTTATGAATCAGACAATTTGTGAGATGGACTTAGCTAATACAGAGCACTTTGTGTATTCTTGCTGCTTATCTCTAAGACAGGGTTATAATTAGAGGAGGGTGAGAGGGTGCAGAGCCTGGGGGCATTCAAATGTCCAAAATGCAAGTGTAAAAAGCCAGGCAGACGCAGAAATCGAGGATAAGCGGTGTGACAGTTGGGTTGGAAAAAGAAAGAAGGGAGAGTGCAAAGTCTGGATTGGGAATGAGATTGGAAGGGGTGGAGAGAAAGAGCGAAACAGGGATTAAGGTAAGGATGGGAAGTACAGATACCTCTGGTGCTAACATCCGTAGTTACAGCAGCCCTGTTCCAAGAGGCAGAATTTGTTCTGGCTTGTTTTCTTCTGGGGTTTTAATCACACAATAACATTTAATTGTTTCCTGGCTTCTTTCACCTCCCACCATCCTGCAACTTTCTAACAAAAATGCATTTGTGGCTGAAGGCCAATAAAAATAATTATATCCTTTATTTGAAAAAAGTTGGCAAGGTGCCCCACACCACTGGGAAATCCCAAATAGGCCTGCTTTAAGGGGGGGGGGTTATAGCTCTGTTGCCAATTAGATCTTTTTTTTTTCAGAATAAGTCAGTTGAGTCCTAGATTTTCCAGCCATATGCATGGAAATCACTAGGGAAATAAGAACTACAAACTAGAGAAGAGAGAATGGAAAACAGAGCCGTGTTTGCCCCACGAATGAGCTCAATTTCTGCAGTATTACCATGCAGAGGTCCAAGAAAGGCATGCTCACGCCACACCTATACCTTTTTGGAGGCGGAAGTTTCCCTTAACTAGTTGTGGTAATATCCATAGGACTTGACATCTGCCAATCACATTGGGAAAGTGAGGTTCGAAAGGAAGCCTGCCTTACCTTGCTCAGCTCTATGCAAAACATCAGATGCAGTCAGCCATACACTCAGAAAAGAAAAGAAAAAAAGCATCCTATGGCAGAAGAGTGACTCTTGCCATTCATTCTTCCTACCATGTCATAAAGGCTGCTGTTTGTTGGGAAAAAGGCAGAGATGCCATGATACCCAGTTCCAGTGGCGTACCTAGGGTATGTGGCACCCGGGGCCCATCATTTTTTGACACCCCCCCCCCCCATGGAAAAATTTTTTTTTTTTTTTTTTTTTTGCAATAACCATGAAATGGAATAAATGGTCAGAATAGAAACAGGCAGTGAAAATTTTCTTTTATTGAACCTCATTTATGTAACCATTATTCCAAACATAACATAACATAAATTATGTCGGAATTGTCATGACATCAGAAGTACATATGGAGTAGTTGCAGGTGATGCTTGGGACAGTTCTGATTATGTTAGTTTGGTTTTATGTGTTTTTTGAATAGAAGGGTTTTTATTTCTTTTTTTAAGGTTTTGTAGTTTGTGGTCGAGGTCAATAGGTTGTAGAGTTGGGGGTCAAGTGTTGCAGCTCGAATGGCTAGGAGGTTGTCGAACAGTTTTTTTCTTTTGACGTTTTTGGTTGGAGGGTGTGTGAATGGTGCGTGAGTTCTCCTATGTCTGTTTGAAGTGGATTGAATTATTTAGCTGAAGAAATTAGTTACCCCCCCATTCCACACACATTAATTCTCTTCCATTTTTGTTCCCATTATAAAAAAACACTGATAATTTCCCAGGAAAAAAATACATTAAAATAAGAAGTGAAAACAAAGGCCCCTACAGATGAGAACATAACATAAGAATAGCCTAACTGGGTCACACCAATGGTCCATCATGCCCAGTAGCCCATTCTCATGGTAGCCAATAGTGCTGCCCGATTCAGAGAAAAATATTTCATTCGATTCGATTCACCCTGTTGAATCGAT